>NC_064621.1:525972383-526572383 GCF_023898315.1 Schistocerca nitens | reverse complement strand
GCACCAGGGAAGGGTCAAAACCTCAGGAGCAGCACCAGGTGGGCGCGGACCGCGAACGGAACGCCCGACATAGGACAGGCCTCAGACAGCTGCCGCAGATGGCGACCAAGTCGGGCGCGGACGCCTGAGGGATCACTGGGGAAGAGACAACACATTACAGGCAGCACCAGGTGGGCGCGGACGGCAGAGAGAGCACCCAGCGCCCTCTGGGCATGAATACTGGACAAGATTCTCTAATATGGCAGTCTCAGGTAGCACCTGAAGATGGCAACGAGTTACGTGGACGAAATATTGTACCAGAGCGACACAAACATTTGTCAGTAGACCCGATTATTCCACATGTCAACATCTCGCTGGGAAAGCCTGAAGAGTTACATCAGAAGACTCTGCGGGGAGGAGATGTACCTTAATATCAAGAAGCTGGATAAGCTTCGACAGAGGAACGGGAGGATGCTGAGTTCTCTCAGTTTCCTTCTGAGATGCCGAGAGGGGGATGTAGTTCCTGTCTTCGTCAGGTTCAAGCACCATGTCAACACGAGAACGGCGAACAGAATCAAACACCGTGCCAGCCTCGCACTGTTAAGAGAAAGAGTGTGTGACATGCGCCACCACCTAGATGTCACGTCCTGGGAGTTGCTGTATCTCCACCTTTTCATAGCAGCTACCCTGACCCAAAAAGACTGAGCCCAGGTTGATGGTGCTTCCTGGTCCTTGGCTGAATGCACCATGAGGAAATCAACAGTATGTCAACAGGCCAAGTTTGAGCGCCTTAACAAGAAGGTACAGCAGGATGGGGACACATGGACAGTGGTCAACCTGAGCAACAAGCAGCTCGATGAGGCCACCTCAAAAGCACTCAGCAAGGGCCTCAACTTTACAGTGACTCCCAGAAGCATACCTGTTGCAGCCTTCATCAGTTCGGTTGAGCAGGTCGTCAACACGCTACTTTCCAACGTGTCTGGCGAGATCCGCAGGGAGACCTGCAGGGCACTCACCAGGACAAAGCCCCCCAAATCCAATATCTCGAGCGAGGAGAGAGTGGCACTCAGGCAGCTACGGCTGGATGACAGTGTTGTAGTTCTGCCAGCTGATAAGGGTAACTCCACGGTCATCTTAAACAAGTTGGAGTATGATAGGAAGGTGCAACAACTTCTGGAAGACACTGCTTACAAACCACTCGATGGCGACCCCACTGACAAGATGGACAAGAAGACCAGGAAGTTGCTGAAGGAGACAGGTCTACCTGAACAGGTCACCCAGAAGCTTCATACCGAAGCACCTGTACCACCCAGACTCTATGGACTCCCCAAGGTACACAAGGAGGGGGTCCCTCTCCGACCTATTGTCAGTACCATCGGCGCAGTGACATGCCTCACTACAAAATACCTGAAGAAGATATTGGCACCATATGTTGGCAAATGTGCACACCACATTGGGAACTCAGAGGACTTCCTACAATGGCTAAGGCAGCTACACACCGTTGACTCTGACATCATGGTCAGTTTCGATGACGTGTCGCTCTTCACACGAGTGCCACTCACCGATTCACTCAAAATCATTGGAAAGAAGCTCGATGGTGCCCTGCTCGACCTGTTTAAGCATGTACTGACCTCAACATATTTTCTTTATGGGGGTCAATTTTATGAGCAAACGGAAGGAGTGGCAATGGGCAGCCCTTTATCACCAGCGGTAGCCAACCTTTTCATGGAAAGGTACGAAGAGGAGGCACTTGCATCAGCCACTTACCAACCCAGGTGCTTTCTTAGGTATGTCGATCACACTTTTGTCATTTGGCCCCATGGCAGGGAGAAGTTAGATGACTTTTTGTAACATCTAAATTAACGCCACCCAAGTATAAAATTTACTATGGAGCTAGAGAAGGATGGACAGCTCCAATTCTTGGATGTCCTGGTCAAGAGGAAGGCAGATGGCACTCTGGGGCACAGTGTGTATCGTAAGCCCACCCACACTGACTTATACCTTCATGCCAGTAGCTGCCACTACCCGGCACAGAAGAATGGAGTCTTGAAAACATTAGTTCACAGGGCTCGGGCTCTGTCAGATACGGAAAGTCTGGCCACAGAGATAGAACATCTATAGCTGGTGTTCAGCAGAAATGGATACTCCTCCACAGACATCCAAAGAGCACTTCGTGCTACCAGCCAACCACAGGGTACAGAAGAGGAGCCAGAGGAGGCGAAGAAGGTGGCATACCTGCCATATGCTGGACCTATTTCTGCGAAGATCAGCAGAATTCTCTCAAAATAATATATAAAGAGTATTGTGCCATTTCTCTGGCGCGTTGCGTATCCGACACTATCGATAGCGTCTTGTATTTGTGTTTCCGTCTGGTTCGGCCTGCGCAGGCGCTGAGGCGGTTGCTGCCCTCTGGAGCGTTTCTCGCGGGGGGCCGCGCGCCCTCGGCTCGGCAGTTGGATTCGCACCGAGCTGGTGGTATTTTGCCTTCCGCCCTGGCACGGAGGTGTGGTCCCGTTGTTGGCGGGCCTCGTTGATTTGTGCGTTGGGCAGTGTGGTGTGTTGATGATGTGGTGTAGTGGACAACTGATAGATCCTCGCACGTGATCGCCCGAGGTTCTCCGCCTCTGAAAGGGATGCCACGATATCGCTTGGGTTTCCGCACCCAGGAGTTGTAAGGACTGCAGGGCAGGCTTTCTGTGTGTTTGCTATGTCCGGTCTGCGTGGCGGGGTTCATTTCACCTTACTTCACCTTACTTCAGCTGTTGTTTATATTTTCTGTGTGATTCCGTTTTAGCCGGAGTCTGGGTGTCAAGTTTTCTGCTGGTGTGTACCCGGTCATCGGCCCTGTTTTCCCGTCCGGGGGGCAGCCATATCTGTTGGTGGGAATTATTTGGCAGTGTGTGTTTTGCATGAACCTGGTGTGCTCACGCACCCTGATTCTGAGTTGAAATTACTGTGGCAGGCTGGCTCAGTTGCTGGAGTGTGTGTTATTGGTTTTCTGGCTTGCTGGGGACTGCGCGCGCGCCTGTTCCTTTTATGATGTGGCAGCAGTCTGATATTTTTATGTGTGCTTGTTAAGTTGCTAGCAATTGCTTTTAGCCTTGTGCTTACTTATTTTATTTAATTGCTGGGCATTGTCATTTGTCTGTTCTTTTACCTTTATTTATTTGTAGTGTCAATTAAGCCTAAGACGATGTCCAAGGTGCTAGCAATTGATTTTAGCCTCGTGTGTGCTTAATCCTATTTAAATTCCTGGGCATTGGCATTTGCTTGTTCTTTTACTCTTATTTATTTGTTGTGCCAGTTAGCCCTAAGATGATGTCAGACCTTGGTATCTGTCAACCTTATTTTGGCTACTAGCGCTCAAGTGCAATATTGCCGGGCCTATCCCAGATTTGTCAGTAATTGAGAGCCCTTTATACAGTATTTATAGTAGCAGGTTTGGCAAGTGCACTTGCATATAGTATTTATTTTGTTCCCCCCCCCCCTTCTTCCTCCTTCATGTAAACAGATTTTGGCAAGATTTCTAGGTGGCCTGTGTTATTACCTACGTAACTTTGCCCACTGCTGTGGTCATAACATGTTTTGACCAGCAAGCGGCCCATGTTGGCGAGAGTTTGAATGTGTTTTGCGCTGTTGATGTTGGGCCTTGCCGCACATATACGTAGTCATGCAAGTGTTGTTGTGTTAAGGATTTTTAATTGAGGTACCTGTAGGAAATTTTATCACTCTTTAAAAGAAAGTATAGGAAGGAGTAACTTCAACTGAAAATTTAATTGCAAATTATACATTAGTGCTTCACATTTAAAAATTTAACAGTAGTAGGTGAAAGTATGTAGTTTAATGCACAATGATTATTTGTTAATGTATCAAGTTGTAAACAGTTTTGAAGTTTCTCTGTTTACCTGTGGTATATAACATTTTATTACCTCATGTTGTAAGCAGCTTGATTTGTTTGTGTCATTATAAATTGTAAGCCACAGTGTAATTTACTACAATTAATTGATTGTTTTGGGGAAATAAACCTTGAATTGTATGTCCCCTTTTCATTAACCGAATCCCATCCAAATCGTCAAGCGCAGTTTTGATATGGTGTCGCTCTTCACACGAGTGCCACTCGCCAATTCACTCAATATCATTGGAGAGAAGTTCGACGGTGCCCTGCTCGACCTGTTCAAGCATGTACTGACCTCAACATATTTTCTTTACGGGGGTCAATTTTATGAACAAACAGAAGGAGTGGCAATGGGCAGCCCTTTATCACCAGTGGTAGCCAACCTTTTCATGGAAAGGTACGAAGAGGAGGCACTTGCTCCAGCCACTTACCAACCCAAGTACTTTCTTAGGTATGTCGATCACACTTTTGTCATTTGGCCCCATGGCAGGGAGAAGCTAGATGACTTTTTGGAACATCTAAATTCACGCCACCCAAGTATAAAATTTACTATGGAGCTAGAGAAGGATGGACAGCTGTGATTCTTGGATGTCCTGGTAAAGAGGAAGGCAGATGGCACTCTGGGGCACAGTGTGTATCGTAAGCCCACCCACACTGACTTATACCTTCAAGCCAGTAGCTGCCACCACCAGGCACAGAAGAATGCAGTCTTGAAAACATTAGTTCACAGGGCTCAGGCTCTGTCGGATACGGAAAGTCTGGCCACAGAGATAGAACATCTACAGCTGGTGTTCAGCAGAAATGGATACTCCTCCACAGACATCCAAAGGGCACTTCGTGCTACCAGCCAATCACAGGGTACAGAAGAGGAGCCAGAGGACGTGAAGAAGGTGGCATACCTGCCATATGCTGGACCTGTTTCTGCAAAGATCAGAAGAATTCTCTTAAAATATGATATAAAGAGTATCTTCTGTCCACCCTCCAAAATTGGGACAATGCTACAGAGTGTGAATGACGACCTGGGGCTACATAAACCAGGCATTTACAACATCCCGTGCCAGTGTGGAAAATCATACATTGGCCACACTAACAGGACGGTGGACGTCAGGTGCAAAGGACATCAGAGCACACCAGACGGACAGGCAACCAAATCTGCCATAGCGGAGCACTGTCTGGAGCTTGGTCACTCAATGGGCCACAACAACACCAAAATTGTGACGCAGACTCCATGATTTTGGGACAGTGTCATAAAGGAGGCCATCGAGATAAAGGTCACAGACAACCTAATAAACCGAGACAGCGGTTACCAGCTCCGCTCGGCGTGGAGTCCAGCTCTGGAGCTTATCAAGGCCCAACGAAAGGAACCAAGAAACTCCTCAAGAAGTTGTAACACCGCAGGAGCAGCGCCAGCTAGGCGCGGACCGCGAACACAACTCCCGGCGCAGGACGGGCCTCTGACAGCCGCCACGACCGCAGATGATGGACGAGCCGAGCGCGGACGACCGTCAGAGCACCAGGGAAGTGCCAACACCTCTGAAGCAGCACCAGGCGGGTGCGGACCGCGAACGGAACGCCCGACAAACGACGGGCCTCAGAGAGCTGCCACAGAATGAGACCAAGTCGACGCGGACGTCCGAGGGAGCACCAGGGAAGAGACAACACCTTACAAGCAGTGCCAGGCGGGCGCGGACCGCGAACGGAGCGCCCGTCGCGAGACGGGCCTCAGACAACTGCCACAACTGCAAATGGTGGACGAGGTGGGCGCGGACGTCCGTGGGAGCACCAGGGAAGTGCCAAAATCTCAGGAGCAACGCCAAGCGGGCGCGGACCACGAACGGAACGCCAAACGCGGGTCCGGCCCCAGACAGCTGCCACAACCACAGATGGTGGACGATCTGGGCACGGGCGTCCGTGGTAGCACCAGGGAACCAAAACCTCAGGAGCAGCACCAGACGGGCGCGGACCGCGAACGGAACACCCGACACAGGACGGGCCTCAGACAGCTGCCACAGATGGCGACCAAGTCGGGCGCGGACGTCTGAGGGATCACTGGGGAAGAGACAACACATTACAGGCAGCGTCAGGCGGGCGCGGAGGGCAGAAAGTGCACCCAGCGCCCTCTGGGCATAAATACTGGACAAGATCCTTCAACAAGGCAGTCTCAGGTAGCACCTGAAGATGGCAACGAGTTACGTGGCCGAAATATTGCGCCAGAGCGACACAAACATCCGGCAGTAGACCCGATTATTCCACATGTCAAGATCTCGCCGGGAAGGCCTGAAGAGTTACATAAGATGCATGGTGCTAATTACTAGCAGATACTCGAAAACAAAATACATGCTTTATGTAGCAAAGTGGAATTGAAGACCTAATTATGACTGCAATGAAAACTAAATGGACATGACCAGGACAAATAATCAAATTAATTGTTTCTTAATGGCTCAAGGGGATTCTTTTCTGGATTCTAGGAGATAAGACCTGGTAGGATATAGTAAGGCTCTCAAATTGTAGACGTATAATCGTTACATGTTGTCTTTAAATAATTTCCTGATAGCGTCAGTTTAGCTGTGTTGTTAGAAAATATCATGATTCTACAGTTCTCATTCACCTCATTTCTAATAATTTCTGCATTCAACAAACGTTGATTGCTTTATTCTATGTCTGCCTTTAGCCTGGAAGTTAGCTGCACAACTTACCGAAAGATAACTTTCTACTGATTATTACTTTGTTACAGTTTAAGTGTGTTGTAGTGATTCTTTTAATTTATTGTAAGAGTAGCGTCACGTGTGACAAATGTGGATGTTGCCATACGTTAACTGACATGGAAGAAATGTGTCAGGACTGCGGGTTGGTGTTTCACTGTGGAAAATGCAGCGGGGAAGTTAAAAAAGTGTTAGATGAGGCTCTTCCATGGTGTTGTAGATTATGAGTCGAGACAAGTAAATCGTGGAACAGAGAAGAAAGATTTGTGCCTTCCAGGAAGAACTAGAAATGATATATCTGGAATTAGATGGGTTAAATGGGGAAAAATGGGAACTGGGAGAAGATGAAAAGTAATAGGCAAAAGGAGAAAACCTCAGAAATCACCTTTCAAATTCCGATTAGCAATCAGTCCGACTTGTTATCTGAAGTAAGGATAGAGCCACAACCACTTTTTGAGCTTAATATGGTGCATTAGACTTGTAGCAATGACTTTAAGGCAAGGTCAATAGAAAAGTTATGTAGAAAGAATACAGTCTTACTGCAAGGAAGCGATCATGGGAAAGGTGTTGGCCAGTTGCTACAGGAAAATCTAGGCGCATAATACCAGGTCACAAGCATCGTGAAACCTGCTGCTAAGCTTAGCAAGGTGACAGGGAACACTGGGGCCTTGTGTAGAGATTTTAATGGGGAGGATAAAGTACTTATAGTAGAGGAGCAGCAAACAGCTGCGCTAGAAACAGAAGTTACCTGAGTAAAACAGGAGCAGCAACATCACACATTCATGTAGGGTTTGTCGAAGCTTTGCAGTGATATGACTAGCCCTAGGTTGCAGTGATATGACCAGCCCTAGGTTAAGACTGCTGTGAGCCACATGAACAAAGAGCTGAGCGCATTGCTTTTGGCTGAAACAAAGTCTCATATCTGTACCATGCCTGCTGTTGCTATTTGGGGATGGGGTACATTATTCATGGCCTCCATCTGAAATGTAGGGGTCCGTAAAGATTAGCTAAGCACCTTGCAGAAAGTGTAAGGGGGACCACTAGCACACAAGACAAAATCCATATGATTACTGGAATTAAAGGGGCATATTTTTAGGTTGAAAAACAAGATAGATGAGCTTATTGTGCGCCTAGAAGATGTGGAAAATTCTGAAGTGATACAATGTTCTCTGCCTCTCTGAACACCCTGTAACCATGGGGATGGAGACGTTAAATATCAAGGATTATAGACATGCATCATTTTTATGTAGAGTTAACATGGCAAAAGGAGTTTCAACATATATACCAGTTGGATACCAGTCAAAAATATTTTAACAAATAGTTTTCGAGTTCATCAAAACCTAAAAACATATACTGGCGAGCTGTTACTGTAGAATTCTTCTCTGATAACAGTAATATTCTACAGATCCCCTCTAGAAAACTTTCAGCTGTTTATGAGAAATCTAGATGCATTACTGAGCTGCCTGTCGGACAAGAGGAAACAGTTAGTAGTTTGTGGAGATTTAAATGCAGATTTCTTCAAAGATATGGGCAGGAGAAAGAAACCAGAATTATTATTTAGGTGTTTCAATCTCATTTCAGTACTCAGTTTTCGAAATCGTATGTAGCAAAATAGTAGGACACTGATTGAAGACATTTTTACAGACAGTGCTCAGTCTCAAACAATGTGTACCCAATTGCTAGGTACTATCTGACCATGCTGCACAGACAATGGAAGTAAACAGTATGGCTCCTTAAAATCCTGCGGCAGGTACATACAAAACAGTGAAGCTTGTTAGTAAGAATGGGATATAATATTTTAAGAGTAAGCTAAAAGGAGTGTAATTGAATGAGGTATATTTAGAGAGAGAGGCTAATGTCAAATTCAATTTATTACATAGTAAATTTGTGTCAATATTTATATTTTGATTTCCTAAAAAAATTATTTGCAAGATCCATTTAAAAAACAAGTAAGTTGTGGATAACTAAAGGAATTAAAATCTCATATAAGAGGAAGAGGGAAATTTATGTAAACGCCAGAGTAAGTGATGATCTGGCATTATTCACATACACAAAAAATGCTGTAGTATTTTAATGACAGTCATTAAAATATGCAGAATATGCAACTCATGACAGAAATAAATAATTAAGATAGTGAGATTAAAACTATATGGGACATTGTCAAGTGGGGGACAGGATAGACAGTAGGTGTACAAGATTCCACAACAGTTAAACTAAATGACAGTACAGTGACTGATAATTTACAGGTTGTAAGTAACAAAACTTCCTGGCAGATTAAAACCGTGTGCCAAACCAAGACTCAAACTTGGGACCTTTGCCTTTCATGGGAAAGTGGCTCCACCATCTGAGCTACCCAAGCACGACTCACGCCCCGTCCTCACAGCTTTACATCCGCCAGTACTTCCTAGCTCAGATGGTAAAGCATTTTCCCACAAAAGGCAAAGGCTCTGAGTTTGATTCTCCAGCACACAGTTTTAATCTGCTGGGAAGTTTCATATCAGCGCACACTCCACTGCAGAGTGGAAATCTCATTCTAGGTTGTAAGTATTTTTAACAATCACTTTCTAAATGTAGCAGCAAATATTGTATTAAATAGTTCAGTTGAAGAAGTAAGAAAATATATAAAAAATATCATATCACAAAAATTTAAGCAATTAGGAGCAGCACCAACATCCTTCACCAAAATTAAAACAATAATAAAAATTTGAAAAATAACAACTCTTGTCGGGTCGATGGAATTTCAAACAGAATTCTGAAAAGTAATCACTAATGTCCTTTGTGATGTACGCAATGCTTCACTGGCACAGGGAATTTTTACAGAATGGTTGAAGTATGCAATTATTAAAGCACTTCAGCCCGCATCTCGTGGTCGTGCGGTAGCGTTCTCGCTTCCTACGCCCAGGTTCGATTCCCGGCAGGGTCAGGGATTTTCTCTGCCTCGTGATGGCTGGGTGTTGTGTGCTGTCCTTAGGTTAGTTACATTTACGTAGTTCTAAGTTCTAGGGGACTGATGACCATAGATGTTAAGTCCCATAGTGCTCAGAGCCATTTGAACCATTTTTTTAAAGCACTTCATAATAAAAGTGACAAAATAGACATACACAATTATAGGAATAATTTACTTAGCACGTCATGGTTTGGAATCCAGAAAGGTTGCTGCACTAAGAATGCCATTTATACCTTCATCCATCAGATAATACAAGACTGAAATAATAACACTTCGCCAGTTGATTTTTTTGTGATCTTTCCAAGGCGTTTGATTACATACTATAATATTGTCTTAGAGAACCTCAAGTTTTATGGAACCAATGGTTTTACACACAGCTGGTTTGAATCATACTTGACAAACAGAATACAAGACGTCGTGCTTAGTACTTCAGACAGTTTCAGGAAGGTAGAAAATTACAGTAACTGGAAAAAAATTATGAAGTGTGTTCCACAGGGTTCAATTTTAGATCCTCTCCTATTCCTTATATATGTGAATGATCTTCCACTTAACATTCAACAAGAAAAATTGGTCCTTTTTGCACACAACACTAGTGTTAAAATTAACCCTATTGGAGACAAAGTAACAGAAGAATTGGAAAATGACATTTTCCAAGGAATTATTGAGTGGTTTTCTGAAAATGTACTCTCCATAAATTTTGGGAAAAAACATACTACATTTATTTCTGTACAAGAAACAGAGTCACATCAACAAATGACTAAGCACATGGGCAGGAGTCAATACACAGCGTAAAATGCTCCAAATTTTTGGGTGAACATACAGATGAAAACTTGAACTGGAAGAAGCATCTTATTGAGGTTCTGAAACAGTTAAGTTATTACACACAGTTAAATCTGTCAGTGGCTCAGAGAGGAGTTCAACATGCAGCCACAAAAATCTGATCATTTGCCCAATACTATAAAATGTCTGACGGGTAGTGAAGTAAGGTTTAAATCTAATCTAAGTCATTTCTCCTGGACAACTCATTCTGTTCCATTGACGAATTTCTACTTAAAAACTGGTAGCCATAAAAAATGAACTGTAGTTGCATGGGTAGGATTAAAGATAATAATGTTTTCACTAACATTAACACAAATCATGTATACATATCCTCTAAACTGACTCGTTCCACACCACTTTGATAAAAGAATCGTTGGAATGTTCTATGGAATGTGTAACCAACCAACTAATTTTCTGTCTACAGC
Organism: Schistocerca nitens; assembly: GCF_023898315.1. NCBI lineage: Eukaryota > Metazoa > Arthropoda > Insecta > Orthoptera > Acrididae > Schistocerca > Schistocerca nitens. Next base: position 526,561,616 of record NC_064621.1, on the reverse strand, counting down.
GGGAGGTATTTCATCAGTAATAAAAAAGAAAAATAGAAACAATATCATACATAATTACTGAATTTTAGATAGAGAAAGACATAGATTTTAAAAAGAAAAAGAAAAAAAAGATGTCTTAAAATCGTTCAAGAACATGAACTAAAGAGCTCCCATTTTGGGAACACAACCTACGAACAGCTTAGAGACAGAAGTGATGACACTTTATGCAGGACCTGACCATCATTTTGCAGGACAATGCCCAAGCACATGCAGTGCGAGCTGTTACTGATTTGAAACTTCCTGGCAGATTAAAACTGTGTGCCGGACCGAGACTCGAACTCAGGACGTTTGGCTTTCGTGGGCAAGTGCTCTACCAACTGAGCTACCCAAGCACGACTCACGCCCCATCCTCACAGCTTTACTTCTGCCAGTACCTCTGCCAGTAGGAGACGAGGTACTGGTAGAAGTAAAGCTGTGAGGATGGGCCTTGAGTCGTGCTTGGGTAGCTCAGTTGGTAGAGCACATGCCCACGAAAGCCAAACGTCCCGAGTTCGAGTCTCGGTACGGCACACAGTTTTAATCTGCCAGGAAGTTTCGTATCACCGCAAACTCCGCTGTAGAGTGAAAATTTCATTCTAGAAACACCCTGTTACTGATTTGTTTGACCGATGGAGCTGCTAAGTGCTATACCACCTACTACACTCCCCCGACTTAAACCCCCATGAGTTCAACTCGATTTCTAAACTGAAGGAAACATTTCATGGCATTCGCTTCAGAACTGCTAAAAATTCGTCGGACAATAGACAGCGCTACTCAAACTGTTAACACAACTGGCACTACTAAGAGTATCCTATGACTTCCACATCGCTGGCGACGGGTTATACGTAATGCTGGTGACTGCTTTGAAGGTCAGTAAATTTTGAAACATGTATCTATTGTGTAGAAGCTGTAAATAAATAGTTGCCACTATTAAAGGTCCAAACCTCATAGCTCATACGTTAATAGAATTTGCTTGAGAGATCAACATATTTATAGTTAACACGATCTTCCAGTGAAAATAAAAATAGAAAATGTACTTGGAAAGGCGCAAATAAATACAAAAATTAAGTGAATTATATTTCCTCATTTAGTAACAATGTTTTATAAATGCCATGATCGTAAAACATTTAATGATCTCAAGTGTTCATAGACCCACTAAATTAAAGTGGATGCAAAACTAGAAATAAATGTGTTTAGTAGACAGAAAGTTGTCTACACAGACTCTGACAATTTACTTTTTACCAGCAAGGTATGTTAATTCAATCTAAGCAACAACCTCAGTATGCTTGAATGTGAAGATTTTACTAACGCAGACCAAAGGGCCAATTAGCAGAGGTTTATACACAAATCCTAAAAGATGTTGCAGGTAGAAAGAAAGCAAAAGATAAGAAAATCTCAAATTGTAAAAGCAAAGCAGGGGGTGTTTGCATGAAACAATAATAGAGATGTGACGGAACTTGCTGAATTAAAGAAAACCATTTGGAAATATGTGTTTCAGTATGAGAAGATACAAGCGAAACACTGAAAACAATAGCATTATGCAAAACATGAAACATAAAAATACACCAGCTAACAACACATTTAAGATGGCAGATATCAATGTTATTAACAGCTGAGAAGTAACTGCAGAAATATCCTAAGATGCCCATTTCCAAGTCATTAGAAGAGCATATGAAGCAAAATTATTCAGGATAAAATTTAACTAATTTCTGATACATTTTCAATAATATATTATATACATTCAAACAAACAGTCTTTTTTTGTTGTGTATGAGTGTGATGTCGATTTCAGAGTCATATAACTATCATCAGAAAACTGTATGACTGTCTCTCGATGTTGTGCACAGAGAACAGAGAGCAATTTTGCTTTCTCCAGAAAATTTAAGTAGCAGAACTGTTAACTCATTCTCTCATGATATGTAACTACTTAATTAATGAGTTAGTTTCTAAAATGTGTGATATCACTTTGTTAGTGCAAAAATACTCTATTATTATTATTATTATTGCTGTCATTAGCAGTATTATGTCCAATACCCTATTGCAAAACATTTGTTGTTATTCTTTTTACTATGTTCCAATTTCGTATAGTATGAAGAAAGGGGAGCACTTGAAAACACTTTTATACGAATTCTTAAAACTGGAGAGAAAATAACACACAAAGAACGGGTCAAGTTGTTTACAGTGTATCTGTGCGAAATTATAACATTCCACAACTAGAGCAATGTTGGTGTTTTTGAGTACCAGAAGAAAGCAGATCGAGAAGATATAAAAAATATAGAAAAAATATATATAGAACAATCAGTCTTGTCTTTATAATGCTTAGGAGCTCCAGTAAAATTACCACAAATTGACTAGAAAAAAAATATTATATTGTAACAGGCAGAGGAAGACGCTTACTGTTAAAGTGAATATGGCACAGTGATCCATTCACAAGTGAGGGATAATGATAGAGCAATGAAAATAATTTCCACTTTGTTTGGGGCTCATAGACATCGAGAAACCTTTTGACTCACTTTCAACAACATCTCTTCAATCATCTCTTGAGAAACCAGGCACTGACTTACCCTGAGCGAATATACAGTATGTACACCAACATTACAGCTTCCATTCTTGCTTTTATTTTTGTTACTGCAGTCTTCTGCCTGGATACAAATTAGAAACAGCTATCTATGTTAACATAACTTCTGCAAACCTCGTTGTCTATGCATAACTAATGAAACCTACATTTATTTGAAACTGCTTACTTACTTCAGAAATGGTTTCCCTTTATAATTTTTACTTCCCTACATTGCCAAATTCCCAATACATTGATGCCTCAGAATGCTTCCTATCAACTGACATATATTTTTTGTCAAGTTGTGCCATTAGAATATTTTCTCTCTATCTATTAATTGTTTACCTGATCCAGAAACACCTCATTGCGGAAACTTCTGTTCCCTTCATCAATGAACTGTTTATCATCCATATTTTATTTCCATTACCTTGATATCATTAACATTTAAATTTATATCCAATGTTTACAAATTCCTCTTTTTCAGAATTCTCCTCTTGCTGCTATGGCTTCATCTACCACTTTTAGTGTCTCATTTCTCAGTCTAATTTGCTCAGCACTGGCGGAACTCAAAAGTTTGTATTTGTTCTCCCTGAACCTTAACTCCTTTTGGAAAATTCTTCTTGGTTTCCTCGACAGCTTACCTAGTGTACAAATTGAATAACATTGGTGATAGTCTACCACTGTGTCTCACTCCCTTGTGTACAAGTTGTATGCAACCTTTCACTGTCTGTATTTTTATCCCTGTTACCTTCTGAATTTTGAAGAATGTTTACAAGTCAACATTGTCAAAATCTATATGTAAATGCTACAAATGTACGTTTGCCTGTCTTCAACCTAACTTCTAAGATGGGTCACAGTGTCAGCATTACCTTCCATGCTTCTGCATTTCTCCACAACCCAAACTGATCTTTCATAACATCAGCTGTTACTGGTTGCTCTGTTCTTCAGTAAATAGTTCCATTGCACTTCGTTAAACGTATTCCAAAATCAAGGACTTATTTTTTAGTTAGTGATTTCAATACAGATTTCTTAACTGTGAAAGACAATGATATAGAACTAAAGAACCTGACAAAATCACTCATTCTAATTTCAGTTATTGACATAACTGAGCTCTTAATGACTTACAGATAATGAAATTCTTTATTGGTATACAACTTTGTAGTGTTGGATGTACAAGTCACATATTTTAAGAGAGACAGCAACTGCAATTTGATAAATAATTAAAACTGTAAAAAGAAGGTGTTTGGACTGTCATTCATGTTCTTAATCAAATTTGTTTCAAATCATTCATTATAACTTTATGAATGAACAAGTTTACACTGAAGCACAATTAAATGTAAATCATGTAATTCATATTTCACGAAAGATAATTTTCCAGTTTTAATAATATGATATATTTACATAGTTTCGATAACATTTATTGTGAAACTGGATTTAGAAACATCGTTATTGTTATAATAAGCTATATGAGAATTATCAAGCATAACTTATTTGCAGAAATTTAAATACAATAATTTTGAAGAAGTGACAGATTTGTTATAAATTGGTTCTGATGAAATTGTACAATTTATGAATAGCTGAGGAGGTATATTAAGAACTGAAGTCTTGCTAAATATATGGTAAACTTCAGTGTAGTCAGTAATACAAAATTACAAACTTAAATATTTTGACAACATGAAAGGAAAATTTATGTGGTAAAGGAGAAAATTCCTATATAATGGCATACCTAGTAATCAATTAGTTTGTAAAGTACTTGTTATTTTCAGAAAAAATGATAAAGTTTTAATCAAGTGCAAAATCATTTGTTGTTAGATGAAAGTAATATTACATAAAATGTATGAAAAATTTAAAAAAAAACTGGAAATTAAAAATAACTCACTTGCAATAATCAGTACCATAAACTATTTTGCCACCATGTATGCTGAGGCAGATTCAGTCTGCAGTCCGCAGCAGTGTCAGCTTTGTGTCAACTGATGAAACTTAAAATAAACCATTTTTGTAAATTAAGAAGATCATTGATTTGATTTGATTTGATTTGGGAAGAAAACCAAGCATTTGCAGCAATCAAGAAAAATCTGGTAGAAAGAAGACACTACAGAGTGAACTTTAACAAGTCTGTAAAAAAACTGAACAAAGTCTGTTTGTTAATGTGATCAGTGTGAGATACAAATAATAGAGATATTTTAATGCTTGTGCCTCGAACAGTAGGAATACTCTGTTTTAATAAGAAGTATGAACACTTTAGGCTGTATTCTAAATAGTTTAATATCCTGCACTAACCAAGCTTATACATAATTAGTTAGATTTGTTTCATATTGGTGCATTTAGAGTACCTAAACAAAACCTTGATCATACTCCTATGGCACAAGAAACAAAAGTCACTTACAGAATGTACTACACGATACAAAATTTTATGAAAACAATCCAAAGTATACGGGAATCAGAATATACAATCATCATTCACCAGAACTCAAAAAAATCAAATCAGTAATGGGATTGAAGCCCAAACTGAAAAAATATTTATTGTGTCATTGCTTCCACTTGGTTAAAGGATTTTTAGAAACAAAATTGTAATGTGAAATTCATATATTTTGTTTCCCATTGCGTAACATGTGTAAATATTAGGGACATGTGATGTGATCTAGATGACTATATATTTTTCGGTTATTGACACTTGTCATATCACTATGTTTGTTCATCTTGTAAATAGTAGTACAGCTCTGTCATTGATGTGTGAGTTCACTTTTAGTACATTTTGTGTATGTGATTTGGTGCTTGTTCATGTAAAAAGTGTGTGTATGTAGGAAGCCACAAAATTTTGTTTTGCATCACATATTTGTGCATCTAATAATATGCATGTAATTGATGAAACCCATATCACATATACAGTCAGTGATTGATTAATAAATAGATATAGAAAAAAGAATTCCAACAGTATCATCAATAAGATATGTAAATTGTATTTGTACTTCTCATTTATGTGCAATATTGCAAAAACCATCTGACAGGTTATAAAACAGGAGTGTGGGAGAAAGTAAAGCCTGTGTCTGACATAGAAGTAATTCATAGATGCAACATAGTAAAAATCCATAGGGATGTTGCTGATATTTTCAATTAACACTTTTTATAATCAGCAGAGAAAACTGTATGTAAATGCAGAGTGAATGAGGTGAAGGGACTTCTGCAGAAAGCTATCAGGAGCAAAATCGGACAGATGCTTGTAACCCTGATAACACACAGTGAAATGAAAACACAGTCAAAGAGGTATAAACAGAAAGTTATTTTAGGGTTGATGCTATTTCTACAAGAAGACTCACAGATTGTTCACGTATATAAGTGCAGTCATGTGTCAGATACTAAATGAATCTGTACAACAAATTATTGTATCAGAGAGATAAAATATTCATTGTTCTGGGTAAAGTCAAGCGATGGCACACTGGGCGGGAAAGTTAGAGCTGAGGGGGCTGTGAGACGGCATCAGCCAATTGCACACTGACCAACCGCTCTACAGAACGACAACACAATGGCAGTGCCATCTACAGGAAGAGGACACAGGCACCACGCCGCCTGGCTGCAGTCCAGTTCACCCATTTCTGCATCAGCATCAAGAATAGGCACTTGTATAGCAGCAACTGAAGAACTGTATTACTTTTCTTGTATTACGAATTGTATATAATGAAGAGATTGCTTATGTTGCATGACGCCATTTGCTTATGACACATCATTGTGAATTTCTCAGAGTTAAGTATTGTCATTTATTTTCTGTGAATAACATTCATTAATACGATTTGCTTGAATTGTTGTCTAGTGATCCTGGAAAGCAGGTTTCTAGGCACCCCATATTCATCGAATGGGCACCCCATATTCGACGAATAGGCACCCCATATTCGATGAATAGGCAAGACACAACATTCATGTGTAAAGCCACATTTCAAGAAGTATAATAGATTCATTGTATTAAACAACCATCCACAGTCCCTATTAACAAGTTTTCCAATGTAGCAGAAAAACTGATGTGAGGGAAAAATACTAATAATCTGTTTAGATTAAATTAGATTAGATTAATTATTCATTGCATAGACCCATAAAAGAGGGAATCTTCCTGGGTGTGGAACATGTCAGATAAACACATTACAAAAAATGTAATTAGAAAAACTGGAGTTTCAATAATTTTAATGATCCTCAGTCAATAAACCGTAAAATTATGTACATGAATTAAATTTAAACTTCCAATATTTACAGGTTTAATACTTACACCTGCTTTCATTAAATCCATCATTCAGGCATTTGCTAGTTTCTTGGCTATTACAACCAAGTATTGTCAATACTTAAAGTAAATTGTTCATTTTAGTGATCCTCAGTTAAGAACAGTCAGATTATGTACAAGATTTAAAATTAAACTTCCACTATTTACAGACTTAAGACTTACATCTGCTTTCCATACATCCATCAGTCACACAGTAGGTAGTTACCTGTCTGTTACAACCAAGTATTGTCAAAAATTAAAGTATAATAAATTTTCATTAAAATGGTCTACTGCACTTGTTGAGAAACTAATGGACGGAATAGAAGGAGTTGGCCATCAAAAATTCTTTTAAATTATGTTTAAACCGTTCCTTGTCTGAAACTAAACTCTTAATAGTTGCTGGTAACTTATTGAAAATATGCGTTGCTGAGTACTGGACTCCTTACTGGGCAAGAGTAAGTGATTTTAAATCTTTATGTATATTGTTCTTATTCCTAGTATTGATACTGTGTACCAAGCAGCTAGTTGGAAAAAGAGATGTATTATTTACAACAAACTTCATTAAGGAATAAATATACTGAGAAGCTGTGGTTAATATGCCCAATTCTTTGAATAGGTTTCGACATGGTTTTGTTGGATTTACACTACACATTACCCTTATTATATGCTTCTGTACTCTAAAAAGTTTTTCTCTGTTTGTGGAGTTACCCCAAAATATGATACCATATGACATAATGGAGTGAAAATAAGCGAAATATGCCAGTTTTTTTATATTTATATCTCCTATGTCTGACATCATTCGCATTGCAAATACAGACTTGTTTAGGATCTTTAGCAGTTCGTTGGTATGTTGCTCCCAACTGAATTTATTATCAAGTTGTAATCCCAAGAATTTTACACTCTCAACTTCTCCTATTTCCATGTCATCATATTTTATATACACACCAGAAGGAAATCTCTTGGATGTTCTGAACTGCATATAGTGGGTCTTTTCAAAGTTTACTGACAGTGAATTGGCTATGAACCATTTCTTAATGTCAGTAAAAATTTGATTAGATGCCCTTTCTAAATTTACATTTGATTTAATATTTATTGCAATGTTTGTATCATCTGCAAATAAGACATACTTGGCATCTGGTAATGTGACAGATGACTGGTCATTAATATACGCAAGAAACAGTAGTGGACCTAGTATGGAACCTTGGGGAACACCACATGTAATTTCTTCCCAGTCAGATGACGTCTGATTGCCTACTGCTGACGTGTTATGTAATGACAGCTGAAATATTGTGTCAGTTTTTTCATTCACCAAATATATTCTGCAATATTTAAACAATAAAGTGTCAGTAACTGGAATTTTATACAGCCGATAAAAGATCTTTCTTCTAAACAAAGCCGACTTCTAAGGTCTAATTGGGATGATTTGGATGCAAATTAACCCATTAAGGACCAAGCATTAAAATAATGGAATTGTTAAAAAGATGTTCACGTGACCTAATTGTGCACTAATACAGACATAAATACATAAAAAGAATTATACAGACTCTAATTAAAGTATAGCAAAATGTTGCAATGACGCAACTTTGGGACTCTAAGGAGGTTTATTTCATTCTCATATGAAATTCTTGAAAACAGTTTGAATGGAGATGCACATTACATTCTTTTCATTTGTAAACTATTGTACTTTTACACAACCTACATCTTCTTCTTGCTTTGCCTTCCTCCTCTATTATTACCCACACTACATCATCATAATGTATTTCATTCAGAAGAGGGCTTTTGGAAGGTTGCCCATAATTTCATTTCTCTGTGGGTGGGGTTGCAATTTCTTTATTTCCTTAGTTCACGACTGCAGTATCTTTTCATTTCATTAGGGTCGTACATAAGTATGATCGAAATTCGAGTTGTGACGAATTTTCATTTACACATTTGTGTATTTTCCACGAATTGACAGTAACAGTATCTGTGAAGTTGGTGAAGAGAAACCACCACCATTTCTTACATCTTATTCGAAATCTACAATTAGCAATAGCAGTTTCATCTAAATCAACGCTACCCATGTCCTGAGTGTATTGAGACATTACCTGGGTCTGGGGCAGAGAAATACATTTCTAGTCTTCCTGACTGTGCCTTTTTGTATTTGAAAAAATCATCATAGTGTCGTAGTTGGTAACTTCTGTCACTCTGGAACCGCTTTACCATCATGAATTCAGTTTTATTATCAAAATGAAAATGAAGTGCACCCCTGCCTTTTTTTCATGGTTGAGGTGGATTCCAAAGGGCAGTTTTTCAGAGTGGTTATCACGAACAGTTCCACTTGCAAAAAGACCTTTCCGTTTAAAGTACAAAATAAAGAATAAGCAGAAAGAAATTATGAAAATACATACAATGAGGAGATGGGTCTTCAGAAACTGAAAGCAAATTTGTAACTACTTCACCCAAAGAAAACTCAGATGTTTCATTGCCTGCCACCTTTCCACAAAAAGGAATGAATCTGTGTAAGTAGCTACATGAACTGCATGAACATGACAATTTAAAGGCAAATATGACAGGTCTACCTATGATGAATATCATGCAGGAATGTCTTTCAAAATAAGGGACTATTTCTTAGTCAATAGGCAAATTATGTTCCAAACTGAAGACATGTATCATAGATTATATCAAACAATTTTGCCTCTTTAGAAAACTTGTAACTTTTATCCTTTTCTTCATCCTCAGACAAATAGATGTTTTGTTTGACTGACAAGAATTTATTATGATTCATACATTTTCTAACAGCTGGTGATCCTTTATCTTGATCTTTTGACCAGGACAGTTGCAGGTAATGTGTGATATCCTGAAAGAATCGTTACTTCTATAAAACGCTTTAGCAATGAAACAATTATTTGAAATACATGGTGATTATTATCTTGTGTGTATATTATTTGTCTATTCAGTAATTTTTGCAGACACTTCTGAGTCAAAGCAAAGCGAAAAAATTTTCTAAGACGATACACCCTGTATCTATTTTTTATATCTTCTGTCTTAGTTAGCACCTCTGCTGTTGGTGAAGAAGTGTATGTTGGTTGAACTCTCTCCCATTTTGGAACATATTCTTTCATTTTTGTAGCATTTACACGATTTCATTTTCTTTTCTTGGCAGAAGAACTGGGTTTTGGCCCTAGGTCTTTATTTGCTTTGTCTAGTTCACTGTGTAGATGTATTTCAAATGTACCTGCAATATCAATTGCTTTCTCTTCTTCAGCAAGATCATCATCTGACTGGTTTGATACAGTCCATCACGAATTCCTCTCCTGCACCAATGTATTCTTCCCAGAGTAGCATGTGCACCCCAAATCTTGATTTGTTTGCTGGATGTATTCCAGTCTGTCTTCCTCAATTTTCGTCCTCTACAGCTTACAGCTCCCTCTAGGACCATGGAGGTTACTCCCTAACGTCTTAACACACATCTTACCGTTCCATCCCATCTTCTTGTCACTGTTTTCCATATGTTCCTTTCTACGCCAATTCTTCAGAGAACCTCCTCATTCTTCAATAGCACCACATCTCATATATTCATAATAAGTAAAAATAAAGTGAAATGCTGACCTTCAATAAAGCTCACAGTTGTTGTTCCAGCTGTGAACACACCCTCTGTTACAAATGAAATTCAAACTGAAACTTAGTTGAGATGCAAAGTCCTTTTAGAATGATACACCAGTTATAAAAGCATGTGATTTCTCAGTCGTCGCCCTATTTTCAACTAATGTCCAGCACATAAACAGACCATACTGACAAAATACCTTTCAGACGAAGCCTGACAATAATAAACGGTTCGAGCAACAATGGAATAACAATATATTATTGTAGTAGAATAAAGCAGTTGTGTTACACAAATACTCACAAGTCCCAAAATTGAATAAATGCAACATTATTGTACATTGTAAAAAATAGTATAAATTTTAATGTAGGTCTAAACAATAATGTAGTACGATATTAGAAGCTTTAAAGGAGTTCACTGGGTGAAATTCATTTAAAAATCATCTTGTGCTAATTAGGAAAGAAAATAAAAATTTTTCTAATGAACTACATGAATTTATCTGGAAGTTTCAGAATTCAGAGTGGTCAACATTATGTTCTCTAATCAATTACAAAGGCTTAAACTAATTATTTCAGATTTCCTCTTAATGTTTTTATAAAGAAATTCTAAATTAGTCCAACTCATTTAGAGGAAAAAATTACGAATGATATATTGTGTCAGCACAACTTCAGGCTTTAAAGAGTTAAGTCTTATTTAACACATAGTAAACTGTAAAAGATACTTATAGTGATAGAATTCCAGCTTCCTCAGAGTGGGAAATAGTAACTACTGGAGCTCCACAAGGCACAGTACTGGATCCTTGATGTTCCTCATATATTATATTCTATAATATACAGTTCCGTATGACAGTATGAACAAGAGCTTAACAATTTAAACATAACTAGCAATAAATTCAGCGTACTGCCATATTCTAGATCTAACAAGAAGACAATCCTGGAATGATGGATAAAATAAACATGTTGTATGTATTCTCTTTTAAAAACTGTTTGATGTATTTATATGAGGGCCTGTATATTTCCTCTAGCAAATAAATATCGATGTTTTGAAATGTTGTTTCACTTCTTAGTAGTTTGCCATATAAAATTCGTCAAGAATATCCATTTGAAGTGTACTTTTGGCATTAATAAAATTTATCGTTGTTAGTTACTCTGTTCCATTACTCCAACTTCGGTATCGTACAGAATGTGACGTGACGTCCAATGTGAATACTCTCTGAAGCTGAAGTGACAGTCTAGTGTGAATCGGCCTTACTACTACAAAGATAAATCGCATTAATAATAAAATTAAATTGAACAAATAATGAGAAAAAACAACGTCTGAAGTTCCAAATTTGTTGAATGATATACATAGAAAGGAAACCATAACATTTTTCACCACAATAAACTATTTTACGCGTTTTTTTTCTGAGAGCAAAGCGCTCCTGCTGCGAGAAGCAGATAATACATAGAAAAAGCTGTCCAAAATGTATTTTATCCACAATGGATGCAGTTGAACTCTGTGACTGTTCATTTATAGGTTGTAGAATAATACCACTACCAGTCAATAGAAGATGACACAAACTAAATCACCATCTATTGTCACTGGCAGCGGTTATTATTACACCCTAAAAAGCTGTCCTTCTATTATGAGCAAACTATATTTTCTACCGTAAGTGTAAAATGAAAACACTGTTGGACGTTGCCAAGACACATATGATTCTTGCAGCCTGAAATGAAGTCTTGCGGCAGGTTATAAAATAATGAGTATAGCACTATCGAAATGCATTGGGAAGAATTGCCACGTTCCGTTCGAGAGTCGACTTTTGATAATGCTTTGTTATGTGTATCAACAAACAGAGCATGCAGATAGTATTTTGTCAGTTGTTTTAAATGGGAGGTAGTGTATTTAGGACGATTAAGTATATTTGCTGATCGTGTTTTTCTAATGTTTTCTAAGATTTTTGCTAGTTTGATGTACTGGAAAATTGCCACGTCGCGTGAATTTTGAATTAATTAATTTATTCATTGATTGAAAGATGTCAATCTATGCTGGTGGTGTGTCTCTCCAAGAAACTGCAGAAGTATTGACGAATCTTCGTATTGGGCAGGAGATGGAAGCAGTTGACGATTTCTATGATAGCAATGCTAACACTATGTGCGGAGCATCACAAAAAGGTGATTCTAAGCTACAGGGCAAATGTGATAACAGACACGAGCGCCCCAAGTTTAGTGCGAAAAAGGTCACGATAAATATTGCAGATGATGCAAAGTGCAAAACTACGCGTGCAGGCGCAGTTAAAGATCTCATGAACTGTATAGCGTTTCAGAAAGAACGTGATGAATTCAATGACGACGAAAGAACTTCGCCAGATTTCTTGAGTACAGACACTTCGTCGGATGTAACAGATGTTACGCCACGTTCCACAACCAGTGGTTGTTCTTCGCTGTCAAGATCAGAAGAAAGCAGGGAAAGCCGTAAAAAAATCACGGAGCATTCCCACAGTAGTGATGCTGAAAGAAAGGAGGAGAAGAAACCAGTACATACACTGAGGTTTTTGAGAGAAGTATTGGATAGTACAAACCCCGAGACAGTTGATCGAAATAATGGTGCAACACCTAAACGAAAACCTGTTATTTGTAAGAACATGACGTTTTCAAAGGATCAAGTAAGAAAAATTGATAGAGAGAACCAAATTTTACTAAGGAAGATAGAAGCAAATTTCAATAGACGCCCAAAATGTCCAACTACATCAGCACCACAGCGTCCTAGGCTTTCCAGTTCAGCTGTTAATAGACAAAGGTCACAGAAAAAAATTGCACAAGACAACTTAGTAAGTCATTCATAATACCACCTTACTACTTCATTTCAATTTCTGTTGGTTGTAGATAGATGACGGAACTTTAATATATGTTTTCTCATGTTACTGAAGTACTCTGTTCAGAAGCAGAATTGGCAAATACGTATGTAGCGTGATATTGCATTTACTTAGATGCCTTTGGTGTTAGATGACTCACAGACTACAAAAGTTACACAATAGATGTACTTGCAACTTCTCTTTTCAAGGTCAGTTTTTCGGGTACTAGTATTATACAACATGAGATGTATTATTACCCAGAGTATCTGCTGAGTTACATCGTGCATGAAGTGCATTTGCAGCAAGTGAGATTAGTTGGAATACAGTAGGCACATGATTACAAATAAGCTGACATGCCATCAGTCTATGTTCATTCTTCTGTCATATTCTTGTGGGGTGTTGTTCATTTCCCACATGCTTTCTGTTACACAAACATCTCATTATGATTAAATGTTCAGAACAGATACCCGACTAGACATACTCATAATTACCAGGCAGTTGTACCCTAAGATACATGAATTCTGATTGCTGCACATGGGGAATTATATGGAATATCCATAAAAAGAGATGAACCCGCTGAGTGTACAAAACTTATTTACTGTATTGTTTTGTTTCTCATTCTAAAGACTCATTTGATGCATCTCTCGAATGAATTAACTGGACCTTCAGTACTGCTACACCACTTCTCAATGAGACTGACAACGTTCAGCCAAAACTAGGCCTCAGGCTATGCTGCAGAGCAGTATGTTACCAACCAAGATTTCATATCCACATTCACTAGCTTTGTCAGCCTTTAACCAAGTTTTCACTTTTCAACATAGCCTGTACCTTGGACTATGCTACAGTTCAGTCTGTCACAAGCTGTGTGCCCCCCCCCCCTCTCCCCACCCCTCCAAAAAAATACCTTGTGTGTGCAGGTACTATGTCCTAAGTGTTGTCATTATGTTGTGGAATCAAACTGATATCCAATAACTGTAGGTTCAGTTGTCCCCATCTTTCCATGTTAGCCTATAGTGTATTTGTGTGAGTGGTTGGTTGGTTTGGGGGATGAAAGGGACCAGACTGCTACGGTCATCGGTCCCTTGTGTGAGTGGTTCAGGGCTTGTTGGCCCTACTGGCACCAAATATACACACTGATACATGACATAACAATGTTAGAGTGTGTGATGTTGTGTGTGCCCAAATAGAGCTGGAACAGAATGTAACAAGTGTGAGTATGAAATCTTACTTGTGGTAACATACTGATCAGTAGCATGTCCTAAGGTCTAAGATAGATAGAAAGTAAATATAATGTCATGATCACAACTGTAATTCTTGTTGTGGTGTCTATTTCACACATGTTGGATTTCAGTAAGTGGTTATGTCTACCATGTTTATGACATCATGGTTCAAAGTATACAAGTGGTATCAGTAAGTCTAACATTTTCCTCTTCAACTCTGGGAATAATTACAACAAACTACACCCAGTTGTGCTGTTTCTTCTAGCCAAACCTTGTTCTCCTTCGACAGCACCTCCTCCCCTAAGCCCCGTACTTACTTCCATTACCAAATTAACTATTCCTTGATGCCCCACAGCATGTATTTTATCAACCTAGCACTTCTTTTAGTTACTTTGTGCTATAAATTTCTCGTTGATTTGTCACCTGTGGGAGAATTATAAAGTCATCAGCAAATCCCAAAGACTTTTTCTTATCCCAAAACTTGAATTTCTTTCCCAAGTTTCTTCTTGGTTTCCTTTAATGATTTCTCTGTTTACAGGTTGATTAACAACCCTATCCCACTACCTTTTCAGCTACTGATTCCCTTTCATATCCTTTGATTCTTATAACTGCAGTCTGGCTTTGGCACCAGTTTAATTAACTTTTTCGTTCCTGCATTTTAAAGTTGCTATGTTTCAGTCAGTGTGGGCAGTCTTGCCTTCTTTTATTTTATCTCCTGCAATAATTGATAGGCTCTGTACTGTTTCACATGTTGCTACATTTCTACAAAACCCAAATTGCTCCCCCCCCCCCCCTCCTTTTACATACTATTAAATGAAATTTTCTACAGAAACCAAACTGACACCCCCCAACCCGCCCCTCCCTACCCGCCTGCCCTCCATGATTGTCTTTTAGCAGTCATTCCATTCTATTTGTTAGTATTTTGCAACCGTGAATTGTTAAAGTAATAGTTCAGTACTACTAACAACTGTTAGCAACGGTGATTATTATTTTGCCTGCCGGAGAGTGGTTTTTGCAGGGTTTGTTCTCTCAAGAAGTAATTCAGGTAAAATATCTTCTACATTAACATTGAAAATTGGGAACAGAAAAATGTCGTATTTGTTGAAGAAGTTGTATTCAATACCAGCAAAAATTAACAAGCAAATAATTTCCACTATGTAGTACTAATCAGGGTGGGAAACAGGGAATTAACTTAAAATGTTTACTGTTGAATATAATAAAAGTTGAACAAAATGTGTTTTAAAAGCTATATTTTTGGGTACTTGGATAAAATGTAACTAACGGCCAGCCTATGATATGAATTGGAGAAACTGTCCAAACCAACCCTCATATGCTCCCTGTCTCTGGAGTTGTCAACTGGCCTGCGGCATTTGTGTCTATAAGACTACATGTTGTGCCTCATGCAGTTTGAGAAATTCCAACTCATGGTGAGGACGTGTGTTCGGCTGTGAAATTTTCATTTTTTCCCTCTCTCACAGGGCTTCCTTGCAACTACTGCATTTTGATTCACAGACAAACACGCCTTCAGTATAGCTCTCATACTGCTGTGCAAAACTTCATGTTGTCTTGGCAAAGTTTGTTGGGTCTTCTTTATATACACATGACTATTAAACAACTATTGTAATTAGTTGTGCAGCAAAGGAAGGGGGGTATCCTTTTGGGAATTGGGGTAGGTGTCTGGCAGATATACTGCAGTTAAGTTTTCTTTGGGCTTGGTGTTGAAACTGCCCATTTCCACAGCTCCGTGGGGATTATGTAGGAAAGTGACAGAAAAATTTGCAGGCTTGCTGTGGTAATTTTCTGTGAAGATTTGCATCTGCTATGGCTACATGATCACTCTACGCAATTGCACCAAGGAAACAGAATGAATTACTGTGACCTACAGATAACCAAACAAATCCAAGTTACACAGTGCTTGGTAGTGTCACAGTGTTCTCCATTGCACTCAGCAATACTAAATCTGTAATTTGGTAGCATATCAGACTTTTATTTCAATAATGAACAAATATGTACCCCATATTCTAGAGGGGGGGGGGGCAAGTGACCACCCTTGCTGCCCCCTAAGACATTTCGTCATATATGGCAACTAGAATGGGAAAAAGTGTAGAATAATAATGGAATAATCCTGTATATAAAACAATATTTAGGCAACTGAGTTGAACATTTTGTATTCTCAGCTATGAAAAGGATAAAAAAAGGTGATCTCTATGTTACTCACAGTCGGTAGAACATATATTCAAGACAGTTGTAGCAACTACTGTTGCCCATGGCAGCTTGGTTGAAAAGGGATAACACTCTTACTAAATTTGAAAGACTTCTATAAGCATATTTCTTACATTTATATAGATGAAGAGTAAAATGCAACTTCTGGTCAATAAACATTATTCATAAAGAAAGAGGGAGGAGTAGACCAATGAATAATGCTTGAAAATTAGTCACCTAATCACTATGTGCTAATGAAAAAAATATTTCTATTTTTTTCAGCTTCATTTGTAATGCCTATGCCTATAAACTTATTAATGTCATCCAAGATGATGATGATGATATGCATTTTATTGAATTACAGTTATTGTCCAGTGCATATGTTTACTGACAAGCTATTTTTCGAAATGTGATTTTTAATACAGTGCTTTCTCTTCTTTTCACAGACGTTACTAAAAAAAATTGAATGTGTTAAAAGCACCATCAGTGCAAGAGTCAGTGTACGAAAGGTTTGACAATAGATTTTGTGATTTTTGTTTGGATTTTCCTCATAGCCAGTGTACAAATTACTACAGTCAAGTGAAGAGTATATTTTGTAATTTTTTGTATTCTAGTCAAATTCAGGAAGTATAGGTGAATGTACATATATTTTATACAATATTTTTGAAAAATATATTTATATATCTCACTCATGTTTTATCAATTTATGTAGATCTGTGAATAGTTGTTCCCTTTTTCTAAGAAAGTAACACTTGATTAAAAAGTATTATACCCTGTGTAAAGAAAGTGCTCAGCATTTACAGCCATTTTAACTAAATGAATGGATAGAGAGGAGTATTAGATACTAGTCATCAATTTCCACCAGTGACAGGAAACTTGCGACAAATGTGAACAACGTCGTAACTGTAATGTGATATTGGTGGCAATATTTTCAAACTACTAGATAAGTCTGTCACCACAGCCTGGTTTTTACGTTTTTTGACTTCACTCACTCTCACAACCAAACTGGAAATATGCACCGAAAGATGACATCACAGCAGTAGCCATTAACATTGTCACTGGTCAAAGCTGAGTACTAGTAGTGAATATTCCTCATGATCCAAATCAATTGTAAAAAGAAAGAACAAACAATCAGGAAGAAATGAGTCTGTGAACCAGTCAATCATATATTAGTAGATAGCAATTGTGCTACCTTAAAGTGTCTCAAAAATAATAGACTAAGGACCTTACATAGACTGTTGAAAAGATTTCAAGCTTTCAGAATCATCTGGAAATTAAACCTGCCACACTGTATACTGTGATTTGCTGGGTATGAGTATAGATGAAACAAATTAATAACCTCGCCCATTCTAATATGTGTATCTTGGACAGTTTTTCATCAAGAATACTTCCAGTTTTGAAAATGAGTTACTCAAGTTTGTGTGTTCTTGACAGATTAAAACTGTGTCCTGGGATGATAATCATACTCAGATCCATATCTTCTGTATTGTTGGTGCATGTTTCCATAGCACAGAAAACTTGTTAAGAAACATTCACTTTTTGTGCTGTTGCCACTCAGTTTTTTCCGTTCTAATTGGTAAGTTAACATTTTTACATACAACCTCTGACAAAGTTTGGCGCGAATGAAGTCAGAACGCTCGATCGGGTGACACTGGTGACTCGCAGCACCGCTCCTCCTGCGTAGCGCCTGGTATTGGCAACTTTCCCCCACCATAATTCAGTGGAGCATCGTGTGTGTTCCGTGTTAGACTGATGGATGAAGTGCTTGTTTAGTGCATTGATTCTGAACTGACAACAGGACAATGAACGAGCAAAGGATCAATTTAAAGTTTTGTTTTAAGTTTGGCAAGACACCAAAAAAAAAACACATGAAATGCTGGTACATGTTTATGGGGATCAAGCACTGCCCATGAAGTGTGTGTGCAAATGGTTCACCCTTTTTTGAGGAGGCCGGGAAAGTGTTTCTGACAATCCCCATAGCAGACGACCGGTGTCCGCTGTCGGTGACGAAAACATAGAGTGAGTGAGGACACTAATAATGAAGGACTGTTGATTAACTGTGCACATAATAGCAGATCAACTGTGAATCCATGCAACAAATCCTTACCCAGCAGTTAGGGAAGAGAAAAACGTGTTGTCGGCTTGTGCCACATCATTTGACTGATGATCAGAAGCAGCACATTTGAGGCTTCACAGGATTTTGTAGAAATGGTGGATGTGACACACAATTTCTTGAACTGTATTGTCACTGAGGATGAAACCTGGTGTCTCCGGTACAGCCATGAAACAAAGAAGCAAAGCATGGAATGGCATTCTCCAACATCACCTCATCCGAAAAACGTCAGAGCCAAAAACTGCACATCAGAATGGTGGTAATCACCTTTTTCGATAGTCAAGGCAGTATCCACAAGGAATTCCTACCTGAGGGAACATCATCAAATGCTGCACAGTACATTGAAATTTTGACCCATTTCATGCAATGTCTATGCAGGGTACAACCCCAGTACGCACAACAAGGTCCCTAGCTTTTTGTTCACGATAACGCTTGCCCACACACGGCCAATATTGACAAACAGTTCCTGGCAAAAAAAGGGGGTGGTGCAACTTGAACATCCACCATACATGCCAGGTCAATCCTCCAGACGTCTTCCTATTCCCTTGACTCAAACTTGCTTTGAAAGGAAAGAGATTTGACAATATTCCTGACATCTGATGAAATGTGGCGCAGCTTTTGAACACAGTACCTAAGGAAGACTTCGTGCAAGGTTTCCAGGACATGTATCACAGAGCTCAGCAGTGCATAGTTATGGGAGGTGACTATTTCGAAGGACAGTAACGTAACTGTAATTCATAGTTCTTGTACGTTAATGTTAATGGGACTATTCATCCAACTTTATGGCCGGAGGCTGTATTTATCTGGTTATCATTCTGGACTCTGCACGTAGTCTTGTACCAATTTTTTATGAAGTACTCATTTACAGAATCAGAAATGTATTTGCTTCTTTAACATTGTTTTTCTGAAAGAACTGTGTCAGAAATTGCGTAAGAGAATTATTAGTATTATTATTTAAAACTCATGTATGTATAAAAATCAATTACTCACATGAATAATTTCATCCTCACATCTGCTCATTTTTTATTTGAAAGATGAAAATTTTTTTGGGCTATACAGTATTTCATACTTGTCTACAGGATTTGCTTGGTAAATAAATACTAAAGCCATTTTATTTTAAAAGGCATTTATGAGGTATTTTCTGTAATTATGTAGCCTATACTGTATAGCTGTTTCCTGCCTTCATCAGTGCCAACATTCCTATGCTGATTTGATAACATACTCTACTAATTTAATTGCCATTTGTATCAAAGAATGTGTGTTGATTTCAGTTCTCATCAGTGCTTGAAGGTGTCAAAGTCAGGTACATTAAAGTCTATCAAGTTGGTAGTGAAAACCTTTGGTAAATAATTTTAAGGAACAAACCACATCTGCACTGTACTTCACAGGTGGTCTAAAAGTAGTGTGTTTCGACTATCATCTAAATGTCCTAGATCCCAGGTTCAAACCCAGCCACTACTTAAATTCTGAATAAAAATGCAATGGCAGCCAAAGGCTTCTGATAGGAGGAGTCACCATCAGTCTGCTGAGAGCCTTGTACAAGAGGGTGGAGGAGTGGATAGAGGTTAATGGAACTCTCTTGGCTCGGCAGTCGAAAATGCCCCTAAAGGCAAAATATTCGGCAATGATTTATGGCATGAGGATGCAGAAGGTTAAGGAAAACACTGCATTAAAGACACACAATGTGTATTCACAAGCAATATGGCCTGTAATCAGTAGCAGGCCACACGAAACTAGCCAGGAGACTGATGATTCTGCCGCCATTCCCTTTCCCCCTTCCAAGAACTAAGAAACTGGCAGTGAAACTCCATGAGCTCGCGCCCCCTTCCCCCCACCTGGCCCGTATGCTTGTGTTGCAAGATGTATGTGGGAGGAGGTAAAATGCTGCCCACTCTTCTCAGAATAGGAGCACTTGAATTTTTTACAGTAATCCTGTCAATTACAAATGTCTATAGAGGATAGTCTACACACAAAAACTATCAAATTGTGTCTGTAATTTCATTTCTTTGCTTTAAATTGATTTTAAAGGATTTGTTCTAAAGTTTTATGTATTTACTTCTTGTATATATTTCTATATCTATTCTTGTAAATTTGACTACAACTTTCAATGTAGCATACCTGACAGTGTGTATTCTCAAGTAATACTGTCTTATTCAGCAGTTGATGTCCGTGCTCCGTCCACTACCACCTGCTGCCATCATGGTTAGAAAACCAGAATGTGTTCAGAATGAGATTTCCACTCTGCAGCGTAGTGTGCACTGATATGAAACTTTCCTGGCAGATTAAAACTGTGTTCCGGACCGAGACTCGAACTCGGGACCTGTGCCTAGTTCGAGTCTTGGTTCGGCACACAGTTTTAATCTGCTGGGAAAGTTTCATATCAGAATGTGTTGTTATTGTAGCTTTTATTTTAGATGTGTTTTAGCCAATTACTATCTCTTTGTACAGAAATCCCTCTGATTATGTATTATATTGCCATGCTTACGACCTGAAGATGGTCTAAATTGTAGACCAAAACTGGTTGCCATTCTAAGTAAACTTCTGTTGCGATTGAGACTGTTTTATTGAATTTTGGGATTTTATACCAATTGCTGTTTATGCCCCATTGATAGAATTCTTTCTAAAATTTTAAAAATCTCTATGGTGAAACTTTTCTTGTCGTTTCTGTATCTGATGTTTTATGAGCATCTCCATCATGCCCTGGTGCTTACTATATAGACCTGTGATGATTGCATCAGTCAACTTTGCATCTTTAACTCCTCTAATAATCCCACCAGGTAAGGGTCTGAGACTGATGAAAAGTGCTCAAGAAACTGTCTAGGGTTTTGTAAACTACCTCTTTTGTGGGTGAATTACATTTCCCTAATATCTCTCCAGTTGTGAATCTCAGTGTGGCATCTTTTCCTGCTAGTTTCATGTGACAGTTCCCCTTAAGATCACTTCGGATGGTTATTCCAAGTTATTTTATAATTTTTGCTATCTTAGGTGATTTATTGGCTGTTGTGTAATCAAATCATCCTTCACTTCACTGCTGTATTCTTAAGTCGTGACTTTCCAATTACTACATTTTAAACTGTATATCAGATACTACAGTAATGTTTCATATCATATATCGGATACTACAATACATTTTGTCAAGTATTATGTAGTATAGTACTGTTTTACATGCTCAAAAGTCAACACATAAAACCTGTAGATGAAGAAGTATAAGTCATTGTGAACACTTTGTGTCATCTTTGAGTTAACTAGGGTATTTGACTGTGTTGATCACAAAATGTTACTGCAGAAGTTGGACAGTAATAGAACAAGAGCAGTAGCTCACAGTTGGTTTCTCTCCTACTTCAAGAACAGACAGCAAAAGGTCATTCTCTACAGTAATGAGAACAGCTGTGAGGTGGCATTTGATTGGGCCATGGTTAAAAAGAGGGTGGAGGGCCTCAGGGATCAATGCTGGGACCGCTACTGTATCCTCTGAAGGAGATGAAAGATGTTCATGGGTGCCAAAAACGTAGTTTAGATAGCTGTTAAGAGTAAAACATGCCACTGTGCATCCTCATATTTTTATTTGTGTGCAGATAAAGTGTAAGTTACTTTAGCTCTAGACATTGGCAAGTTACAACAGTGAGTAAACCTCTCCACCTGCTGTGTTGGAGTGCATGTTCTTTGGACATCATTACTTGGCAGTGCCTTGGAGTTCAAAGAACGGAGAGACATTCTCAAGAATGCAAATGAGTAGAAATACATGAAGAATCATTTTAAGAAGTTTACTCACTTTTTATCGCTAATATCATAGCATTACATGTCTGTTTTAAATAGACTGCCATGAGCTATGAGATCTGTTCACCCATTGTTATTTTTGAAGCTGTATATCAAACCAAGTGAGTGTAAAATGCAAAAGAATTACTGCTATGTTCTTTACATCATTTAGTAGTTTGGACAGATTACAGATCTCTTCCAGCACTCACACATTAGCACAGAGTGAAAAAATCCGAGAGAATGGTCCTGTGTCACTGCACAGCAGGACCACACAAGAAATTAACTTAAAGAATGGCAACCGGAAATTATGTGCAAGGTAAATTGATGTACATGCATTGTGGGTGACAGATTGGCTTGAAGTGCACCACGACACGAGGCAACACCACAAAACACCTCACTAGGTAGTGGAGGATATCAGTTTCAACATAAGTAATGAATTAAATAGCGCAGTTCAAGACATAAGTTCATGGAATATAGAAAATGAATTTATGCTATATCACAATAATATTCAGTTTTTACAGTTTTTAACGCGCTATTCAACTAAAACTGACATTTTGATTACACAGTATGGGCATAAGATTGGTGAGTTTGAACAATTCACATTTGTAGGTGTTCAGATAGAAAGTAAGTTGTCACGGAAAGCCCATGTTCAGGGCCTCATCCAAAAAATGAATGATGTTATATTTATCATTAGAACAGGATCTGTACTAAGTGAAAGTCCAATATGCAAATTAAACTACTTTGTTTATTTTCATTTAGGTATGACATACAGCACTATATTCTGGGGTAAATCTTCCCATTCGTGATGGGTATTTTTGGCTCAGAAATGGACAGTTTGAGCAGTATGCAGTGTAAGTTCATGAACCTCTTGTTGACCCCTACTCAGGAGGCTGGTAATTCTGACATTGGCCTCTCAATATTTATTTTCTGTGATGATGTTTGTTCTCAACACTATAAGCTTGCTCCCAAGAATTAGCAGCTTTCACTTATTCAATACTAGACAGAAATCCAGCCTGCATTTGGATTGCAACTTGTTGACTCTTTTGCAAAATGGTGAACAGTATTCTGCTGCATCCATTTTCAAATAGCTACCAAAAGAATAAAAAATCTTAAACAGTAATCAATGCAATTACAGGTCCAAACTAAAGAATTTCCTTGTGACTCACCCATCTTCTGAAGACAATCATCGAAAGACCATCTTCATTCCACTGATGACAGCAACAAAAATACCACAAGGCTCCTCTGCTTACCTACTCTGGAGCTTGGTCACATGATCAACAACAACAGTTGAGTCTGTTACTTTCCCTGATCCCATCTTATCAAAACTACACTTCACACTGTTTTATATACATTATGAAAATTCAATAAACATTTTCTTAAATCTGCATATATATCTTATCTGCATATATATCTTACATTATGACTAAATGAAACAATCAAAAATCCAGGATGGAATGTAACAATATTATGAAAGGAAAGTTGGTGCGCACCATATAACAGAAATGCTGAATTGCAGATAGGCACGACAAAATGACTGCAAGGCCTTCATCAAAAATAGACAAAACACGCACACACGACTGCAGTCTCTGGCAACTGAAGCCACACTGCAAGCAGCAACAGTGAGACTTTGGGAGACTGGAAAGATAAGGCACAAGAGATTTGTTTTGTACAAGGCTGGGAGGATAATTACGGTCTGTGAAGGCTTCAGTGAGTCCCACAGCATATTTCAAGAGAGATCACTTGTCACTGCAGACACGATGACCACTGGTGGCTAGGCTTTGTGGAAGGGATTTCTTAGTATGGAATGGTTGGCAGCTGTCGAAGTGTGTGGCCACAGAGGAGCATTCCCCTCATAACTCAGTACCACCCAGGACTGGAGCAACTGAATTACATTCTCTGCCAGGGTTTCAACTACCTCTCGTTGTGCCCTGAAATGAGAAATGTCCTACCCGCTATCCTTCCCAACCCTCCCACAGTGGTATTCCGCTATCCATCAAACCTACACAATATACTTGTCCATCCCTACATAACCCTACTCCCAACCCCCTACCTCATGGCTCCTATCCCTGTAATAGACCTAAATGCAAGACCTGGCCCATACATCCTCCCACCACCACCTGCTCCAGTCTGGACACAAACATCACATATCCCATCAAAGGCAGGGCTACCTGTGAAACCAGTCATGTGATCTACAAGCTAAGCTGCAACCACTGTACTGCATTCTATGCGGGCATGACAACCAACAAGCTGTCTGTCCGCATGAATGGCCATAGACATACTGTGGTCAGGAAGCAAGTGTACCACACTGTTGCAGAGCACACTGCCAAACATGATATCCTTCATTTCACAGGCTGTCCCATATGGATCCTTCCCACCAACACCAGCTTTTCTGAACTGCGCAGGTGGGGACTTTCTCTGCAGTATACCCTATGTTCCTGTTACCCTCCTGGCCTCGACCTTTGTTAGTCATTGTCTTCACCCATCCAGCCCCTTCCCTGTTCCCATTCCAGCACTACACCGCCCTCATTCCACCATTGCACCCAGTCTTCTTACTCCTCTCCTATTCTGCTGCCCCCCCCCCACTCCCCAACCTCTCCCTTCCCCCTCCCTCTGTCTAACACCCTGACTGCACATAGCTGCCCTATTCTCTCTCGACCTTGTCCCTGCACACTCCCCAGCAGCACTTCACTGTCCCGTGCCCTAGCCTACTATTCCCTGCCTACAAACAAATACGGGATACCTCTATGCCAACCTATTCATGGGCCATCTAGAGGAATCCTTCCTAAAAACCCAGAATCCTAAGCCCCTCACTTGGTTCAGATTCACTGATGACATCTTTGCTATTTGGACTGAAGGTGATGACACCCTGTCCACATTCCTCCACAACCCCAACAACTTCCCCATTTGCTTCACCTGGTCCTACTCAATCCAACAAGCCACCTTCCTAGATGCTGACCTACACCTCAAAGATGGCTACGTCAGTACCTCCGTCCATATCAAGCCTACTAACCACCAGCAATACCTCCACTTCGACAGCTGCCACCCATTCCATACTAAGATGTCCCTTCTGTACAGCCTAGCCACCCGTGGTTGTTGGCCTCCTGTCGTTGTCACATATGCAGTCATGAGCAGTCCCTCTCAAAATATACCGAGGGTCTCACTGAAGATTTCACTGACCGTAATTATCGTCCCAACCTTGTACAAAACCAAATCTCCCATGTCTTATCTTTTTACTCTCCCACCACCTCTCATAGTCCCACTGTCCAGCCAGAGAGGAGCATTCCCCTCGTAATTCAGTACCAGCCAGGACTGGAATTACATTCTCCACCAGGGTTTTGATTACTTCTCATCGTGCTCTGAAATAGGAAATGTCCTTCCCATAATCCTTCCCACAGTGGTAATCCACCCTCCAACTAACCTACACGATATACTCGTCCATCCTTATACAACCCCTGCTCCCAATGCCTTACCTCATGGCTCATACCCCTGTAATAGACCTGGATGCAAGATCTGTCCCACACATCCTCCCACCACCACCTACCCCAGTCCGGTCACTAACATCACCTATCCCATCAAAGGCAGGCCTACCTGTGAAACCAGTCATGTGGTCTACAAGCTGCAACCAATGTACTGTTGTAGGCACAACAACCAACAAGCTGTCTGTCCGCATGAATGACCAATGACAAACTGTGGCCGAGAAACAAGTGAACCACCCTGCTGCTGAACACGCTGCCAAACATGATACCCTTCATCTCAATGACTGCTTCACAGGCTGTGCCATATGGATCCTTCCCAACAACACCAGATTTTCTGAATTGCGCAGTATGAACTTTCCCTGGAATAAATCCTATGTTCCCATAGCCCTTCTGGCCTCAGCTTATGTTAGTCAGTTTCCTCACGAATTCAGCCCCTTCCCTGTTCCCATTCCAGCACTACACAGCCGTCATCCCACCACCACACCCAGTCTCTTTATTTCTCTCATTTTCCACTACTCCCCTCCCCCTCCTCCCCCACCTCTCCCCTGCCCTCTATCTGACCTGCAGCACTTCACTGTCCGCCACCCCCACCAAACTATCCCTCCCCTCCCCAGCCTCCTCCATACCCTTACCCAGTCGCCACTCCCATCGTGCCCTGAGGGGCCGCAGCTCATGCTCTAGAGGCTAGTGTTGCTGCCTCTGGATCACGGGGTCCTGGATTTGATTCCCAGTCGGGTAGGGATTTTCTCTGCCTGGAGTCTGGGTGTTTGTGTTGTCCATGCCATTTCACCATCCTCATCATCATTCGTGACAGTGGTAAAATTGGACTGTGAAAAAATTGGGACATTATACGGGCGCTGATGCTCACACGACCAATCATCATCATCATGCACTGTGTGTGTGTGTGTGTGTGTGTGTGTGTGTGTGTGTATAGTGTTGACGAAGGCCTTAATGGCCATAAGCTTTAATTGTGAGAGTCTTTGTTGTGCCTATTTGCGACTTGGCATCTCCGCTATATTGTGAATGGCAACTTTCCTTCTCGTAATATTGTTACGTTCCATCCTGGATTTTCCATTGTTTAATCACAATTTAAGTCCAACATATTCCAAGTCTTACAGAGACACTGCACTTTTTCAGTAATGTTTCCTCTTCATATTGAAATTTTGTCTTCGAGATTTTCTTTTTTCTTGTAGCTCCACATTAACTTCTTATTTCATCAAACTTTCAATGTTTGGTCCGACAAATATTATTTCTTAATGGATATCCTGAGACAAAAAAATAGAGTTTGTAACTTATATACACTCCTGGAAATTGAAATAAGAACACCGTGAATTCATTGTCCCAGGAAGGGGAAACTTTATTGACACATTCCTGAGGTCAGATACATCACATGATCACACTGACAGAACGACAGGCACATAGACACAGGCAACAGAGCATGCACAATGTTGGCACTAGTACAGTGTATATCCACCTTTCGCAGCAATGCAGGCTGCTATTCTCCCATGGAGACGATCGTAGAGATGCTGGATGTAGTCCTGTGGAACGGCTTGCCATGCCATTTCCACCTGGCACCTCAGTTGGACCAGCGTTCGTGCTGGACGTGCAGACCGCGTGAGACGACGCTTCATCCAGTCCCAAACATGCTCAATGGGGGACAGATCCGGAGATCTTGCTGGCCAGGGTAGTTGACTTACACCTTCTAGAGCACTTTGGGTGGCACGGGATACATGCGGACGTGCATTGTCCTGTTGGAACAGCAAGTTCCCTTGCCGGTCTAGGAATGGTAGAACGATGGGTTCGATGACGGTTTGGATGTACCGTGCACTATTCAGTGTCCCCTCGACGATCACCAGTGGTGTACGGCCAGTGTAGGAGATCGCTCCCCACACCATGATGCCGGGTGTTGGCCCTGTGTGCCTCGGTCGTATGCAGTCCTGATTGTGGCGCTCACCTGCATGGCGCCAATCACGCATACGACCATCATTGGCACCAAGGCAGAAGCGACTCTCATCGCTGAAGACGACACGTCTCCATTCGTCCCTCCATTCACGCCTGTCGCGACACCACTGGAGGCGGGCTGCACGATGTTGGGGCGTGAGCGGAAGACGGCCTAACGGTGTGCGGGACTGTAGCCCAGCTTCATGGAGACGGTTGCGAATGGTCCTCGCCGATACCCCAGGAGCAACAGTGTCCCTAATTTGCTGGGAAGTGGCGGTGCGGTGCCCTACGGCACTGCGTAGGATCCTATGGTCTTGGCGTGCATCCGTGCGTCGCTGCGGTCCGGTCCCAGCTCGACGGGCACGTGCACCTTCCGCCGACCACTGGCGACAACATCGATGTACTGTGGAGGCCTCACGCCCCACGTGTTGAGCAATTCGGCGGTACGTCCACCCGGCCTCCCGCATGCCCACTATACGCCCTCGCTCAAAGTCCGTCAACTGCACATACGGTTCACGTCCACGCTGTCGCGGCATGCTACCAGTGTTAAAGACTGCGATGGAGCTCCGTATGCCACGGCAAACTGACTGACACTGACGGCGGCGGTGCACAAATGCTGTGCAGCTAGCGCCATTCGACAGCCAACACCGCGGTTCCTGGTGTGTCCGCTGTGCCGTGCGTGTGATCATTGCTTGTACAGCCCTCTCGCAGTGTCTGGAGCAAGTATGGTGGGTCTGACACACCGGTGTCAATGTGTTCTTTTTTTCCATTTCCAGGAGTGTAGTTAAAATAATCACTCTCTTTAGACAATGCTTTGATGATCTGTTTAATGATTCTCGGTCTAATATGAAGATGTGGCAGGATGATCTTATTTTTCTCCCCAGGATTCATTGTTGTTCTGGTAGGCCATTATATTCTACTCTGAGACATTTCACAGTCACAACTATCCCAGGGGCACAGGAACCTTTGTAAAAAGCCTGACTGTTGTCCAGCAAATTTCTTATTACTTTCAGGTCTCCACATACAAGTCATTGGTGTTTCAAATATTTTAATGCCTTCAGCATCATCTCCATGTTTTCAGAGGTTTCTTTTAAGTGCACAGAGTATGCTACAGGCACTGAGCCATACTATTTCCAATGTGTAGAAATATGGAGTTGAGGCTCCTTTTGTTAGAATCTATAAATAGCCTCCATTCATTTGTGTTGTATGTAACAACATATCTTGATAACACGCCTTCAACGTCCTTACAGTAAACAAGAGAGCATTCTGTAGTGACATATTCACGAAATTCCGATTCTCGTGACCGAAACCAGTAGAATGTTGTGCCCAGGGCAAGCAGATGTTTTTCCTTTAATAAAGATCCAAAAACTTGGGCTGCTTCTTTTGAAACACACAGATCTCTTACCAAGTCATTCAGGACTTCTTGTGTAAACTGCTCTGGTTGTCCTTTTGGGGGTGAGGAGATATAATCAGGATCTGAAGTTTTACTGGATGATGATGATTCTGATTCTAAAGCAGTGGACGCTTCAGGCATGGGAATGTTAAAATCATGTGGTATGGGTCTTATGCCTGATTTTAGGTTGGGATAAACAATTCCTTTCATACTGTTCCCTTTATGCCTACCAACTTTCACCATACAAAAATAGCAATCATCTACACTATTTTTCTGTTCTCTCTGTACTATTGGAATCCGGAATGGTAAAGATTTCTGCTTGCCTTGTGTCAATTTCCTCAAACCTGCAACACATGTATGACAAACAGTATATGGTGCAAAATTTTCATCCTGGTCTCCTAAATTTATATTGAAATAATATAGGTATGCTTTTTTGACAAACGAGTTTATGTTCTCTCTCCTGGTTTGAGAGTCAGGGACCCACAGATGTAACAAAACACATCAGTGTCATTCACACCGGATCTTGATGAAGTAGTCATTATTAGGCTGATTTGAAACAACCAGGTAACATCGAGCACACAGACAAATTTCACTTCAAGTTTATTGTCAAATGACTGTGTTTGTGTACTTCTAAACAACTCGAGAGGTATCGATCTTTTCACAGTTGATAATTTTGAACCGCTTAACAGTGTGTTGCAGTATATATTATGCAAGAAATTTAAAAATAAGAAACTTAAGGAATTATGTAAACACTATGGGTGTTAGAAGAAAACAAATTATATCTTCATAATGAGTGCTCTTGGCCACTAATTGACCCACTTTCATGTAAACTGCCAAAACATTGCAGCCCTGTGTTGTTAGATTGTAGTCTCTGCTGCAAAATTAACATGCCACAGCTAAATAATAGTGTTTGTGTGCAGTATTCTGTTTTATCACAGCTTAATTAATAATTATAAATAACTTGTTTAACAATTTGTTTGTGTGCAAATTGCGCAACAAGTCTGCTCATTGTGTAACTGAAGTTGCGACCTATTCATTGGTTGTCGTATGTGTTAATATGTTTGTGAATGGTTGTTACTTGTTATAAATAAACAAACATTTGAACTTTCATGACTTGTAAACAAGATATCATATAAATATGTTAATAATTTTATTGTGTTCTAGGGCTCTAATGATTCCAAAAATTTCCTTATGTTTTCTGTAGCTCATCTGTATGCAGTTTTGGCTATTTTAGTGTGTATACAGTACATATAATGTTACACATTCAGTTGCCAGGCCATCTTGGCAGTCACCTTCATTGTCACCAGGCATGTTAGTCATGGGCTTTTTCCCATTGTCATGCTCTGTCCACGGACAAGCCAGCCCTCGGACGCTTTGCTCACACTGCAGCTCTGTCCGACCTTCCTGTTCCAGGCTAGGTGTAGCCTGGTCATACACAACAGACTGGCTCTCCACTACTTGCATCTGTACAGATCAGTCAAGCTGCCTGTTTTGTCACATCTTTCTTAAAATGAGCAATGAAGTAAAAATTAAATTTTTTAAAAGCTTTTTTGAGGGAGAAGTATTGTCTTGGCCTAACCAAATTGACTGCCAAAACTTTACATTTGGTGAGACTCAAAAGGATTAAAAAGCTAGGATAAAGAGTGAGTTCCTAAATAGGCCGTGTTATAGTGATCAGGAGACAGGTATGAAAGAATTTTGTAAAACTCAGTTGAAAAGGTTAGTTCACTCGAATCAACTTTTCAATGTATTATCACAGATTAATGCATTACAGAAAATGGCTGAAAGAATACAGTGATGGTTGGTTTATAGACCAGATAAATCAATTGAACCATTTTTGAAATATATAGACAATCTGGGTAGGGCATTAGATAGAACAAATGACAAAATTTTGACTTTGGGATACAGATTTAGAGGAATGGTAACCTTCATAATAATAATAATAATAATAATAAGCAAGCACCCGCATCATCTAACACAGCCACACATCGATCAAGATGCATCCAACACATGCCTAATAAAAAGGCAATATATACAGTGAGACGGAAGGATTCATGATTGCAATACAGGATCAATCAATAAACACCAGGTATTACAGCAAGCATATTATTAAAGATCCCAATACCACAACAGATAAATGCAGACTTTGCAAACAACAAATAGAAACAGCAGACCACATCACAAGCGGATGTACAACACTAGCAAATACAGAATACCCCAGAAGACGTGACAATGTAGCAAAAATAATACATCAACAACTTGCCATACAACATAAACTAATAAAACCACACGTTCCCACATACAAGTATGCACCACAAAATGTACTGGAGAATGATGAATACAAATTATACTGGAACAGAACCATTATAACAAATAAAACACCACCACATAACAAACCTGACATCATACTCGCCAATAAAAAGAAGAAATTAACACAACTAATCGAAATATCCATACCCAATACAACAAATATACAGAAAAAAACAGGAGGAAAAAATTGAAAAAAAAAAAAAATGAAAAATACATCCAACTGGCTGAGGAAGTCAAGGACATGTGGAATCAGGATAAAGTTGACATTATACCAATTATACTATCAACTACAGGAGTCATACCACACAATATCCACCAGTACATCAACACAATACAGCTACATCCAAACATATATATATATATATATATATATATATATATATATATATATATATATAACAGAGGGAAACATTCCACGTGGAAAAAATATATCTAAAAAGAAAGAAAGATGATGAGACTTACCAAACAAAAGCGCTGGCAGGTCGATAGACACACAAACAAACAAACACAAATATACACACAAAATTCAAGCTTTCGCAACAAACTGTTGCCTCATCAGGAAAGAGGGAAGGAGAGGGAAAGACGAAAGGATGTGGGTTTTAAGGGAGAGGGTAAGGAGTCATTCCAATCCCGGGAGCGGAAAGACTTACCTTAGGGGGAAAAAAGGACAGGTATACACTCGCACACACACACATATCCATCCACACATACAGACACAAGCAGACATATTTAAAGACCAACAGAAGGAGGAAATAAGACGACAGAAAAGACTTCGAAATGTAACAGTGACAATAACAAACGTCATTGTTGGGTTCAAATTAATGATATGAATATAACAGGGGGAAACATTCCACGTGGAAAAAATATATCTAAAAAGAAAGAAAGATGATGAGACTTACCAAACAAAAGCGCTGGCAGGTCGATAGACACACAAACAAACAAACACAAATATACACACAAAATTCAAGCTTTCGCAACAAACTGTTGCCTCATCAGGAAAGAGGGAAGGAGAGGGAAAGACGAAAGGATGTGGGTTTTAAGGGAGAGGGTAAGGAGTCATTCCAATCCCGGGAGCGGAAAGACTTACCTTAGGGGGAAAAAAGGACAGGTATACACTCGCACACACACACATATCCATCCACACATACAGACACAAGCAGACATATTTAAAGACCCTGTGTGTATACCCGCGTTTGCCCGTGTGTCCATCGTCTTTAAATATGTCTGCTTGTGTCTGTATGTGTGGATGGATATGTGTGTGTGTGCGAGTGTATACCTGTCCTTTTTTCCCCCTAAGGTAAGTCTTTCCGCTCCCGGGATTGGAATGACTCCTTACCCTCTCCCTTAAAACCCACATCCTTTCGTCTTTCCCTCTCCTTCCCTCTTTCCTGATGAGGCAACAGTTTGTTGCGAAAGCTTGAATTTTGTGTGTATATTTGTGTTTGTTTGTTTGTGTGTCTATCGACCTGCCAGCGCTCTTGTTTGGTAAGTCTCATCATCTTTCTTTCTTTTTAGATATATATATATATATATATATATCTGAAAAGAAAGATGATGAGACTTACCAAACAAAAGCGCTGGCAGGTCGATAGACACACAAACAAACACAAATATACACACAAAATTCAAGCTTTCGCAACAAACTGTTGCCTCATCAGGAAAGAGGGAAGCTTCCCTCTTTCCTGACGAGGCAACAGTTCGTTGCGAAAGCCCGAACCCTGTGTGTATACCCGCGTTTGCCCGTGTGTCCATCGACCCGCCAGCGCCCCCGCCTGGCAAGTCTCATCATCTTTCTTTTCAGATATATTTTTTTTCCACGTGGAATGTTTCCCTCTGTTATATATATATATATATATATATATATATATATATATATATATATATATATATATATATATATATATATATATATATATATGAAAAGAAAGATGATGAGACCCACCAAACAAAAGCGCTGGCAGGTCGATAGACACACAAACAAACACAAATATACACACAAAATTCAAGCCTTCGCAACAAACCGCCGCCTCATCAGGAAAGAGGGAAGGAGAGGGAAAGACGAAAGGATGTGGGTTTTAAGGGAGAGGGTAAGGAGTCATTCCAATCCCGGGAGCGGAAAGACTTACCTTGGGGGAAAAAAGGACAGGTATACACTCGCACACACACACATATCCATCCACACATACAGACACAAGCAGACATATTTAAAGACAAAGAGTTTGGGCAGAGATGTCAGTCGAGGTGGAAGAGTAGAGGCAAAGAAGTTGTTGAGAGACAGTTGCCGCCACTCATACCTCACCTGTCTCTCAACAACTTCAGTGAGTATGCTGGGACTCTCAGCAGCAGACTGCATCGATGGGCGTTGATATTAGGCCAAAAAAAGCATGCCATGCTGTGAACATAATGTATTGTGGCAGTGTAATCCAATTATTATGTTCTGAATGTGGCAGTGCTGTATGTCTATAATGATGAGACAATTTTAAGTCCATAGTTATTTTGTACACCTACAGCTAAAACCAGTAAGTCATATGCATTAAAGTATTATAGTAATAGAACCCCTCTCATCTTAAAATAATTTTTTTTGGTATCAGTCATTTAAAACATAGTAAACAGTGGGGTGTATTAGACTAAATACCATACACTTATGATGCACAGCACTACCATGTTCAGAACATAGTAACTGCATTATACTGCCACAATAGGATAATGTTCACAGCTTGGCATCTTTCTTTGTCTGCACCTAATATCAATGCTCATTGATGCAGCCTTTCAAAACTGCATGTTACTTACATGGAGTGGTTACCTGCATGTTACTTACATGGAGTGGTTACCAGGGCTGGTTGATGAGCTGCAATGCAACATCGAAAAAGCATGATGCAGTGCTGCTGAGAGCTCCAGCATACTCATGGACACTGCTTGCAGAAACAGGAAACTAGAGAAGCAGCCAAAGATCATCAATTGATGGTTGCGAGTAGTACATCGCCACAGTGTGTCACTGTTCCCTCTGGTTGCTTGATTTCTTTCCGATAAATATAATTTTATATTTTTAATATACAATGCTATCATGATGACAACACTTGCTTCATTTAAAGATTAATGGTCAGATCAGTGTTTTACAGTGGTATAAACTGTATAGAATG
This sequence comes from Schistocerca nitens, assembly GCF_023898315.1. Classification (NCBI taxonomy): domain Eukaryota; kingdom Metazoa; phylum Arthropoda; class Insecta; order Orthoptera; family Acrididae; genus Schistocerca; species Schistocerca nitens. The sequence continues at coordinate 526,526,835 of NC_064621.1, read as the reverse complement.
GTAAAATATAAATTTGGATAAACAGATTTGCTATTTTGCTTTTCATGTTTCATTACAGTGGGAACTACTTTATTTTGCAAGTCTTAATTTCACATTTTATGCTATTTTTAGATATCTCTCATTTTGTGACTTTTCAAAAGGTAAGAATTTAAAGAAAAAACTATACGAATAGGGAGCACTATTAACCTTTATTTAAATCTATTTAAAGTTCAACATTGACCCCTTTTTTTAGTATTAACTCATCTATTTGGGAAGTGAGCACGACGACTGCATGCCAGGGGTAATGGGCCACCTATGTTTTAAAGTGCACTGTATGTTTTGTAAATTACTCTTGCACTATTGTTCAGTGTTATCAAATCTTTTGATCATAGGATGGCCTGAGAATTCGAGAGGTGGTCACAATATAAACATCGTAATTCACTAACAGCATCACAGATCATTTGTATGGGGTCCTTCAAAAACGGTACCACTTTTGATATATGAGTTTATGATCTTCACTCATAACCTGCCCTGGCTTTGCATGGGTAGCAGTATGTCTCTACAGCCGAACGACTGGTCTGGCGTACCAATAATTGTTTTACAACCCACTGTGTAGAGTTACAATTAAAATCATGCAACTATCACACAGTATTTGATTCATACTATTTACACCCATTCAGTCTGGAAGTAAAATAGTATATGGAAATTGCACATCCCACTGCTCAGCTTACACATTTGCCATGACTTGATGTGGAGGCGAGATTGATTACGCATGTGAAATCTCATACTTTTGAGTTTGAAAAACACTGGTCAAAGTTTTAGGATAAAAACTAATATAATCTAGATTAAATACGTAATATGACAATTTACTGAAGTTTTTCATTGTGTATCTTGCAAGCTATTCATTTTGAAATTGCAAGTTTGTATTAATAGACAGACATATAGTGTTGCATTTCCTCCATATGAGGATCAATTCCTCATAATTCAAACAATTTAAGCACACCAGGAAAGTTCTCAGAAGGCACGACATATTTGTGAAAATCGTATCAAAATTCCTACAGTAGTTCCTCAGATTAACATTCACATACAAACAGAAAAACACAGCAGGAGACTTCGTAATAAGTAATGATTATTTCAAAACACCTCAACAAAATACATATACTTGTTCATAATGCCTTCCCATTTCAGATATGGAAAATTATGACTGGAATATGAACTCTAACATCAAATTTCTTTCTTTAACTCGTGGATGTTTTGGGGTTTATTGACATACACTAATGATGTAAGATAACCACAGAGAAAAACATATTCAGGGATTAAGGTAAATTATCTGGGTGGCCATTGTTGGTCACCATTGTGCAAAATGAGGCAATCTGGAAACTGCTCATGGAACAACTCAGTTGTTTTGTCGGAAGTGTGACAGGCATCATCCTGCTGAAACCACAACTCTTGAGCATCCGTTCCATTTAAATGAGGCCACAAAAAAGCTTCTTTCAGATGCTGTGTTAACTGAATTCTGTATGGGTTGGTAATGAAGATCATACCAGAGAATTTGCTGCACTGTGCTGAAAAATAACAATTGTTTCAAGAACTTTAAAAGGAAATGCACTTAAACCTGCATTAGAGTGAATTAAGGAGATAACTCCTTCTTGTATTAATAATTACATATTTGTTATTCCTGCACCTTGCTCTTGTTGGAACTGAAAGCTTATTGAAGTTCCTCAGTTTCAGATACTGAACTGCAAACTGTCTGCAGATAATTTTGGTACAACAAAATGATCTCAGTTTACAAGCAGCATCACTTAAAATAAAACATCAAGTTTTTGATAGCCGTCTCCACCATTGTCATCAGGAGTTAACCGCCATTGTCATCAGGAGTTAAAATCACTGACTGCTGGGGCAGACACAGAGTTCTGCTTTCATAGATGTAACGGCAGTATTTGGAACCTTCCAGAGAGGCCAGAGTGATGCATGTGTGGAAGGCAGCTCCCAGCAGCTCCATCCCACTGCAGGACTGAGTGATATCACATCACGTGGGGGCCTGGTGCCATGTTTGGTACTGTCACTCCCACATTCCCACAAGTGTCAAGCCTATGCCTTTGTTTTCACTCAGTGTCCAATGTCCATCCCCATGCCCACACCCTCTAAATGTGTACCCCTGGTCCTAGTTAAAATTTCTGATATTTATTTTAGTTGTGGTCGCTTCTTTGATAGCAGAATTCCATTATGATGGTGTCTGAGCCAAAACACTCATCTTTCCCAGTTGTATTTAATGCCCATTTTCTAGGCAATGTCAGCCATGGCCATTTTCTCAAGTTTCCTTTATTTGATATGTCATGAATGCCCTGCACAAAGCTGAGCAACACTTCAAATAGTGAGGCCTATGTAAATGCTATCACATTCACATGCCAGGAACCCGAAGACTTATGTTGTCTTTAACATAGATCTTCGAATTCCTGGCATGTATAGTGTCCCCTGTGAATGTGGTAGCATTTACATAGGTCACAGTATTCGAACTGTTGCTGAACAATATGCAAAGTGTTCACAATGTATCAAACAAAGGAAACTTGAGAAGTTGCCCATGGCTGAAGATTGCCTAGACATCAGTCAGTCCTCCGGCGGGAGATGCCAAACTTACCTTACGTGCATGCATTGCTCTGGCTATCTCTGGAAGGTTCCAGATGCTGCCATTACTTCTATAAAAGCAGAACACCATGCCAGCCCTGGCAGTCACTGATCTTAAATAATAATGATGATGGTGGTGGAGACAGATATTGAAACCTTAAATGCTTTCTTCAAAATGATGCGGCTTGTAAACCAAGAAGATTTTACTGAAGCATGCCACTGTGAAAGACTGAGGACACAAGCTGAGTATGAGTTGACTAGGCAAAAGTGGATAGTTCTGGTAAAATTCTGCTTGGCACACAATAAATGCCCAAAGTTTTTAAAATCTGAGAAGCAGTTAGGTGAAATTCCCTTTATAATTTCATACTGACATTACATTTGAAATGTAAGTTACTAAGTTCATGGGATATGATAAAGAAGTTGTTATTACAGTTGTGGGAACAAGGTACTATACTTGGTGAATATAATGACATGTGACTACTTTATGTAACAAAACGTACTTATTACAATACACTGATCGAAAATAATAATTCACTAACGATCACAGAGAGAAAACACACTGAGTCAGGTCGTCTCTAAAGGCTATGCGGATACCAAACAACACCTATGGAAAAGCCATTGACCAGGAACGTGTAATTGGTTGACAAAATTATTTGCCCCTCTTGTGTAGCAGATATCTGTAGTGTTTTGACTGATGAGGTCCATATAATGGAAATGTCTCGAGGAAAGAACGCTGGCAGGATTGCGGAGCACATCCATGAGCGGTTTGTGATCTGTGAAGATCATGACTTCACTACCTTCAATGTTCTTGCAGAAATATCACATGGCCTCATAGATCGTGAGAAATTCCTGGTCAAATCCTGATCACTTGTCTTGTGAAAGGGAGAGATTCTTTGGGGGGGGGGGTAGGAGGAGGAAGAGGTTCGTTCATATCACTGTTGTTAAAGAATGGCACCAATTGATGATTCACTCATGTCATTCATGATAGAATATCAGTAAGTGGGTGCACGAGTGTAACGGCATTTGTGAGGGCAGTCATGTGATCATCGAATGTGCGATTTGTGTCATCAGACCGATAGTATAATACTGGATGGATTCTCTCAACAGTGACGGTATGACTAAGGAAGAAAAACTAGTGTGGCACGATCGTGATTTGCTGTGGTTAATTTCCACATCAGCGAGTGCTTTAATGACTTTTGTTAAGTGTTGCTTGTGCTCCTTGGCACAGGTGGAGTAGATAGGAAAGTCATTGAGACGGGCATTACAAAAAGGTAGGGAAAAAAGTACAGAGTAAATAAACCACTGCCACGTCTGAGCAGTGTTCTTGAGACCATATGACACAAAGCAGTATTCAAACAAGCCAAACAGCACAATGGCTGTTTTCGGTACGTCATCTTTGTACCTAGGGTGATATCCTTTGCAACAGTCAATCACATTAAAACTCTGTGCACTGTAGAGTTGTTGAACAGTCTTGTATGTGAAGAATAGGGTAGTTGTCCATAAAGGTATGAGCGTTAAGCTTGCAATGGTCCCCGCATAACCAGAATGAACTGTCTTTTTTTTTTTTTAGGGACTAGACGAATGGTGACACCCAATTGCTATCCGATGGATGTACAGTTCTGACATTTAAGAGTCCGTGAATGGCTGCTTCCGCAAGACAATGGTTCTTAGAGGTTAGGTTGGTTGGTTGGTTTGGGGAAGGAGACCAGACAGCGAGGTCATCGGTCTCATCAGATTAGGGAAGGACGGGGAAGGAAGTCGGCCGTGCCCTTTTGAAAGGAACCATCCCGGCATTTGCCTGGAGCGAGTTAGGGAAATCATGGAAAACCTAAATCAGGATGGCCGGACGTGGGATTGAACCGTCGTCCTCCCGAATGTGAGTCCAGTGTCTAACCACTGCGCCACCTCGCTTGGTTTGGAGGTTAGGTGTCAGGCCTTGTAATGGACCAGAGGCCCTTCTGTAGTGAAGAACCTGTGGAACGTACCACTTGTGATTGCACCAATGAGAGCAGTTTGAATATGTGGGGGGAACATGTGTATAAACACGAGATGGAAGTGCCGGATCACACAAAACATTGATGGTTTGAGTGTCATTGACATGAATGGTATGAAGCATGATCAGGGGTGAGGGAGCACCATGTGTGAAGGCAGAACCAACAATGTGAAGTGGTTGCAAAGCAGCGAGGTCATTGACCACATGAAGAGCATGTGCCAGATTGTCTGATGCATCAGCAATCAGCTGAGGATGTTGCAGGAGTGGAGGGCATTGATCTAGAAGCACTGAGTCACAAGCTCAGCTAATGAGCTGATGAGGTTAGCTGCTGTCAAATGGGAGCACTTGGAGGTTGTGTGAAAAAGGGAATCATACTGAACCAGAAATGAAGGTGGGAAAGGAGCAGAGGAGCCAGGAATGTGTGCCAGTTGAATGATGGAGTAAGGTGGCTGAAAGCAGGTCAGGAGACAGACTGAAACACTTTAGGAAATTGATCTCAAGGACAAGGCCATCCACATCACAACATGGAAGGTCCAAGGGAGCTGTAGCTCTGGAGTAAGCTGGAGTCCGAGATGAAGAGTCTGCTGCTGGGAGGAGCCATTGTCTTGGACGACTGATGTGAGGGACACAGCCCTGTTGTGTTGCCTTGAGCTGTGGCACCAAAATCAGCTTGCATGTTCAATTTGGGGAGGTGCAGGGGGACAACAGGTCCTTGCAGTGCTGCTTAAGATCATGTGGCACCAGCACAGCAGGTATGAGAGATGCGGAGTGGGCTGTGATGTAGATGAGCCATCCTACAAGCTGTGTTTTTCATCTGGGAGGCTTGCAGTGAGAGCAGTAGAGGACAGAGCAGGAGGTGCCCGTGGCAGTCCACTAGGTGGCAGGGAGGTGGCTTGTTGAGTTGCAAAAGTTCACATGCATCCTTTACCAGCTAGGCTTGGAGATGATGTGCACGAAGCAGGAGCGTTGTTCCCAACCTTAGAGGTAGGCAATGAGCCAGTTGTAGGGAGAGGCTGTCAGTGGGTTGGTGACATGATATGCCTCATAGGCCAGCTGAAGTTTAGATTCCAATTTGTCACCAGAGTGTGAAAGTAACTGAAGTTGCAGATCAGTGGGAAGTTCGATGAGCCAGTGTCCACAAGGTGACATTAGGCATGTCTCCACACCAATCAGTGCTCAAAGGTGCCTCCACAGCTGTGAAGATGTTCTGACGTGAGGTTGTACATCATGGATGATGTGATGTATTCATCATGGATGATGTGATGTATTGCCTCCGACAGAGGACTTAACAGGCACTCAATGGTGAGAGATTTTGTGGTGACATGTTTATGTTGAGGAGGTGGGTTGAGAAGCATATCACTAATAAGATCAGTATGGTCGTGGAGGTGGCAGATGAGGCAAATAAAGAAGCATTATCATTAATTATTCCACAAATGCCTAAGATGATGTCCACGAAGAGAAACCATGTTTTTGGGTTCTCTTTCTGCAGCTGGAGAAAGTTTAAGGAATCTGCCCACAGGAATGTGCAGCAATGGAACAGGCTAGGACATGGTTTGACAAGCAAATAATGAAGAGGTAGGTAGTTGAGGAGGGGCGCTGTTGGCAGTGGAATTATGATTGAGGGCAGTGGATGAAGTAGGTAGAGGATGCAGTGCGTCGCTTGAAGCCTGCTTGAGGAGGCGGCGGGCGGTCACTGTCTGCATGTCAGACATGGCGCAGCTGGTGCGGAAGGTAACACATCTGACCTAGACGGGGCAACTGTGGTCACTGTAGAATGGTTTGGAAAGTATGGTTTGGAAAGTTTGCAGGAAACACAAGCAGGCAGAACACTGCACCACGTGTTCACAGGCTGCTCAGGCAGTGAATCTGGAGGCAGTGGGGCAGCAAACTGATGTGGCGATGTGATTTCGTGCTCCAAATCACACGCTAGACAGTCTGTATAGGCTGAATGAGCCTGGAAACACACGTATGGTTGAGGACGTAGTGGCATGAGTGCATGTTGTTCCCATAATGGCAGTGTCAGCCAGGTGAGGTTAGGTGCTGGAGTACCAGTATGAAGTGAGTGCATGTGCGCTCACAAATCTGGGAAGTGCAATGAAAGCAGAGTTTGTCTTTCACAGTCTAAGTTCACTGTAGAAGCCACAAGTCACTATGCAGTAAGCAATTCATTGTCATGGTGCAAAACCAGTAATGGCCAACACACATTTAGCAGATGAAAGAAAAGAAATGGTGTCACGTTTGGGGAAACAAGGTACTATACTTGGTGACTATGACGGCACGCAGCCACTTTATGTAGCAAAATATATTTATTATGATACACCAATACAAAGTTGTAATTCACTAATGATCACATTGGACAGAGAACAGACTGTGCGAAAGATGATATCACTGAGCTTCACAGCACTTTAAACAGATTATTGATAGTCGATCTGCTATCGATAATCACCATACAGTCTTCTGATGTACTCACAATTTCTCATACACTGTTATTTTATAGAGATGTAAATTAAATAATTGAATCAGATGTCCTGGCTGTTACCATTTCCCTGTAAGCAGGTAAAATAATTCCTACCTTCACATCTTCTATCCACTGGCCACAGAGACCCTCTCTCACCCTGCCCTTTGTCTAACCTTCCAACTGCACCTAGCTCCCGATTCTTCACTTCGTTTGTGCACACTCACAGCAGCACTTTACTGTCCCCCACCCCTACCCCTACCCTGCTATTCCTCCCCCTCCCTGCCTCAGCCTCCTCCTTATCCACACCCGGTTGCCTCTTCCATAATGTCCTGCTGCTTGCAGTGTGGCTCCAGCTGCCAGAGACTGTGGTCATGTGTGTGTGAGTTGCGTTTATGTGACTGCATGTGTGTATATTGTCTATTTTTGTGAAAGGCTTTGTTGGATGAAAGCTAACTTTCTGGTAGACTTTTTGTTGTGCCTTTCTGTGACTCAGCAGCTCCACTGTATGGTGAATTGCAACTACCTTTTTCATTCTGTTGACAGAAGTTAAACATTTTAATCAAATCTAGGGAACTGTATTGTTTCCATCTTAATCCTAACGTGGCATGACCTGTCTATCCTCCAGGGATCCTTCCAATTGAACACAATTAAATGGAAACCAATGAAATTTAATCAAACTCAGACACTTCTTCATTTCACTATTTAATATACCTACTTCATGGTAGACTTGTATATGTAGTCAAAGTTAGCACAATCAACGATGATAGGGCAAATGGGTTGGGGGGGAGGGATCTGAGTTGTTGCTTAACCACTATCACTTGGTTACATTTAATAACAAATATATGGCAAAACACTCTGAGAGCTGTCTTATTTATGCATTGAGACAGAAGATAAATTTTACTTTAATGCTGTGCGGGAACTGATACATCATTGAACATAGCTTTGGCTTTAAACAACTAAATTTACACTCATACTCAGCAAACCACCTCATAGTGTGGATACTGAAGATACCACTATCTTTTTCACTCTTCCCTGTTCCACTCACACACGACATGGGAAGAATGACAGTTGGTAAACCTCCATAAGAACTCTAATTTCTCATATTTTCTCGTTGTGAGACGTATCTGTGAAGTAGCAATATGTTGTCTGAATCTTGTAGGTGTTGTATGACTGTGTGGTGTCTCTGGCATGAAGCTCCATTTCTTTGGACTATGTTCTTTGACTTTGCTATTTTTTCTGTGTGTTCTCACACAGCCTTTTCTGCATGCGCTCTGTTCAGTGCTGAAATAAATGTTCATTTTGACTCTAAAAAGTGTATTATTACGGTTCTACGTCACGTAATACCCACTACTGTTATATGTGTGTGTGCAAGAAAATTATTCCTTCTGCAATTTGTCTCAGCCTTCTTGCCACACAACACAAAATAACTTAAACCTTGAACTATAGACAGTTGTAGATTAAATTAAGAATTCCTTATTTACACTTGGCAACCCTTTTACATACAGAATTGTCATTTCCCAACATGTAATATATACTTGAAAACATATATTATTGATAGCTCTGTAATGTGCTTCATCACCAAAGCAACCTAGTTTCATAGTGTGCAAGTTATAATCACAAAAAGGAAATTAATTTAATCATGTCTTGTTCCATAGTCCAGCCATAAAGAGGTGCCTTCAGATGGCAGCAAGAACAGGGAAGAATTTGAGTATTTCTGGGGAAATACTATGAAACTATGAGGGTTGAATGAAAAATAATGCCTCCACCTTCGTTAATTGGGTTCGGATGGGAATATTTTAATAAATCAAATGCAGAAATAATCTGTAGAATGTGGTCTTAATTACCAATATTCAATTTTCCACAAAATCACCAGCCAATTGGATACATTTCTGCAAACGATGAACAAGTTTCTTGAAGCCATCACAGAAGAAGTCGACACTCCACAACCACAGTCTCACAGTTCCCTCAACATCTTCATCAGAAGCATAATGATGTCCCAGCAGATCGTCTTTCATTATAGGGAGTAGATGGAAGTCAGACAGTGCTAAATCTGGAATGTATGGAGGATGCCGTACGGTATTGAGATTCAGTCTCTGGTGATCTGTTGTGGTGGCATGTGAAGTGTGCTGTTTGGCATTGTCATGCTGCAGGAAAACATTTCCCTTTTCCTTTCAGACCCTTATTAGCCATGGTTTCAGAGTTTTGATGTAACACTCTGAATTTATTGTTGTTCCATGATCAAGGAAATCAACAGGGATAAAGCCATCTGCATCCCAGAACACTGTGGTCATGATTTTTCCAGCTAAGGGCTGCGTCTTGAAATTTTTTTTCTGGGGCGAGTCTATGTGTTGATATTCCGTACACTGACTTTCTGTATCTGGGTCATAATGGTGTACCCATGTTTCATCTCCTGTCACAACTGAGTGGAGAAAGGCGTCACCTTCATTCTCATAACGCGAGAGGAGTTCCTGGCAAATTTCAAGTCTGTGCGCTTTCATTTCAGAAGTCAGTATACGGGGTACCCATTGTGCACAGATCTTCCAATAGCGAAGAAAAGCAATAATGTGACCCCACACATTCTTGTGAAATGCCAATTGTGATTGCAATTTCCCTCTGAGTGAGACGACGATCATCCTGAATCAATCTGTCAACATTTTGCTTGTGAAACTCGGTGGTTGCTGCCACAGGATGTCCAACTACTTGTTTGTCACACAGGTCTTACTCAGCCAATGATGCACAGTACTCACGTCAACACAATCATCATAAACTGCTTTCATTCTCTGATGAATCTCCTTTTGGGTGACACCTTCTGGGAACAAGCCAGTACCTGCCACATACCAATGCTGCCAACTGTTAAGTTATGAAGGTGGAGGCATTACTTTCTGTCAATCCTCGTAGGTTGCTTGGATGATGAAGCATATTAAAGAGCTGTCAATAACGTATGTTTTCAGGTACATATTACATGTTGGGAAAGTGGTGGATGTAATCACTGCCAGGCCTGCGGGCACACGGTATTAGGTGCAAGGCTCTGCTGTGGCCTCGTGGCAGTGAACATGTTAATGGACTTTGATAATAAGTATTTATTGGAGAGTTACTCTCACATTCCACAACAAGTGAAATCATCAAATATGTAACACATTGTCTTTCATTTGAAATTACTTCATAAACTTTTGAGGGGATTACCCCAAGTGGTCCATCATACAGGAAATGGTAATAGTGGTTAATGAACAATTAACCAACACTGTAAGGAACAAGGTAAGGACCTGTGAACGCACAATTTATCATAATGAAAGAAAACACTATAATGGTGTGCTTTGGCATGTTCAGCCGAGTTGTTGATTCCATTTTTGTGCACAATATGTTGGCGACTGACCCAGTCATCATTTTAAGGTGCTGCCTGCCAGGCTTGCAGTCACATCGTGAAGTATTGTTGGCGTTGCACTGTTACCTATAACCAAGTTGGAAGCCCAGCACCTGCTAAACCCTTTGATGCTCACTTGTTTTCAGGGTCCACACGCACTCCCAGCATTTTGCAGCTCTAGTGGACAGAATGACTGGTGAGATTTTAATAAACTGAGTGTCAGATCCCAAAGCCCTCCTTACACTGTAACCTCCGTACCACTTTATTAGGTTTTTCTCGATCTTTATTTTGAGAGACTTCTTAATGAAGCTTTCCAGGAGATTTGGTGTTAGTGCAATAACGGTCTGTCCCACATAACAAGCCACATTCATGTGGGATGCAGTACACTTTTTGCTTTCTGGGATCTAGGTTACATTTTAACATTACAAAGAGAAGACTTTTTATCTTTGTTGAAACGTACAAAATACATTGGATGCCATTTTTATGTGGGAGTCTACCAGTTTTTCTGAAGACTGGGCTGGCATAACTCAAAAAGCAAGTCTTAGCTTTTTTTCCATTTTTCCATCTCTACCTCAGGCACTGTTGATTTTGACTGCAATGCCTGCTCAATTTGTCGACCTATATAGCCGTTCCTTCAGAACACTAACTGCCTTTGTAGTAAAAGTTTGGCAAGACCCCCCTTGCCTGACATTACATAAGCTGTAAGGATCACAGGCTTCAGCCTCTAATCAAGTGCAACTATTAAATATCAAGTCACTAACTGTTTTCTTGGATACTGCTTCATTTTAATTTTAGCAATTTATTTATTTATTATTATTATCATCTATTAATTATGGTTAGATAAATTATATGAAAAAGTGATTACACCTGTATAGTAAAATATATTAATGTCCTGCATAATTACTGCAGAAAATTTACAATGGGGTTTAAGTTACAAGTGTCCAACAGTAGTTGGAAATTATTTCTTTTACCCATAATTTTCAAAAACTTAATTCTCTTAGTATTTTTATATATTGTAATTAGGTAGAAGTTTGCATTCCATCTTGTGGATGAAGCTCACTTTGTGTTTGCCTTCAAATATATGCTTATGAAAATACGGTTCTGCCTTGAGAAATCACAAATTATAAGAAGACACAAGCACATTTTGAAAATGCGTGATGACATCATTATCAGTGGGTTCCTTTATTTTCTGTCAAAATTACACATGAAAATATATCGTCATTAAGATAGCAAAAAACCCAACTGAAAAATTGTCAACTTTGAGTTATATGTTACTACAAGCCAAATGTGTCCTGCATAACATTAAAAACCCTGCATCTCAATAAAGATATTCTTAGGTCTTCTACAGCAAAGTACCAAAACTTATTACCTTATAGCATTTAAATACTGAAGTATGGTGCCTCGTATCTCAGAAGAATGGCTCTGAGCACTATGGGACTTAACATCTATGGTCATCAGTCCCCTAGAGTTTAGAACTACTTAAACCTAACTAACCTAAGGACATCACACAACACCCAGTCATCACGAGGCAGAGAAAATCCCTGACCCCGCCGGGAATCGAACCCGGGCGTGGGAAGCGAGAACGCTACCGCACGACCACGAGATGCGGACTCTCAGAAGAATGTTTCTGCTTGGGAATTCATTCATGTTGTGTAATGTAATAATTATTAGTTTGTAGATGAGATTTACAATATTCTTAATGTGGAATGAATTTTCACTTTGCTGCAAAATGTAGGCTGATTTGGAACTTCCTGCAAGATTAAAAGTGTGTGCTGGATCAGGACTCAAACCTAGCTTTGATCTTCGCTGGCAAGTGCTCTTCCAACTGAGCTACTCAAGTGCGGCTCATGGCCTGCCCTCACAGTTTTACTTACGGCAGAACCTCATTTCCTACCTTTCAAACTTCGCAGAAGTTCTCTTGCAATGTTGCAGTACTACCACTCCTGGCTGGAAGGAAGGACATTCCAGAGACAATATGTGGCTATGTCTCATGTCTTTACAGTGTCCTTTCTTCCAGAAGTGCTAGTCCTGCAATCTTTCAGAGGAACTGCGAAGTTCGGAAGTTAGAGATACACAAATAATGAAGTATGCTATTTTCAGTAAGCAAATCAATTTCTATAATGAAAGAAAGATGATAAAAGTAATACGGGTAAGAAAAAAGAATAAATAGAAATAAAAACCTAAGGCCCATGATGTTCATTGAATTTCTAGTGCAAGTCAATGACTAGAGTATCAACAGAAAAGCCCCAGGGATGTGTAACACAATTGCTCTTATCCTCTCTTTATATAAATAATCTGACAAATAGGATGAGCAGCATCTGCAACTGTTTGCTGATGATGCTATGTATACTGCAAACTATCATCATCGACTGACTGTACAGGGATACAGGGATGAGTTAGACACAATTTCCAACTTTCTCTAAATATAGAAAAATGCAAACTAATGCACATGAGTAGAAAAACTAGCCTGTAGTGTTCAAATGTAGTATTAGTGGTATGCTGCTTCACAAAGTTGCATTGATTAAATATTTAGGCATAACATTGAAAAGCAGTACGAAATGGAAGCACATAAGATAATAGGAAAGGTCAGTCTTAGATTTTGGTTTATCAGGAAAATTTTAGGAAATGTAGCTCATATACAAAGGGGACCCATTCTTGAGAACTGCTTGAGTGTTTGGGATCCCCATCAGGTTGGATTAAAGGATGATGATGATGGTGACGATTGGATTGTGGGGCGCTCAACTGCGCGGTTATCAGTGCCCGTACAAATTCTCTACCTTTGCTCAGCCCAGTCTCTACAGTTTCATGAACAATGATGAAATGATGAGGACAACACAAACACCGAGTCATTTCGAGGCAGGTGAAAATCCCTGACCCCACTGGGAATTGAACCCGGGACCCCGTGCTCGGAAAGTGAGAATGCGACCGCGATGGATTAAAGGAAGACAATGAGACAATTTAGAAGCATGTTCCTAAATTTGTTACCAGCAGATTCGATAAACAAGCAGATATTATGGAGATGCTTATTGAACTACTCAAATGGCAATGCCCAGAGGGGAAAACCAATGTTATTTTTGCACAACATTACTGAGAAAATTTAGAGAACATGCATTTTCAGCTGATGCAGAACAATTCTACTGCTGCCAATGTACATTTTGCATAAGGAGTGTGGAAACAAGAAAACAGAAATTAGGGCTCATATGGAGACATGCAGACAGGCATTTTTCCCTTGATTCACTTGTAAATGAAACAAAAGGAAATGAAATGATTTGCAATGACACATGGTACCCACCACCACACAATGGCTTGTGGAATGTGTGTGTGTGTGTGTGTGTGTGTGTGTGCAGATATAGAAAGAACTAAAAAATGTGTTCAATATCTGAGGAAAACTATTGTCAAATATTTATTACATTCTTGTCAAATAGACTGGGAATGGGATTCATGTATGTTGTTACCCAGTTGAACAGAAAGAAGTTAAAATCCAAAATAGGGGAATCAAGAAGAAAACAGTTTTCAGTACAGTTTAGTGTTCAAAGAAATGTTCTTTCCAACAATAAGCCCTGGTGAATGGTCAGTCAGTAGTTGGGATTAACAGAGTATACAGGTTAATTATTTCAAATCAAAACGGCAACAGAAAGAAGAAAGCAATGCACTGAAAGAAAATGTATATAAATTATTGGATAAAATTCCAAAGTTACCATCCCACTACAGCTGAGCACAATTTCATTAACTGTACAGAGCATTCAAAAGTGATTACATTAGCAGTAATACTGAACCAATTGCAAAAAAGGAAAAAAAAATTCTTTATTCTGTCGACAGATAAAAATTAATGTGGGACATAATATTTCAGAGAGCAAGCACAATGCTCACAGATGAAGAAGGAAGGTCAAGACAAGAGAAGCACTATGATAAAAAGGCACCTGAAGCAGGAAAGTGCTGTGTGTTTGCCATGGCCAGAAAGAGATTAAAATGACGTGGATGTGTAAAGATAATGGAAGATGCCAGAATACCAAAACCAATTATGGAAGCCAAGTTTGAAGGTAAGAGGGAGACGTAGAGTTAGAGGGATTGACTCGAAGACCAGTTTAAGAAGAAGGAATCTGGACTGGAACAAAACAGTTACACAAGAAGAATGGTGAAAAGACAGGAGAAAGTGGAGAAGTACTATAAACTTTCCAACCTGGCCTGACGCTGGATAAAGGGGAAATAAAGACAATATGGTTTGGTGGTATGTTATATTTGGCATGGAGGAGGCAGTTGGGTGCTAATGTGTTTGCAATTTTAATTACAGAGTGTGGAATGCAGTAGAACATCCATGTGTGAAAGACACTGGCTGGCTGGTTTGGGGGGAGGAGACCAGACAGCGAGGTCATCGGTCTCATCGGATTAGGGAAGGACGGGGAAGGAAATTGGCCGTGCCCTTTGAAAGGAGCCTGGAGCGATTTAGGGAAATCACGGAAAACCTAAATTAGGATGGAGAGACGCGGGATTGAACCATCGTCCTCCCGAATGCGAGTCCAGTGTGCTAACCACAGCGCCACCTCGCTCGGTGTGAAAGAGGTATAATCCATATGTAGATACTGAATATAAACTGGATTTTGAAAAGGACTGTAAATTACTTTCAAAACACCCTAACACAGTCATTAGTAATATAAAAGAATGTGTACAATGGCCCAGTTGCAATTTCAGTTTGAAAGTATTACGATTCAGTGTCTCTCAAACTCAGATATTTCAACAGATTAGCATCCTTTTATGAAGGTCTTCTTTATAAACAATATTATGTAAATTGTAGGAAAAACACAAGCAACTTTTCAATAATTTCTATCTTTGTGCTAAAAAGCTTTAATTTCAAATTATATTTGTGTTATGAATATGCTCAGTTCTGATAGGAACATTGAAAAGTAAGTGCAAAAACTAACTTATTGTTTGTTAACAGCGTTTTGTTACAAAAGCTTGTATCTTATTAAATAAGGTTATTAATACTACAAAACTGCTGAATAACACATGCATCAGATATAGTAACTTTAGTTTACGACTCAAAACCTCTGTGGTGTAGTATGACTTATCAATTAAAATTTTATTATTAGAATGTTCTTTAGTTTCCTGTATGATACATAGTATTGAGATACAAGATTTTGCAATCTTAATGTTGATTTACAATTTTGGGGTTATGGTATTGATATTCATTACATTATCTTAGCATCACATATTGATGTTTGTGTGACTGTCTGTCATCTGCAGTACAGTTGATTTTTGCTGCAGTTTGTCATCTGCAATTAATCAGGCTTTCTCAATAGCATATAAATAATATATTTACCAAAATATAAGGCCTAAAACCAGAATTATCCATTCACTTTGGTAATGACCTGGTCATTTCGGCAAGTTGATGCCCAAGCAGAGTGTGGCTCGCTCTCCACTGATTGAAGGGCTTTAAACCAGTTGTACCACTTCGTAATCTGTGTGACACCTTTAGCATAATCACCAAAAGCTGTCTGAATCTTCCGAATGGTTTCCACCTGGCTGTTGCTCAGTTTCTGGCAAAATTTGATGCTACAGTGCTGCTCCACTCATTCTGTAACTTTTCTTGCAATGAAAAAACAATGCCAGCACCTCACTTAACTGCTGCTTGCAGGTGGGAAAAAATTAGTGCATGTACACGTGGGTTCAAGATTGGCTTATCCATTAGGTGGTGTTCAGGAAAAAAAAGGTCTTTAACTACTTCCTTATACTGTATCAAAACTGAACAATCTGTTGGCAGGTTACTGTACACAAATTCTTGCGCTCTGCTGGAAGTTCTATTTATTTTTATTTCAAATTAAAATAAGTGGGGGTAAGGATAAAAACACACTGTGTAAAAAAAGTTTATTGTATCAATTGTTGCTGATTTCTTTTCATAAATTTATAAATATATACAACTTTTTGTTTACAAAACCTTTTGATACAAAAACAATACTCATTTCTTGCATTTCAAAATCTACTCCTTAAAACAGAAGGATATGAAAAATGCCTGCTATCAACTTTTTTTTTCTAAAGTACAAAATAGTAACTTTTTAAAAACAGATGTGCACATCTTCGTAAAACTCAGCTCTTTTCTTACGTGACAGAACACATAATACTGCAGTTTTATGAAGAATTTAATGAATGGATGACAATGCACTGATTCACCAAAGCCATTAACAGGTCAGTCTTTCAACATCTAACAAGTGGAATAATTAACTAGACTATGCAACTTTTAAAGCAAGCACCAGAACCACTTCAGTCTACAATTATTGGTAAACATTAATACGTAAATGAAAAACACATTAGTATTCAAGATGTCATGTCTTTTTTAACAAAAGCAGTTACCTCTGAACAAAAAAGTAAATACTGAAATCATGTATTAAATGAACTGTTTCTTATTTCCATTAAGTGAGGTGTAACATCTCTGGTGAACTTCTTAACTGAAGAATTCCACATAGCTTCATCACATATAACAAAATGTTAAATTTATTAAAACCAGTCAATGTTTATCATGTCTTTCATAAAAACGTGTATTTGAGGCACTATGGTATTATTAAAATGTCATCTAAATTAGTAATAACCAGGCATTTTATTTGTTTTGTTGGGTGGCTGCCCTGCATTTGATGACCTGAAAGAGAGAAGCTCACATGAGTGCATAATTCAATCTATGTAGCAAATTAACTGCTGTGTTAATAAGACAGAATAGAAATATTATTGAATGCAAGTAATTTATAACCTAATCATGTAAAAGTGTGTTCCCAGTGATATGAGCACTGTCCTGTTGTGCTTCAGAGAGAAAAAGGTAGAGTTATTTATAGGACTTCTGCGGGGAAAAAAGTAGGGGCCAAAAATATCTTTTTACAATCTGTTTTTTGCTCCTAGGCAAAGAAAAAAATTAAATGTGACATCTCAAGTAATACAGAATACAACACTGCTTTCCAAGCACACATTTTGGTCACATGTACTGTACCCTTAAAGCCTCATTATCTCTTTTTATGATTTGTCTCTCTTATTGGAGTCTATACTTTAGACTTCTGAACTCATTCAAGACAACAGAAGAAATGAATTAATGTATGGAAATGACAATAAATACATAAATATTATGAGAAGGATGGATTTTCAAGGAAATACACTGGCGGGAAACTTAAGTTTTTCACAATGAAAATATATTGTATATACATTTTGTGCCATATTTTTTTTATTACTTGGTAGCAATAACCCCTTTTTAGGATTGCTGTAAATTGCTAATCAGCTATCTTCAGAGCAGTTTATATACTAATTACAAGAGTACTGCAGCAAACCATATCTCCAACTTGATTGTATCATATCTCGCACAACGCTGTTGTGAATGCTGTGGTGGTGGTGTGATGATGACACTAGTTAGCAGATATAGTGATATGGCACAAGTTCAGGTGGCATTTTAAGATCTCTGCTGGCAGCCAATCCTATTCTTTAGAAAGAGCTGTACAGAAGATTCCTCTGTGGGGGGTTGACTGGCATCAATTCCTCTCTGCAAAACACCTGACCAACAACAAATGTTTTAACAATTCAACCTGTTGCTTTCTTACACTCTCCTTCTACCCCTAAAAAGAACTACTATTATTCCACAATATTCCAGTGATTGTACTGGCTACACCTTTCCTTCCTCATGGATATGTGATAATTATTCTACATATTGAAGTGTGATTAATCTGTGATAAAAATGTTCTTCCATTCATTTACAGTACAATTTCAACACTCCTGATGCAACAGTCTTTAAACCTGCTTCCTCACTTTTTGAGAAGGGCACGTACTGCTAGAATCTCTAACAGACCACCTGCTCCGATTCTCAAATATACAGGTTGTCCGGCAATTACCAGCTGAAGGAAGTGTTAGCTCTACAAACAGCTATGCTGTAGGAATTGTTACATATTGTTAAGTCCAAATATCGGTTCTGTGGTGGAGTGGTTGCTCTTTGTCCACCTCATACAGGTCCATAATAAATATTTCTTGTGTCCTTGAACAACCATCAAAATCACTTAACTGCTACAGATCAACGTTCCAGCACACTGTTCACATGGAAAATAAGGCTGTTGGTAGGAAGATAAGTTAATCAGCACCATTTTGATTAGCCCTGCCCCTCTTTCCACATTCCTGTTTGGACTTAACCTTTGAACAATAGTTTAGTAGGACTCTACTGTCCATTAAATCCAGGACGAAGAGAATCAAAAGCACACACATGGCGGGAAGATCAACATCCATTAAATAGTGGCCTTGCGATAAATGCAAATTATGCCTCAATATGTGAAAATGTGAATCTACGTAATAAATACTATTTCATAGCCAACTGTATCCAAATCAACTTGTTTATGAGAGATAGTTTGAAATAGCTTTACTTTCTGGAAATAAGTATCAAAAAAGCAACCAATTTTCCATTATCAGTTTTGCAAAACATCTGGTGAAGTCCAATTTGGGAAGAGAATGTGCTTAAGAAGGTGTCTACAAAGAAAGGGCACCTATGCACAAACGTATCAGTGCATTTATAAGTTACGTTCTGGTATCAAATCAAACAGTGGATGGTTGCCCAATATCTGTAAAGGCTGTTTTACATGAATCAATTTCTGGTCAAAACTGAGTACTCGCTGTGGATGTGCACGCTATACTTGTGTGTAACTCAACAGCCAACTACTTAACAAATGAGACAGAGACATCTATGATCAATTGATTGTGCCAAGTGTGGAGCTTGTAAACTCAAGAGTATGCTGCAGATTGTACATCTGTTGAAACAAGGGATTGTGATGTCACCTGCATCAATACTCCGCAATCCACTTGTCAGTGTAATCCACCTGTCAGTGTATTGTGGAGGATACTTCTTATACCACTAACTGCCTTACCTGTTCTATTTGCGAATGATGTGTGGGAAGAATTAACGTCGATAAGCCTCTGTGTTAGCTCTAATTTTTCAAATTTTCTCATTGTGGTCATTTTGCGATACATAAAATAGTGGAAATTAGTATACTAGCAGGATTCCTATGAAAGTAATATACAATGTATAAAGCATACATTTATCGAATTTAGTATGAGAGTAGCAGATATATAGAAGACAATCATGACAATAGAATTACATAGTTTCTTTTGTAACACGAGTAACAAAATAATGTGTCTGCATTTCTTGGCTGGAAATTGGTATAAAAGCAGTCACTGTTCTGTTGTGTTATTGCACTGTTGGTATGTTGTCCAACATCTGTTCTTCCTAATAGCTTCAAAAGTTCTCTTCGACATTGATTTTGATAGGGTTTGTAGTTCTTGCTGTGAAATTGTTGTCCACTCTTCTTGTATTGCTCTTTACAGCTCACATACAGGCTCAAATTGCCTTCCATTGTGACAAACATGCCTGACAGTTGTTCCCCAGAGATTTTCTATGAGGTTCAAATCCAGGCTGCATGCGGGTGGGGCAAGACATTGATACCTTTTATCTTCAAACCACTTTTTTATTATAGAAGAAACATGCACAGATGCATTATCCTGTTGAATATTAGACTTTCATCCCCTAGATCATCATATATTCTAATCCATTCTGTCTCTAGCTCTATGGATACATGTTACAGTTTATTCTACTGTTCACTCAAGGAATGTGTGATCTACCTTTAGTGCAGAATGCTACCCAAATCCTAACACTTCGACCACCAAAATGTCTGCTCATTCTTACCTACTACTCTGTTCTTTGATCATGCCAATCATAATGAAATACATCCGGACCATCTAAATTAAACTACTTCTGATCACCGAAGATCACTCTACCCCATTCTCTAGTGCATGACATGTTTCAGCGCACTACAATGTAACATGTTTATGTTTGGATGTTAAGAGCAGGCTTCTGCAGTCGTTTCTTGAATGCAAGTTGTTTTTTGTTGTACACATCTGGCAGTTACTGACAACTGTAAATCACTACAAAGTTGAGCAGAATAATGGTTTATGGCCCTTGCTTTGGGCAAAAGTAACTGTTTTGATGCCTCAGATAATTTTCTACTATGCCATTATTTTCTGTTCCATCCATGTCATCCACCAATTCTGATGAAATTATAAATCTTTGTACTTGAATGCTTCAACTTTTGGTGATTCAGCAATTAGAGCGCCCCATTTCCTCCTATATACCAATTTTTTTGCTTTTTCATCACACGATAACTGTATTATGTATGTCTATATCACAATTGCGGCTTATGTACCAAATACGCACTGTCACTAATGATGTCTGGTTCCTATCTGCTAGAAAGGCATGCGCGCACGCGCGCACACACACACACACACACACACACACACACACAGGTGAGTTCCACCCTTTACCACCTGAATTGTTGACATCTTGTTATATACTGCACTACTGACATCAAATGCAATATCATTTGACTGTATTTGTAAGTACACTGGATCCCATACTATTGCATACACACTGTGCACAATTATTACAATTGACGATGTTAATTCTCCAACATACTCTCTCTAAATTTCAACAGTAAATCTCTCTGTGATGTACAATGCCTCTCTTGTAGCATCTGTCACTGGAGTTTGCTGACTATTTTAACACTCTCATGAGGGCTAAACGGTGCCGCAACAAAAGGCAGCAATATTTGTTGGATCTTCTCTCCCTCTTCTGTCAGTCCTATCTAGTAAGCGTTCCTGACTGATGAACTTACTCAAGAATTGGTCAAACAAGTATCTTTTGAGCCACCTCTTTACGGGGTGAATTACATTTCCTTAAGAGTGTTCCTAAGAGTATGAGTCTGGCATCTGCTGTTCCTATTATTGGTTTTATGTGGTCATTCCACTTTAAAGTTTCTCCAGACAGATACTCCTTCATATTTTAAAGCAGTTACCATTTCCAGCAATTTGTCGTAAGTAGTGTAGCTGTACAGTAGTGGATTTCTTTTCCTGTGTGTGTACAATGTTATATTTATTTACATTCAGGATACGCTGCCAGTCTCTGCACCATTCATCAACCCTCTGCAGGTCCTTCTGCAAATCAAGGGTTTTCTGGCATTGCTATCTTCTTATAGACAACGCCATAATCTGCGAACAGCCTTAAAGAGCTCCTGAAGCAATCTGCTCCATCATTTATATACATTGTAAATAGTATCGGTCCTATCACACTTCCTTGGGGTACTCCTGAAATAATCTTTAATTTCTGCTGATTTTGTTTCATTGAGAGTGAAGTGTGAGCTCTCTCTGCAAGAAAGTCTTGAATCAATTCACAAATCTGGTAAGATGGTTTGTAAGTTCATACTTTTTCACTAAATGGCAGTACGGAACCCTGTCAAATGCTTTCCTGAAGTCAAGGAACACAGATCACCTTGAATGCTGTTGCCTACTGCACTATCTTCTGGAAGAACAGAGCAAGGTGAGTTTCACTAGATCTGTCTGTGGAATACATTTTGATTTTGATAGAGATGGTTTTCGGTCTCCAAAGAACATCACAATTCTTGAGCCTACAACATTTTCCTTAATTTCACAAAAGATAGACATCAACAATATACGTGCATCTGTCCTAGAGCCCTTCTTGAAAACTGGAGTGACCAGTACTTTTTTCCGGTCACTAGGTACCCTTCATTGTTCCAGAGATTACGTTAAACTGCTCTAGTAGGGGAGCAAGTTCTTTTGCATAATCTTTGTACAATATTACTGGTGCCTCATCTGATCCTGATGCCTTTCTATTACTAAACGATTTTAGTTGCTTTTCTACTGTGCGATCCATTATCTCAATATCTGCCATTTCGATGTTCGTACAATTATTGAAAGAAGGGACCATGTTACTGTGTTCCGCAGTGAAACAATTTTGGAAGATCAAATTCAGGAAGACCAAATCCAGTATTCTGACCTTCTCTCTTATATTCCATTCCAGTGCTAGTAAGGTCTCTGAGTGAATGAGTATATAATTTTGAGCTACTTACTGATTTTATGTAAGATCAAACCTCTTAGGGTTTTTACTCAGACCAGTTGACAAAATATTACTTTCAAAGTCATTTAACACTTATCTCATTGCTTTCCTTTGTTTATTCTCACTTCGTTCACCATTTGTCAGCTAGGTTTCGAATTTTCTTCAATCTGTGATGAAGGTCTCTCTGTTTATGTAGAAGTTTTCTAATACTGCTGTTAAACCACGGTGGGTTGTTCCCATCCACTATGACCATGCTTGAAACATACTTGTCTAAGGCATATTCAACAATGCTTTTGAATTTTGTTCTATTTGTGCGCCACATCTATGCCCTCATGACTGAATATTTGATGCTGACTACTCTAGCTATGCAAAAATATTTTACTAACTTTCTTAACATTCCTTGTAATACCCATAGTCATAGTTGTTACCACAGCCTTATGTTCCCTGATACCCTTCTCTATTCCAGAAGTGCAGGTGTATCTGTTGCTATAGTCTGATCCATGAACGATGGCATTTTGCATGATTTCACTGTTGCTGTTCCAAGCGGCACTTGCGGTAAGCAGATAAATGTGCTTGCACCTGAAGAAAATGTGTACACAGCAAGTTGCATATCTTGCATGGTTGAGCAGAATTTGTTGCTTACCACCACCGTCAAGATGCGACAACTCGCAACAAATGCAATAAAAATTTGCTACGTAATAAGCTACGATCACATTTAATGCTCACATTAGCTGCAACATTCACAGCAGAACACTACTGAATGCTCATTGGATGTCGCAGAATGTGTGACATAGATGTGCAGAACAATCCTAAACTCAACTGCCATTGCTCATGACTCCAACTTCAGGAGGTCTAAAATATTTCATGTGTGAGCTGTTACCTATCTGCTTGAAGTAATATTCAGTAATGACATCCATAATAATGTCACATGGATTCCTGTGCCTGGCACCAGTTTTGATAGCAAGACTCTCCCACTCTGCACCTGGCAAGTTGAAGTCACTGCCCACTACATCATGATCTGCTTATTTACTAAATGCTGCAAGTTCTCTCTGAAGCACTCTATCATTACAGCTTCTGATGTAGGTGGTCTATGAAAGCACCTGATTACCATTGTTGACCCACTTTTGATGCTTAACTTCACCCAGATTAATTCACATTCAGACTCTGTAATAACCTCCCTAGATATTAACAAATTCTTTACTTTAATAAATTTGCAGCTACCAGTGGTGACTAACCTATCCTTACAATAACTATTCCAATCTGATTTTAGGATTTTGCTGCTATTCACTACTTCTTTAAAACAATTTTCTGTTGCTAATACTATCTGGGCATCACAGCCTTCAATACACAATACTCATTTTGGCACCTCAGCATGGATGCTCCTGCAGTTAACCTATTCTCACTGAGCTCACTCAGTTATTATAATACTGGGTTTTGTGATTTTGTATCTTCTTCATCTTTATTTTGTTGTTTGCTTAGTTTTCATGACAATGCAAATGTTGTGCCAAAGCCTGGTATTTTTCCTACTAGTGTTCTCAAACAAGAGAGACTAAATATCAAAGCGAAACGGTACCGCTATTTACAATATTGGTTCCACGACAAAAGAAAAGCCTACATTATGGATAAACAAGAATGTAAATAGATAAACCTTTTTACCGAGAAAAATAATTCTGAATGATATCTGGCACTTTGAAAGAAATCAAGATACAGAGGACAATATAAAAAGGCACTGTCTGCTGCCTTATAAATGTTGTTTGATATGTTCCTAAGTATATATCTTCTCAAGCAGATAAATGTAGATATTTTTCGAAGTCTGGATGACACATTTTCTTTCTTTCAGTTATCAGAATTGTGGAGAACACAAGCTGTTCACTACTGTCACAAACATTCACTATGGATTTTATTTTAGTCATAAATAAACTATTATGATGGTTGTTCCTACAGTCTGTTATATTTGGATTTTTTCATGAAAAGGATAGTCCCTCATAATTTCACTTTCGCTGTTCAGGTGCCAGACTGCATGGCAGACAGCTCACACAACACATGATTTTGGCACTGATGTGTAAATGGAAACCATTACTTGTGACATATGAGAGACAGTACAGGAATAAAATGCCAAGGGTGCTGCAGTAGACTCACTTATGATGAGTAGTCACTTGAGACGAGAACAAGAAAGCTGACCACATGAAATGTACTTTTAAGACACACTCCATGTATGGTAACATAGGACTCAGCAGTGGGAACTAACATTCTAGTTCGAATAAAGAAACACACATGCATGTTTGGTAGCTAAGTTGGTATTACGTGAAATTACAAATGCTTTAACATAACAGTTTTGGTGCAAGGTGTTTTGAACCATGGTTGCAACACTGGTGGAGGCTGAGCCTGAACTACCTATGATGCTGCCAACTTAAGCAATTAATTTTTTGGTAACCATTACCTAACACTTTGTGCAGTGCAACAGAGCTAGTTGGAATTTTCCATCTGCTCTTGTTACACTTCTACTGATGATTTCTTTTTATTTTTTTCCTGTCTTGGATTGGTGTTTGGTTGTGATTTCCTGTAACATGTAGCCAAGACGCTGTCCTGTTACTATAAAGATCAAATTTCATTCTATTTCATTATTTCAGTTATAATCTCATATCAACTGACTGCAAAAATATGATTAGTTTTGCTTAAAACTATGTTTATTAAAAGTTATGTCTAATTAAAAATTATACTACAGTAAGTAATGGCAAATTTCATGTAAGCTAACATGCATTTATGGACAGACACATCACTCATTAGAAAGATGGACTTTTGACCTTTCAGTAATGTATTTTAGTTTCTGTGAAACTAATTAACTTATAAGATAATTAACATTAAAGTTTGCGACCAGTTATGTTTTCCATGGCAGATTTTGCCTCTGTTTCTTGGATTCCAACCTTTGTCATTATACTTTTGTTAGTGTAATTTTTATGCAGAAAATGACATACCTCACTAATTCATTACACCATTTGTTAAGCTTCCTGCATAATTTACTGGTATTTTCAATATGGCACTTGAACCTGTAAGTCTAGTATCCCAAACGTGCAAGGAAAAAATTGTTTCCTAAACTTTTCCAATTTCCTAGACAACCACACCTTTCAAAAACAAAATTACTGTTAAACACTTATAATTTGTCCTGAGTACCAAAATCTAACCTAACAGTTTTTCAAATGATTATGTAGTTGCCAAATCACAGTGTGTCCTTATGCCAGTCTTTATAATATCCACCCTGCCACAAAACAGTCTGCATGAGCTTAAATTTCCACATTACGGTTCTCTTGGGAGTAAAAAGGCCAGGGCTTGAATATGAACAGCTAACATCACTGTAAAGGTACAATTACCAGCATCTGCAAAAACTTGGTAATTTCAGTGCCTAAGAACTCACCAATGAATTCTCTAAAGCAAATTTGTGATATTTTGGATAAATTGTGTTCTAAATAACAGAAAAGTTGGACCTTCTTTATCACTGGAACAACTGATTATTGTACTTTATGACTTTTGTTAAGGACTTAATGAAATATCACTGCGGAACTTAATAGATTACTGTGAGACACTATGTTTACTGTGATCCATGATGTACAGGTGAACTGTGTTCTGTCCCATACTCAGCATCTTGTTTTGAAGACTTTTATAACGACAACTGATCCACTGATAGCATTTCTAAAATTTGTGCTATAATAACATTGTCATTTAGCTGATAAATTCTGTCACTGAAATGTTGTTGGATGCAAGAGCTAATCTGATTTATATATTACATGTGTTACCCAATTAAGGACTCAGTCAGCATCCCAACAGTATGATATCAAGTTTAATAAATGTCCCACAATGGGAACCAAAAACTGTGGAGATGCATAAGTTATTAAGTCAACACTCCCCACTGCTCATTAAGGTTTTCAGTTTCATGGCCACAGAATGGACCACAACTGAAGAGGCATAATTGCTGTCTTACAACTCCATTTTGCTTTGCGTTGTATGTAGCATGTTATTTTATTTTCCTATTTTGAAAAGAATGAGGAAACTAATCCTGCCCCATCATGGGTTTCATGCAAAGCCTCACAACTGCAAAGGTATCGACAATTCCAATGACCATGTGTCAGTTCCGCTTTTGCAGAAACACAGAAAATGGTATAAAGCTGGCTTCGCTGAGAAGGGGTGGTGATACTTGTTCCTCACACTATTCCTCACCCTTCGAGCAGTCAGAGTTCTCATTTATTTACACTCACAACTGGCATTTATATTGCAGACTCTACACTACAGCAACCACGCTGAAGGACTTCCTGTAAAGTGCACATAATTATTTTTAAGTTCTACTTATAGGCCAATGCTAAAGTACTTCATTTGTTCTGTCTGTAGCATTGTTAAGTACAGGTTGCGAATTACATGAAAGGACTCTGCAATATGCTAATCCAATCTTACATACTACAGATTTGAAATCGATGTTCTGCAGATCTTGAAATTATTGAACAGGATAGGAAAAAAGAGAGATAATTTCAAGAAATACCTTAAATCAGAGAAGTGCTCAATGGTGAGAAAATGCTGCTACTTCTCAACACAAACAATCATTTGCTGAAAACTTAAATAGAACAAAAATAAGAAAACAAGTGAAGACTATTTCAGGGTTGGAGGTATAAGTTTTATGAAAGCAAATATTCCACTCAAAAAGCTCTAATTATAAAGGAAAAACTAATTAATCTCACATTATTTTATCGCCAACCACTATTTTTAATTTTCTTTTTGTGATGAATTTCAACTTCACACATGTAGCACCCCAAATTTTTAATTTATACCTCTAATTAATTATAAAAATATATGGTGATTCTGCCACAAATTTTGTTCACAACAAAGCTAATTGCTCCAAAAAATGATGCTAATTCTGTCTAAAATAAATGCTACATTTTCTGGTCCCTAGCCATAACTGTCAAGTAACATTTGCTGTTACATTCCTCTTCATAATCATTAAAATATTTTCGAATACAAAACAGAATTCGTTTTCATATATTTATCTTCTGCTCAGAGCTTAGAACATGTCATATCTGTATAGAACATATCTAGAAAAGAACTCAGTGAGCTTTTCTTGTGCTCTTTGAAAGTTGCTTTCTGGTAGAACATTCAAAACAGGGTACTAGCACAAACAGGCAGCCGGGGTGGCTGACTAGAGGGATAAGAATATCTTTTAGAACAAAGTGGCAATTATATCAATACGTTAGAAACAGTCAAAATCTAAATGCAGCAGTCCATTACAAACAGTATTGTAAGGTGCTTAAAAATGTTATTAGGAAGGCAAAAAGTATGTGGTATGCAGATAGAATAGCTAAGTCTCAGGATAAAATTAAAACCATATGGTCAGTCGTAAAGGAAGTGGCTGGTCTGCAGAGACAGGTCGACGATATAGAATCAGTGCGTAGTGGGAATGTCCGTGTTACTGATAAGTCGCATATATGTACAGTATTTAATAATCACTTTCGGAATATAGTAGGTGAACTAAATAGAAACCTAGTCCCAACAGGGACTCATATAGCGCTCTTAGAAAAAAGTGTTCCGAGACTGTTACCTGAAATGCTCCTCCATGATACTGACAAGAGGGAGATTGAGTTAATAATTAAATCACTAAAGACCAAGAACTCTCATGGATATGACGGGGTATCTAGCAGAATACTGAAGTATTGTTCTATGTATGTTAGCCCAGTACTTAGCCATATCTGTAACTTTTCCTTTAGGAGTGGTCGGTTTCCTGACCGATTAAAGTACTCGGTAGTGAAGCCACTTTATAAAAAGGGAGACAGGGATAATATTGACAATTATAGACCTATTTCTATGCCATCGGTGTTTGCTAAAGTTATCGAGAAGATTGTATATACAAGGTTACCGGAGCATTTAAATTCACATAATTTGCTGTCAAATGTCAGTTTGGTTTTA
The DNA here is from genome assembly GCF_023898315.1 of Schistocerca nitens. Lineage (NCBI taxonomy): Eukaryota > Metazoa > Arthropoda > Insecta > Orthoptera > Acrididae > Schistocerca > Schistocerca nitens. The sequence goes on along the minus strand of NC_064621.1, from coordinate 526,498,565 downwards.
GAAATGGTTTGACAACTGAAAATGCTATATTCTCTTTTTCTCTGTGAGGTTTTGGACGGGTTAAATAAAAGGTTGCGAACGCTAGGAGTTTTCTTTGATTTAACGAAGGCTTTTGACTGTGTTGACCACAAAATATTACTGCAGTAGTTGGACCATTATGGAGTAAGGGGAGTAGCTTACAATTGGTTCGCCTCTTACTTTAAGAACAGAAAGCAGAAGGTAATTCTCCGCAATATTGAGAGTGGTAGTGATGTTCAGTCCCAATGGGGCATTGTTAAGTGGGGCGTTCCCCAAGGGTTGGTGCTGGGGCCACCGCTGTTTCTTATTTATATAAATGATATGCCTTCTAGTATTACAGGTGATTCAAAAATATTTCTGTTTGCTCATGACACCAGCTTGGTAGTGAAGGATCTTGCGTGTAATATTGAAACAGTATCAAATAATGTAGTTCATGAAATAAGTTCGTGGCTTGTGGAAAATAATTTGATGTTAAATCACAGTAAGACTCAGTTTTTACAGTTTCTAACTCACAATTCAACAAGAACCGATATTTTGATCAGACAGAATGGGCATATTATAAGCGAGACGGAACAGTTCAAATTCCTAGGTGTTCGGATAGATAGTAAGCTGTTGTGGAAAGCCCATGTCCAGGATCTTGTTCAGAAACTAAATGCTGCTTTATTTACCATTAGAACAGTATCTGAAATAAGTGACACTTCAACACGAAAAGTAGTCTACTTCGCATATTTTCATACGCTTATGTCGTATGGTATTATTTTTTGGGGTAATTCTTCTGATTCAAAAAGGGTATTTTTGGCTTAAAAACGGGCTGTTCGAGCTATATGTGGTGTAAGTTCGAGAACGTCTTGTTGACCCCTATTCAATAGTCTGGGAATTCTGACATTGCCCTCACAGTATATCTATTTCTTTAATGTCGTTTGTTGTTTGCAATATTAGCCTATTCCCACGAGTTAGCAGCTTTCACTCAGTTAATACTAGGCAGAAATCCAATCTGCATGTGGAATGCACTTCCTTGACTCTTGTGCAGAAAGGAGTGCAGTATTCTGCTGCATCCATTTTCAATAAGTTACCACAAGAACTCAAAAATTTTAGCAGTAGCCCAAACTCTTAAGTCTAAACTGAAGAGTTTCCTCATGGCTCACTCCTATTCTGTCGAGGAGCTCCTGGAAGATCTAAAAAATTATGCAAATTCCAGTGTTACATTGTTGTGTTTCTTTATTTAAACTTACTTGTCACCTGAATATGTTTTTTATATTTCATTTTAACTGTTTCTAATATCGTGTTATAATTTCATGTATTGACTTATTCCATGACCATAGAGACTTCTCCTTAATTTGGTCCCACGGAACAATAAATAAATAAATAAATAAATAAATAAAATAAATTAAGTATGTTCATAACAGAGTGGCAGTCCCCACATTGGTATGTCTGTGTACAGGTGTTACTGAAACATGTTTACAGGTATACTGGTTAAAACTGAAAGGAATATTTTGAATTTGTGAAAAATACACCTATGAGCAAAAACGTTATGACTGCTGCCCACCACGAGGGCATCTGGTAGTGGTGTGGGCATGTGATGCAGTAAGAAAATATATAAGCAGAGCAGAGAGAAATGGGAAGGATTTCTAGTGATACAGGCTGCAAACAAGAAATCACACTGACATAAGCAACTTTGACAAGATGCAAACTGTTATAATGCGGGATGTGGTGACTAGCATCTCAGACACACCGAAACTGATCAGCTTTTCATGTACTACTATCATGAGCATCAATGGCAAGTGACTGAATGACAGTGAAACCGTGATTAGCTGACAAGGTGTTGGACGACTGTGCCACATCACAGAATGCAGAAATAGGAGGCTTGCTCAGTCTGTAAAGCAGGATGGTTGACAATCTGTGGTGTATCTGACCATAGTACAAAGCTCATGCAGGGGCAAGTGTTTCAGCGTGTACTGTTCACCATCACTGTTGAACACTGGGAACCGCAGCAGAGGATCCTTCAGTACTCTCATATCGACCCAACATTGTCGATTATGATTGTAGTGGTCACAAGATCATTGATATTACCGTATTTACTCGAATCTAAGCCACACTTTTTTTCCGGTTTTTGTAATCCAAAAACCGCCTGCGGCTTAGAATCGAGTGCAAAGCAAACGGAAGTTCTGAAAAAATGTTGGTAGGTGCCGCCACAACTAACTTCTGCTGTCGAATATGTGTAGCGCTACACAGAAATGCTTTGTAGGCACAAAGATAAATACTGGCGCCGAAACCTCTGCGTCATTAAAAAAAAAAGTGGAAGACGAGCTTTTTTTCTCAGCCCTGAGTTTCGACCACTGCATTTTCATACATTATCCAACGAAGTAAATACAAATTCCGTACTGTTCATCTTCGAATGTAGCAGAATTTCAGTATACTACGAAAATCCGACTGGCAAGACTGTTTGGGATGTTTGTCAATATGACCAACTCTACGTTCTGAATTTTTTCTGCGTGTCAGAAGAGATTGTTGCTAATAGGTTCCTGATGAAATGTGAATCACATGCAGTATTCTCTTCACCACAAGAATAATACGAATATAAACATTTTGCCATGTATTCTTTCGTGTTTGCTGCTATCTCATTTAAATCCTGTCTGCCTAATAAACTGCGAAACTAGAGTGACACAACAGCAAACGCAGAAGAATATACGTATCGTGTCATGTTTATATTCGTATTATTCTTATGCCTAATAGTGATACAGTCAGAAATGAAGCACGGCAACTAACTAGATTTTTAAATCTAAGATGACTCTAATTTCGGTACAGAATTTGATGTACTAAAGAAGTGGCCGCAAAGATCTTCAAACGGAGAAAAATTTTCGCCTAACTCTCGTTCAGAACATGTTCTATCATACGCAGCCTATTATTTGGTTCTTGTTGATCATTATCAAAGAAAGCAGCAGTGTAAGTAACAACAAATAGCAGTCTCTTGCCACTGTTTCGCTAATGAGACGATTCCTCTCTCTCTCTTTTTTTTTTAATTGCAAGCGGCGGCAGCGCGCACAAAAGCAAGCCATGTCGCGAGCGGCGACAGGCCATAAACACGCACTATCAGAATGCAACAAACAATGCATGACACAGTACAGTAATGCATTTTCAGCTTAGAGTAACGTAAACAGCTATAACAAAGAAAGCGGCACTTTTCAGATCAAAGCAAAATAAGCAATCGATTCAAACCAGACGAAGCACGTGAAAAAGGAAGGGTACCAGTATAAACATGGACGGAGCGCCTGACGCATAGCAATGGCTACCTGGTAAAGCGTAACTGCTAAGCTTACGACTCGAACCAAACTACTGTAGCTGTATCGTCATTCATTCGATGTAAATTGTGTCTCATATTACAATGGACCAACTTTGTTTCGATTTGGAGGTGCGGCCTTAAACTTTTCTCTCCCCTTGAATTTCGAATCTCAAATTTCAGGTGCGGCTTGGATTCGAAAGCGGCTTAGATTCGAGTAAATACGGTATACTGTGGATTAATCAAAATGTGTTGCTTGTTTGGATGAATCAGTTTTCTTTTTGTGCCAGGTCAATATTTGTGTCTGCGTAGACCAACATTCAGGTAAATAGCTGTTCAAAACGTACATCGTGTCATAGGTGCAGGCCTGTGGGTGCACTATTATTCTGCGGCATACATGCTTCTGGACATGTTCAGGACCTTTGGTAGTAATTGAAGTTATCAAAACAGTTGTGAACTGCATGAACATTATTGCGTACTACCTGCATCCATTCATACTTGACGTCTTCCCAGACGAGGGATTTTTCCAGTAGGATAACTGTCCATGTCACATGTCTAGAATCATGCTACAGTGATTTGTGAAACATGATAGTGCCCATTACATTTCCCTGATCTGGGCCTAATGGAATACATCTGGGACACAATCGGGCACCTGCTCCACATCCACAAATCACCAGCTCATAATTTACAGGAATTGCATAACCTCTGCACAGACATATAGTGCCACAAACCATCTGAAACCAATCAAGGGTTTGTCAAACCCCACATCCAACATTCTTAATCAGGCCTTTTGACTGAAATTTTTAAACACCTTCTGCAAATTTGTATGAAGAATATCACTGACTAACATCTTGTTAATGCAAATTAAAACAAGAGGAGGAGGAGAGGAAGAAATAGAAGGTGAAGATTGTAAGTAAATGGATTTTCTTAAGTGTAAGCAAATCAAAGGTGAGATTCATTTGCTTCTGGCAATAATTTTAAATGCAAGAAATTAGAAATGACGAAACAGCAGCTGGTGACTTAGAAGAGAAAATGAGACAGTGGAGATGCACAGAATAGACGTAGGAGAAGAAAGAATGACTATCTTTTCCTTAAAAGAAAAGAATTATTCTAATTATTAAACTGCTTACATTCAGTGATAGCTTATGTTGTCAAGATATTTTATACAGAGAGATACCACATCATATCCAAAACATGTATTATCTGCTACATTACCTGATTTTAGGAGCAGGCAACCTAGAAGGCAATCGTGAAGGAGGTCGAGGAATGCCACTAGAAGGTCTTCCCTGTGGTGGGATTGTGTTTATCCTAGGAGGTCGAATGGAAGGAGGTCGCAAACTAGACGATGGCCGAGGTCTTACGTTTTCGGGTTGTCTCAAAACTGGTACCTGTAAATTGATTTCAACATGAGGAAACTACAAATACTGAATACATTTTAGTAATTTCTTAACATTTAATAAGAACTTAAGAACATGCTACATTACAGGGAACATATGCAAGTACATGAAATACACAATATAAAATGAATGTCATTGTTGAAAAAAGTGAGCAACTTAATGAATAAATAAGTAAGTAAAAAATTAAAATAAAATAAAAAAAGGGTACACAGACTTCAGTATTTTTCACGTTTTTTCATCTATCATTTTATGAGAATCAGGCATTTGAACAGTCAATTCATCCTCTAACCTATTTTAAGAGCGTACTCATTATGTAAATTAAAAACTAGTTAGTTGGTTGGTTGGTGATTAAGGGACTAAATGGCAAGTTCATCAGTCCCTCAATTCAAAATTGGTGACGCCCACAAAGCACGTGCTCTGGTGATTAAAGTATGTAAGAGTGGTGAGACTGAGGCATTGAAGGAAATACCAATGCCAGAACTGGGAAAGAATTTACAGAGAAGTGTATGGATCACATTGGCATATAGGTCAGAGCAGACAAGGAGTCTCCTGAGGCTCATCCGAAGGCAACAAAAGCACCACCTCACATCTGACTCCTGCGAGCCCGATGAAGGGTGAAGACAGTTACAGAACAAAGAATGTCTTCTGGTTGGCAGATTCAGAAGAGTAAAAGTGAGACTGCTAAAAATGCACTGAAAATCAGTTGGACAATCAATAATAAAAACAAGAGGGAGAAATAGGTAAGACAGGACAAAGGAATCCCCAGGGCTCCACGCACAATATGAGTCACACCACCCACAGCTGTCCCATTCCTGTACCAGTGTAGTTGCGGTGTTAAACAGCACCCACTAATCAAAAGAATGCTACCTCTAAAATAGAAAAAAAGCTTATGGCTGAGAAAGAGGTAACATGCATCTAAAAACAATTAAAACAGAGTAAGAAAGAGATGAAAGAGCTGGTCAAGGAGGTAATGTCGGGTGTCCCCCAGACTCAGCATACAGCAGGAGATACCCGAACCCCAACCATACCGCCCCAGCTCCGAAGCTAGCTTAAGATGTATCTGGCAATTAAAGCCACTTTCACAGAGAAAATAGAAAACCAGTTCAGCTGTCCATGAATGATCAGCTAATATTTGAGGCAAGGAATTTGGAAAGCCATTCTTAGCATGGAAGAAGAGGGAAAAAAAGAGGTCATTTCAACAGGATAAGAGTTACTGTCCGTAATGCTCCACAGCTAAAACATGCAGGTGGCTCGCTACGTACTATAAAACTATGGGTCAGCCTGGTATCACCAATGTGGAGGACATAGGATGGTGGATTCTTTCGCAATTTCTGGGGGGGGGGGGGGGGGGGATGGAAGGAAGAACACCATGATGCAATAGTCTACTTGATAGTGTGGAATTTATTAGTAGCCAACCAGATGTCATTCCATCTCCAAGTGAGCAGAGTTCTTATTTGCACATGCAAATGTGCACCTGGGATTGACAAAGTGAATGGAGGGTGAGTAAAGGACCCAGAGAAGGATAACTGAACAGGCAGTATGACTAAGTTCAGCAACAAGATCATGAATAGCACAGATCACAAGTTGTTGAATAAAACTGTCCAATGGCCTGAAGACCATTCACTGAGTCACTACATATTAAACGTGGTCAGTGGAGGGCTCTGCTAAGGGCCACCAGCTCTGCTGTAAAAATACTACATGTTTTTTGCAACAAATGAAGTTCCTACCCAGGAGCAAATGTAAAAGCAAATCCCTCTTATCCAGTTTTACAGCTGTCAGTGTAAAAGAGGGTTGCACCCTAAAACTCCTGAAGAAACGAACATAACAAGGCGTCAAAAGGTCATGGGGGTGACAGACTTTAGGACCTTGAAATAGATCAGTCCTAGTTTGTGGGGGTGGGAGAGGGGGAGACAAAGGAGCACAATCCAGGGAGGGGATAAGGAGAGAGAACAATCCAGGGAGGGGATATGGAGATCCTGGCAGAGGGCTGTGAGGCACATTCCCATTTGTAATCCCACCCAATGTCTGATGTCCCTCAAATGCAAAAAGAATAGGATATGTTGGGTGATCAGGGAATCGATGAATTTCAACTGCGTAGGAGATGAAGAGTTGGTACCGTTGGAAGATGTAAGATCCATGCTTCAGAAGAAGATTGTCTACAGGATTACACTGGAAAATACCAGTGGCCAAACAAACTCTATGCTGATGAACTGTGTCTAACAATTTCAAAGTTGTCGGTGCCACATAGCTGTAAACTTAGCACCAGTAGTCCAGTCGGCAGGAGACCAGGGTCCACTAAATACAGAGAAGAAAAGCAACCGTTGCAGGCAAGGAGGAGATAGTATTAAACTTTTGCTTGAACTAGGCTTTAGTTGATAAATATGGGCAGCGAAGTTGGTCTTTTATCAAAAAGAAGGCCCAAGAAAAATGAGACTGTGCAACAACTTTCAAGCACTGGGTACCCAAGTAGAATTCTGGATCAGGATGAACTATGGTACAGTGACAGAAATGCATGACGTGTACTTTTGTAGGAGAGAACTGTAAACCATCAAGAAGAGTCCCTACAGAGGCCTGTCAGATGGTGCCTTGAAGCTGGCATGCAGCTGAGACTGCCGAGTGAGCGTGCCCGCAAGTTTCCAAGGTTGGTACAGAAATTTCTCCTGGAAGCCCTTATACATCCTCTGTACAATCCCCATCTCTTCCCATGTTGTTTCCATGTATTCAGAGCCTTGAGAAAAGACATTTGTGGTCGTCAATTTGCTTTGAACAACAAGTGGCATGCTTGAGTACAACCTAAGTAATGGCAAACATTTTTCCATGAAGGCATTGACCATCTTTTCCACAGTGGGATAAACGCAGTAACAGTTATAATGATTACTTTTGAAATAATCAACAGTTTCATTACTTTTTTCGATCTGTCTTGTGTTCATGTGACTCCCCTTTTGAGTATTAGAATAATATGCATTCATACTTCAAATTTACTTCACCAAATTACTTATTTATAAATGTCGTAATGTATTCTAATACACAGATTACCATGAACATAGACTTAAGTGTTACAATACCTCTGTACGTATCGCAGCGAACTTTTTGACGTAACTTTACAATAGGACTTTGCATGTCGTCACGTTTATATGCTTACTGTATAAATGTAAAGAAATCTCTTAAATTATTAATATGTACTGTAGATTTTCAAGCTTTTATATTTGATACAACTTATTTTCATTCATTTGTAGAACACCAATAAATAAGTCATAAAGGTTTGAAAATTATCTATCATAAATTTTGTTACAATGGTAGTTGCCTGGCGGATTTCCTTCCTTTGCAAAAAGTTGTACTGATGATGAAATAAATGAGATGTTGCAAAATTTCAACTACAAAGATACTGAGGCTAATATTCCACTGTCTAAGATCTTTGATAAGTCTCTTATAACAGCTAGGACAACAGTATAACTTTTATAAGATATCACTGACAAAGCCATTTTACAGTGTAATACAGGTCTCAGCATCCTCCATATAACCCCAGTCTCAACTGAAACTATTACTATTACAATTTGCCAGGAGCAAATAAAGCTGCATTTTAATGACTACACAACTGCCTAGTTCTGAAAGTCAACCAAAGAATCTTATGATACTGGTTTTCACAAATATTCTACTGTAACAAATTGGTACTTTCAATCATTCAAGTTCTGTACTTAATTGACTTGCTTTCAAACTATGGGCATTCTTTGTTTTTCAATGTTTGTCCACCAAATGATTAATTCTTGGAAAGAAGAAGTATTTGCATTTCAAGTATAGACATAGTGAAAATGCTGACAAAATTTAATGTGAAACTGAAATAGGCGTCCTTCTATTGATTAAGTTACTCAAAGTGAATAAATATTTATGAAGCAGAATAAATAAAAAAAGGAGGTGAAGAACAGACATGGTACGGAGGATTGCACAAGAAAAAAATGTCTTCTTAGAAAAAGGGAACAGCTGCTGACACAAAAATACACTAGTGTCCAAAATTAAAGCAGCAAACTGCTATTTCCTCGTCCTGTGTCTAATTCACAATATAATCATACAAACTGTCAAAAGGTGTCTGTACCATCGTGTTCTTCATGGAAGATGGCATTTTGGTCAATGAAAAACCATGTCAACGAGGACGTCAGGGCACCTATCAAATGGAGTAGTGTTTGTCAGATAGTTTCACATAAACAATTACTGTGTACACAGTCACAGATAGTGCACTATGACAAAGAAAAGACGTCTACCAGATTCTCTGTGGTGGAGGGCCACAGGAAGAATGGAAGCAGGACAGTCGTAAACTCATGTGGTTCGGTGGCTTAACGTGAATCATTCTGTTGTTTCTCGGATATGGCTGCAGTTTATAGAGATCACAACTGCACCCTTGACCAGGGCAGCTCTGACCATCAGTGACATCAGAAAGAGCGCAGTAGGGAAGCTTTGTCACATTGGCCTTTATTGCTGTGTGTGTGTGTGTGTGTGTGTGTGTGTGTGTGTGTGTGTGTGTGTGTGTGTGTGTGACACGTGTCTTCACAGAAGGGAAGTCATCAACATGCAACCTGGAGAGTTGAACAGTGGTCCAATGTTCTTTCCTTAGATGAATCCTGAACTGATCTGGAGAGTGATTCTTGACAAATTATCTGAAGGGAATGTGGAACATGATCTTGAAACCCAAGCACTGTGAAAGACAGCGTTATCAAGGAGGATCGCTAATGGCGTGGTCAGGGATTATGATGACCACTTGACCACCTCTTCATGAAATTGGATAGGTGAATCTGGAAGGTTTAACTACTGTCATGTACCATGATGAGGTCTTGGGACCTCATGTACAGTTTTTGCGAGGTCGTGAACAATAATGTTCAGCCTCATGGAGCACGAGTGGTTGATGTTTTCTTGGAAACAGAAGATACTGCACCCATGGCATGGCCTGTTTGTTCTCTTGATCTGAATCCCATAGAGCGTGGCTGGGATACACAAGGGAGATGGGTTGCATCATATCAACATCCACCAACCACTCTCCAAGACCAGCGAGCAGCTCCGCATGATGAATGGGTGTTATTGTCTCATCATGACACTGATGACATTATTCAAAGCATGCTCCATCATTGTCAGGCCTCTGTTGCTGCCAGAGGTGGTCACACCTCATAGTGAGCACATTAACCAGTTGTTGGATGTGTTGGCAAATCTGTTAACTTGGAAAAAGCAAAGAACATTTTCATCTACTGTTCTATATGCTGTAGTTGCTTATGTTCTGTGTTCTTTACATTGTTTCTATCCACTGTCACCTGTTTGTACTGTTATGTGGCAAAATAAACGCAACCTTGCAAAATTTCCATTTGTTGCTCTAATTTTGGACACCAGTGTATGAACTGTGAGATCAAAAAAAGATCCTGAAAAGTTATGTTTGAAGCAGACAAAGTTGGACAGTGGAGAAGATAGAATGAATCAACTGAGAACCTTTGAACTATGTTACAGGAGACTGCTGAAGATTAGTGGACTGATCATGTAAGGAATGAAGATGCTCTGCAGTGAGTTTATGAGGAAAATGTCTAATGAAGAATACAATGAAAATAAGTGACAGAAGGTTGTGCGCATATTAAACAGCAATTTAATACTGACAATTGTTAAGTGAAGGGGTGATGGAAGCAAATAATTACAGAGGAAAGACTAAACATTGGTATAATAAGGCACAGAGCTTATCATGTGGGATACAGCAGTTACACTGACTAAAACCAACCTTTAAGTTGACTGAAACAACGAATACTTTTTTTTTTGTCCAGATAGTTAAACAAACTATTTAATGTGGAATATAGATGACAATGTGACTTTGCATTTTTACACAGATAAGATGGATGTTTCATTTTACCAAATTATGGTTAGAATAACTTGGCTTTATTACATAGCTTCCCATGATTATTAATTGTATACTGTGTGAAGACCACCAACTTTTTTCACTTCATCAGTAAAGGATATTACATATTTCCTCTGTACAACCCAAATCAGTTTTTTTCCCTTTGTAAAGCTTAATGCCATGTTCCTTTACTTGAGGGAGATACTTGATACAGTTCCACACTCATTTAGTGAACAAATTATGGCATTACCAATTATCAGATCAGATTTGTCCCTGGATTTGAGACTTCCTTGCAGATTAAACTCAACATGTTGCTCTTAATAGAACAAAATTTACTGTTACAATCTGAGGGATAGCACAAGGAAATGTAATAGGACTATTGCCATTTACAACACATACAAAATCAGAAGCTCTATGAGGCTGTCCACAGATGATACAATTGTCTACAAGAAGGAAGCAAGGCCAGAAGACTGTAGTGAATAACAGGAAGACCTGCAGAGGATAGGTGATTGGGTAGAGTGTCTGGCAGCTTACCCTGAATGTAAATAAATGTAGGCACTGAATATAAATAGGCAAAGAAATTCACTATTCTATGATTACACTATTGTGTATTGGAAACAGTAATTACAATAAAATACCAAGTACTGTAGTAGCCATCCAGAGCAACCTAAAGTGGTACGATCACACAAAACAAATTGTAGGGAAAGCAGATATCATGTTCAGAATCACTGGAAAAACCTTAAATGTAAGTTAATGCAGACAAGTAGAGAAATAGTTCTGTAAAGTTCAAATACAATTGTTTTTTAGTGGTGTGCTGCTTGACACAATCACGTCATTAAAATATCTAAGTGTAACAATGCAAAACCATATGAAATTGAACAAGCACCTAAGGTCAGTAGTAGGGAAGGTGAATGGTCAACTTAGGTTTATTGGGAGATTTTTAGGTGTGTGTATCTCATCCATAAAAGAGACCAATTGTGTAACACTAATGCAACCCATTCTCAAGTGCTGCTCATGTGTTTGGGATCCCCATCAGTTCAGATTAAAGGAAGAAATCATTGAGAAGTATTCTGCTACATTTATTACTGGTAGGTGTGATCAACATGTGAGTGTTACAGAGATGCTTTATGAACTCTCATAGGAATCCCTAAGGAGGAAAGACTACATATTTGTGTGAAACACTATGAGAAAATTTAGAGAATGGATATTCATAGAAGATTGCAATACAATTCTACTGCCATCAAAGTAAATTTAATGTATGGACCGCAAAGACAAGATAAGAAAAACTGGGCCTCAAAGGAGACTTACAAGCAGTCATTTTTCCCTGGTTCCACTTGTGAGTGGAACTGGAAAGGGAATGACTAGTAGTGGCACAAGGTGCCCTCCACCATGCATGGTATAGTGACTTGTGTAGTACAGGGTGTTTCAAAAATGACCGGTATATTTGAAACGGCAATAAAAACTAAACGAGCAGCGATAGAAATACACCGTTTGTTGCAATATGCTTGGGACAACAGTACATTTTCAGGCAGACTAACTTTCGAAATTACAGTAGTTACAATTTTCAACAACAGATGGCGCTGCGGTCTGGGAAACTCTATAGTACGATATTTTCCACATATCCACCATGCGTAGCAATAACATGGCGTAGTCTCTGAATGAAATTACCCAAAACCTTTGACAACGTGTCTGGCGGAATGGCTTCACATGCAGATGAGGTGTACTGCTTCAGCTGTTCAATTGTTTCTGGATTCTGGCGGTACACCTGGTCTTTCAAGTGTCCCCACAGAAAGAAGTCACAGGGGTTCATGTCTGGCGAATAGGGAGGCCAATCCACGCCGCCTCCTGTATGTTTCGGATAGCCCAAAGCAATCACACGATCATCGAAATATTCATTCAGGAAATTAAAGACGTCGGCCGTGCGATGTGGCCGGGCACCATCTTGCATAAACCACGAGGTGTTCGCAGTGTCGTCTAAGGCAGTTTGTACCGCCACAAATTCACGAAGAATGTCCAGATAGCGTGATGCAGTAATCGTTTCGGATCTGAAAAATGGGCCAATGATTCCTTTGGAAGAAATGGCGGCCCAGACCAGTACTTTTTGAGGATGCAGGGACGATGTGACTGCAACATGGGGCTTTTCGGTTCCCCATATGCGCCAGTTCTGTTTATTGACGAAGCCGTCCAGGTAAAAATAAGCTTCGTCAGTAAACCAAATGCTGCCCACATGCATATCGCCGTCATCAATCCTGCGCACTATATCGTTAGCGAATGTCTCTCGTGCAGCAATGGTAGCGGCGCTGAGGGGTTGCCGCGTTTGAATTTTGTATGGATAGAGGTGTAAACTCTGGCGCATGAGACGATACGTGGACGTTGGCGTCATTTGGACCGCAGCTGCAACACGGCAAACGGAAACCCGAGGCCGCTGTTGGATCACCTGCTGCACTAGCTGCGCGTTGCCCTCTGTGGTTGCCGTATGCGGTCGCCCTACCTTTCCAGCACGTTCATCCGTCACGTTCCCAGTCCGTTGAAATTTTTCAAACAGATCCTTTATTGTATCACTTTTCGGTCCTTTGGTTACATTAAACCTCCGTTGAAAACTTCTTCTTGTTGCAACAACACTGTGTTCTAGGCGGTGGAATTCCAACACCAGAAAAATCCTCTGTTCTAAGGAATAAACCATGTTGTCTACAGCACACGAGCACGTTGTGAACAGCACACGCTTACAGCAGAAAGACGACGTACAGAATGGCGCACCCACAGACTGCGTTGTCTTCTATATCTTTCACATCACTTGCAGCGCCATCTGTTGTTGAAAATTGTAACTACTGTAATTTCGAAAGTTTGTCCGCCTGAAAATGTACTGTTGTCCCAAGCATATTGCAACAAACGGTGTATTTCTATCGCTGCTCGTTTAGGTTTTATTGCCGTTTCAAATATACCGGTCATTTTTGAAACACCCTGTATGTATGTACATATGTTTAGATGAAGGTGAAGAAGTGGCTTACATAACACTTTTATGACCACTTCTTGAGTCTGACTACTCAGCCTAAGACTCTTACCAGGTTGGATTAATAGAAGAGATAGTGAAGACCCAACACCAAGAGAATCAACAGAGTTTTGTCATGGGCTTGTTTAACCTGCATGAGAGTGTTTCTGAGGTGCTTAGCGAACATCAGTGGCAGAAAATACAAGAGAGACATTGTGCATCATAGAAAGAGTTACTGTTTAAATTCTGAGAGAGTATTTTTTGGTTGGTTTGTGGGGGTTGAAGGGACCAGACTACAAAGGCCAAAAGGCCATTGGTTCCTTATTCCACAACCATGAAACACCCACAAGGAAGAAAAACAAGCAACGGAGATGACAAGGGATGACACTGAACAAGAAAAACAGACAAAGACCAGAAAAGAGGAATTAAAAACACACAGTGTTACAGTGGTTGGCTGACCATGAGGAGCGGAGGGGGGGGGGGGGGGGGGGGGAAGAATTATAAACCTTACGCCAAAGGCCAGACTCAACACAAAAAAGAAACAAACCATCAGATCAAGTGATAAACGCCCCCTGCATGAATAAAACTCAAAACTAAGCCAGCGATGGCAGCGTCATCCATTAAAAGTGCAGGGAGCATATCAGGCAGAGCAAACGTCTGCCTGAGCACAGTTAAAAGCGGACAATCCAACAAAATGTGGACCACTGTCAACACTGAACCATAGCGACAGAGAGATGGGTCCTCGCAGCGCAGTGAATAACCGTGCGTCAGCCAGGTGTGGCCAATGCATAGTCGGCAGAGTAGAACGGAGTCCTTGCGAGAGGCCCACAAGGAGGAGTGCCACACACCTATAGTCTTCTTGATGACCCGAAGTTTGTTGGGGGAAGGCAGGGTGCGCCATTCATCACCCCAAGCACCAAGGACTTTTTGCTGCAATACTTACTGGAGATCACATTCCGGAAGGCCAATCTCTGAGTCTGGTGCACTGATAGCCTGTTTGGCCAGCGTGTCAACACTTTCATTACCCGGGATGCCAACATGACCTGGGGTCCACACAAAAACCACGCAGCGGCTGCAATGGGCAAGAGTATGGATGGACTCCTGGATAGCCATCACCAGACGAGAGTGAGGAAAACACTGGGCGACAGCTCGTAAACCGCTCAGGGAGTCACTACAGGTAACGAAGGACTTCCCCTAGCAGGTGCGGTTGTACTCTAGGGCGCAAGAGATGGTGACAAGCAGCCGTCCAGCAATGAGTGTTGTTCAAATTGTTCCCCAAGAGTAAAAGCATACCAAATTCGACCAGCAACCAACGAACTGTCGGTATAGACTACGGCAGAGCCAAGGAATGCGGCAAGTATGGAAATAAAGCGTCAGCATAGGGACTCAGGAGGGACTGAGTCTTTCGAGCCTTGAGCCAAATCCAGCTCAAGGCATGAATGGGGGTATACGTATATGGGCCCAGAAAAGAGGTGAGAGAGGGAAAATCTCAAGCCCAGAGAGAAGAGACTGGACACGAATCGCAATCTGACACCCTGACTGAGGCTGCCATTTGGGAAGATGGATGACTGAGTTGGGGAACAGCAGATGGTGATTCGGACGCCCGGGCAAGCTATAAACATGTACAGCATAAGTGACCAGTAGTCGTTGGCAACGGATCTGCAACAGAGGGACACCAGCCTCCACAAGTATGCTGTTTACAGGGCTTGTGTAGAAAGCTCCAGTTGCGAGTCGGATCCCGCAGTGAAGTATGGGGTCAAGCAACCACAACGTGGAAGGCGATGCCGAACTGTAAGCCAGGCTCTCACAATCGAGACGGGACTGAATCAACGCCTGATACAGTTGTAGAAGGGTAGACCGATTGGCCCCCGAGTTGGTGTGAATCAAGCAACAAAGAGTGTTAAGACGCCGCCAGCACGTTTGTTTAAGCTGCTGAATATGAGGGAGCCAAGTCAACTGGGTATCAAAACGCAATCCCAAAAACCGGCATGTCTCCACCAGAGCAAGAGGTTTGCCGTCAAGATAAAGCCATGGCTCAGGGTGAACAGTGCGATGTCGGCAGAAATGCACGACCAAGTCTTGGCGGCCGGAAACTAGAAGCCGTGCGCTACGGCCCAAGACGGCACCCTGCGGATAGCACCCTGCAGCTGCCGTTCAGCAACTGCAATGCCAGCAGAGCTGTAGTACAGGCGAAAGTCATCAGCATGCAAAAAAGAGGCAGACACTCACGACAGGACCTTGTGGGACCCCATTCTCTGGACTCGGGAGGAACTACGAGAGGAACCAACTTGCACGCGGAAGGAACGAAGCGACAGGAAATTTTGAATAAAAATCAGGAGCGGGCCCCTAAGAACCCACCCATGAAGCATGGTAAGGATGTGATGTCACCATGTTGTATTGTATGCCTTCTGCATGTCAAAAGAGACTGCAACCAGATGCTGACTGCGGGCAAATGCCGTACAAATGGCAGACTCCAGGCAGACTGGATTATTTGTGGCACAGTGGCCCTTACAGAACCCACCCTGAGCCAGAGCCAGAAGGCCCCGAGAGTCAAGTAGCCAACTAAACCTCCGGCTCACTATACATTCGAGCAACTTGCACAGAACGTTGGTGAGGCTAATGGGGCAGTAGCTGTTCACCTCCAGGGGGTCCTTGCCAGGTTTCAGCACTGGTATGACGATACTTTCATGTCACTGTGATGGGAACTCACCCTCAACCCAGGTATGGTTGAAAAGGTTGAGGAGGTGTCACTGGCAGTCCACCGAGAGATGTTTGAGCATCTGATGATGTGATCCGGCCCAGGAGCCGTACCAGGGCAAGCGGCTAGGGCACTTTGGAATTCCCACTCACTGAAGGGAGCATTGTATGATTCAGGGTGGCACGTATGGAATGAAAGGCTCCAACGTTCCAACCGCTCTTGCAGGAAGCGGAAGGCCAGTGGGTAATTCGTAGAAGTGGAACTCTGAGCATAGCGCTCTGCTAAGAGTTCTGCAATCGTATCTGATTCAGTACCTACTGCTCCATTCAGGGAAAGCCCAGGTACACTGACGGGGGGCCGATACCCATAGAGTCACCTGATCTTGGTCCAATCCTGCGATGGAGAGGTACAGATGACAATGGTGAAGATATACCACTCCCAGCACTCTTGTTTCCATTGGCGAATAAGGCGTTGGGCTTGGGCACAGAGCTGCCTAAGGCTAATGAGGTGTTCCAGTGGCGGGTGCCACTTATGACTTTGGAGCGCCCACCTGCGATCTCTAAGCAACTCAGTGAACTCTGGTGACCACCAAGGCACAGTCCTCTGCCAGAGGACCCGGAAGAACAGGGAATTGCAGATTCCGCTGCAGAAACGATGCTGGTGGTGATCGTGTCAACCACCACATCAATGGCGTCATGAGAAAGAGGCTCAATAGTGGCAATGGAGGCGAATGAGTCCCAGTCAGCTTTATTCAAAGCCCATCTGGGGATGCGCACAGATGAGTGACAATATGGCAGTGACAGAAAGACCGGAAAGTGGTCACTATAGCACAAGTCGTCATGCACACTCCACTGGACAGATGGTAAAAAGCTAGGGCTGTAGACCAAAAGGTCGATGGCTGAGTACATGCCATGCACCACACTGAAATGTGTGGAGGCACCATTATTTAAGAGGGAAAGGTCGAACTGTGCCAATACTTACTCAACGACAGTGCCTCGGCCTGTTGCCACCAATCCACCCCACAAAGGGTTATGGGCATTAAAGTTGCCCAGTAACAGAAAATGTGGTGGCAGTTGGGCTATCAGTGCAGCCAATACATGTTGTGGGACATCACCATCTGGTGGAAGATAGATACTGCAGACAGAAACAGCCTGGGGCATACACACCTGAACAGCTGCAGCCTCTAAAGGTATTTGAAGAGGTACACACTCACTGTAAAGAGAGTTAAGGATGTAGACACAGACTCCATCTGATATCCGCACATAAGCTGCCCGATTCTTCTAAAAACCCTGATAGCCACGGAGGGCGCAGGTTCGCATCACCGGAAACCAAGTTTCCTGGAGAGCAATGCAGTAGAAATGGTGAAGGCTGAGAAGTTATCAGAGCTCAGCAAGGTGGTGGATGAAACCACTGCAATTCCACTGGAGAATGACATTGTCCACAGCTGAAAACGGTGCGAATGGACTGAGGAGGCAGATTACACCACCGTGTCATCTACCACCACCAAAGAAGAGCCTTAATCAAGAACCATTGCGTCTGAGGTAGAGGCGAGATTGAGGTTGTTGGGGGACACCAAAATCAGCAAACTGTCCTCAGATGCAGAGCTGGTAAGGACAGGTGGCACAGAGGCAACCAGAACCTCTTCCTTCTTACCCAGCTTGGTCTTCTTCTTCTTCTTCTTCTTCTTCTTCTTCTCCTCCCCCCCCCCCCCCCCCGCGCTGCTCAATAGGAGCACCCTGGGAGGGAGTCGCAGGAAGGGGTCAGGGACAGACAAAGAGCGGGAAACTCTTCGATCCGCCGCTTGTGGCTCCTTGAGCCACTGACTGATGTCAGCTGTTGCACTGGAGGGTGCCTGAGAAGACAGACTTGTAAGGGACCCTTTCCACATGAGAGAGGCCGGAGGAGGCTGGTGTACCTCCGGCAGAGTGGGGTTGGCTTGATAGCCCCATCAATTTGGAGGTTTGGTCTCCCAAGGGAGGTACCACGGGAGCACCAGAAGGAGCAGTGTCCTCCATCACAGACACGGGGGAAGAGTTGGGGCGGCCCCAAGGGCCCACTGGAGGTTTTACAAATGCAGGGAGAGCCATCGCCAACGGGGGAAACGAAGTTGCAGTCGCAGCATATGATGCAGTAATTGGAACAGGATGTAGGTGTTCGTATTTCCTCTTCGCATCTTGATAGGTGAGCCTGTCCAAGATTTTGATTTCCATTATTTGCCGCTCCTTATGGAGAACAGGGCAGTCAAGCGAACAGGGGGAGTGGCACTTCCCACAGTTGACAAGTGGGAGGAGGCACACGCGGAGCACCAGGGTGCAGAGGACGACCCCAATCCCTGCAGATGGTGCTGGAGTTACAGCGAGATGACATGTGGCCAAACCTCCAGCACTTTAAGTACCGCATAGGAGGATGGGCGTATAGTTTCACGTCGCAATGGTAAACCATCAACTTTATCTTTACAGGTAATGAGCCACCCTCAAAAACCAAGATGAAGGCACTGGTAGCAACCCTGTTATCTTGGGGTCCTCTATGCAAGCGCCGGACGAAGTGGACACCCCGTCACTCCAAGGTGGCTTGTAGCTCGTCATCCGACTGCAAAAGGAGGTCACAATGGAAAATAACACCCTGGACCATGTTACGGCTTCTATGGGGTGTAATCGAGACAGGGATGTCACCCAGCTTGTCACAGGCAGGCAGCGCCCGCAACTGGCCTGGGGAGGCTGCCTGGATCAAAAACAACCCGCTACGCATTTTGGACAATGCCGCCACTTCCCCAAACCTATCTTCCACGATGGTCGACAAAAAACTGGGGCTTCATTGCCTGAAAGATCTCTTGATCAGTCCTGCTGCAAATGAGGTACTGAGGCGAATACGGCTCTCAAGACCTGGTCGCCCAACGCTCCTCTCAAGGTGTTGCCAGGAAGGGGAATGATTGGGAATCATAGGCTGCAGCATCGAAATCATTCCTGATGCACTTTGAGACTGCTGGGGCCGAGCGACCACTAGCTTGATTCGATTTAACCCATTTCATTCAGGGTCATCCACCCTGATGCCACCCACTTCGACCAGGGGCTCTCCCCACGGGCGCCACCCAGTCTCAGCAAGGGCCACCTGGCGGGATGGCCATTGCTGGTAGTCCTGGTGCCCCAGAAGGATGGGCACCTACTCCTTGGCATACACAGGGAGGTCTCAGCTCTGGCATCAGCAGTGTGATCCCTGTGTTGTCAGGGGGCTACCACCAAAAGGTTACATGACAAACCCACCAAGATGGACTGGCTACCGTGCTGGATTTCAGGTGTCAAAATGGTCCAAAATTGTTGTGGGCACGAAGGATGGTACGGTGCAGGAGACGTTCGGTGCAAAGCTCGCCACACAACAATAAGTAGCATGGAAGATCTTGGTGCGTGATTGACAAACAAACACCACGTAAGTATTCCTTCCCCAAATGGCACGCACTAGCAACAGAAATTTGGAAAAGATGGAGGTCAAACCCGAGAGGGGACCAACACAAAGACCAAGACTCCTTTTAGTCACCTCTTACGACAGGCAGGAATACCTCAGGCCTATTCTTACCTCCGAACCTACAGGGGGTATTTTCTGGGTAATTTCATGTGAAATCACTCTGTGGCCGTTGTCCTTATGTCACAGATTTTTTTCTGAAAATTTGGTGTAAGAATGTACATAATGAGTTAGGGTTAAAATATTTTTTCTGGAATTTTTTGACCAAAATTGTGATTAGGAGACCTTTTGAAATGTGGGCCCCTTCTACCAACTGGCATTGAGAAACAAAGTGCCTTGTAAGTTTGTAACCACTATAACTTTATTATTTATGGATCAATTTTATTCAATTTGGTGTCATTGGAAAGTAATAGAGTAGAGCTATAATATAAAAATGATTAAAGTGCTGTGTTTAAGCAACAAATGTTTGAAAGTTTGTAATTAATGTAATTTCTCACTTTTGAGTCAGACATAATATTGTCCATTGAAAACTTGTTTGAAAGAATGAATGTGTTTTATGAGAACCGATCACTTGTGACCACTAGGTAAGAGTCACAAAATGAAACGTGTATATTATTATTATTATTATTATTATTTATGTTCTTTCTGTTTTAAATGATTAAACAGAACAAACACCCTTCTGATTTTTTTATGTTGAAATGTGCGACAATAGGAATTCTTTGAGACAAAATTGAAATTGGTGAAACTTGTGATTTTGACGAAAAAAATTTGTGAAGTTTGTAAAAAAAAAAAAAAAAAAAATAAAAAAAAAATTGAAAATTGAAAATGACTTTAATTGCAAATTTGCACATATTAATGTGCACAGTTGCAGCATTTTTATAGTTTAGTGATATAGTTGGTCCTTTTATCTTTCTAATGACACCAAATTAAATAAAATTGATTTATAAATATGGGAGTTATAGTAGTTACAACCTACCTTTTGTACTGACACCAGATGGAGAAAATGCTAGACATTTCAAAATGACCCCCTCACTACAGTTTTGATCTAAAAAAATCTGAAAAAAAATTATTTTACCACTTTCTATTTATGTACTTTCTTACACCAAATTTTCACAAATATCTATGACATGATGGCAATGAGATTTCTTTATTTTGGGTGATTTTAAATGAAATAAGCCTTCTGGGATGAGTCAGTTAACATATTACTTCCTCTCCTGTATGTCTTGTGAAATGACCACAGTGAGAAGATTAGAGAAATTGGTGCTAGTGTGGAGATTCATTATTTCTATGCACCATTTGTGAATTGAACACGGAAGAGGGAAAAGGAACTGGTACCAGAAAAATTTTTGAGCATATGCCACAAGATAGCTCGGGGAGTATAGGTGCAGATATAGACTACTGGGTTCTTGTTCTATTTTACTAATCTTTTAGCCTATGGGTGTAATATGACTTAACTTTAAATTATAGTATTTAACAACACTAAATGACCATGTCTAACATACACTGATGGAAAAAAAATATATATATCACAACACCAAGGTGGAGCTGTGTGACAAATGAAAGTTGGTAGGCACGGTTCTGCACCTGAAAGATGCTGTCTGTTCAAATTTTACTCCAGTCACGTAACAGTGGCACTAGTAGTGCCACTGTGATAAAGCAAATAAATGCTGTAATGGTGATGACATTAGTTGTCTTTGAGATTGGACATGGTGAGTTAACGCAGTCAAGAATGCATTTAAGGTGACAAAGATGCCATCACCAAACCTCACTGAGTAAAGAAAGTCATGTAATAGGGCTACAAGAAGCTGGATGTTCCTCCTGCAATACTGCAGAAAGACTTGGCATGAATGTAGCCACTGTACATGACTGCTGGCAGCACTGGTCATGAGAATGTACAGTCACAACAAACCTGATTTTCGACAGTCATGTGGAACTACCAAGAGGGAAGACCATCGTGTTTGGCCTATGGTTCTGGTGCATCACACTGCATCTGCAGCACCAATTTTGGCAGCAGATGGCACTAAAGTGACAAGACAAACTGTTATAAATCAGTTACTCCAAGGACAGCTCTGAGATAGCATGTATTCCACTTGCCCCAAACCACCGCCATTTGCGACTTCAGTGGTGTCAAGTAGCAGTTCATTGGAGGGCAGGGTGGAGGTCTGTTGTGTTTACTGATGATAACTGATTCTGCCTGGGTACCAGTGAGGGCCATGTGTTGGTTAGGAGGAGGCCAGATGAGGGCCTTCAACCACCTGTCTGTGTGCCATATACACTAGACCTACATCTGGAGTCATGGTCTATGGGGCAATTTCGTATGACAGCAGAAGCACTCTCATGGCTATCCTACGCACCCTGACTGGAAATTCTTATGTCAATCTGGTGATATGAAATATTGTGCCGTCATTCATGAACAACATCCCTGAAGAGTTATATTCCAGGAGGTGTTTTCCAACTCGATAATGCTCACCCTCATACTGCTGCTGTAACAACATCCCCTACAGTATCAACATGTTGCCTTGGCCTGCTCAATAACCAGAACTGTCTCCAATCGAGCACATGTGGGACACCACTTGACAACAACTCTAGCATCATCCACAAACAGAATTAACCATCCCAATATTGACCAACCATTGCAGTTACATCAGTTATTAATGCAGCAGCACTTCACATTTGCAAAGGCTTATTTCCCCTTACATTTAACCTGTGATCTCGCAATGTTAAGCAATTAAATATTTTACCAAGACAAATGTATTCCAGTAGTTTCATTACTCTACATGAATTATTTCTTGGTGTTTGGTTTTTTTTTCTATTAGTGTATTAATGATACGATAATTTCTAGGAGGAACAACAATCAAAAATGATGAAGGGCACCCTGCAGTTGCAAACAGATGGTGGTTGGTGTATGCCAATATGTGAAATTAGGAAACACACAGTTGAGAAACAAATGAAGTTGCTTGTGACAGAGGAGAGGCTACTGCACCTGATGGGATCCTTTGAGATTCCATGTGAGTCAGAATGGGCTCTTCATCTAGCAACAGTCTACAAATTTCGTGAAAATCAGTGTGCCCTGCTTGTTCATGAAATCCAGAAAGTTTTTAACAGTCAAGATCGAATTGATGGCATATTTCTGGACTTCTGGAAAGTCTTCCTTGCAGTTGTGCACCACTGCCAAGCCAATTACGTCAAACAGAATATGCACTTGCATGATATCTGGGAAGAAAAGTATAATTCAATTGATGATTTCCTGGGTGGGTGGGGGGTTGGTTCTCCATGGGGAAATGTCAGAAATGAGAGGCATGTACAACGTAGCACCGAAGGAACATTGCTGTCCACACTATACAAAGTGACCAGATATCGCCTACTGCTGTCTGAGGCTGTATGCAGATTATGCAATCTTTTACTGGCAGGTGTTGACATTAAATGACTAGATTATCAGTAGTTGCTGTAATGACTAGAGTGATTTTATTTGTCTATCACTTTTATGGGGATATTACATACATATGGTATTATAATTTCAGAACAAGACAGGCAATTTTAAAGTAGATAATGTTAACACATGTAAACAGAAAAAGAATGGGATATTACTTGATTAATCTATCAACAGCTAGTCACTGCTGCCAGCTATATGCAAGTACCAGTTAATAACAAATTACAGAAGAATGATCACCTTGGGGAAGATAGACATCAAGTGAAAGAACGCGTCCAACATTCAATTTGCATAATGCGCACAAAAGTAAAATGAAACAAATTCAGATTTAGGCAGAGACGTACATCTACATCCATACTCCGCAAGCCACCTGACGGTGTGTGGCGGAGGGCACCATAAGTACCTCTATCAGTTCTCCCTTCTATTCCAGTCTCTTATTGTTCGTGGAAAGAAGGATTGTTGGTATGCCTCTGGGTGGGCTCTAATTTCTCTGATTTTATCCTCATGGTCTCTTCGTGAGATATACGTAGGAGGGAGCAATATACTGCTTGACTCCTTGGTGAAGGTATGTTCTCGAAACTTCAACAAAAGCCCATACCGAGGTACTGAGCGTCTCTCCTGCAGAGTCTTCCACTGGAGTTTATCTATCATCTCCGTAATGCTTTCGCGATTACTAAATGATCCTGTAACGAAGCGCACTGCTCTCCGTTGGATCTTCTCTATCTCCTCTATCAATCCCATCTGGCACGGATCCCACACTGCTGAGCAGTATTCAAGCAGTGGGCTAACAAGCGTACTGTACCTTACTTCCTTTGTTTTTGGATTGCGTTTCCTTAGGACTCATCCAATGAATCTCAGTCTGGCATCTACTTTACCGATGATCAACTTTATATGATCATTCCATTTTAAATCACTCCTAATGCGTACTCCCAGATAATTTATGGAATGAACTGCTTCCAGTTGCTGACCTGCTATATTGTAGCTAAATGATAAGGGATCTTTCTTTCTATGTATTCGCAGCACATTACACTTGTCTACATTGAGATTCAACTGCCATTTCCTGCACCATGCGTCAATTCGCTGCAGATCCTCCTGCATTTCAGTACAATTTTCCATTGTTACAACCTCTCGATATACCACAGCATCATCCGCAAAAAGCCTCAATGAACTTCCGATATCATCCACAAGGTCATTTATGTATATTGTGAATAGCAACGGTCCTACGTCACTCCCCTGCAACACTCCTGAAATCACTCTTACTTCGGAAGACTTCTCTCCATTGAGAATAACATGCTGTGTTCTGTTAACTAGGAACTCTTCAATCCAACAGTAAACAGTAAACTTTGATTCAACAGTAAGTTGAGTGATAGGAGGCCATACACCAGCCAATCATAGCTGTTTCTTCAGCTCCAAGTGATCCCTTTGTCACCTGTTCTGCACGCATGAGCACCTCACAAGGTAATGACTGGGGTTGGGGTGGAAGGAGGGGTAAGTGAGACAGTCTGTGTGGATGGGAGGGGAGGGGAAAGTGCCAAATACAGATATTTTCACATGGTCCATTGCACCACTATAAAAATATTTTAATGTAAATAAAGCAAAAGAACATTCACTGCTGCAATTAGTACTTTGGTAACCATGTTAATTTCTGCAGAAAAATACTGGAAAGTACTCCACAGATTCACAATCTTTACCAAGTGATCAAAAGAAACTTTTTGGTCAAAAACCAATTCTTTCGCATCGTATAGTCTCATACGGCAACGACCTTGCCACAGTGGATACACTTGTTCCCGTGATATCACCGAAGTTAAGTGCTGTCGGGCGTGGTTGGCACTTGGGTGGGTGACCATCCAGGCCACCATGCGCTGTTGCCATTTTTCGGGGTGCAGTAAGCCTTGTGATGCCAACTGAGGAGCTACTAGACCGAATAGTAGCAGCTTCGGTCAAGAATACCATCATAACGACTGGGAGAGCGGTGTGCTGACCCTCCTATCCGCATCTTCCACTGAGGATGACACGGCGGTCGGATGGTCCTGATGGGCCACTTGTGGCCTGAAGACGGAGTGCTTTTCGTCTCATACCTTAGCTTGACAACGTGGTTTGGCAATGAATTGGCTATCTTTCCTTGGTCACAGTTGTTACAACATTTAGAAACTACGAAACTTTTGCACAAGTTCACCTTGTAAGATGTGGTCACTTGATACTTTACTTTAAGCACACTTCAGACCACATATTACTGTGTATGGAATGTAGTCATCGAACCAAAATTGTTTTTAAGGCTGAAGAAGAGATATCTCTCACTACAATATGGAGTAAATATACATAGTTACATACATACATATGGAGTAAATATACATAGCTGTGAATGGTGATATGCCTCTCAGCATTACAAATGTTATGCCAAATTCATTTGCATGTTTTGTGTTTCTGTTTCTTATGCAATTTATTAGAAGTCACAGCCTCAGTCTAAGTTTGCATTCAAGCCCAATACAAACCAACTTAGGAAGAAATTGGCATATTAGCATCAGGGTCAGAATATCAAACATACGTCTACATTTTTCTCTCCTCTTTTAAATTATTTGTTATTTTTATATAAGGAAACTATTCTCTCACAGACACTAATGGCTCTCCTTTTAGTTAGCACTAGAACTGCCCAAGGAACAATTATGGCCCATAGCAAAAGTTTAACCCCTCTGCCTGTTTTATGGGATGGATGAGGGTTCACGGTTTAATGCTTCTTAGCCTAGTTCATTTTGAAATAAAAGTCAACACTGTTAGTTGCTTAGCTTTTGGGCAAAAATAATAAGTAGTACCTAAAACTGCTGATGTACATTTTTGTCCCATTTAATAAACTAAGCCCTGCCAATTGCTACACACTGTTGCAGCCTGCTGCTGCAGTGCAGTTGTGAAACTAAGGGAATGGTCCAATCCAACATGTCGAAACCTACCCTGAAATTTTTCAGACAGCAAGGATACATCGAAAGAATTGCACAGTCAAAATTTTAGCTGCTAAGGCGCTCTGCAAGTATATAATTTTTTTTTTAAGCAAAAACACTGAAAACTGGCAACTTTGTAGCGCACCACGCGGCTACAGCTACAGAATTGTACATAGTTGCCGTAGCTGTAGTAGACGGTGCACGCACAACACGGTAGGCACATACCCTTGATTGATGTCTAATTTGTAAAGTGAATTCCAGTTCCATTGATAGATTCCCAGACAGCTATTCACAGTTACTTTTCACTCGAATTTGCAACTCATTTAATATCCATAATAATTAGTAGTTGTCTTTGCAGTACTGCCAAGAGTGTACAATAGAGGTAAAATTGAATTAACTTTTTTTTGTTCCCTCTTCGTACATGCTTGCTAACAGCATCTGTCTTTGTGCAGGTTCCATAGTTGCACAGTAATGTGGTATCCAATTAATGTTTTTTACTTAGCAAATTAAAATATGAAGAACGTGGCATGTATTCAGAATTGACTACTTCTCATGAAGACCTACATACCGGTTACTTGTTACCGGTAGTTAATTTCTTGAACATCCATTTGAATGATGTCAGCATTTTGTTAGAAATTGTGGAAACATGAGAAGAAAGAGGAAATAACTGATGATTTCATGAATTGTGGTTTGAATGATGATTGGTGTGTATTGAAGCAAAACTACAATACCTTCCTAGCCATAAGAAAATAAGGACAGCAATAGCTTTGTGACAAAGAGAGGGCTGTAAGCTTTAGTTAAATGAAGGAGGCAGAAAATGCTTAAAATTAAGCTGTGTGCAATGTCGATTTTGTTTCGTATAATCTGAATCTGAACTGTGTAAGTGGAAAAAAATATTTACACGCAATACGAAATCTGCTCCAAAATAGAACTTGCAAAAGTGTGAAAGAATAACTATTTCAAAGATTTAGAACTTCTTGTGGGAGTCAATGCACAATTACTGAGGGAAATCTACAAAACAAGACCTTCTGAAATGCAAGTGAGATGAACATTACCAAGTTCTAGTCTTCTTCAACATGGATTCGGAAAATTATAAGGAAAAGAAAGCTGCAAAACTGCAAAGCTTACTTCAAGAAAACATGTAGAGGAGATGACAGTAATAGTAGTACTATAGACAAATTCCTTGCTTTTTGCTATCCCTTAAAATGCTTTGTATAAACCCAGTCAGTCAGGATTCATGGAAGAACTGTGTGCAAACTGCCGGCGGGGGAGGGGGGAAGGAGTTGCTCATGCAGTCAATGAATGCTATGACACATTCGTATACAACAATGGCAGTGGTAAGTATCAGCAGATTACTGTTACCGCAGCTTTATACCTGTCTTCAGAAACCTCAAGGCAAATTACGGCCAAAATTTAAAAAGAGGATTGTTTGGTTGC
Source organism: Schistocerca nitens (assembly GCF_023898315.1). Classification (NCBI taxonomy): domain Eukaryota; kingdom Metazoa; phylum Arthropoda; class Insecta; order Orthoptera; family Acrididae; genus Schistocerca; species Schistocerca nitens. Next base: position 526,471,070 of record NC_064621.1, on the reverse strand, counting down.
AAAGATCTTGTAATCGATGTAGCAAACTCTGGAAAAAGGGTGAAAATGATTTTCCATATTACATCTGAAATGTCCTATCACAACTGCAGAAATTTACTTATTGCTTTTTCTGGCCTGTTGGCCTGCACATACGACACCTCTCCCATTACAAGGATGCAAACAAGACTTAATATAATTCAGATTCAGCCTGGAATGAATAGTGTGGTTCATACCCTTAATAAAAAAATGTTTTGACAATGTGAAGCATTTTTCAGAAAATTTTTGTACAACATAATTTCCGATAGCTCTTTGTCATTCAAGTTTTATGAGCACATCAATACTGTTCAACTTCTGTCATTTGTGCACTGTCTGTTTGCATCATCAAACTAAAGCTAAACTCCGCCCGAACAGGCTTCGAAGACCCAACAGTACCAACATGATCATCTTTTATGAATGTATGCCTGATACACAGCACCATATGCAGCTAACAGCCATGGCCATTTCTTTCTCCATTCTAGTTCTGTCTAAATAAGACTAGCGATTCCTGTGAAGCACCTAAATGCATTAATTTTTTTTATTGGGTGTGCCTTATGCAAGGAAACTGTTTTCATCATCCAATAACTGCTTCACACTTGTGATTACCACACAGTATAAATATGAAAATGTTTCTTGTTAGTAAAATATACATCGTTCAAAAATTATCATATAAGTTGCAGGAGCAGTTATAAAATATTTCAAGTCAACCAATTAAAATCCTGCTTAATGGAAGTAGTCTGAAATGAAACATCATACACTGCCTTGATTCTGTTTCCTCTGGTAGTCTATTGTGTAAAAATTACATCTGCAACAATGTAGACTTCAATATGAACTGCAACTTATTCAAAATATTAATGATTTGAGACATTTCAGGTATGGTTTAGGTGCTTAAAATTCATGTGTATGCACTTTGAACTTTGTGCTGTGTGGTGTTAAGTTGTCTTGTCACGGCTCGCTCTGCTTATTTGCCGATCCGTGTGCTAGTCAAGAAAAACTGTACGAACCACTATTGTAGCAGATCTTCAGGCAGCAAGACTGACTGACTGACTACAACTTTTGTTTGTTTGTTAAATACTTGCAGTATGCCGTATCAGCAAAAATTTTACAGTGCATCTCTTTCGGAGTATTCTTCCACACGAAAAATTTCAGGGTAGGTTTCGACATGTAGGATTGCACCATTCCCTTTTAAGTGCAGTGTCCTTGACATAATACAAATTTATATAAAAAGAATAAACAGACACCATGAAGAACTGCAGCATGGCTCATCAATGCAATCTCACAGGTTGACAATTGTTATCTTTGACAAATAATACTGAAGAAATTAAATCAATTAAGTCTGATGGAGAATATGTAGACGGTATTTCAACTTATTCTGATTATGATGGAAAACAAAATACAGCATGGGGTTCAGATGACATAGAGAGCAACAATGATGATTCTAATGAATCTCCACATGTACATTGTAGTGGAAAAGATAATAATAAATAAAATATTTCTGGCATCACATATTTGTGTTTTCCCATTTTTCATTCCAACTATGTTCATCTGATGAAAAACACTAATTTTACCACCTCATCCAAAGGTCATCCAAGTTGTCACGATATTAGAAAAGGTAGTAGAGGCAGTTCTGCTACAATGGTTCACTATAGTGTTGCCAGAGTTACTACAGTTAACACTTCACAAGATGATAATCAACAGTAGAGGTGGAAGCAACTCTCATTTAAATGAGACAGAATTGAGCCATGCATTACTAAAAGGTGGTATAATACAAGAAAAAATGCTCTCTCAGTAATTTGAGTGTCAGTTCAGAGTTTGAAGCTCCTGATGGAACAATGTTAGTTGGATTTGGGAGAGGGGCCCAAACAGCGAGCTCACTGTTCCCGTCAGATTAGGGAAGGAGGGGGAAGGAAGTCAGCCATGCCCTTTCAAAGGAACCATCCCAGTATTTGACTGAAGCAATTTAGAGAAATCACACAAAAGCTAGATCAGGATTGTGGGACGTGGGTTTGAACAGTCACCTTCCCAAATACGAGTCCAGCGTGCTAACCACTGTGCCACCTCGCTTGATGATGGAACGAAGTGGGAAGTAGTTTCTACTGATAAAGGAACTTCCAGAAGGTGTGGACACAAGAACGTTCTTCAGGAAAATAGTGGTCCTCCCCATATGTGAAAAGGTGGGAACCTTGGTATATTTAGAGAGAGACTGCTCAACCATTCCAAAATTTCTCCACTGAGTGTGCGTGTCCTCAACCCCACCAGTCCTACCTTCAACATGATTCCTAAGGCATATGCACCCAACCACCTGGGATGCTCCCTTGGGGCTGGTTACTGTGCTCCCAAAGAGCATCTCTCCTCTTGTGGACTAGCTCCATCAGCTTATCACCTGTAACGAACCCTTCTATATAAAAATCTCCACTACCTCCAATGACTCTCCACAGTCCCTGTTCCTTTATCACCCGGAACCCTGGTTGTTACTATCTACATTAATGTCCCCAATGCCCATGTCTCTACTGCTATTGGTCACTCCCTTTCCCAATGTCCGATTGACTCCAAACCTACAACCCTCTCCTGGTCATAATGACCAATATATCTTCACTCACTATTGCTTCTCGCATTCGGGAGGACGACGGTTCAATCCCGCGTCCGGCCATCCTGATTTAGGTTTTCTGTGATTTCCCTAAATCAGGCAAATGCCGGGATGGTTCCTCTGAAAGGGCACGGCCGACTTCCTTCCCCATCCTTCCCTAATCCGATGAGACCGATGACCACACTGTCTGGTCTCCTTCCCCAAAACAACCAACCAACCACTATTGCTTCTCATTTGAATCCATCACCCACAAACACATCTGTGGTGTACAGTAATGGGTACCCACATGCCACTATCCTAGGCTAGCCTATTCATGGACCACTGAGAGGAATTCTTCCTAACAACCCATAATTCCAATGCCTCACCCGGTTCTCATTGATGGCATCTTGATGATCTAGAGACAGGCTGAAGGCACATCACATTTCTCCAGAACCTGCTCAACACTTTACACCCCATTCGCTTCACACAGTCCTCCTCAGCCCACTAAGCTACCTTCTTCATGCCTATCTCCACCTCACAGATGGTTACATCAGTACTTCCATTGATATCAAACATACCAACCACCAACAATACCTCCACTGGTACTGACTAGCAGTCATTCACCAAAAATGCTGAGGGTCTTACTGAGGTCTTCACAGACTGAAATTACCCTCCTGAACCTTGTCTAGAAACAGATCTCCCTAGTCTTATATCCAAAGACACCTACCACCCTTACATATTCACTGTCAGGCCACAAAGGAGTATTTCTCTTGTGACTAAGTACTACCTTGGACTGTAGCAAATGAATTACATTCTCCATCAGTGTTTCGACTACCTCTCATTGTGCCCTGAAATGGGAAATATAATTCTCCCCCTCCCCCACAGTGATATTCTGACACCCTCTCAATCTGTCCTTTTCCACTCCTGCTTCCAACCCCTTGCCTCAAGGTTCATATCTGTGCAATAGAACCAGGCACATGTTCCACACATCATCCCACTATCACCTACTCTAGTCCTTTCAAAGTCGTCTCCTACACCATCACAGGCAGGGTCACCTGTGAAAGCAACCACGTGATCTACCAACTTAGCTGCAAACACTAAGCTGCATTCTATGTGGACATGACAACTAACACTGCTTGTTCACCCAACAGCCACTGCCAAACTGTGAACTGTCATCAAGAGACAGCTGGAACACCCAGTTGCTTAGAATGCTGCCCAACATGGTGTGTTTCACTTTAAAAGCTGCTTTACAGCCTGTGCCATCTGGATTGTTCCTACCAACACCAGCTTTTCTGAGTTACACTTATGGGAACTCTCCCTGCAACACATCGTTTGTTCCTGCAACCCTCCTGGCCTCAATCTTCACTAGTCTCTGTCCTCCATCTGCTCATCCCCAATCCCTGCTCCAACACCAACATGGTAGGTGCCCTCTACCCTGTTGATGCACCTGTAGGGGTTTGACAAAAATATGGAAACACTGCAGAAACACCTGAACATAAATGCAGATGTTAGCTAAGCCTGCAAGTTATGCTGTTGTATTTGTCTAAGAACAGCACCTGTACAATGTCCTCAGTATGCTGAAGAAGCCAGTTATGGTCAGAACAGTGTTCTGAGCAGTTGTGAGTGCATTATGTCAGAGCTAAGTGAATTCCACATGGTGGGTGCTTCCATAACCAACGGAGCTGAACTGTTTGGCATTTCAAGAGACACCATACCAAAGATCTACACCATATACATGAAAGGTGAAACTTGTCAGCCACTAAGTCGCAATATGGAGGAAAGTGTGTGCTGAGTGATCATGACAGATGGTCAATGAAGGGAACTGTGACGAACAGTAAGTGAACAACAGCTGCAAAAGTCACTGCGCAACTGAATGTCACACTCACAAACCCTGCCAGCACCATAATACCACTAGGGAAGCTCCCTATGTAGGGAACTGCACGGGGAGCATGAATTCCAAAATCACTCATGAGCAACACAAATGCCGTAGTAGAAAAACATGATGCCAAAGCCATAAAACCTGAACCACGGAGCAATGGAAGAAAGTCATTTGGTCAGATGAGTCTTGGCGCAAAATGTTTCCAAATTCTGACTGAGTTTACATCCCAGGAGTGAAATATGGCTGGGGCTCCCTGATGATACCGGCAGCCATATCATGGTATTCCGTGGACCACAAGGTCACCTTGTTAGATCACATTACTGCCTTGCTGACCTTTTTGGTTTATAAGGTCCACCTCATGGTACAATGTCTTTTCCTAAAGGGTGATGATGTCTTCCACAATTTCATGGCACCTGTTTACACAGCTCGCATAATCCATAACTGATTTTGTGAGAATGAGGATGGGGATGAGGATGGGGATGAGTTATCGCATCTCTCCTAGCTATCTTAGTCATCAGAAAATGGTTCAAATGGCTCTGAGAAATATGGGACTTAACATCTGACGTCATCAGTTCCCTAGAACTTAGAACCACTTACACCTAATTAACCTAAGGACATCACACACATCCATGCCCGAGGCAGGATTCGAACCTGCAACCGTAGCGGTCGCGCGGTTCCAGACTGAAGTGCCTAGAACTGCTCGGCCACACTGGCCGGCCTAGTCATCAGATCTCAATATTATTGAGCCTTTGTGGTCTACTTTGTAGAGAAAGGTGTGTGACTGCTATTCACCCAGCATCATTAGTATCTGAACTTGCCACTATTTTGCAGGAAAATTTGAGTAAGATTCATTTGGAAACCATACAGGACTCCTCTTTATCTATTCCCAGCTATTGGAACTGTTCTGAATGCCAGTGGTTTTCATACACTGTATTAAGCATGGTATTGTGTTTTTGTTTATATTTTGGCCCACCTCCTGTGCATAGCCCTTCACACTTCTCTATTCCCCTCCCCATCCCTGATAACGGCCATGGGTGTGAGAGTTATGTTTTGTGTGTGTGTGTGTGTGTGTGTGTGTGTGTGTGTGTGTGTGTGTGTGTGTGAGAGAGAGAGAGAGAGAGAGAGAGAGAGAGAGAGAGAGAGAGAGAGAGAGAGATCTGTAATTTTACTCTATAATGTGTAATACAGCAATATTTACTGCAAAACTATTCGAAAAAAAGAAGAAAATGTCCTAAGGACGAGGGTGAATTCGGGCTGCACACTGGAGTTTCATCTCCAGTTCCTTATAAACAAACCCGAAGTGGCCTGAAACTGTACTGCACTCTGCTAGCAGATCTAAGCCTCATATTAAAAACATTTTCCAGTTTTTTTTGAGAAGTAATTGTTATTTTCCAACATGTGTGGCTAAACACTTTTATTGTTGCTGTGACCCGCCTTTACACTTGTGATTATGGCTGTCATATGCATTGCCAACCCTATGGACATCTGCATTATGTACCAGAGTCTCTTAAAACCAAATGACTGATTTTCTGTCAGCATGAACTTAGTTTGGAAGTTGTATCACCTAGCTTATACAGTTGCTGTATTCAATCATTTCCTCACAAATCAGCTACCATCACTTCTTCATACCGACAAATCATATATCACACGTAAAAGCACTGTATGATCATGACTTAATGTAAAAGTACACACACACACACACACACACACACACACACACACACACTCACACACACACAAAATGTATAGAACTTCCAGTTTACATGATGATGTGTACAATATGATGTTTAGTTGACCTAATGTATTTTTAATACTCTCAATTTCTGTAAAGAAATGAATTAAAATCACGCAGTTGGGTTGCAGCGATGTTGAAAGCAGTAGTATAGAATGAGGTGAATGTGTGAGAAGGAAAGTGTTGGGTGCATAATACAAAGACCATGTTGGAAAAAGAAACTTATCTTTTGGAGCTACTGCCAAGAAAATTATTTTGAGTTTGTTTATAGCAATGATACAAGATACTACTAACATTACCCGATGTCATGGGAAACTAAATAAAATTTTTAAAAATACTAAATAGATTTTTGTAAATATTAAGTATCTAGTAACTGCTCTATATGACTTACACAAAAAAGTGAAAAAAGAAACTAAACAGCTGTAATGAAAGTCCCTCTATAATAAGCAGATACACATAAATCACAAATTACTTCATCAATCCTTTCATTTGAGGAAAATTATGAGAAACAAATTCAAGGGTTTAAATAAATGTAAGCTTTTATGCTACCAAAATAATACAAGTACTACCACATAGATGAACGCAGAATCACAGACTATCATAAGCTTTTGAAAAGGAAAAAGTGCCAAATACAAAAAAGTTTCCTTTTTCAATCAGAAGGTACCATAGTGCAGCTTCAGTACAGCATGTATAGCTAGTGACCAGCACTACTTTGGTCAGATCCAGCGCTGAATCTGTAGTTTTTCTGAACAACTTTGGAGGTTTGAGAGACCCATGTTGTGTGACATTGTTCTACAGACTCCTGTGAAGTCAATCAAGCCACAAACTATCTCTTGTAATCCTGGTCTCTACCAGAATAATTGCTTCCTGCATGCATTTGGTCCATCCTCACTATATTATGGTGGCTGCCTATGGTGCACCACTAACCTTAAACTTCAGGCTCTGAAGTCACTGTCCAATCTCTGCCCAATGCCTAGGCACTCATTTATCCTTGCAACATTATTCTAACATTATTTTTTATGAAATGAATAGCTTAGTAACTAGACAACTGCTCAGGCCTACTAGTCATGTGAGCTGTTTATATCCACTTTATTTACTCTACATGTCTCAAATTGAGACAATTAATTAAATTTGAAACTGTGTTGTTTTAATTACTGCATATTTGATATTCATATACTTCCTTAACAATTTCCATCTTCATCAACCCTTTTATGAATATTTGTAGCTCTGAATCCGAGATTATTGCCACTTATGGAATGTGTCTCATTTGAGTCACTTTGTCATATTTCATGTATATTCATGATTGTCACGATATATTACACAAGCACAAAAATCACAATTTCGTAACTTGCTTGAACAGAGCATTTCTTAAAATTATGCAAGACCAAATAATATCAGTTTCCTAATTTCACTACTACTACTACTACTACAAAACATCAATTAAAGTAGTCAATTACATCAAACAGAAATTCCATAATGGCTGCAGATGATGTTCCAGTATACTCACAGTTGGTCTTTGTATGGCGTGATGCTGAGCTGATGGAACACTTGTCGATACTCTACTCTGCAAAGCAACTGGATGCTGATATGTGACATTGTCTAAAGCAAACAGAAAATAGAAAATATGACGACATATATGTACTCTTTGTTGAAATTTATAGTAAGCCTTAATTCAACAACAGTTGCAAAATTCCAATGACCATGTCTTATTAATGAGATTAATACACTGATGCAGCAAAGAAACTGGTATAGGCATGCCTATTTAAATACAGAGATGTAAACAGGCAGAATATGGCACTGAGGTCCGCAATGCCTATATAAGACAAAAAGTGTCTGGCGCTGTTTTTAGGTTGGTTACTGCTACTACAGTGGCAGGTTATCGAGATTTAAGTGAATTTGAATGTGGTGTTATAGATGGCGCATGAGCTATGGGACACAGCATCTCTGAGGTAGCGATGAAGTAGGGATTTTCCATCATTTCATGAGCGTACTATGGATGTCAGGAATCTGGTAAAACATTAAATCTCCATCACTGTGGCTGTAAAAAAATTCCTGCAAGAATGGGACCAACAATGACTGAAGAGAATCGTTCCATGTGACAGAAGTGCAACTCTTCCACAAATTGCTGCAGATTTCAATGCTAGGCCTTCAACAAAAGTCAATGTCAGTATGTGAAACAGTCAATGAAACAACATAGATACGGGCTTTCGGAGTCGAAGCCCCAGTTCTCTACCCCTGATGACTGCATGGCACAAGGCTTTATGCCTCGCCTGGGCCTGTCAACACCCGACATTGGACTGTTGATGACTGGAAACATGTTGCCTGGTCGGATGAGTCTTGTTTCAAATTGTAAAGAGTGGATGGACATGTACAGGTGTACAGACAACCTCATGAAACCATAGACCCTGCATGCCTAGATACGAATCTGACAGGTGACATGTACCTAAGCATCCTGTCTGATCGATCACCTGCATCCATTCACGTCCATTGCGCATTCTGATGGACTGAGCCAATTCCAGCAGGACAATATGACATCCCACACATCCAGAATTGCTAAAGAGTCGCTCCAGGAACACTTTTCCGAGTATAAACACTTCCGCTGGCCACCAAACACCCCAGACTTTAACATTATTGAGCATACCTGGGATGCTTTGCAACATGCTTTTCAGAAGAGATCTCCATCCCCTCTTACTCTTATGGATTTATTGACAGTCCTGCAGGATTCATGGTGTCAGTTCCCTCCAGCATTACTTCAGACATTAGTTGAGTCCATGCCATGTCGTGTTGTGGCACTTCTGCGTGCTCGTGGGGGCCCTACACGATATTAGGCAGGTGTACCAGTTTCTTTGGCTCTTCAGTGTATTTTCAACTGGCAACATAGTTCCAACATAGGCTTGTTAACATTTGAATGACTTATGTTAAAAAATTGTTACAAAAACAAATGTGTGAGGCTTATGAGCATTATTTATCATCTACATGAAACTATGGGCATTTTTTCCAGCAGACATCTGAATTTATGAGAAGAAGGGCAGGAAAACATAAGCAAACTGTGAAATGTCCATACAGTTAGAAAGCCCTGCAGGATACTGTGGGAAGCACCAACTTTAACTTGGAAAGCAGAGTGCAATAAGAACCAGACAAAAATTGGAATGGGGCCCGGAGACACCACTCTTGTAAGGCAACGAGGATGTGATGATGCCATGTGGTATCATAAGCCTTTCACATATCTAAGACGATAGCGATAAGGTGTCAGTGGGCAAAAGCTGTCCATGTAACAGACTCTAGGCAGAAACAAACTCAGTGGTAGAACAGTCTTGGCGAAAACCACCCAAAGCTGGAGTCAGATGGCCTGGAAACTCAAGGTACCAACATACATTCAATTAACTTGCAGAGCAGATTAGTGAGACTAATTGGGTGATAGCTGTCCATCTCAAAAGACTTACACGGTTTCAGTACCAAGTTGATCACACTTTCTCGCCACTGAGATGGGAAATCATCCTCCCTCCAGATATATGGTCGTGGCTAGGACACGACACTGGCAGTCCACTGATGGGTGCATGGGCTTGGATGCTGTCTAGCCATGGAATGATGTCAGGGCTTGGGCAATGAGGAATTCCCACTCATTGAACGGAATATGATTTCCGGTGGCTTGTAGAGTAAGGTAAGTGAATTTGCTCCACGTACTGTTTGGGGACACAAAATGCAGGCTGGTAATCCTCAAATGCATAGGCTCAAACATAACATAGAGTAAAATGTTGGGCACAGCGTCTAGGTCAGTGTAGGCAACACCATTTATGGAGATAACAGGTACACCTATGGAGAAATAGTGTCCACAGAAGCACTGAATCTTTCCTCTAACCTCAGGAGGAGGGGTATGTGGTCCAATGGGCAGTGACATACTGTTCCCAGCATTTTTGTTTCTGTCATTTTATTAGAAGTTGGGCCCAGGTACAGAGCTATTTAAAAGCAATAAGGTACTCCATCAATGTATGTTGCTTATGGTGTTCGAGAGTCCATCTCTGATCGCCACACTAATTTTGGAGGTCGACCAAGGTACTGCCTCCTGACGAGCGTATCCTGAGGGACAGAGGATCACGAAGTTAGGGATAGCAGGAAGTCCCCTGTGGATACAGAGGAGGAACATGCAGAGTCCTATGACTTAGGGGCCACCAGAGTCTTCTCCTTGGATAACTACTACTTGTCTTTCTCCTTGGATGATTGTCTGTGAGGGCTTGTCTCCCTTAGTTTCAGCGACAGAGGAGGAATGACAAGTCCTACGACCAGCAGCCTGTGACCCCTTCAGCTAATGGCTGATATCCAGTTTTAGATCAGCAGTACCTGATATGAGAGCACCCCAAGGAAGCCTTTCCTGGTGAGAGGTGCCAAAGGTAGGTGATGCTTCTCTGACTGGGGGTCAGAGATGGACATTCCCATGGAGTAGGTAGTCAGCACTTCCAAACTGGGTGTGGGGGAAGCAGTAGGACAAGGGCCCTAAACCGCCAGGGGAGGGGATGCAATCAACACAAAATGCACAAAGGGTAAGGATACTGTTGCTGGAGAGGATCATGTTGTCTTAGCTGTAACCTACATGATAATCACACACACAGGATGCAAACAATTATATCACTTCTTGGTCTCTTGATATGTCAATCACTCAAGAGCCTTTAGGAAGATTCATTCATTATTTATTCTGATTGTATTTCACATTCCTGTTTGGTATTGTTTTATTGGATTTTCTTTCCTTCTTGGCAGATGGTGCAGTCCGGTGAGCAGGGGGAATGATGCTCTCTGCACCTAACACAGAAGGGGAGCAGCACAAGGAATATTTTTGGCCAATTGAAATCCACAGTCCCTACAGATAGGGACTGTGTTACAATGCAAGACACGTTTTAATATCATGCATTTGAAGCACCACATGGGTTGGGGGTACATACAGTTTCACACCACACTGATACACTATCCCCTTGACCTTTTTTGCCAATGAGTCACCTTCAAAGGCCAAGATGAAGACCCCACAATCAACCTCGTTGTCCTTTGATCCCACTGGGCATGATGGACAAAATGCACACCCTATCACTCCAAATTGGTATGTAACTTGTCATCGATCTGAAAAGAAGATCATGGTGGAATACGAAACCTATCATATAAAGACTCTCATGGGTGGATGATAATTACAGGAAAGTCATCCAGTTTGTCACAGGTAAGTAGCATCTGCGGCTGAGTAGGGGATGCTGTTTTAATAGGAATGGAAGCTCTTTTAATTTTCAAAATTACTGTTACTTCCCCAAATCTGTCATAAAGGTGTTCAACAAAGAACAAAGGCTTTGGGTCGAAAAGGAACTCCTATCGATCCTAGAACAAACTCTCTTTGTCCAATGTTCCTCCCACGGTAGTCAAGGAAGGGAAGATTTTTGGGGTCATATCTCTCTGCATTGTAAGAATCTTTTCCTTCACAAACAACTGCTGGGCAGTGTGGCCAGCATTTGAAGAACGCTTAATCCACTTCATGTGGGAGTCATCCACCATGGTGCCACCCATTTTGCACAGGGCTTTCTCTGCAGGTGGGCACCACCCAAACTCAGCAATGGCTACTTGGCCATTGCTCAATTCCCTGGAGTCTCCGTGCACCACGCATGAAGGGCACATACCCTTGGCGTATGTTGGGAGTTTGCAGCTTAGGCACCAACAGTGTGATCCCTGTGTGGTCAGGGGACTACCACTGTGCACGTACTTTATGTCCACTCACCCCCAACCTGCCACAATGGAATGGCTATCATGTTGGATTTTGGGCATATTACGATTGACAGACAGGCAGGGTGCAGAGAGAGAAATGCACAATGGTGCAATATACATTGCATTGGGTGACCTCCCTACACAATCTGCACTTCAGAAAATGTGGAAGAGGAATAGTATGTCAAAACCAAACAATTCCAACCAGGTATTTTAGGATGAAAGGATGTGTGAAGGAACAAAAGAGAAAAAAATGAATGTTCAAATTCATAAACCAAATCCAAGTGTGGTCGGCATCAAGAAGACCATCCAATGGAAAGGGAGAGGGGGAGACAGAACAGTGAAAGGACGGGCTTTCAGTATGGAAAGGGAAGTAGCACTTCAAGGGCTGGGGGCCCATGTTGGTCAAGCACGTACTCACTGAAGAGTTGTGAGCCCCAGATGGGTTTGTGTAATTTCTTCAGGGAAGACATGATTAATTTTGTTTGATATTGTCACATTCTGCAATAGCAGAAATCACCATCTATCAGAAGCATCGCTACCCACTCAGCGCAATACATTTAGATGATAATGTCCACTTATGTTACATTGCATTGGTCATACCAAGTTGGGATTCAACACTTTCCCTACGGTTTTGAAATATTAAGAATAGTTTGCACTTTGATATTTTTAAATTGATGAGTATGTTTATTCATGTGTGACAACATATGTTCACAAGCTGTATCATTCGTGCAGCACTATGACAAATGCATAAGTGAGGATAGTGTTAGACCTAAAGTAATACAATCTACACTTAAATATAAGTGGAGAGTTTTCAAGATATATTATCACAAACAATATCAGTAGATACACAATATAATGAATGTTCTATGTGAGAAGATTACAGATTACTTTCTACCTAATACACAAGTTATTCACTTACGACTGAAGTTAACATTATAGCAGAAAAAATACAGATGAAAATATAACAGTTATGTTGCTGTTTATAACAGTATTAAATATATAAAAATCTTTTAAATCTTGTACAGAATTTCAAGGAATTTAAAGCAACAAAATTTTGCAATGAACCCAACAAAAGAACTTATGCAGTGTCATGTAAACTGATAAAGTGCACACACTGACTATTGTGAATGGACATTTATTTATTAAATATGCTACTGTACGTAAATAGCCATGTAGCAACAAAACCTGACCTTACTAGGGAAGCCAAGCAGCTTGTGTAAGATGTTTGCTGGTGTTGTGGCACTACTCAGATGGCACTCATCTGGATTGCTCTCTGACGGCACCAGGCCAAAATCAGGCATATGAGCCAGCTCAGGGCCAGCCCGAGGCAACTATGGTGCGACCTGTGAAGTGCTACTATTGTGGATTCCGTGTATTTTATATGAAGATTCTTCTCCTCTACCTCAAATTTGTTGATACTGTAATTGCAAGTGGTGATATTTCTTTACAGCAGTAACATTGTAGATTCCCCTTGTTTGTACTTGCCATTAACAAATGTCTTTTTTGATGCTGCTGTTTTTCCTCAAGTGTGAATAAGTAACCAACACAGATGTGGTAGACAGTAGCATTTTCACCGCTGTGTCCTAATACACCACTATGCACATGATAGAGCACAAGTGCAACATTAGTGTACAAAAAAAAGTACAACCAGACAATGAGGCAAAAGGAAGAAAGAAGGGAAGTCAAATAAGGGAAAGAGAAGGTGAGCCACTACTGTAGTCAAGATTCCCCCAAAACTGATATTGTGCTGCCTGAATGCGAAATGACCATCCATTAGTCCAAATAGGCATGTAATAAGTAGGTAACAAAATTTAGTGTAATAAGCCCCTAAAGTCTAAGTGATGTTCACATTTTTATTATGAGCAGTATTTAGCCTCCTAGTAATGCTTGTGCCATTACATTTCACAGGTACCACTTATGGCTTCTTGTGTGGGGTAGAACCACATTAAATATACGAGCAAATCAGATGCAGACCACAATCTCGTTGAACGAGCTACAAAGTGCCACTTCACAACTCTGATGATAGTTCTGAAAGGCTAACAATGCTTACCACATGTCAGTAGGAGAACAGAGTAGCCAAGTAGCTGCTTACAACACGATGAAAATCTGCCATTATCTGTCTAAAGGAATTGAAAGTGCCTCTGGAGTTTACAATACGCTCATCAAGTTTTACTTCTCAGATAATTCATTTACTGTAGACCTAGGACAGTTGGGGGTGTACAGTCGTGGACAAAATGAGTGAGACCCCTCACCTTTTCATTATGCTGATCCACACAGCTTTAAAGTCTGCTACACGGCATAACAGGCAAGGCGACGAAGTACTACCAACATACTATGCACAGGCGTGAAGTTGACAAACTATCCGAACTTTGTCAGACTGTTTTCAATCATGTTTAAGACAATATTAATGCTGATTAGTGTGTTAAACACAACAAGTAAATATAAGATATAAATGAAAGTAAGTGTTGTTGTGGTCTTCAGTCCAGAGACTGATTTGATGCAGCTCTCCATGCTACTCTATCCTATGCTAGCCTCTTCATCTTCAACTAACTACTGCAACCTACATCCTTCTGAATCTGCTTACTGTATTCATCTCTTTGTCTCCCTCTATGTTGTTTACCCTCCACGATGCCCTCCAATACTAAATTGGTGATCTCTTGATGCCTCAGAACATGTCCTACCAACCAATCCCTTCTTCTAGTCAAGTTGTGCCACAAATTGCTCTACTCCCCAATCCTATTCAGTACCTCCTAGCTAGGTGATCTACCCATCTAATCTTCGGCATTCTTCTGTAGCACCACTTTCCAAAGCTTCTATTCTCTTCTCATCTAAAATGTTTAATGCCTATGTTTCACTTTCATACATGGCTACATCGAGTATAGACTTAAGTGTCAGGAAGTCGTTTCTGAAAGTATTTGTATGGAGTGTAGCCATGTATGGAAGAGAAACATGGACGATAACTAGTTTGGACAAGAAGAGAATAGAAGCTTTCGAAATGTGGTGCTACAGAAGAATGCTGAAGATAAGGTGGGTAGATCACGTAACTAATGAGGAGGTATTGAATAGGATTGGGGAGAAGAGAAGTTTGTGGCACAACTTCACTAGAAGAAGGGATCGGTTGGGAGGACATGTTTTGAGGCATCAAGGGATCACAAATTTAGCATTGGAGGGCAGTGTGGAGGGTAAAAATCGTAGAGGGAGACCAAGAGATGAATACACTAAGCAGATTCAGAAAGATGTAGGTTGCAGTAGGTACTAGGAGATGAAGAAGCTTGCACAGGATAGAGTAGCATGGAGAGCTGCATCAAACCAGTCTCAGGACTGAAGACGACAACAACACATGGCTACACTCCATACATGTACTTTCAGAAAATCCTTCCTGACACTTAAATCTGTACCTTATGTTAACAAATTTCTCTTATCCAGGAACGCTTTCCTCGCCATTGCCAGTCTACATTTTATATCCTCTCTACTTTGACCATCATCAGTTATTTTGCTCTCCAAATAGTAAAATTCATCTACTACTTTGTCTCATTTCCTAATCTAATTCCCACAGCATCACCCGATTTAATTCAACTACATTACATTATCCTCCTTTTGCTTTTGTTGATGTTAATCTTATATCCTCCTTTCAAGACACTGTCCATTCAGTTCAGCTGCGCTTCCGGATCCTTTGCTGTCTCTGACAGAATTACAATGTCATCGGCGAACCTCAAAGAGTTTATTTCTTCTCCGTGGATTTTAATACCTACTCCGAATTTTTCCTTTTGTTTCCTTTACTGCTTGCGCAATATACAGATTGAATAACATCGGGGATAGGCTACAACCATGTCTCACTCCCTTCCCAACCACTGCTTCCCTTTCATGCCCCTCTACTCTTATAAAAGCCATCTCGTTTCTGTACAAATTGTAAATAGCCTTTCGCTTCCTGTATTTTACCCCTACCACCTTCAGAATTTGAAAGAGAGTATTCAAGTCAACATTGTCAAAAGCTTTCTCTAAGTCTACAAATGCTAGAAACGTATGTTTGGTTTTCCTTAATCTATTTTCTAAGATAAGTCGTAGGGTCATTATTGCTTTTATTAAGTGATTTGAGTTGCGTCACTACTCCGAGGATATTTACTTCTCTGTTACTCATGTTGGCAGCTGATCTCGATTCGAATTCTGGAATATTTACTTCTTCTTCTTTTGTGAAGGCATTTCAGAAGGCTGTGTTTAGTAACTCTGCTTTGGCAGCACTGTCTTCGATAGTATCTCCATTGTTATCGTGCAGAGAAGGCACTGACTGTTTCTGCCAGCTAACATACTTCACATACGACCAGAATCTCTTTGGATTTTCTGCCAGGTTTCGAGACAAAGTTTCGTTGTGGAAACTGTTATAGGCGTCTTGCATTGAACTACGCGCTAAACTTTGAGCTTCTGTAAAGGGTCACCAATCTCAGGAATTTTTGGTCTGTTTAAATTTGGCATGTCTGTTTCGTTGTATCTGCAACAGTGTTATAACCCGTTTTGTGAACCAGGGATCAATTCCATCGTTGGTTAGTTTATTTGGTATAAATCTCTCAACTGCTGCTGATACTATTTCTCTGAATTTAAGCCACATCTGGTCTACACTACTCATATTATTAATTTGGAATGAGTGGAGATTGTCTCTCAGGAAGGTATCAAGAGAATATTTATCTGCTTTCTTTGAATAGGTGTATTTTTCACTTATTTTTCAAGGATTTGGGGATTACAATATCCAATCTCCCTATGACAACCTTGTGTTCATTAATCCCTATATCGGTTTTGATGCTCATTAGTAACTCAGGATTATTTGTTGGCAAGAGGTTAAGTGTGTTTTCACAACCATTTACTATTCGCGTGGCATCATGAACTAACTGCTCAAAATAATTTTCACAGAATGCGTTTAGCACAATTTCTGATTATATTTTATGTGTACCTCTGGAATTAAACATGTATTTTCGCCAACGTATCGAGGGTAAATTAAAGTTCAAATGGCTCTGAGCACTATGGGACTTAACATCTATGGTCATCAGTCCCATAGAACTTAGAACTACTTAAACCTAACTAACCTAAGGACATCACAGAACACCCAGTCATCACGAGGCAGAGAAAATCCCTGACCCCGCCGGGAATTGAACCCTGGAACCCAGGCGCGGGAAGCGATAACGCTACTGCACGACCACGAGTTGCGGACGGTAAATTAAAGTCACCACCAACTATTATTGTATGAGTCCGGTACGTGTTTGAAATTAAACTCACATTTTCTTTGAACCTTTCAGCAACTGTATCATATGAACTGGGAGGTAGGTAAAAGGATCCAATTATTATTTTAGTCCGGTTCCAACAATGATCTCTGCCCATACTAATTCACAGGAAGTATCTACTTCAATTTCGCGACAAGTTAAACTACTTATGACAGCAACAAACACGCCACAACCAACCGTGTTTAGACTATCTTTTCGGAACACCATTAGGTTCTTTGCGAAAATTTCGACTGAGCTTATATCCAGTTTTAGCCAGCTTTCAGTGACTACAGCGATTTGAGCACCAATGCTTTTTATTAGTGCTTGGAGCTCTGGTACTTTCCCAACACAGCTATGACAATTTACAACTGTTATAACAATGGTTCCTGTATCTACATTCTTCCTGTGTTCAGCCTGCACCCTTTGTGGCTGAAGCCCTTCTTGTGTTTTGCCAAGACCCTCTAACCTAAAAAACTGCCCAGTCCACGCCCCACAGCCCCTGCTACCCATATAGCTGCCTCCTGCATATAGTGGACACCAGATCTATTCAGTGAAACCAGAAACCCAACCACCCTTTGGCGCAAGTCAAGGAATCTGCAACCTACACAGTCGCAAAACCATCTGAGCCTCTGATTCAGACCCTCCACTCGGCTCTGTACCAGAGGTCCGCAATTGGTCCTGTCGACTATGCTGCAAATGGTCAGCTCTGCTTTCATCTTGCAAGCAAGATTGGCAGCCTTTACCACTTCTGTTAGCCACTCGAAACCAGAGAGAATCTCTTCTGCTCCAAAGTGACACACATCATTGGTACCGACGTGAGCAACCACCTGCAGTTGGCTGCACCCTGTGCTCTTCATGGCATCCGGGAGGACCCTTTCCACATCTGGAATGACTCCACACGGTATGTACACCAAGTGCACATTGGTTTTCTTACCCTCCTTGTTAGCCAAGTCCCTAAGGGGCCCCATAACGCGCCTAACGTTGGAGCTCCCAACTACCAATAATCCCACCCTCTGCAATTGCCCAGATCTTGCAGGCTGAGTGGTTTCCTCTGAAACAGGACAGGCGACATGATCCGGCTCAGTGACAGTGTCAGCCACAGACAGCACCTGGAACCATTGGACGCCCACTGCAGAGATACTGAGCAATTCTGCCTCTATAGCCCTCTAGAATTGTGGAAGTGTTGCCAGTGCAGGATTTTGTGCACCAACTGACCTCTCGATTACGTCCCATAAATGTTCAATGGGATTCATGTTGGGAAATCTGGATGGCCAAACCATTCACTCGGATTGTCAAGAATTTCAAACTATTGTGGCCAAGTGACATGACACGTTGTCATCCATAAAAATTTCATTGTTGTTTGGGAACCTGGACTCCATGAATGGCTACAAATGGTTTTTAAGTAGCTGAACATAACCATTTCCAGTCAATGACCAGTTCAGTTAAGACCACAGCATGCAGTCCATTCCATATAAAAACAGCTAACACCATTATGGAACTGCCACCGACACCAGCTTGCACAGTGCCTTGCTATGCAAACTGGGTCCATGGCTTCATGGGGTCCATGCAACAAACTAACTCAACCATCAGCTATTACCAACTGAAATCGGGACTCATCTGACGAGCCACAGTTTTTCAGTCATCTAGGGTGCAACCAATGTGGTCACAAGCCCAGCAGAGGCACTGCAGGCAATGTCGTGCTGTTAGTAAAGGCTATCACATCAGTCGTCTGCTGCTGTAGCTCATTGAAGCCATATTCCACCACACTGTCCTAATCAATATGTTCCTCATAGCCCTAAATTGATTTCTGTGGTTATTTGATGCAGTATTGCTTGTATGTTGGCACTGACAACTCTGTG
Source organism: Schistocerca nitens (assembly GCF_023898315.1). Classification (NCBI taxonomy): domain Eukaryota; kingdom Metazoa; phylum Arthropoda; class Insecta; order Orthoptera; family Acrididae; genus Schistocerca; species Schistocerca nitens. The sequence goes on along the minus strand of NC_064621.1, from coordinate 526,452,037 downwards.
CAAAGGCCACTGCTTTTGGTCATTAAATTAAGGCCATCAGCCAGTCTGTTGTCTATAGTGAGAGGTACTGCCTGAAATTTGGTATTCTCAGCACACTCTTGACACCATGGACCTCGGAAATTAAATTCTGTAATGACTTTCAAAATGGAATGTCCCATTCATCTAGCTCCAACTACCATTCTGCATTGACAGTCTGTTAATTCCTGTTGTGCACCCTTAACTACATTGAAAACCTTTCCACAGGAATCACTCGAATGCAAATGACAACTTCACCAATGCACTGCCCTTTCATATCTTGTGTACATGATAATATCACCATCTGTAAATGTGCATTATCACTGTCCCGTAAATTGTCACCTCAGTGTAGCCTACAAGTATATAACATTTCGTCTTGCAGCCATGGCGTATGATATCAAGGCTACAACATCCCCTAACTATACTGTTGTTTAGGAAATTTTTCATTTCTTTTCTTGTTTCATTTCAATTGATGAAATTTCTTCTTTCATACTTGTGACAGTGGTTTAGGTCAAATGCATTGTGACTGAACTGCACCTTTTTCTGCAACCCTTTTAACACCCTATTCATTTCCTACGTATGCTGAACTTTTCGACATGAATATATTTAAAGAACTCCCCTGAGGAATGCCATACTAATTTAGCCAGAGACTAATGAGTTACTTGTAATAAAAGAGTATGTATCAGCACATTTTAATTATAGTTTATCAGCCTATCACTTCACTGGTAGACTTGCTTGTATAGCTTAACACATAGTGCACTAACATTCAACACAAGGAACTGGGGCAGACCCGGACTGAATCTGCGTGGCAGATTAATGATCCTTGGGTTGGAACACTAGGCAGCCTGGGTGTTGCTTTACTGTAAGTGAACCATTAGAATCACATCCAACAGCTTCAGTAATAAACAGGATGTAACAAAAAGTAGTAGACAAACTTTCAGGATATATTCCTCAAAAATGGAAGAAGAAAATATGTAGCATGGACGAAAGTCCAGAAATGTTTTATTTCTTTGTTAGGACTCACTTTCTAGAACTCTTAATAGTGAATTAATCATGACAACTGTACAGATAAATAATTATCAGCATACCACTTTAATCCTTCCTATATGAAACATTTAAAATGTGTTTGTTAGCATTTGTACAATACATCCATCAACTGCTGCATTGCATCCTGGATGTGCAACTGTATCCCTCTAGTATTAGATTTGTTTTACAGAAAATGTATTGTAACATAGAAATAACACATCTCTGGACCCTTGTTCATATGAAAAGTTTTCCCTTAGAGTGGAACATGTTCTGCAAGTATGGCCATACACTGTCACAGCCTGTTTTCTGGGTTTCTTTTCGAGATTCCTTAATAATTCCTGCTTTCTATTATTCTGTCCAGATAATGAAGAACTATTTTCTCTCTTCCTTAGAAAACATCGTGCTTGTGAAACACAACTAGCTCTTTACTCACATGACGTGTTGAGTGCTACTGACAAGGGATATCACATTGATCCCTTATTTCTGGATTTCCGGAGGGTTTTTGATACTGTACCATACAAGCAGCTTGTAGTGAAATTGCGTGCTTATGGAATATCGTCTCAGTTATGTGACTGGATTGGTCATTTCCTGTCAGAGAGGTCACAGTTCGTAGTAACTCTTGCAAAGTCTTTGAGTAAGACAGAAGTGGTTTCTGGTGTTCCCCAAGGTAGTGTTACAAGACCTTTGCTGTTTCTTATCTATATAAACAATTTGGGAGACAATCTGTGCAGCCGTCTTAAGTTGTTTGCAAATGACTTTTTCGTTACGGAGCAATCTTCTCATGGAATTCCAATCACCAACTCTCTCCTCTGAATGCGAAAATATTTTGTTGGCATAGGGAGAAATTATCGCCATGATAAAACAAGGGAAATCGTAGCTCATATGGAAAGATGTAAGTGTTCGTTCTTTCCACGCGCTATACGAGTTTGGAGTAATAGAGAATTGTGAAGGTGGTTTGATGAACCCTCTGCCAGATACTTAAATGTGATTTGCAGAGCATCCATGTAGATGTAGGTGTTCACTAAGTTAATCAAGAAAGAACATAGCAAATGTGTAGATGGCATTACACCACTCCCTCCCACCTATTTTCTGAACTCCTAATACTTCACACATCAATGCGCACACTAACTATGTTCTCTCTTCCCATGAGAAAGGCTTTAAGGTAAGTTATCATGTCACGAGTACAGCAGAAAATGTAATGTAAGTTTCCAGCACATTTGCAGTTTGGTATTTGTACCACTATGAACAATGACAACGTGTGTGTGTGGTTGCATGTTGGGAGGGGGGGGGGGGGGGGGGGAGGGGCAGCAGATTGTGATAGAGCCATTTTTTCCCACACAAAAAGCATATACAATTTTTAGAAAATATATGTTAAAAAAAAGGACACACACTTCATATTGTGACTATGAGAATGCTATTTTAATTTTAGAAACGTTCTTACCATTCATGTTACTGAGCAAATTTGTTGAGCCATAGGGACTGCTACTACAGCTTGACCGAACAGAACTTCGAGAACTTTTGGCACGGCTGTCACCGGAGGAATGATCTGAGTGATCTGACTGGTATCCATGGTTTGTATCTGGACAGTTACCAGGTACAATTGGTGAAGGTAGCTCATCTCCCGAATTGGAAAATGGGTCTGCAACATCACATGAGGTCACAGAAGTTTTTAACCAATTATTAATGTGGAAAATGCATACATTATTGATTAACAAAGTACATCTTTTGAGATTTAAGGCATAAAATCTAAGTGCTCAACTTCCGTAACTAAGTCAATATTTTCACTTAATTGACAGCATTATATAAACAGCATAACTTTTTAAAATATTAGGAAAGTTCTGGTGGAGTGTAACAATGGAAACTCCAAGTGGGAAACATCAACAATATTAGGAAAAAGATTGCTAATCACTGTAAAGGTGACCTGTTTTTAAGTTGCAGATGGGCACAATGAAAAGACTGAAACACACACCTCATGCCCTAGACAGTTATAGACTATAAATTAATGGACAAATTAATTGGAGGAAAAGTAAGGGACACTAAGTCATACGAAGTGAGCACTTGGATAGTGACCACAGGTTACTAGTAGCTGATCTAAATTATAAGATGAAAAGTTTGAATGCTGTACAAAGAATGCCAAAAATTAAGGAGTGGAAGTTGAAAGAAGAAGAAAACAAGAAAAGTTTCCAAAATCTAGTAGCAAAAAAAATTGCCAAAAACTGAAGGAGGTAGTGTAGAGGAAGAGTGGAACCTGTTTAAAACATAAATAGTTAATAGTGCTGTGCAGTTATGCGGCAAAACAAACAGAAAGTGAAAGACAAAGAAACCAGTTGGTGGAATGACAGAGCAAAAGATGCAATTAAAAAACATAATACGGCAAAGAAAAACATGGAGTCTGAAAAAAGAAATCAGAACCACATGCTGGTACCAGAAGATGAACACAAGGTGACAACACTGGAGGAGGAATACTGACAAAAGAAACTACAAGCAAAGAGAATTGTGAAAGAAGAAAAGGAGAAGAGTTGGGAAATATTCACCCAGAAACTAGAGCAGGATAGCAAAGGGAACCAAAAACTGCTATATGGGTTATTGAAAAGTAAAAGATCTGATATAGAAGACATAAAAGCAATTGAAACAGAGGATGGGGATATTATCAGGGACATGGAAGGTATAAGAGTAGAGATGAAGAATTATTTTGAAATCTTACTGAATGGGGAAGGTGCACAAGAAAGTGACACCGAAGTCATCTCTTGGATCCAATCTCTTGGTTTGAAACTGAGAATTCCCTGAAACAGATGAAAAGTGGGAAGGCAGCTGGAGTAGACGAGCTGAAAGCGGATATGATTAAAGCCGCAAGAATCCATGGAATACAATAGTTGCACTGGGTGCTGTGGGTGATATGGAAAGAAAACAAAGTGCTGGATGAATGGAAAAAAGGAACTATAATACCATTGTTCAAGAAAGGTAGTAGAAAGAAATGCACCAACTATCGAGGAATCACACTGTTATCACACTGCCTTAAGATAATGGAAAAGGTCATAGGAAAAATATCGTGGAAAGTTCTCGAACACCAATCAGAGGAACAACAACATGGGTTCAGAAGTAATAGGGGAACAACATCTCATTTTCACCCTCTGTCAGTTAATGGAAAAGTATTGGGAAAAAGGAAAGGACTAGATAGTAGTATTAGTGGAGTTGGGAAAAGCATATGACAGTGTACCAAGGGATAAAATATGGGAATGCTTGAGAAAACAATATGTTCCTGATTCATTAATTAAAAAGGTCCAGGTGCTGTATGATACTTGTGAGAACAGTGTATAAGTAGGAGGTGGAAGATCAAAATGTTTTAAGACAAAGTGTTGTTCAGCAAGGCAGTTCGCTCTCCCCTTTACTCTTCATTACACTTATGGACACAATCATGAAAGAAATCAAGAAAGAAGAATATGAAGATCTCAACACACTTGTTTTTGCTGATGAGATCGCAATTTGGGGACAGATGGAAATGGAGGTTCAGAGGAGACTAGGTTATTGGAACACAAAATTTAAAAAATTCAAGTTAACTGTGAGTAGGAACAAGATAGTGGCAATGAAGATGAGCAGGACAGCCACACCCTGTTACATCATACTGGAGTGGGAGAAGGTTGAATGTGTGAAAAGCTTCAATTATCTGGGTAGCATCACATCACGCGATGGAAGTTCCAAACTAGAAGTCTTAAACAGAATAATAAAAAGCATCTAGCTTCTCCCATCAAGTACTAAAACTAATCTGGGTGAAGGAAGTCCCTCAAAGAGCCAAATAGACCATGTCTAAAACTTATCTCCTGCCAATTACGATGTATAGTCTAGAGGCCTGTGTCATAAATAAGAGAGTCAAATATAAGCATGTGAAATGAAGTTCCTCAACAAAAAAACTAGGAGAGACAGAGTCAGGAATGATTATATAAGGAGACACCTGCAGGTGACATGGACTACAGAAGAGAGGAGGAGTGCTTTGAGATTGAAGTGGTTTGGTCATGTGAAGCAAATGCACCCGACTAACTCCACGCCAGTATTTGGAAATGGAAGTACCAGAAAGAAGACCAATTGGGCAGCCTAGAAAGAGATGGACAGACCAGGTTAAGGAAGATCTGAAGAGGACAGAAGTAACATGGGATGTAGTGGAGAGGGTTAGGCTATACCAGAACAGAAACCAATGGAGGCATATTGTTCACAAAGTTCCTACCCAGCTCGCTCGAAGGAAATCCTGATGATGATGATGATGATGATGATGACATGCTGAGCCAGACAGAAACGGATTAAGACAAAAGCAAAAACATGAAACGGTTAGAGAGAGAGACTGCAGATACTACTTAATTCATAAAGATGATGACGAATCACACATAGGCACAACAACAACAACAACAACAACACTGCTCAATGAGCAAACCTTCAGCCTAAAAGCTTCCTGGGTGGTCCACCTGTTTCTTGGCCAGTGAGTGGCCATTCATGCGGACAGACAGCTTGTTAGTTGTCCTGCCCATGTAGAACGCAGCACACTGACTGCAGCTTAGCTTGTAGATCACATGATTGGTTTCACAGGTAGCCCTGCTTTTGTTGGATAGGTGATGCTAGTGACCTGCCTAGAGTAGGTTGTGGTGGTAGTATGTATGGGACAGGTCTTGCTTCTAGGTCTATTACACGGAGATCAGCCATGAGGCAATGGGTTGGGAGAAGGGGTTGTGTACGGATGAACAAGGATATTGTGTAGGTTTGGTAGGCAGTGGAATACCACTGTGGGAGGAATGGAAAGGATACAGGGTAGGACACTACTTATTTCAAGACGCAACGAGAGGTAGTTCAAATCATATTGGAGTACGTGATTCAGTTGCTCCAGTCCTGGGTAGCATGGAGTCACAAGGAGAATGCTCCACTGTGGCCAGATGGTGGGACTTTGGAAGGTGGTGGGTGACTGGAGACGGAGGGCATGAGAGATCTGTTTCTGTACATGGTTGGGAGGGTAACTAATCTGTGAAGGCCCCAGCGAGACCCTCGGTACATTTTGAGTGGGACTGCTTGTCACTACAGGTGCAAAGGCCAGGGCTGTCTAGGGTGTATGGAAGGGACTTTTTGGTATGAAATGGGTGGCAGCTGTTGAAGTGGAGGTATTGCTGGTAGTTGGTAGGTTTGATACGGACAGAGGTATGATGTAGCCATCTTTGAGGTGAGTTTCTGGAGGAATGTGGATAGCGTGTCCTCACCCTTGATCTTGATCATGAAGATGTCATCAATGAATCTGAGGGGGTTTTGGATTCTGGGTGGTTAGTAAGGATTCCTCTAGATGGGCCATGAATAGGTTGGTACAGGATGGTGTCATATGGGTTCCTATTGTCATGCCCCAGATTTGCTTGTATGTGATGCCATAACCCTCCTGGCCTCAACCTTCGTTAGTCATTGTCCTCAACCCACCTAGCCCCTTTCCTGTTCCCACTTCAGCACTACACAGCCCTCTATGCCACCAAAGCACCCAGTCTTTTTACTTGTCTCTTTTCCACTTCTTCCTCCCCCCCCCCCCCCTTCTTTCGCTCTGCGTCTAATTTCCCCAGACTGCACCTAGCTGCCCTACCCTCTCTCCACCTCATCCCAGCATGCTTCCACAAGCAACACTTTACTATCACGGTGAGTAGCAATCTATTCTTTCCATAATACTGTCATTATTCCATCCTGGATTTTCCCCCGTTCAATTTTTAAAGAAGTATAAGAAAGACAAAAGAGTGTCACAGAGACAGAAATGGAGGATGATGAACGACACGCGTGAAGTAAAGAAGAAGTGGAAAGAGTAGAGGAGTGGTTGTAGAAAGGGGAAAGAAGACACGAGGTGTAACGACTATAGTGAATGGAGAAGAGAAGGGCTACAACACACTTAAGAGTGAACTGGAGGCAGCTCTTTAAGACACAGAAAATGGAAAGGGCACAGAGATTGACGAGCTGCCAACAGAAATATTAAAAACCTCGAATGGAAAATGAACAGAAGAGCTATTGTAAATATGAAGAGACATATACTCAAAGGGAGAGTGGCCTAAGAATTTCTTGGAAAAGATCTTGGTACCCCTCAGACAGAAAACACAAGAAAATGTGAGGAACCCAGCACTTTCAGTCCGATACTGTATGTGGCCAATGTTTTACTGAGTGTCATGAGTAGAAGAATGTTTAGCAAATGGAACAACAGCCTGGGGAAAAAAAAAAAAAAACAGTTCAGTCTCAGGAAAGAGTAAGTCCAACAGGTACTATAGGTTTATGAGTCCTGGGAGAGAGGCACAATGAAAATAATAGGAAGATTTATGCTGTTTCACTGATTTGAAATAAGCTATCAATTGTGTGACATGGGATAGACTAATGCTAATAATAAGAAAATATGGCATCAACTGGAGAGATAGAAAACTGAATAGAGGAGTCATACTTCAATCAAAATGCCAAGTCAGAATTGGTGGACAACTAGATGAGAACATAGAAATATGATTTAGCCAAAATGTTGGCTTTCACTTACATTGTTTAACATCTACTTAGAAGGGATCATAGGACAGACCATGGCTGGAATGTGAGGAGTGTGTGTAGTAGGCAAAAGGGTGGTGATGGTAGAATCCAAGAAAATGCTTACTGAAGCTATGGAAGACATAACCAGCAAATCATATAAATTATTGCCAAAAATAAATAATGAATGGCAAAAACCAAAATGCTGGCAGAAATTTAGAGAAGGCCTAAATCAACAACCAGAACAGGTTGCAAAAGAATGAGAATGGCAACAGCCGTGGTAGCATTAATCAGAAACAGGAAATTGCTGTGGGCCACTGAATGCTGTGGGCCACTGAATGAAGACTCAAGGAAAATATTGGCCAAATGCTTTATAAAGATACCTGGACACTGCAAAAAGCTGAGGAGAAAAGGTGATAGGCACTAGAAATGTGGGTATGAAGGAAACTAGAGCATTTAAGTTGGGAATGAGATGTTCAGAAGAGATGGGGGTGAATAGAAACCTCTGACACCATAATAAAAAGAAAGAAAAATTGGTAGGCGACATTGCAGCAAGGAATGGTAGGGACGATAATGGGAAAGAGAGGAAGAGGGAGAGAAAGAAGATACTAACACACAAAGGTTGTCGAGGAGGAAACTTAACATGAAACTCAAGAGGAGAGCGCAAGGCAAGAAGACGCAAAGTACAATGCCTGGAACTGCTGCAAGGCAGAACACAACTGATTATGTCCAATTTTCATACAAAATTAAATGACTGTCCTTGGTGGTGCAAAATGCTGCTTTCTGGCCCTGGTGTCACACGATGTAAACTGTAGCTTTCTCAGGGAAGGGTGAGGTAGATTGGGAAAGGTTGAAAAGGAAGGGCAGGTCACTCTGACCCTAGGCCTGTTTGGCTGAAAGCTCTGTTTGAGAGTCTTTTTGTTGTGCCTATCTGCGACTCAGCATCTCAGCTGAACGGTGAGTTGCAACTACCCTTATTGCCATAATTTACTTGTTTTCTCCATTGAATTTTCCCTTGATACAATTATTTAATTGCTTCTCAGTGTTATGCTGAGAATGTAAATATAGCTACCAGTTACATTATGTTTATTGATATCATTCATCACATTTATGTTAAACATATTAAATTTAATCAATTAGTGAAAAATAATTGCTGCAACTATACACTGTTTAAAGTCTGTCAAAAGAAAGCACTGTCACAACTTCAAATTCTCTTCAGAGAGATTATGCCACCAATCAGTCAACAATTCATTAACATGTGAAAACAGCCACTTTGACTATATTTGAACACGGAAGACAAACAGCCTACAGGACAACAGCACAAATTTGTCAATATTAACATTTACTGTTGGCATGGAACATTGATTTTCCACTAAATTCTGAAAGCATTCATATCTATTCAGAATATACACACTAATGAGATCTGTCATTCCAGGTATATATAACAGACTCTTTGCCATTTCAGCATTAAGAGTTCATAATCATCATCATCATCCTTGGGATGAATGATGGACTTACATGGATCTGTATCAGCCTCGTTTGGCTGACTACATCACCAGAAAGTGCCACAACAATGAAGCAGTCTTCTACCTGGTTTCACTTGGAATAGAGGTAACAGTTTTATCCAATGGCACCACATTTCTCGGTACTTTCGCACAGCAAATAGTGCCGTAAGTGACATGTTTTGTGAATAGATCTTTAATGCAGCCCATAAATTACACTGTACACTTTCGTAGTATGTGAGTATAAATACATGTATCACTAAACATGGGACTTAAACTTCACAAGCACATAGATCAATATTTTCAACTATAAGCAACACACAGTACAGGACACATGATATTATGCAAGTGTGTTACTGGTAGTAAAAAACAACATTAAGAATGTTTATTTTAGTATTTATTCATTGGTACTTTTACTATTTTGTGAACGAAGTTTATTGATGATAACCTCATCTTCAGCCTAATTTGACCTCTAGGTCAGGTTAAACGATAACCCGGGTGATAGCAAAATCAATGAATATTATTCTATTCATCATATGTGACAACAGTGATGTTTGGCTGGGGACGCATGTCTTGTGCTGGACTGACAGAGAAGCAAACTGCGCTGGCATCATGTTGATTTATATGTCTGCAAAGCAGAAGTGCCATATTTAGTCATTTTCGTACGTATATTCTCCATCACGAAATTATGTAGGTTACTTCATGCACTGCACAAAAGATCTCAAAAAATTGCATTTTTTTTGTACGACTGTGAAAGAGTGTCAAGAAATGTGGTGTGAAAAAATAATTTGGTTACTGGAATGGGTAGGTATGTTGCAGATTACAAGTATAAAAACTTCATGGAAAGAAATTCCTCACTGAAAAAAAAAGAGAAAAAAATAGTCGAAGTGAATGGGACTGAAGGAAACTACACTGCAAATAAGTAAACTTGTTTCAATTTAAAAAATCAACGGCACAAACTTACCATTTACATATCCTCTCACAGGAGTTGAATTTGCTTGTTTCAGACCTGCAACGTACAAAATTAGAAGTTAGATCTACTACTAAACAAGTATGACATATGAATGAATATTACGACTCATCATATGTAAGGCATTTGCAGAAAGTGTGTAATTTTCAAAATGGGAGTCTGCTGTGAATATTAGAAGTATTTGAAACTTTTAGGGAGTGTCAACTTATTAATTGCCAAAATAGGAGCAACAAGCTTAAAATTTCAGCTCAGCTACCTATTGACAGTGTAAAAAAAACACAATTTCTGTCTTTCGATGGTCAAGTCTTCATCATCAGAATTATGTTATAAGAAACTCTCACACTGATCTATTAAAATGAACAAGACTCTGCTACTTTCCTTAAAGCCATGTCGTCTTAACATGTACATCCACATGGCACATGTCCTGGATATTTGGGATATTTGGCAGCATCACAATGACAGCCACTTGTGCGCACAGCCCATGTATCTTCCTGAAGGCCACATCCCGCAGACTTACATGTTTGCCTGTGAGATGTGGCTTTCAGGAAGATACATAGGCCATGCACAAATACGGCTGTTACCTTCACACTGAAATACTCAGGACAACACATGCAATTCCCTTTAGTTTTTTAATACTGTAAATAGGTGGTTGAATCAACATTTTACATTGATTTTTACAACCATGACCTATCAAGGGGAAAACATTGCCGTCAAGATACATGGTTGTGGCGTGGGAGTGAGGGGGGGGGGGGGGAGGGGAGGGGAGGGGGGGAGAGGGGAGGGGAGGGGAGGGGGGGTTTAGTGTGACCCTCTATGAATATCCAACCACAAGTTGGCTATTTTTAAACAAAATGTCTTTTTGGAGGGAGCCACCATTCTTCCATCTCGTTTAATGCAGCCCACCATGATTCCTCTCCTGTGCCAACATCTTCATCTCAGAGTAGCATATTCACCCCAATTTCTCAATTATTTGTTGGATTTATTCCAATCTCTGTTTTTTAAAATTTTTTAGCAGCTACAGCTTCTTTCAGAGTCATGAAAATTATTCCTTCGCGTTTTAACATTTTATCATGCTGTCCCTTCTTATGTAGGGTACAGTATGCAACGTAACAAATACCAGTAGGGCTGCAAGTTCTTTTTCACTGTTCTGTCTGATAATTTTGGTCTTCCCTACAAACTCAGTTTCCAGTCTCTCCAGTTCAGATGCAACGGTCTCCAATACGTACATGACTAACAGAATTCACGTGATTTTTCTGTTTATAATTATTTCAGTAAACTGCATTTTTAAATTTTTTTATTGCATACAAAATGTAAAACTATCTTCTAAAGAAGTCATGAGCCTTGCTCAAGGAAATTGGTCTGATACATCTAGTATCAGAGAAATCTGGAAGCAAGGGACAGACAACTGGAAGTCCAAGAAGCCAGCGAGAGATGGAGGTGTGTGTTAAAAGGAAACAGCAATTTTATTTAATTCTTCTGTATGTTAGTGGACTAAGACAGAAGGGCAGCTGAAATTAAAAGAATGTTTAGTCATGGAATGGATGACTGAAGTGTGTTTTTTATGAATGGGAAGGGAGCGTAGATAAACATAACCAAGTGTTTTGCAACTCTGTGAAAAACAAATAGGAGATGATTATTTCTGGCTATGAGGAAGGACTGGTCCAAGTTTCAGTTACTGAGAAATAATTATGAGGACATGGTTTCATAATTTAGAACAGTCTTTTGCATAAATTGCAGGAACAAGTAATAAAATTTCAGTGTTTGTAGATGTACCAGACACTGAAATACACTATTCTTTAAAATTATGTAAGCACATCCTTACTGACAGAATCACAGTTTTTTTTCAATTTTCAGGACAGTGAAAAACACTGTCTGTAGACTGCGACTACCACCAACTTATCAGTTAGGATGAATGGGCACAGACAAAGAGAGGGTGTATGCTGACAACAGACAGCATTTCTTCTTAGTAACTATTCCTTTCTTTACTGCCTTCTACTTTTCTATAGCTTTTATTTTCTGAGCTGTCTACTTTTTCCTGCCACCCACCTCTCCCACATAAAATGCACTTAGCTTTCGGCTCTTATTTACGCATGCATGATGTTTTATCAGTAATCTCTGTCTTGTGTACCATCTTATCTTCCACTTTAAAGCTCTCGGATTTTCAAATCTCATCTAGTGCATTCCCCAACAATGTCTTTCCTTCCATCCCATTCTTAAGTCAAGTCTTCTCTGACCCGGTATTCTGGGTGACATTTCTGAACTCTCCCCATTTTCTAAACTTCACCAGTCCTTTCTCCTTCAGCCTCTTCCTTCCCCTTCAACCCTTCTGTCAGAAGGAACCTGTGGCTCTGAAGCTTGTGAATTTCAGTACCTTTATACATGCGTGTTCTCCTGCTGCTACTTTGGGAGTAGATTTTTTTATCCATCCAATTACATTGTAAGTAATGAGAGTGTATAACAGGATTAACTTCTAGAATTCTGTTGGCAATCTTTGACAATAAGTAGAGCTAAACAGCAATGAGGAACAAATTACCAGTTTCTTCATGGTGCATATAATTTTTTACCATATTCTGGGTATTTTGGCACTGCTACTGATTTTAACAGCTATAGTTTAGTGATGACATGATTACATGCATTCCTTTTATGATTACTTTTTGCCATGCACATAAATTTTTAAGATAGTTGCCTAATTTCATTACATTACAAATGAAGGTACATATTTAGCCAAAAGATGACAGGAACAACTTTGTGAATACTGTATCAGAGCTTCGTACAATAAACCTGTGATGTCACTGGTATCTCATTATATGGGTTTAGCTGAAAGATGGTACAAGAACTTTGTACAATGAACAATTGATTTCATTTGAGATATTCATCATATTCTATAAAGTATAGTTGCTTGTGGAATGAGTGATCTGCAAGAGCCTATTTTAATCAACCTGATCCTTAACACCTTTACAAGGGTTGGACCTTAAATAGTGGCAACTACTTATTCACAACTGATACAGAAGAGTTACATGTTTGCACCTGTTACTGTCCTTCAAAGTAGTCACCAGCATTTTGTAGAACCCATTGCCAGCAATGTGGAAGGTGTAGTATACCGTTAGATGAGACTGTTCTGTTGATGGTGCAAATGGAGCGGTCTAAAATTATGGTGATTCTCATGTGTGACTGACGGTGTTATCCTAACGCATTATGTCCTCCACGGAAGACCGTCAATCCACAGTATTACTGTTCATTTTTGGAGCATCACCTGTGACCAGCTTTGCGAAAGAAGCAGTGACACTTTTTGCACAACCCACCCATCATTTTGCACGACAATGCGTAGGAGCATACAGTGCAAGCTGTGGCTGCTCTGTTCGGTCGATGGGACTGGTAAGTACTGTGCCATCCACCATACTCCCCAGACTTAAGTCCTTGTGACTTTGATTTGAGTCCGAAGATGAAGGAACCACTTAGTGGCTTTCGTTTCAGAACTGTCTCAGAGATTCAACAGGCAGCAGACCACTCCAGTCGCACCATCAACAGAACAGACTCTGTTAACAGTATACTACGCCTTCCACATCGCTGGCAACGGGTTCTACACAATGCTGGTGGCTACTTTGAAGGACAGTAACAGGTGCAAACATGTAACTCTTTGGTATCAGTTGTGAATAAAGAGTTGCCACTATTTAAATTCCAATCCTTGTGTAAAGTGTGATAAATATTTTTACAGCATATTTTGAGCCCTTTCTAAAAGTACACTTAAAAATTAAATTCTCTTATCACCTACCTAATTAATTTACTTCACTCAAGAACATCTGTGTTGTTTTGTATGTTGTATTTAACTGTTCTGATTTCTTCTCTTTCACAGGCACTGAAAAGGATTCGCCATATACAAAATGTGTGAATCATTCTGATGTGTTTTGTTTGTGAGGATTAAACATTTATTCAGTAAAGAAAACATGTGACTGACTTTGTAAAATATTTACTGTAAAGTATTTAGCCTACTTCAAAGTAAAACTGAGATCATGAGGTTTGGGCACTTTAGTTTGTGTGTGAGACATGAATAGAACATTTTCAACAGTACTCAATCAGTAAATGAAAGTGCATTAACTTTACATACGAGAAGAACAGAGAAACCATAGTGATGACTTATTTTTGTTCAGTGGAGGTCAAGGTTATCAATGGAAATAACCAGTTGAAGTGGATAGATGTCAATGAAGACTTGACCAGAGTCACTGTTCCACATTCAGGAGGTACCTGTTCCCACGTTTACCTGTCTCTAGAGAACAGGAAGAAGAAGAAGAAGAAGAAGAAGAAGAAGAAGAAAAAAACAGGCGATGAAAAGCATACTATGGCTGAGCAAAGAACCTTCATAATGTGTTACTGAGTACAAAGCTCACAGTATCAAAAGCCCTAAAAAGATTTCTTGCCATTCCTTTTTGAAAAGAACTAATTTGATTTTGTAATAACATGCAAGTATTGCTAACAAAACTGGCTGTAAGACAACAGAACCAAGCGAATGGAGATTATTTATAGATAGCTACAACTACAGCCTCAACTGGGTACTTCTACATAACAGGAACCTATACAAGACTATCCCAGCTGGTTATTCCACTGCTGTGAATAAAAACCACACTACAATAACCATAGCCCCACATAAAATCTCATATAATAATCACCAATGGATCATATCATAATCACCAGTGGATCGTTTGGTTGATTTGAAAGTGGTGAATTTTCTTCCAGGACAGCAAGACGAGTGCACCCAGCATCCATGCCTCATCTGCCTTCTGGACAGGAAAGCAAATGATGGGTGAAAGAAAACAGTTGCCTCCTAGAGAAAGCACGGTCTTTGGGGAGGAAGGGAGAGACATGGGTGCAATGCCACTACTGCACATAAAACTTTGTTTAATGAAACAATCCAAGGAGTTGAAGAAAAATGGAGCCTGTTTCGGCTATGTATGTAGAAAACTTTCTGTTCCGATATGTAGAAAATAAATGCAGGTATATTTGATAGACCACAAATCTGAGAATTCATAAGAGATCAGCAGTTTTAAGACTCAGTGAACAACACTGAGGCTGATGCATGGTTGTCATTCTCTATAGGAGCGAAAAATTTTCTTAGGAACTATTACAGCTAACCATTACGAACTTCTATACAATATGATCACTGCCTTTCGTACACTTGGCTGGGCTGAAACCTTAGTACTCCCTGCAATCATTTGGACTGATTTCTGGATTCTTTTGATGCAGAATGAGCATTTTCACCAGGAGATAAGAATACTGCAAGAACAATACCGTGGACAGTGGGATACATACATGATGGCAAACTACTGTTGGAGTATCCATCACAAACGTCCAGGAACAGGTCATCAAAGGAATTCATAGATCTGAGATTTCTGTGAGCTGATGGAAAAATGTCTAATACCATATTCAGAATATACAGATCCAAAATGTTTTGAAGATCCAGACATCAAATTAAATTTATTTACTACATAAAATAAGGGAAAGGCAACCACTTACCTATAGCAGATCGAAGCATAGAGCACAGATACACTTACCAGAAAACATCACTCACACAGGCTTTCAAGCAGTAGCTCTTTTTCTAGCACAAGTACACACATTCGCACACACAAAACCACACAGACACCCAAACACAAACTCCTGTGGGCACAGCAAGACTTGAGTCTTGGTTGTCCGTGTGTGATAATGAGTGTACTTGTGCTAGAAAGAGAGCTATTACTCTATAGATAGTGTAAATGCTGTTTTCTGTTACGTGTTTTTGTGATTCACTCATCGATCTGCTATAGGTGAGTGGCTCTCTTTCACTTATTTTATGTACTCCTTCAGCCAGGAATTTCCATTATTGCTATAAATTTCTTTACTATAATTCTTAAGTGCTGCTTTTTGACTTACTTCCTAATTAATAATATGTAATTATGATTTTAGCTAGTACTAACCTGTTTTAGCATAGTGTAATTAGTATGTGTTTATTGTAACAGTACCATATTGAATGTATCATCATTAATCATTTTTAAGTAATACAATATATCTAAAAACAAAGATGATGTGACTTACCGAACGAAAGCGCTGGCAGGTTGATAGACACACACACACACACACACACACACACACAAAATTCAAGCTTTCGCAACAAACTGTTGCCTCATCAGGAAAGAGGGAAGGAGAGGGAAAGACGAAAGGATGTGGGTTTTAAGGGAGAGGGTAAGGAGTCATTTCAATCCCGGGAGCAGAAAGACTTACCTTAGGGGGAAAAAAGAATGGGTATACACTCGCACACACACACATATCCATCCACACATATACAGACACAAGCAGACATCTCACAAGCAGACATATTTAAAGACAAAGAGTTTGGGCAGAGATGTCAGTCGAGGCGGAAGTGAAGAGGCAAAGATGATGTTGAATGACAGGTGAGGTATGAGTGGCGGCAACTTGAAATTAGCGGACATTGAGGCCTGGTGGGTAACGGGAAGAGAGGATATATTGAAGAGCAAGTTCCCATCTCCGGAGTTCGGATAGGTTGGTGTTGGTGGGAAGTATCCAGATAACCCGGACGGTGTAACACTGTGCCAAGATGTGCTGGCCGTGCACCAAGGCATGTTTA
Source organism: Schistocerca nitens (assembly GCF_023898315.1). Classification (NCBI taxonomy): domain Eukaryota; kingdom Metazoa; phylum Arthropoda; class Insecta; order Orthoptera; family Acrididae; genus Schistocerca; species Schistocerca nitens. The sequence goes on along the minus strand of NC_064621.1, from coordinate 526,435,407 downwards.
GCCACAGGGTGATCCTCATTACCAACAAACACTGTCTGCCTGTGTCCATTCATGCGAATGGACAGTTTGTTGCTGGTCATTCCCACATAGAATGCATCACAGTGTAGGCAGGTCAGTTGGTAAATCACGTGGGTGCTTTCACATGTGGCTCTGCCTTTGATCGTGTACACCTTCCGGGTTACAGGACTGGAGTAGATGTTGGTGGGAGGGTGCATGGGACAGGTTTTACACCGGGGGCGGTTACAAGGATAGGAGCCAGAGGGTAGGGAAGGTGGTTTGGGGGATTTCATAGGGATGAACTAACAGGTTACGAAGGTTAGGTGTAAAACCTGTCCCATGCACCCTCCCACCACCACCTACTCCAGTCCTGTAACCCGGAAGGTGTACACGATCAAAGGCAGAGCCACATGTGAAAGCACCCACGTGATTTACCAACTGACCTGCCTACACTGTGATGCATTCTATGTGGGAATGACCAGCAACAAACTGTCCATTCGCATGAATGGACACAGGCAGACAGAGTTTGTTGGTAATGAGGATCACCCTGTGGCTAAACATGCCTTGGTGCACGGCCAGCACATCTTGGCACAGTGTTACACCGTCCGGGTTATCTGGATACTTCCCACCAACACCAACCTATCCGAACTCCGGAGATGGGAACTTGCTCTTCAATATATCCTCTCTTCCCGTTACCCACCAGGCCTCAATGTCCGCTAATTTCAAGTTGCCGCCACTCATACCTCACCTGTCATTCAACATCATCTTTGCCTCTTCACTTCTGCCTCGACTGACATCTCTGCCCAAACTCTTTGTCTTTAAATATGTCTGCTTGTGTCTGTATATGTGTGGATGGATATGTGTGTGTGTGTGCCCCAGTGTATACCCGTCCTTTTTCCCCCCTAAGGTAAGTCTTTCCGCTCCCGGGATTGGAATGACTCCTTACCCTCTCCCTTAAAACCCACATCCTTTCGTCTTTCCCTCTCCTTCCCTCTTTCCTGATGAGGCAACAGTTTGTTGCGAAAGCTTGAATTTTGTGTGTGTGTGTTTGTGTTTGTTTGTGTGTCTATCGACCTGCCAGCGCTTTCGTTCGATAAGTCACATCATCTTTGTTTTTAGATATATTTTTCCCACGTGGAATGTTTCCCTCTATTAAATTGATTTAAGTAATACAATTTCACACAAAACTTTTGGGTGACCACTAGTTTGAGCAGAATATATTTAATAAGGTATCAATGCTCTACCTCAAAAACTAGAGCTGTCAGAGGAAAGCAGGTTCCATTTCCAGAACTGATACCCATTACATACATGAAAAGCAGAACCGACTAAGGCACCAAAATGAGTGTTTCTCAGCATAAGAAATAATAGGCAGATATAACAGTCTTGTTATCTGTTTATCCAACAGAAAATAAGTGGCCATCACAATCAGCCCAGGCCTTACAATCTATTCAACAATAATTTTGTGAACAAAACTGCAAAAGGCGATTGGACTCTGATGACTATGACAATATGCAGATGTTGGATGATACCTTTTTCTATCTAATAAAATTTGTTAAGAGAATTTCCACTACGGACTACAAGAGTTATTGCAGATTTAAACTATCTCTGTTATGCCCAAGGCAGTTAGTGATCAGTATAACTGTACAGAGCAATGAATTTTATTTTTTTCACATTTCTTGAAATCAAAAAAGGTAAACTTTCAGTGAGGAGGTAGTTGATCCTGCTATGCACATACCTACGGCCACTGCAAGGTTAATTCTCCAATAATCATACTGTCACAGGAAAATGATATTGCCCTGGCCTCGGTGCTGGGTGAAGCGAGGGAAGGGGGGGTTGAAAGCATGAGCCACTAATGTCAAAACTAGTGAAAGAATAATACCGTAATTGTAAGGGACAGATGTCAAAGAAGTTTCTACACTCATTCTCAAATGCACAAGATCATCAGTTACAGGTGGGATAACAATTCTTTTGCGCATTTGTTATCTCAATTGAACTTTGTAAATGTCTGTGAAAGGATTGTTACTTTTTCTAATTTTGGTGAATTTCACAAATTGGGAGTTAATGTGACATCATGTAAATTGTTAATAGATGTTACAAACACCCCGTCCTTCCAAAAATTCACATTCTTCTGAAACCTATCAAAATTTTCACAATGACTAATTTGTTAAAAATCTGTATCAAAATGAATACTATAGCTACAGAATAAAAGATTTATTCAAATTTAAGGTATATCTCAAGTGGTGGAAACAAGCACAGAGTATTAACGCTACGGATTTGCATCAGTCATTTGTTTGCACAGCTCATTTTCATTGTTTCTGTTACAACTGGTAGTGGGTTCGTTTCTGTTCCATAGAGGGTTAGTAATTTATTTATGTTCATGTAAATTCTCATTTTCTTAATTCTAATTAACTAACGATTCCTGATGTGTCCGATATGTGAATGATAAGATAGCAAGTGAGTTATTAAAATAGGTCATTCAGATTTCTTCTATGTTAAAAACACTACATAAGTTAGAATGAGAATACCACATTCATCGTTTCTTGGAATCAATATTTCTGATGATATTGAAACTGAGGTGGTCTGCACAAAACAAGCAATGATGAGAATCTTACAAGAATAAATCACTGTGGCTGAAATCATTGTGGCTGATAGGATTAGTTCAATATGGGAAACTGCGCCAACTTCTAACTATAAAATAATTACGCAAAAGTTTAGTAAATATATTACAGACAGCTGGTCACTGTGTGCCATTCAACTTTGTATGTGTAACAAACTTTGAAAATGACTGTTATGAGCAGTTGTAATGTTAAATTTGGCAGCCATTAATTGAGAAACAAATAGTGAAAAGAGATAACTCACTTTCTTCCTGGATATGCGCTATTATCTGGACATCACCCACATTCATGGGCTTGCTAGCAGAAGAGTAACTGCTGTCAGAAGCACTGCTGAGCTGATCTTCATCCAATCCACTCTCACACGAAGCAGTACGACCACTATGCCGACTAATGCTACGAGTCACAGTCCCGTCCACAACTGAGAACGTACTGTTCATAATTTCAGAATTATTTGCAGTCTCCCGATCAATACACATAGTTGCATAGGGGAATCCTGTGTCCTGAGTTGGTAAGTCTGTTGCATTGATATTTCCTTGCTCCTTGGGTTTATGATTTGTCTGACCAGCAGAACATTTATTATTCAAAGTTGTATTGAACAGTAAGTTTTCTGTATTGAAATGAAAACCCGAATTGTTCTTTTTTTCATCACCCTGCAAATAATTAAAAAAACCATAGAATTCTAATAGTCTTAATTTAATTAAATATAAAATTGTCAAGGAAGAACATACAAACACAAACACCAGAATACCTATAGAAAATGCTTGACCAATGTTGCAGAGAAATGACTACATGTACTTTGTAACAGCGAAAAGTCAAGAAAATAGGAATGTAAGACAGCCATGTACATGAGGGATCAGGAGCAAAAGACAGAGTAGTAAGTGGGCAGGAAAGAAAGGCATGAATGGAAATGAGAGATGGAAAGGGATGTTAAACAATGTTCTGCAGATCATAAAGTCTTTACCACCAGAGCAATAGTCGAGAATAAATCCTCCCAAATTTGAGTCCAGTGACTTATCACTGTTCCACCTTGGAACAGGAGGAGGGAAAGAAGGCAGGGTAAGGAAGTACAGTATATAAGAGTGCAGAGCATGGAATATAAGGAAAGAGACTTGACGAGAGGAGGAGAGGAGAGGAGAACTGACAAATTGACAGAATTTAGAGCTAGGGAAAATGATGTGACATCAGCATATATACTTAAATTATTGCTTTTGGTGTTTTTGCTTTGCTGTCAATTCTGATGAGAAAATCCAATCACTGAATTGTCCAGTGTAACTCTTTCTTGAGCTACCTTCTCCTTCATTATGAATCCTACTCCTGTTATACTAATGTCTGCTTATGTTGACATTACCCTCTATCTGTCTGGCCACAAATCCTTATCTTTCTCCTTCACTTTACTTACCCACATTATATCTAAATGGAGACTGTATTCTCTTTTTCCATTTTCTTGCTTTCGTAATGCTTTCAGAATTGTGACATTACATGCTATGACTCAGAATGTCACTCTTTCATTGGTTAAGGTCACACTTCCGGCAGTCCCCTCTAAAGTATCTCAATGGGAGACTAGTCTGTAACCTTTTGCCCATGGAGAGATCATCATTAGTTTTTTGCCCCAATTACGAGCCACAAGTCCAGTGGATAAACACTGTATCTAATGCAGTAGTTGTCAATACCTTCTACATCCTCAGGGTGTTGGTCATTGATGATTCTTCCATCTTTTAAGGGCAGTTTCCTGTCCCAGAGACAAGAATGTACACCAAGCCTCTGGCCACTCTTCCACCCTATTTGACATGGCTGTTTGTAGAACAAGGGTGATTCCTTATACCAGACGCCAGTGGTGACTATAGTTGATGATTTTTATTCAAAATTTAAGCAGTGGCTGGAATCTAATCTGTAACCCATTCATTGTGATTACTAGCCCCTGATGCTACTCCTAGACTACAAATCCCTCATGTCATCAAAATCCAACAGACCACAACAGAATATAACTAAGGCCCTAGCCATTGATTTTGCTACTGAAGACACTCCGTAAGCTCTTGTCATTGGTACTGGCTCGCAGTTTGCATTTGTTGGTTTTTAGCAGTTCTACCTCCACTCTATCCTGCCTCTAATGGTGTAGCCTAATGATGTGTGAAATTTTAAAATGGCGAAGAAAAACTATTGACACTCACGACTACTGACTTTCCTTTTTATCCTATTAGGTAACACCAATCCATGATCAAGGCCCCGTGAAACTATTGCTCAGATGCCTTCATCATTCCTTGTTAAATCAGGTGCCGCCTCCATCAGTACAAGAAGAAGAAGAAGAAGAAGAAGAAGAAGCCACACTTTTCACAATGGACAGCCACATTTTGGTGCACATGATGTGACACACATCATCCAGAAAAGCTGCCACCTGGTGCTGGTTGCCCAGGAGCAGCTCTCCTACCACCAGAACATCCAAAGCCATACCCTAGCCTTCACAGGGGACCATGCCCACCTCATCCTACCCTCCCCTGTGCCCTATGGGCCAATTCAAGAGCAGGTGGATGGGGGGTGGCTGGAAGGGGGAGGGATCTTTTAATCACACTGAATGCAATGATGCTTTAATCGACATAATTATGCCTATGTCCTGCAGGGACACTAGTTGCAGAGTGGGAGGATAAACCCCCAGCAGTGGGTCACATGGCATAACAATCATGTCAGAGTGAAGGGCTGTCATACACTGCTACAATCTTACCTGTCGCAGCAAGAAGTTCAGAGCAAACTCTCCAGTGTAGTTATTTATAAAGACCTTGTCTGCGTACTTCTCTCTTGGACTGTGCTTTGGGCTTTGTTGATTCCTAACATTGATATTTGGTTAGCACACAGACTTCCCTGTCTGCCTAATGTGGTACTGTCTAATTCACTGTTGAACCGATAGTTGTGTTTTCAGTGAACAAACTAACAGCATATGGATGCACCGAGAGTGTGGCTCGTATTCAAGTGCTTCCCAGTCAAAGCCACAAATAGTGTTCTCCTGGAAAACCTGTGAATTTTTAAACTTCCACCACCTCCTTGAGTTTTTCATTCTGTGTATTTCTAGGAGAACCTTCTGCTATTTATTTTTGCATAATTTTTGTTTAATAAAATCTGCACTGTTGAAGAAGCAGATTTCTAACATCAGGTTTTGTACCCACTGTTTGGTTTTGTTTTGCTTTGCTTTAGGGCAGAAAAACAACAACAACAACAACAACAACAACAACAACAACTGGGGTCATACACGCCCAAGACAAAACTGTAGAACACGAAGACAGAGAGGAATCAAAAAATGGTTATACGTCAGTCCTAATGGGCATAATAGAAGACAACTACAAAAAGGCACATGGAAATGGGCTAAAAATGACACCATACAGAAACAGAGGTCCAAAACTAAAAATTTAATGGCTTTTGCCATATTGCTTTGGTAGGTAAAAAGTAAAACACGGTTGACAGCCCGCACATCATTTGCTAAATCAGCTGATAACTCAGATGGCAAACCCAAGTGGGAACATAAATGGTTAAAAAATAGGTATTCCACCAGGAAGTGGTGGACAGTTACAACTTGGGCGCAATGTGTACAAAGTGGTGGGGTGGCGCCACTTATCAAATGATGTTAGCTAAAAAGGCAGTACACAATACACAGCCTAGTTAACATGACTTCCTTCTGGTGGGAGGTCCAAGAGGAGGTCGTCCAAGCTGTTGGGAGAGGCTTAATAAGCCGGAGCTTATTCCCGTGAAGGGAGGTCCATTGGCGATACCAAAAGGACACCACTTCTTGATAGATGGCAACTCAGAGATCATCGGAGGGAATGGAAGAACTCACGGGCTGAGGTACAAGGACTGCAGCCTTGGCAGAAGTGTCAGCAGCCTTGTTTCCTGGCCGACCAACATGACTAGGAACCAACAGAAACATAACACTTGCTCCACAAAGAGTGAGCAAGAGACAGTTTTCCTGGACCCACTGCACTAAGGGATGGGCAGTGTACAGTGCACATAGACTCTGAAGAGTGCTGAGTGAGTCTGAGCAGAGGACACACCTGAAAAGGCTGTATTGCCAGATGTACTCTGTGGCCTGATACAAGGCAAAATGCTTGGCTGTAAATACTGAGCAGTGTGCTGGAAGCCAATATCGAAAGACATGGGTGCCAATGACGAAGGCACACCCGACCCCACAGTCAGTCCGTGTGCCATCAGTGTATACAAAGGCACTATTGCTAAGTTCCATGCGAAGGTCATGAAACTGAAGGCGATAGACCTAGGCTGGGGTAGTGTCCTTAGGAAGTAAATGAAGGCCAAAGTTAACGTGAAACACTTCGCAAAGCCTAGGTGGTGAAGGGTTCACACCCATCGGGAAAGTTGCAGAATGTGTGAAATTAAGCCACTGTAGCAAGTGCTGAAAGCGGACTCCAGGTGGTAACAGAAGAGAGGGATGCGCCCCATGCTGGCGATCAAAGGAGTCTTCAGAGGAGGTCGCATAGGATGGGTGGCCACGCATAGCAGACAAATGGTATGCATACTGGCTGAGGGGAAAGTCACAGTGGTAGGACAGTGGTCATTCAGCAGCTTCAGCATACAGACTCTCAACTTGGCTGGTGTACAAGGCACCCGTGGCCAAATGGATGCCACAATGGTGGATAGTGCTGAGACGGCGTGAGAGGTATGGACGTGCAGAACGGCGTCAGAGGGATGGACGTGCAGAGGGCATAAAACAAAGAACACACAGTATAGTTTTGAACAGACAAAGGACCAGTACAAACAGAGGAGTGTGGTTTGATCGACACCCCAGGAAGTACCATTGAGGGCACGTAGGACATTGAGGAACCACTTACAGCCGTCTGCCAGGTAAGACACATGGGAGGACCAAGAGTGTTTCCTATCGAGAATGAGCCCCAGGAATTTCGCAGTTTCAATGAACGAAAGGGCAACAGGCCCAAAATGTAAAGATGGTGGGAGAAACAATTTGCGCAGCCAGAAATTCATACACGGTTTTGCCAGTGGAAAAATGAAAGCCACTGTCGATGCTACAGGAGTACAGACAATCAAGACATCGCTGAAGATGTCGCTCAAAGAGACAGGTCCATGGAGAACGGCTTTAGATGGCAAAATCGTCAACAAAAAGTGAGCCAGAGATGCACGGCAGAAGACAGGCCATTATAGGGTTAATAGCTATAGCAATGAGAATGACACTCAGGACAGAACCCTGAGGCACACCATTTTCCCAGATAAAGGTGTCCAACAAGGCAGAGCCCACAAACCCTTTGAAAACTTGGTCTTTTAAAAATTCCTGAAGGAAACAGGGCAGGCGGCCACAGAAGTGCCGTGTGTAAAGAGTACGGACGATACCAGTTCTCCAGTAGGTGTCGTAGGCCTTCTCCAAATCAAAAAAAAATATGGCCACAGTCTGGGAGTTCCGCAGAAAACCATTCATGACACGGGTGGACAAAGTAACAAAAAATGTCAACTGCAGAACGGCACGCTGGAAATCCACACTGTGCGTTCGTCAGTAAATTGTGATACTCAAGCCACCATACCAGCCGAGCATGAGTCATACGTTCCATCACATGGCAAACGCATATGATAATAGAGATGGGGCAGTAGCAAGAAGGAAGGTTTTGTTGATACCAGGCTTAGGTATGGGTATGAAGGTGGCTTCACGCCAGCATCCAGGAAATATGCCCTCTGCCCAGATGTGGTTGTACGTGTTAAGCAGGAAGTGCTTGCCCGCAAGAGAAAGGTACTGCAACTTTTGAATGTGGACAGCGTCTGGCCCTGGGACGGAGGACTGGGATGAACTGAGAGCATGACCTAGCTCCCTCATAGTAAAGGGACACTGCAGCACTCACGATTTAGAGAAGAGAAGGACATCGCCTGAGCCTCCTCCACTTGTTTCTGATGGAGGAGGGCAGGGTGATAGTGGGAAGAGTTTGAAACTGCCATAAAATGGCGGCCCAAGGTGTTGGAGATTTGAATAGGGTCCACGATGACATCGTCTGCAACTGTCAGGCCGGATATTGGCGAATGGATCTTGGTCCCAGAGAGCCATTGGAGGTTGGCACACATGAGAAAGAAAGGGGTGGAACTGTTAAAAGAACTAGTGAATGAAATCCAGCTAGCTCTTTTGCTATATCAAAGAACGCAGCGCACTTTACATGCGTCTGTTTATAATGAATGCAGTTTGCCATTGTAATATTCAGATAGCCACCTGGAATGTGAGGACACTCAAGAGGCCTGGCAAGCTACAAGAAATTGGGAATGAGTTAGATAAGTATCAAGTGAAAATAGCAGCAATACAAGAAACTAGATGGAAAGGGCAAGGAATGACAGGGTGGGGGGAACATTTAATGATGCATAGCGGTGGAGATACAGGCCTTTATGGCAATGGTTTCCTTCTACATAGGTCTCTGAAGGCTAATGTAATTGGTTTTACGGCAGTAAGTGACAGAATGTGTTCTCTAAGGATAAGGGCAAAATTTTTTAACGTTACAATAGTGAATGTCTATGCCCCTATGGAGGAGGCAGACAAAGATGCAAAGGATATATTGTATGTCAAATTGGAAGAAGAAACTGGTAGAATTCAAAGGCACGATATGACAATAATACTTGGAGACCTAAATGCAAAAATAGGGAAAGAAGAGGTATACAGAAGTGTAACAGGAAAGGAAAGGCTACACAATGACAGTAACGATAATGGGCTCAGACTGATAGACTTTGCCAGTGGGAAAAACATGATAATAAAAAGCACTTGTCACCCAAGGAAAGATATTAAGAAATGTACATGGGTATCACCAGACGGAAACACAAGAAACTAAACAGATCACGTACTCATAGACAAAAGGCATGCATCAGATATTATGGAAGTTAGCGGCTGCAGAGGGGCAGATGGAGAGACAGACCACTACTTAGTATGAATTAGATGTAGGCAGAAGATAGATTTGGTAAGAAACCAAAGGAGTAAGATAAGAATGAAACACAATATACAAAGACTCCAAACAAAGGAAACACACGAAGAATATAGGAAGAAACTATAAGAGATGTCGGAAGCAGGGAGATACACAGGGAATGAAGATAACGTGGAAACTAAATGGGAGTCGTTGAAAACTGCCATTAGCGTAGCTGCGGAAGAGATACTGAAGAGATAACAACACACAAGGGTGGTTAAATGGTTCGACAAGGAATGCTTAACAGTAATACACAAGAGAAATGGAGCGAGACGGAGAGTGTTGCAAAGGAACATGAGGTTAGCAGCAGAATAATACAGAGAAAAGAGGAAAAAAGCAGGTAAGCTTTGTAGGGTAAAGAAAAGACAGCATGAAAGGTGAGGGATAGAGCAGCTGGACAAAATGGGACAATAAAGAGATCAGAAGGTTCTATGAAAGAACAAGAGATTTGAAGGAAGGTTTCCAACCTCTAGCAGTTTTTTTTAATAAGGATAAGGACAGAAATCTAATTGGAGATAGAGGCAAAGTCCTAGAAAGGTGGCAAGAGTATCTTACTGAACAACTTGATGGGAAAGGACGGGATAAAGAAGAAGGAACCATGATTGAGAATGAAAGGGAACAGGACTCAGAATTGGAATCAGAGTTAGATGTAGAGGATCGGGAAGAGGAAGTACTAACAGAGCTAGAGGAAGTGAAGAATGCTATCAAGAGCCTAAAAAATAATAAAGCAGCAGGAAAGACAGCATAGAGGCCGAATTATTGAAATATGAGGGAAAGAAAATGGAGGAGGCAGTGCAAGAATCGATAAAGGAAATATGGATAAAGGAGGTAATGCCTAAGGACTGGAACATTGGAATTATCTACCCGTTACAAGTCAGAATGTAGTAATTATCGTGGAATCACTCTCTTTGATGTAACATATAACATATTCAGTAAAATTTTAGCCTCCAGACTTGCCGGGACGATAGAAGGGATATTCAGTGACTATCAAGGCTGGATTTAGGAGGAACAGATCCATGATGGATCAGATATGTTTATTATGACAAGTGGTTGAGAAGATTTATGAATATGACAAGCAACTACATCAGTTGTACACTGATTTTAAGCAATCGTACGGCAGCCTACGCAGGAAGAAAATTATGCAGATCGTGAAAGAATTTAGAATCCCACTAAAACTGGTCAATTTAATAGAAATGACAATGAAAGCAACAGTGTGTAAAGTAAGAATAGAGCAAGAACTGTCTGGAGAATTCCAAGTACAGAAGGGGTGCGACAGGGAGACGTGATCTCTACAATGCTATTTAATTTAGTTTCAGAAAAGGTGATGCAGCAAATGCTGATAAACCCAGGAGGATCAATACTTAATCGGCAAGTTCAAGTGGTAGCATATGCAGATGATGTAGCACTAATGGCAAGGAATGTAAGGGCACTAAAGGGGAACTACAATACGTTAGAGGAAGCAGCAAGAGAAATAGGTTTAGAAGTAAACATAAACAAAACAAAGTATATGGTGATGGGGGAGCCCAATATAAACAGACAAAAGAATTCAATAGTAATGAATGGGAAAGAATATGAAAGAGTAAAAACATTTAAATATATCAGTTCTGCAATAATGGAGGACAATAAAGTGGCAGTAGAAATTAAAGAAAGGATAGTGAGTGGAAATCATTGCTATTTTGCCTTGCAGAACATATTTAATTTGAGGAATGTTAGTAGGAATACAAGAATCAAAATATACATGACCATATTAAGACCTATAGTAATATATGGATCAGAAGGCTGGGTACTGACATTAAAGGATAACTGCTTATTGAGATGGGAAAGAAAGATACTGAGAAGGATTTTTGGAGCAGTGGGAGAGGAAGATGACTGGAGAGAAAGGGCAAATGAACTAAGAACACTTTTTGGACAGATGGATATTGTTGTTAAAATTAAGCAGGGAAGAATATGATGGGCAGGACATGTGCAGAGAATGCCAGAAACTCAGAGTGTCAAGAAAGTTTTCATGGGAAAACCTGATGGGAGAAGGAGAAGAGATAGACCCAGGAAAGCCGGCCGGGTGGTACTAGACGCTACAGTCTGGAACCGCGTGACCGGTACGGTCGCAGGTTCGAATCCTGCCTCGGACATGGATGTGTGTGATGTCCTTAGGTTAGTTGGGTTTAAGTAGTTCTAAGTTCTAGGGGACTGATGACCTTAGAAGTTAAGTCCCATAGTGCTCAGAGCCATTTGAACCAAGACCCAGGAAAAGGTGGCTGGATGATATGGAAGAAGATCTAAAGGCGATGAGAATAAGAAATTGGAGAAGGCAACGGACAGAGTAGAATGGAGGCAGGTGGTACAAGAGGCCAAGGTTCTTCAAGGACTGTAGAGCCAACCAAGAAGAAGTTTGCCATCGTAGGATGGTGGTTAAAAATGCGGAGAGCATGTCTCGGTGTGCGAATTACGTCGCGGCATGCCTCAGTCCACCAAGGGACTGGGACATGACAGGAAAAAAAGAGGAAGTGTGAGGAATGGAACGTTCTGCAGCAGTAAGGCAGAAGAGGTTAAGTTGGTTAAGAAAATCAGCCAAGAGGGCACCTCTCTGACAGGTCCTGGGAGAACCCCAAAGGGGATGATGTGCATTAAAGTCACCGACTAGCAAAGGGGGGAGGCAGCTCCCCAATAAGCCGAAGGAAGTCTGCCCTTGCGACATTGAATGACAGTGGGACATAAATGGTACAGAGGGAAAATGTCAGGTGGGGAAGGAAAAGGTGAACTGCAACAGCTTGAAGATGGGTATTCAGGGAGATGGGTTGATTATGAATGTCATCCCATATGAGCAGCATGACGCCCCCATGAGATGGACTACTGACCTCAGGGGGAAGGTCAAAATGAACCAGTAAGAAATGTGAAAGCTCAAAGTGGTCTTGAGGGTGCAATTTCGTTTCCTGAAGGCAGACTACAAGGGGCCACTGCAATGCTAGAAGCAGCCGTAAACCTTCTTTGTGGGACCAAAGGCAGCAAACGTTCCACTGGTCGCGATGAAGACATGTAGGTGTGTCACCCCAGCAGCCGCCGAGTGACAGCCATTGAATAGTCACTACTACAGTGAGGATCCTGCTCCATGGGGCCCACAGAAGCAACAGCTTGCATGTGTAGTCAATCTGTGGAGTCAAACACTGAAAAACGGTTGGGGTGTGAACCCGTGACACGGAGGCCAGCCGGGCTAATATATCACGTGGCAACACCGTCAAGGAGGATTTTCAAGTTGGTGAAGGAGAAGACCATTTGCCTTTGGTGGACTTCTTCGAGCCTTTCTGGTTAAAGGAAGACTCAGGTGTTGTTTGGCTGGAGGAATGGAGGAAGTCTTCACAGGAGTACTCCTTCAGTCCTTTCTGACTTATTGGTTGTGTAGCTGGTGGTTTCTCCACTTGAGGCGAGAGTTTGATGGCTTGTTGCACAGCTGGACAGGGGGATGGCAATGCTACCTTGACACTGGACAATTTCACAACCTCAGAGCAGAATTGGAGGTTGCATGTCTGCATGGCCATGTCCTTCATGGAGCGAGGGTTAACAAGAACAGAACTCTAGGTCCCAGACGAGAGAACGCATGGTTTGCGACTAGCCAGCAACTTGCGAGCGACCGGGTAAGGCACTTTTTCTTTTACCTGGATCTCCTGGACAGCCCACTCATCAAGACACACAGGAGAATCCTGAGGGGGTCGTATGGCAACCATTGCAGTTGATACAGCGGGGCGGAGGCGGCAGACAATCGCCCCACGTGTGCATCCCTACCACAGGTTACACATTTGACTGGGTGTCTACAAGACATTCTAGTGTTGTTGAAATGATGACACTGGTAGCAGCGTATCCGGTTCAGAATGTACAGTCGCAAGGGGAATTTTTGTAAGTAATACTTCGGAATCAAGAGTACCAAAAGCTCTGCTAGAATCAAGCAGAGAGAAAATGATCGCTTCACATCTGCCCATGAAATGTTTGATGTAGTCAGTCACCTTAATTAATGCAGTTGCTGTGCCAGTGTTTTTGAAAGCCTGATTTTTCAGCTGCTCATTAAGAAACTACTCAAAGGTTTTAGATACGACAAGTGATTTATTGGCATACAATTGTATGATGACCGAGTTGTCTTTACTGAGAGTTCGTTGAGTTAAGCTTTGTTTCCACTCTATAGGACACGTACCACCAACGACACAAACTGAAGATATCTGTAAAAGAAGTTCATATTAGTGATTCAGTTTCTTGTTATTCCAACTGACCTCTGTGTCTACAAGACATGGCCATACATTCCCTAACTTAAAAAGAAGTTGTGACATTTTAAAGTATCTGTCACAAAGAGTGAAGAACAGTTTCTTTTTAAGAGACAGCTATGCTTAACACACACTTTTCAAACCCTACTCGTGATGTTACTTTTGCAGTGGGCAAATGGAACAATAACAATCAGTAAGTCTGATTTTTCAGTGTCCTTTCATATAATATGTAAGAATCATCATGCACCGAGTTAAACTTTTCATTCTTTCACATTTGTGGATTTACACCAGAAAATTTAATGTCAAGGTTGAAATATACATACAGTATCCGTTCCAAAAGTTAAGAATAATTTTTGGTAGTTGAAAATGCTGGCTGTCACGATGGAGTTTCAGACGGAGAAGTTGGTGACGGATTTAAGCTTTGAAACAGAGCTGGTGTCAGTTGCTTGCAGGCAGTAGCTGATGCAGGGTCACGTCCTGCACAGACGTGTCTACTGCACCATCATCAAGCAAAAATGGAGCAGTTTTGGGAGCAGCATTTAACAATCAAACTGTGTGAGACTGGGGAAAAATGGGGCACAGGTGCTTGAAATTCTTTGAAAGGCCTATGGTGATAAGGCGATGAAACAAAGCCAAAATTTTATGTGTCGCAGGAGGTTGCGGGGAGGTCAGGAGTCCATCAGTCACGACGATCGTTCGGCACACTCGTAGACATCACAAACAGATGATTCAATGCAAAAAGTGCACCAAGTTATGGACAAGGACGGACAGTTAAGTGTTTGGACGATTGCAGAAGCATGTAATCAAAACAATCGTTCACCACATTTTAACTAGGATCTTCAAATGAGGAAAGTCTGCGTGAAAATGGTGCCAAAAGTCCTGATGAGTGAGATGAAGGAGCAGTGTTTGCCGAAGTGCCAGGAATTGCTTGACCACTACGAAAAGGACCCATAATTTTGATGGAGAGAGATCGCAGGGGATGAGACATGGATTCTTAGTACAATCCCAAAACAAAGAATCAGAGCAGTGAGTGTCACACCAAGGAGCCTCCTCACCTGAAAAAAAGCAAGGTTGAGCAAATCGGGAGTCAAGGCCATGCTCATTATGTTTTTCGACAGAAACTCTGTTGTTCACAGTGAATTTGTGCCACAAGGACAAGCAGTCAACAAGGAGTTTTACTGCAAAGTGCTCAAATGGTTGTGCAACAGGGTTTGATGCGCATGAAAAGAAATTTGCGACAATTGGATTGCGCACTATGACAATGCGTCAAGCCACACAGAGCTCATTGTCTCCCAGTTGCTGGCCAAAATGGGTGTGGCAGTGCTGCCCTAGCCACCATACAGCCCTGATCTGGTGCCAGTGGACTTCTTTTTATTCCCAAGGTTCAAAAAAACCCTGAACGGAATTCAGCATAGGATGCTTGAGGTGGTAAAAGCAGCTACGATGATGACACTGGACGAGACTCCCGCTGGCTTCCAGGTGACCTTCAATGATTAAGTAAAGCATTGGCAATGGTGCAATGAAGCAGGGGGGAGAATACTTTGGAAAGTTATGAAAAGATTTTAGACTGATACTGAATAAATTATTTTTAAATTTCATTTCAGGAATTTTGGGGCAGACCCTGTATGATAACATGTTTAAACAATTGGAAGTCTGGATAGAATAGCAACAACATAGAAAGGATAGATTGCTACTCACCACAAAGAGACAGGTACAATGAAAAACAACTGCTAAAATATAGCTGCAGTCAGGCCCCAGCATCCAGCTTGTGCTTGTGTGTGTTTTCTTCTTTGGATGGAGATCTCTTTCTGCAAGCTTAAATATTTTATCTATATTTTAGCAGCCTTTTTCACTGTGCCTGCTCAACACCACCTCTCTATCCTTTCCATATTCTTATAATACTGTGTTTGTTAGATGAATACTCTGTGACCGACACAAACCTAAGAAAGAAGGCTAGATGGCGTAAAAAGAACACCTGCCACAATAATGGTGCACTATTATCTCAAGCCATCCACTGGGTGCCACCAACTGCGTGCCGGCCTGTGGCCAGCTAGTTACCGAAACCAGCGACACTTCGGTATGTGGTGTAGATGACATTTGTGGCAGCAACAAACAAAAACCCACTTTATTGTGTATAAATATTGCCCAACTAGCCAGGCAGGTCATCAAATCAGCAAGTCACCAAGTCGGCTTCCGTCAAGGTGTCTGCTTCCTCTGTGAGGTTGCTACCACTCCATAGTCATTCTGCCAGGGGTGCAGCTGCAACATCCATGGGCTGAGTGTCGAACTGAGGTCCTCCTGGCCACTGACTTGTTAGGTGTCAGCCAGTGCCAGATCCGCTAGCCAGATACCACACTGGGGTTCACCCACCAGACATCTATGCTTTGTCACTCACCATCCTGGACTTGGCCTAGCTGTGCCAGTCTGTCACATCAGCTCCAGACAGCTCTGCTGGTTATGTTTACCATGCTATGTCATGTCACAGCTGGGCTGTGGTGGGAGCGACAGCTGCAAGTGTCTTCACTACAATGTTCAGCTGCCCTGGTGGGTTGATGCCCACCTTCCAGCACCTGACATGTGGACTTGAGCTACTAATATGATCTGTTGCAAAGTAATAAAGGGATTTTATGTCACTGTTCAGATTTAGACAAACCCTGACCCACCATCATCCATCAGAGAGCACACACACACACACACACAGACACACACACACACACACACACACACACACACACACACACACACACCCCTCTTATTTGTAATATGTTAAACCTTTTTAAAAAAAAAATATCACCTGAAGATGGGAGGATGCTATGCTCTTAAGCCTTAAAACAGATAATAGTTTTACGGTTAATAATTCCTAAAAGTGAATGGTTGCTGGAGTTTTCTCCAGAAATCAAATTCTTATTTTACATATCTGATGAACTTGCTTTATGTGGATTCAATCAAAGAAGTTTACAACTGTTTACTTGCTTATATCAAGATGAAATTTTTAATTATTAAGCAAAAATGAGCATCCAAAAAATCCAGTTTTGTTGAAATATATATTTAAAAAATCATAAAACTCAAAAACCAATGAAATCTTTTTCCTACTTATGAGGCCCATTAATTCTCATTGTCCTATGACTTTAGCAATATGAGAATCACTACACTGTTTAGTGAACAAAAATTTAAAACATTGTTGCATAAATGATGACAGATAAAATATAAGGTGCTGCTTTTAATTTTAATCCAAAGGCTGCAGTTCCTCACTTTTCAACAATTCACAGAGTCTTCAAGGGACAGGAAACACACAGGAGCTGGCAACATGCTGGTGTCACTATATGTTCTCCAACATTGCAAAAAACAAAATTCTGAATTGTCTCAAGTACATATCCAAAGCAGTTCCCAGTCTCTCACCACTGTCGCCAAGGTAGGCTTGATTGGACTTCAGTCTGCAGACTCTGCACGCATTCCAGCATCTGGGTGTCTGATCAGTCAATCTTCAGTTTATTTGATGTTTGCACACTACTGTTACTGTGCACTATGTGCTAGACAGCAAGGCCGACCAGCTGGCAGCATACATTGTTCTCCAGCATGAGTGTGTCATCCTGAATCCATCCACGACAGAACTCTAGCACTTCAATTCGAGCTGCAGGCATCTTACCTTTCATGGCTAAGTTTATCATTACACTTTGTGATGCGGCAGCAATATTATTTGGAGAGTACCAACATATCAAAGTCTCCATAGAAACAATATCCCAGAAACACAAAAAATTAAAAATATCACAGGACCATACCACCAAGTCCCAAAATTCTTCACCAAATTGGAGGTACTGGCAACAAAACACTGCTTGTTTCTCTATAATAAGATATAATGGTTTGGTTTCTAAGCCTGTGGAGAATGAAACCAGCAGCATGAAGGTGTTGGTGGACAGTAATAGCACTCACTCACTGACACAATGAGGTTTCTGTGCACTCCTGTAACTGATAGACTTTTGTTTCAACGCTCGTTATTAAAATGGCTAAATCTTGGTCCCCAGCAGTTGATTTAAACCTCAATGCATTTTTGTGAGTTCTAAGCCATTTGCTCTCCTCTTGTTGTCTTCTTACTCATATATTCTTTACATTTGAGATAATCCTGCAACATGTGCAATTGGGCAACAACATCGCCACATAACAACTACATGACCACTAGTTACCTTTGATAACTAAGGCACGCTGAAAAAAGAAAACCCTCTTATTTGCCCTATTCTTATATAAATGTTGACATAATCTGAGCCATCTATCACTGAAAAAGACTAACTGCAACAGCACAAGACTCAAAATTGTACCCAAAACTATGACCCATACCCTAGTGTTCATAATGATCATTTTAACCACAGATTGGTAGGTGTTGCTCAGCAACATGTCAGTTCACTAACTGTAGACTATATCCTTTAGTCCGTTGTAAGGTTGATGGATTTGGTGTGTGTGTGTGTGTGTGTGTGTGTGTGTGTGTGTGTGTGTGTGTGTGTGTGTGTGTTTGGAGGGGGGGAGGAGGCAGCAAACAGCAAGGTCATCGGTACCATCAGATTAGGGATGGATGGGGGAGGAAGTCAGCTGTGCCCTTTCAAAGAAACCATCCCGGCATTTGCTTGAAGAGATTTATGGAACTCACAGAATACCTAAATTAGGATGGCCAGACATGGATTTCAACCATCCTCCTCACAAATGCAATTCCAGTGTGCTATCAACCACTGCGCCACCTTGTTCGGTACTCTGTTGCAACAGAGGTTGCGAAGGGTTTACGGTAATATACCAGCACAATTATGTGAGTGTTATAGGGAAGCTGTTAAAAGCCAAAATATTCACTTCCATGAGCACATTTTGCACACTATATTCACACAATGCTTAATTATCTCTCACTATTTCACAGCATATAAGAAAACAGTTTTACACCAGTCAAACGATTTACCAACGACATTGTTGACTCAACAGATGACAGTAGGTGCCAATTAGAGTGGCCTTTGGTAGAAGCATCCCCATGTTGAAGCCCTATGCCACTTAATGACAGAATCAGCAAATAGTGACTGAAGCACCATTGTTAGTCATCCATGGCAGAAAATTTTTATCATCTTATTATTACTTCAAGATATTGCAGTTTTCTTACTCAGCAGCGTATACAACTTAATTACGCTAGACTCTCGCTAATCCGGCTATTCCTGGCACATATGGGTGCTGGATTAGCAGAAGTGCTGGATTATTGAGTATCTGAAATTTATTTTATTCATTTATTTTGTTTTTTATTTATTTTTAAAACATAGGGGATATAGTGTACTGTATTTTATTAAACCGAAGGATACAATTTTAAAACAGGATATACTTTTTTAAATCCAAATATACATTAATTTTCAAAGAAGACCTAGTCCTTGAGTGCATACTGTTCATAATTATACAGTCGTATCATTCACTATGAAACATGTCCCTAATTTTTAACTGTCGCAATGATGATACGCGACGGTGGCATGCTTTATCATGCAAGCGCTTTACAAGCATTACATCGGTACTGCATGTATCTGGTTGTTGCAAAATGCTTTATCATGCAAGCGCTTTACAAGCATTACATCGGTACTGCATGTAACTGGTTGTTGCATGATGTAATCCAGGAAGACCTCGGCAGCTTCAGCACCAGCAGTGTGAGAAATCTTCATGCTATCTCCTCCTGTGTCCTCTTCTTCATCACTTTCGTCATTACTTTTTCTTGCATGCTTTTGATTATTTCTTCGCCTGTTAAAGTTTGGTCTGTATCACAGTTTTCCTCATTCAGCCACTTAGTAACATCTTCATCATCAATTTCTTCTCCTCCTGGAAGGATGTGGAATATGCCAGTGTACAAAGTAATTGATAATTCCGAGCTGACTGGCTCATCCCTGTCACTCACTACTGGATCCAACTCGGAATCAATGGATGGCCACAATTTTCTCCAGCTCTTCATTATGGTAGCACTCTCCACTTTATCCCATGCTTCGGCTGCTTGGAAAACAACATCATCATGTATGTCAATTGCTTTCCATGCCTTTAGCATAGTCTCGATAGAGTCATTTCTACTTTCGTTCAGAACGGAGACGAGAAGTGAATGTCGATAATGACATTTAATTGATTCCAAAATTCCCTGGTCCTTGGAATGAATTAGGGCTGTCACATTGGATGGGAGGAAGAGCACTTGTCCATGTATACCATCGGACTTTAGAGAAACATCTGAAGGATGACTGGGAGCATTGTCAATTATAAGGATAGCTTTCAGTGGAAGCTCTCTCTTCTTTAGCTCTTTTCTCACTGCTGGTACAAACGTTTCATGGAACCACCGAGAGAATATTTGTCTGTCCATCCACGCTTTCTTCTGAGTGCAGTACTGCACTGGTAGAATATTTATGTCAGTGTGTTGAAAACAACGTGGATGTCAGGATTTTCCCTTCACTATAAGCAGTAGTTTATGATCGAATTTGCATTACAACACACCATTAATGTTACGAGCTGTTTCTGTTGCTTGTAACCACGAGCTTCCTTCTCGTTCTTGGCATCTAATGGTTTTGAAGGAAGCATCTTGTAAAATAGTCCTGTTTCATCAGCATGTTACGAGGCATCAGCAATGAAGTCTTCTTCCTCTGTTATCTTCTGTATCTTGCTTACAAACTCACCAGCATTCACATCATTAGCTGAGCATCTTTCCCCGGTGACTGTCAGCTGATGAATGCCATGCCGTTTTTCCCAGTTCGATAGCCAACCTTCGCTCGCTGCAAACAAGTAACTACCGCCAAGTTGTTTGTTAAATGCAGCTGTTTTTTCCTTTATAATTGGGCCACTGACTGGAATTCCTTTTCTGGGTTGTTGTATGAACCATCTGTAAACAGCTACGTCCAATTCTTCATTCTCGCTCTTTTGCATAACCTTCTGTTTTCCAAACTCATTATCCATTTATGTTGAGTACTGTTGAATAACATCATCTTTCTTTTTGATGTCATAAATAGTTTGCTCATCCAAAATTGAACTCAGCAGCAATGGCTTTCTGCGAAGATCCTCAATTTAACTTACCTAAAATTTCAAGTTTCTACTTCAGGTTTAGTGTAATGTGTTTTCTTTTAGAAGACGTGATTCCGAACAGTAAAGAAAGCTACTATTTCAAATACAGTATATAAAGCATTGTTGCACACGATAATTCATTGTACACATGTTTTTGGATGTGCGCCAGATTACTGAGAGGCCAGACTACTGAGGGCCAGATTAGCAACTGTCTATTGTATTTCTGTCTTTGGCAGATATGATCACACTGTGTTGAAATCTATAGCTCAGGAACTTTCAAAATACACACCTCAACAAAAGTTTGGAATGTCAGAGTTTACTACAATCCCTTCTTACACTACACCCACTTAGGTTTGTACAATACCTTATTAACAAAATAAATGTAATTCCTTCTGAGAACAAGAAAGATTTTCACTAGAAAAACACAGATGATGTGACTTACCGAACAAAAGTGCTGGCAGGTCGATAGACACACAAACAAACACAAACATACACACAAAATTCAGCTTTCGCAACAAACTGTTGCCTCATCAGGAAAGTGGGAAGGAGAGCGAAAGACGAAAGGATGTGGGTTTTAAGGGAGAGGTTAAGGAGTCATTCCAATCCCGGGAGCAGAAAGACTTACCTTAGGGGGAAAAAAGGACGGGTATACAATCGCACACACACACATATCCATCCACACATATACAGACACAAGCAGACATATTTAAAGACAGAGAGTTTGGGCAGAGATGTCGGTCGAGGCAGAAGTGCAGAGGCAAAGATGTTGAATGACAGGTGAGGTATGAGTGGCGGCAACTTGAAATTAGCGGAGATTGAGGCCTGGTGGATAACGGGAAGAGAGGATATATTGAAGAGCAAGTTCCCATCTCCGGAGTTCGGATAGGTTGGTGTTAGTGGGAAGTATCCAGATAACCCGGACGGTGTAACACTGTGCCAAGATGTGCTGGCCATGCACCAAGGCATGTTTAGCCACAGGGTGATCCTCATTACCAACAAACACTGTCTGCCTCTGTCTATTCATGCAAATGGACAGTTTGTTGCTGATCATTCCCACATAGAAAGCTTCACAGTGTAGGCAGGTCAGTTGGTAAATCACGTGGGTGCTTTCACACGTGGCTCTGCCTTTGATCGTGTACACCTTCCGGGTTACAGGACTGGAGTAGGTGGTGGTGGGAGGGTGCATGGGACAGGTTTTACACCGGGGGCGGTTACAAGGGTAGGAGCCAGAGGGTAGGGAAGGTGGTTTGGGGATTTCATAGGGATGAACTAAGAGTTTACGAAGGTTAGGTGGACGGCGGAAAGACACTGTTGGTGGAGTGGGGAGGATTTTATGAAGGATGGATCTCATTTCAGGGCAGGATTTGAGGAAGTCGTATCCCTGCTGGAGAGCCACATTCAGAGTCTGATCCAGTCCCGGAAAGTATCCTGTCACAAGTGAGGCACTTTTGGGGTTCTTCTGTGGGAGGTTCTGGGTTTGAGGAGAAGAGGAAGTGGCTCTGGTTATTTGCTTCTGTACCAGGTCGGGAGGGTAGTTGCGGGATGCGAAAGCTGTTGTCAGGTTGTTGGTGTAATGCTTCAGGGATTCCGGACTGGAGCAGATTCGTTTGCCACGAAGACCTAGGCTGTAGGGAAGGGACCGTTTGATGTGGAATGGGTGGCAGCTGTCGTAATGGAGGTACTGTTGCTTGTTGGTGGGTTTGATGTGGGCGGCCGTGTGAAGCTGGCCATTGGACAGGTGGAGGTCAACATCAAGGAAAGTGGCATGGGATTTGGAGTAGGACCAGGTGAATCTGATGGAACCAAAGGAGTTGAGGTTGGAGAGGAAATTCTGGAGTTCTTCTTCACTGTGAGTCCAGACCATGAAGATGTCATCAATAAATCTGTACCAAACTTTGGGTTGGCAGGCCTGGGTAACCAAGAAGGCTTCCTCTAAGCGACCCATGAATAGGTTGGCGTACGAAGGGGCCATCCTGGTACCCATGGCTGTTCCCTTTAATTGTTGGTATGTCTGGTCTTCAAAAGTGAAGAAGTTGTGGGTCAGGATGAAGCTGGCTAAGGTAATGAGGAAAGAAGAACAGCATGCCACCCTTCACCTCAAAAAACTATCCAATCTCCTGGTTTCCCACCTCCGGAAAGGCAACTCACTCACCCTTCACAACCTTTCCAGCAAACACCAACCACCTCTCATTGCACACAAACCCAGTCTCTCCCATCTACTCAATCTCCCACTTCCAGCTCCACTCCCTCCAAAACCTCAAAATTCCAATCAACACAATCTGGTACCACAACACCCTAATTCAGTAGTTAACCTCCCCTCCAAACCTCTCTCCCAATCCGAAACCTCTGTCCTATCCAAAGGCCTCACCTTCAGCCCCACTCCCAGATTCAACCAAACAGCCCTGGTCAAAGATTTACTGTCCTACACTCGTACTCTCTGCTGGAACTATCACTTTGCCACGAAGAAAAATGATCCTAATCCTACCCCTAATGATCCAACTCCCCAAGACACTATCCAAATTGAACCCTGCCTGGAACAGTTCCGTCCTCCGTCACAGCGGGACCCACCTCCTCTTCCTCAAAATCACCCTCTCCAAACCTTCCAGGAATTTCTGACTTCCAGCCTTGCCTCTCAATCCTTCTTAAAAAACCTTAATCCAACTCCCAACATCACCACTGCTGAAGCCCAGGCTATCCGTGATCTGAAGGCTGACCGGTCCATCGTCATTCTTCCGGCGGACAAGGGTTCCACGACCGTGGTACTTGATCGTCGGGAGTATGTGGCTGAGGGACTGCGTCAGCTTTCAGACACCACCACATACAAAGTTTGCCAAGGTAATCCCATTCCTGATGTCCAGGCGGAGCTTCAAGGAATCCTCAGAACCTCAGGCCCCCTACAAAACCTTTCACCTGACTCCATCAACCTCCTGACCCCACCGACACCCCGCACCCCTACCTTCTACCCTCTTCCTAAAATTCACAAACCCAATCATCCCGGCCGCCCCATTGTAGCTGGTTACCAAGCCCCCACAGAACGTATCTCTGCCTACGTAGATCAACACCTTCAACCCATTACATGCAGTCTCCCATCCTTCATCAAAGACACCAATCACTTTCTCGAACGCCTGGAATCCTTACCCAATCCGTTACCCCCAGAAACCATCCTTGTAACCATTGATGCCACTTCCTTATACACAAATATCCCGCACGTCCAGGGCCTCGCTGCGATGGAGCACTTCCTTTCACGCCGATTACCTGCCACCCTACCTAAAACCTCTTTCCTCATTACCTTAGCCAGCTTCATCCTGACCCACAACTTCTTCACTTTTGAAGACCAGACATACCAACAATTAAAGGGAACAGCCATGGGTACCAGGATGGCCCCTTCGTACGCCAACCTATTCATGGGTCGCTTAGAGGAAGCCTTCTTGGTTACCCAGGCCTGCCAACCCAAAGTTTGGTACAGATTTATTGATGACATCTTCATGATCTGGACGCACAGTGAAGAAGAACTCCAGAATTTCCTCTCCAACCTCAACTCCTTTGGTTCCATCAGATTCACCTGGTCCTACTCCAAATCCCATGCCACTTTCCTTGATGTTGACCTCCACCTGTCCAATGGCCAGCTTCACACGGCCGTCCACATCAAACCCACCAACAAGCAACAGTACCTCCATTACGACAGCTGCCACCCATTCCACATCAAACGGTCCCTTCCCTACAGCCTAGGTCTTCGTGGCAAACGAATCTGCTCCAGTCCGGAATCCCTGAAGCATTACACCAACAACCTGACAACAGCTTTCGCATCCCGCAACTACCCTCCCGACCTGGTACAGAAGCAAATAACCAGAGCCACTTCCTCTTCTCCTCAAACCCAGAACCTCCCACAGAAGAACCCCAAAAGTGCCTCACTTGTGACAGGATACTTTCCGGGACTGGATCAGACTCTGAATGTGGCTCTCCAGCAGGGATATGACTTCCTCAAATCCTGCCCTGAAATGAGATCCATCCTTCATAAAATCCTCCCCACTCCACCAACAGTGTCTTTCCGCCGTCCACCTAACTTTCGTAAACTCTTAGTTCATCCCTATGAAATCCCCAAACCACCTTCCCTACCCTCTGGCTCCTACCCTTGTAACCGCCCCCGGTGTAAAACCTGTCCCATGCACCCTCCCACCACCACCTACTCCAGTCCTGTAACCCGGAAGGTGTACACGATCAAAGGCAGAGCCACGTGTGAAAGCACCCACGTGATTTACCAACTGACCTGCCTACACTGTGATGCATTCTATGTGGGAATGACCAGCAACAAACTGTCCATTCGCATGAATGGACACAGGCAGACAGTGTTTGTTGGTAATGAGGATCACCCTGTGGCTAAACATGCCTTGGTGCATGGCCAGCACATCTTGGCACAGTGTTACACCGTCCGGGTTATCTGGATACTTCCCACTAACACCAACCTATCCGAACTCCGGAAATGGGAACTTGCTCTTCAATATATCCTCTCTTCCCGTTATCCACCAGGCCTCAATCTCCGCTAATTTCAAGTTGCCGCCACTCATACCTCACCTGTCATTCAACATCTTTGCCTCTGCACTTCTGCCTCAACTGACATCTCTGCCCAAACTCTCTGTCTTTAAATATGTCTGCTTGTGTCTGTATATGTGTGGATGGATGTGTGTGCGCGAGTGTATACCCGTCCTTTTTTCCCCCTAAGGTAAGTCTTTCTGCTCCCGGGATTGAAATGACTCCTTACCCTCTCCCTTAAAACCCACATCCTTTCGTCTTTCCCTCTCCTTCCCTCTTTCCTGATGAGGCAACAGTTTGTTGCGAAAGCTTGAATTTTGTGTGTGTGTGTTTGTGTGTATTGGAAACAAAAACAGTGAAAATGTCATGATGATAATTATCAGTCTGTAGTAGTATGTCCTCCCTGTACACGGATGGGTTCTACCACTCTTCAAGGCACGTTCTGAATGAAACCAACTTGATCTTGGGGTATGAGGTCCCGCACCTCAAAGGTAGCATCAGTGAGGTTCTGAAGATAGTCAGGTGGATTCAGACGTCATGCAATGGCCACCTTCAATAGGTCCCATGCATACTCAGTTGAATTCATGTCTGGTGACTGTGCTGGCCAATGCATTCCGTTAATGTTGCATCTCTGAAAATACTGAGAGACAGCTAAAGTACAGTGCAGTCTTGCATTGTCATCAACTAAGATGAAGTTGTCACTGACTTCACACTTGGAGGACCTTTCAATTGTTTGTGAGATCCCTTGGGGGTATCGGGGACTAGTCAAATTGCTGTAGATGGGAATGAGAGGGGTCGCTGTCCCACCATTGCTGCCATCCAGAACATTATGCCTCCACCTGCAAACGGATAGACTTCCTGAATGTATCAGTATTCCTGGTGTCGTCTAATGCTTCTCCAAACCCTAGCACATCTAGTGCCCAGTAGTAAGCTAATCCTGGTCTCCTCAGCAAACATGAAATTACTTCATTCTGCAATGGTCCAATGTTGATGTGCAACAGCTCAGGTTCTTCGATTATATCAGTTCCATTTGTTCAGTGCGAAAGATAGGTAGGTAGGTAGGTAGGTTGGTTGGTTTAAAAGAGGGGGAAAGGGACCAAACTATGAGGTCATTGGTCCCTTGTTACTAATAAAACAATGCCACAAGTGTGAGAATAAAATAGATACGGCATATAACATAAAATGGAAAGAATGGAAAGACCACAAGAATGAAGGAAACACAACACTAAAAGAAACAAAAGAGGACAAGAGAACAACAGAGATGCAAGAAACAGTTACAAGAGAGTAAAACCAGGAAGCAGATTACAGTGGCTGGCCGACCAAGAAAATAAAAATGAAAAGCCAGCCCCCCTGCAACACATTAAAACCTTCACCCTAAAAACACTAGGGTGGAGGACACAGAGGGACAAAGGACGGGCGCTAAAACTCAGATCAAATGATAAAACTCACCCTCATGGATGATACGTAAAACCAAATCAACCGATGAGGCATTGTCTGCTAAAAATCAATGATAATGAGTCCAGCAACCGAGGATAAATTCGCAGGACTGCCAAAGGAGGACACAGCAGAAGAATATGGGCCACGGTGAACCAGACACCGCACCTTCACTGAGGTTGGTCTTCACGGTGCAGGAGGTTGCCTGGATCGCCCATACATGGCCAATGTGGAGCCTGCAGAGAACCACAGAGTCCCTGCGAGATGTCCTCATCGAGGACTTTCACACATTCATAGTCCCCTTAATGGCTCGCAGTTTGTTGTGCGTACTGAGATTTTGCCATTCCATCTCTCAAAGCTGAAAAACCTTGCGGCATAATAACGAACACAGGTCAGTTGCGGGGATGCCCATCTCCAGAAGTGGTTTCTGTGTAGCCTGTTTGGCCAGCCTGTCAGCAAGTTCATTTCCTGGGATTCCGACGTGACCAGGGGCCCAGATGAACACCACTGAATGACTGGACCGTTCCAGGGCATAGATGGACTCCTGGATGGACACTGCCAAAGGACGACAAGGGTAGCACTGGTCGATAGCTTTCAGGCTGCCCAAGGAGTCAATATATAAAAGAAAAGACTCCCCAGGGCATGAATGGAGATACTGAAGTGCACAAGAAATGGCCACCAGCTCTGCAGCCATCGGGTAAGGAATGCTGTTCAATATGGCTGCCGTTCACGTAGGCAAAGCCAACACGAACATCAGACATCGAGCTGTTGGTGTAAGCCACTTCGTGAACCCCGGAACATGTCAAGAATCGAGAGGGAGTGACAACGGAGAGCCGCAGGGCTAATGGAGTCCTTAAGGCCACATGAAAGGTCCAGATGAAGGTGCAGCCAAGGCGTACACCATGGAGGCATATGTGAATGGACCACAAGTAGAGGTGGTAAAGGGAAGGACTCCAGTTCGGAGAGAATGGACTGCAGGCAAACCGCAATCGTTAGCCCCGACCTGGGCAGCTGATGCGGGAGATAGACTGCTGTGGGTGGGAAAAGGAGACAGTAATTCAGATGTTCAGGGGAACTACGAATGTGTGTTGCGTAACTGGCGAGCAGTTGCGCACATCTGATCTGCAATGGAGGGACTCCGGCCTCCACCAGTACACTGGTTACCGGACTCGCCCTAAAAGCTCCTGTCGCTAGTTGAACCCCACAGTGGTGCACAGGGTCAAGTAAATGCAACGTTGAAGGCACTGCCAAACCATAAACCACTCTCTCATAGTCAATTCGGGATTGGACAAGGGCTCTGTAGAGCTGCAACAGCATAGAGCGATCTGCACCCCAATTAGTGTTGCTCAGGCAATGGAGGGCATTGAGGCGCTGCCAGCACTTCTGCTTAAGCTGACGAAGATGAGGGAGCCAAGTCAATTAAGTGTCAAAAACCAGTCCTAGGAATCGGTATGTCTCCACTACAGTGAGTGGATCATCATTAAGGTAAAGTGCTGGTTCCAGATCAACGATATGACGCCGATGGAAGTGCATGACACACGACTTTGTGGCTGAACGCTGGAAGCCGTAGGCTAGAGCCCATGACTGCATCTTGTGGATGGCTCCCTGAAGGCACCGCTCAGCAACACCAGTACTTGAGCAGCAGTACAAAATGCAGAAGTCGTCTGCATACAGCGAAGGTGAGGTGGAGAGCCTGACTGATGCTTCTAGACCGTTAATGGCCACTAAAAATAGAACACTTAATACAGAGCCCTGCGGGACTCCATTCTCCTGGATATGGATGGAACTATGAGGCACCAACTTGGACACGGAAACTATGGAGCGACAGTATAAATTTTGGATAAAAATTGAGAGCAGGCCCTGGAGACCCCGCTCATACAATGTGGCAAGGGTATGATCGCGCCAGATCGTGTTGTTTGCTTTACGTAAGTCAAAAAAGATGGCAACTGGGTGTTGCCGTCTGGAAAAGGCTGTTCGGATGGCAGACTCGATGGACACAAGATTATCAGTGGTAGAGCGACCCTGGCAGAAGCCGCCCTGACATGGAGCCAGCAGACAACGTGACTCCAGGACCCAACCCAACTGTCATCATACCATAGTTTCCAGCAGCTTACAAAGAACATTGGTGAGGCTGATGGGCTGATAGCTATCCACATCAAGCGAGTTTTTACCGGTTTTGAGTACCGGAATGATGGTGCTCTCCTGCCATTGCACCAAATCTGGTTGAAGATGACGAGGAGAGGTCGCTTGTAGTCAGATGAAAGATGTTTAATCATCTGACTGTGGATCCGATCTGGCCCAGGAGCTGTTTCGTGGCAATGTGCAAGGGCACGGAGGAGCTCCCACTCTGTAAATGGGGCATTACAGGATTCGCTGCAATGTGTAGTGAATGAGAGGACATTCCCTTCCAGCCGCCGTTTGAGTGAGCGAAAGGCTGGGGGGAATTCTCTGACGCAGAGGCTCGAGCACAGTGCTCATCAATGTGCTCGGCAATCGCATTTGCATTGGTAGATAACACACCATTTATGGTAACACCAGGGACACCTGTTAGGGCCTGATACCCAAAAAGATGTTTGATCTTTGCCCAGACTTGGGAAGGTGACGTATGGCACCCAATGGTTGAGATGTATCTCTCCCAACACTCCTGCTTCCGTCGTCTGATAAGGTCGTGAACACAGGCATGGAGCTGTTTTAAGGCTATGAAGTGCTCCAGGGAAGGGTGCCACTTATGCCGCTGTAGAGCTCACCGATGCTCCTTAATTGCTTCAGTGACTTCCGGCAACCACCAAGGGACTGCCTTACACCTCAGGTACCCTAAAGAGCAAGGGATCACGTTTTCTGCCACAGAAACAATTTTGCTAGTCACCTGCTCAACCATCACATCGATGTGGGGACAGCAGATGTGAAAGTTTTCCAGTCCGTGGCCTGACGCCGGGGCAGTGACAGGAAGATGGGGAAGTGGTCGCTACTACACAGGTCATCATGTGCTCTCCAGTGGACAGATGGGAGAAGTCATGGGCTGCAAATTGATATATCAATGGCCAAGTAACTACCATGAGCCACACTGAAATGTGTGGCGGACCCAGAGTTTAAGAGGCAGAGGTCGAACTGAGGCAGTAAAGTTTCGACATCTCTGCCTCGGCCAGTAAGCACGGTACCACACCACAAGGGGTTATGGGCATTAAAATCTCCCAGAAGTAGGAAAGGTTTAGGGAGTTGATCAATTAGTGCAGCTAATACATATAAGGGTACTGCACCATCTGGAGGAAGATATACATTGTAGACAGTTATTTCCTGTGTTGTCCTTATTCTGACAGCCAAAGCTTCTAGAGGGGTTTGAAGGCGCACATGTTCACTATAGACTGAGTTTAGGACATAAACGCAAACTCCACCTGACACTCTATTATAGTCGCTACGGTTCCTGTAATATCCCTTATAGCCGGAGAGGGCAGGGGTCTGCACTGCTGGGAACCAGCTTTCCTGGAGGGCAATGCAGATAGCAGGAGTAAAGCTTAACAGTTGCCGTAGCTCAGCCAGTCGGTGGAACAAACTGCCACAATTCCACTGGAGGATGACATCATGAGACTGGGAAGGCATGGAACATTCAATGAGGCAGTTTACACCTCAGGGTCACCTGCTGCCACCAACTTTTTGCCTGGGCATTCTATATCCATTTTGTCTGAGGGTCTGGCGAGATCTAGGTCCTCAGCGGACCCCAAAATCTCCACCCCATCCTCAGCTGCAGAGCTTGTAGGTAGTGGTGGTATGGGTGTACTGCAATTTCCTTGGTCTTAGGGGGTTTTCTTTTCTTGCTGCTCCTTGGGTTTCCCTGGCTGGGAGGACTTCACTGGCTCAATCTCCGGGATTGAGGATGAGCGTGAATCCCTTCGAGCAGCTGCTTTTGGTCTCTTCAGCCACTGGCGGGTGTCCTCTTTCCCACTAGCAGAAACGTGGGAAGGGAGTGACCCAAGGGACCCCGTCCTAGTGAGAGAAGCTGAAGAAGACTTAACACTTCTCCTGTTTAGAAGTTGGGACGGACGACTCCGATGGTTGGGGAGGTGTCTGTTGCTCCCAAAGTAGGTGGTGCAGGAGCAACAGGGAGGGAAATGCCCCCCACCATTAAAGGGACAGGTGTAGTCTTCCAGCTGAGAGGTGACTTGGGTTGGTGGAGCTGATGGTGCTGTAACTGTTGTAGCAACAGTGTAAGACTGTCATACACACAAGAAGCAGGCGTTCAAATTTTCTCTTAACCTCAGTGTAGGTCAGTCGGTCCAAGGTCTTGTACTCCACGATCTTCCTTTCTTTTTGGAGAATCCTGCAGTCTGGTGAGCAAGGCGAATGGTGTTCTCCGCAGTTGACACAGATGGGAGGCAGGGCACATGGAGTATTGGGTTGTGATGGGTGTTCGCAATCTCGGCATGCAACACTGGAAGTACAGCAGGAAGACATAGGGCCAAACTTCCAGCACTTAAAGCACATCAGGAGAGTGATATAGGGCTTTACATCACACCGGTAGATCATCACCTTGACTTTATTGGGCAATACATCACCCTTAAAGGCCAAGATGAAGGCAATGGTGGCAACCTGATTATCCCCCGGTGGACATGCCGGATGAAATGTACACCTCACCACTCTAAATTGGCACGCAGCTCATCAACGGACTGCAAAAGAAGGTCCCTATGAAATATGATACCCTGGACCATATTTAAGCTCTAATGGGGCGTGATGGTTACAGGAACATCCCCCAGCTTGTCACAAGCAAGTAACTCCCGTGAATGGGCACAGGATGCTGTTTAGATCGAGACTGACCCAGATCTCATTTTGACAAGCACTCCACCTCCACAAAATTGTCCTCTAAATGCTCAACAAAAAACTGTGCTTCATCGTCATGAAAGACTCCCCATCAGCTCTCGAACATACAAGGTTCCCGGGGTGAGTAAGATCCACTGCCATCCTCAGCCTGACGTTCCTCCCATGGTGCGGCCAGGGAGGGGAACGATTTGGGGTCGTACTTCTGTGCGTTGAATTGAGCTCATAATCGCTTAGAGACTGCTGGTGTTTCACCCCACCAGCAAGAGATAATGGACTATGCTTCATCGTGTGTTATACTCCATGATGCCACCCACTTCAATCACGGGCCCTCACCATGGGCGCCACCTAGCCACAGCAAAGGCCACCTCGCAGGATGGCCACTGCCGAGAGTCCTGATGCCACAGGGGGATGGATATCTACCCCTTGGCATACGTGGGGAGTTAACGGTGCAGGCATCAGCAAAGCAATCCCTGTGTTGTCAGGGGGCTACAACCAACAGGGTACATGGCAGCCCCACCACAGCAGACTGGCTACTGTGCTCGATATCAGGTACAAAGAAGCCCACGGTCATCGTCAATGCAGAAAGCGACACTGCATTGCGCATAGTGGAGAACGTACCCACGAAGGTGCCCTCGACCAACAGATGGGGAATGGGCAGGACTGCAATGTAACGATGAGAAACTGGGCTAGAGATCTCAATGCACGATGGACACAATGCACCATGTAAGGCGCCCTTCCCCAACTGGCTCACTCTTCGGGAAAATTTTGAAGAATGGAGGTCAAACCCTACATGGGACTATCACATAAAGGCTGAAATGTGCGAGACTCCTTTCAGTCACCTCTTATGACAGGCAGGAATACCTCGGGCCTATTCTAAACCCATGACCCGCAGGGGGGAGTTCAGTGCAAAACTTCTCAT
The DNA here is from genome assembly GCF_023898315.1 of Schistocerca nitens. Lineage (NCBI taxonomy): Eukaryota > Metazoa > Arthropoda > Insecta > Orthoptera > Acrididae > Schistocerca > Schistocerca nitens. The sequence continues at coordinate 526,402,877 of NC_064621.1, read as the reverse complement.
TGGTCTTCAGCAGAGAAGACCACCCTCCACACTGTTTTGTCTGGGATATAAATCCCTGTTGCCCAGGCAAAGTCATTTCCAATATTTCAGGCAGTAGTTATTGGGTGCCTATGAGCTGACAGCTGGAGAAAATGATTCTGCATTGGTACTGTCATAAGAGGATGACTGCGGTGAGGTCTATTGTTCACATTTCCCAACTCTCTGTACTATCTCCACATCTTAGATACACCACTTAGAGTGACATGTAACCGATTGCAACATATTGCTGTGTATGACCTTCTGAAAGTAAAGCCACTATTCTGAATCTATCAAAGTATTGTATACTTCAACGTGGAATGTTACCGCAGTGCTAAACACAAACTGAATGAAACTGTTGTCAATACTGGACTGCCTGCAGTTTGCTGCTGTGGTAGCAGTATGTGTACATGACTGGGAAATGGCCACAAAGCATGCCAATACCAAACATCACACGGTATATGGTCTAACCGCATAGTGCATGAAGTGCGCAGGTCAATGAAACCTATAATATTGTAGACTACATTTTAAAACTATTTCAAACTTTTGTTGAGCAATGTACATTAAGAATAATTCACAACTACAGTAGTATTGACAGTATTAATATAGACAAGTGGAGCAATACAATTCCATTAGGTAATTGTTTTTTATAAGAGACGGCATGCAAGGACAATTACTGTTGTCTTCTTCAGTCCAAAGACTGATGTGATGCAGCTCTACATGCTACTCTATCCTATGCTAGCCTCTTCATCTTCAAGTAACTACTGCAACCTACATCCTTCTGAATCTGCTAACTGTATTCATCTCTTGGTCTCCCTCTATGATTTTTACCCTCCACGATGCCCTCCAATACTAAATTGGTGATTCCTTGATGCCTCAGAACATGTCCTGCCAACCAATCCCTTCTTCTAGTCAAGTTGTGCCACAAATTGCTCTACTCCCCAATCCTATCCAGTACCACCTCATTAGCTAGGTGATCTACCCATCTAATCTTCGGCATTCTTCTGTAGTACCACTTTCCAAAGCTTCTATTCTCATCTAAAATGTTTAATGTCTATGTTTCATTTTCATACATGGTTACACTCCATACAAATACTTTCAGAAAATCCTTCGACACTTAAATCTGTACTTGATGTTAACAAATTTCTCTTCTTCAGAAACGCTTTCCTCGCCATTGCGTCTACATTTTATATCCTCTCTACTTTGACCATCATCAGTTATTTTGCTCCCCAAATAGCAAAACTCCTTTACTACTTTAAGTGTCTCATTTCCTAATCTAATACCCACAGCATCGCCTGATTAAATTTGACTACATGCCATTATTCTCGTTTTGCTTTTGTTGATGTCCATCTTATATCCTCCTTTCAAGACACTGTCCATTCTGTTCGAGTGCTCTTCCAAGTCCTTTGCTGTCTCTGACAGAATTGCAATGTCATCGGCAAACCTCTTCATTTCTTCTCTCTGGATTTTAATTACTACTCCGAATTTTTCTTTTGTTTCCTTTACTGCTTGCTCAATATACAGATTGAATAACACTGGGGATAGGCTATAACCCTGTCTTACTCCCTTCTAATCCAATGCTTCCCTTTTGTGCCCCCCCAAACCATAACTGCCATCTGGTTTCTGTATAAACTGAACAGCCTTTCGTGCCCTGTATTTTACCCCTGCCACCTTCAGAATTTGAGAGTATTCCAGTCAACATTGTCAAAAGCTTTCTTTAAGTCTACAGATGCTATAAATGTAGATTCACCTTTCCTTAACCTATCTTCTAAAACAAGTCGTAGGGCCAGTATTGCTTCGCGTGCTCCTACATTTCTATGGTATCCAAACTGATCTTCCCCAAGGTCGGCTTCTACCAGTTCTTCCATTCGTCTGTAAAGAATCCGTGTTAGTATTTTGCAACCGTGACTTATTAATCAGATAGTTCAGTAATTTTCACACCTGTCAGCTGCTGCTTTCTTTGGAATTAGAATTTTCTACTCTTCTTGATGTCTGTCTCACACATCTTGCTGACCAGATGGAAGAATTTGTCATGGCTGGCTCTCCCAAGGCTGTCAATGGTTCTAATGGAATGTTGTCTACTCCCGGGGCCTTGTTTCGACTTAGTTCTTTCAGTGCTCTGTCAAATTTTTCACGCATTATCATGTCTCCCATCTCATCTACATCTACCTACTCCTCCATTTCAATAAAACTTTTAGTGATGGAGAAAGGAATAATAATAAAAAAAAAAAATAGTATGTCAGGTGTAATGTGGGAATTGCTTTTCTTGGTAACTTTTTTCCAAGGATTTCCAGAGTTACATTCTAGGTGAAAATAAGCAAAATTAACTAGCTTGTAAAGGTTTTTTTTTAAAAAAATACTTTTGGTTTATTGGAAAGTTGTAACAAATATAGGTTCTTACAACATGGCTGTTTCTACAAGAGCACTTATGCAAATGATAAAAGGCACATTAATGGAATCAGCAAGTGCTGAGTGTACCTATGGAACTAACTGTAAGACAATAACAACTGTTTAGCATTAAATGTACACTACACACAGAAAGAACTACTAAACAACCTTACCTTTATACCAGATATGTGTCGAAATGATGAATTTATGCTGGGTGAATCATTTTTACAGAAAGTTTGATTTAAAATATCAGGTTCAGATGTCAAAGATTTAAATGTTATAGATACGTCTTCTATATTATCTCCCAAATACTGTAGGTTCTTCTTTGTAAACCAAGGAGATGAAAATAATTGCCGATTTTCCATTGCTGGTACTTCGAACTTCGTCTAGGATAAAGAAATGAACAATTAGAAAAAAATTAAATATTGCAGGCAGAATATAATAAATGTTTTTGAGAGTTCCTAGAGAAGACTCTAAGTATTCCATAAAAAGCCTATAACACTATCTTGGAGAATACCAGAAGTCACTTCTGGTTTACTCGACTTTCCATCAATTATTACCAACTACAACCTTTCTGACAGCAATCCACTTGCACAACTGAGGCAATAGTCCATAGGCACACAATCTGATTAGAAGTCGCTTGTGAGGAATTGTATTGAAAAGCCTATATTACGTTGCAACTAGTTTTAATAATTATGTCTACACCTGGTAGACTGGGCACAACACAAAATGAGAAAATTTTATTATAATAGAAGGGCATGCAATGCCACACCAACTAACACAGAGTCTTATCATTACATACAAACGTTAACACCCTTTGTCCACTATTGTAAAATATGTTACTTATCTAGCTTATGCTGAGGAATCAAGTAGGACTACAAATGCATGTGTAATAAACATATGAACCATGGTATCATATGCATCAATAACAATTACTTTCACTTTCAATAGCACACTACCTGGTGTCTGGTAGGACAGTATATAGCCCCAAACAACTCCACTGAGACTCCACGCACCAGCTATTTTTATATGCCATGCAATGGTATACTGAATTACCAGTGTACATGACGAGCAACACTGAAGTCCACTTGTTTGTCACTGACCTATTTCATCGTCGATGTTACACAAAATATTAATGCACAACATAAAGGACAATTAAAATCGAGGTCTGCCAATGTGATTTTTAATTCAGAGACATCACAGCACTTTAAAGAGCAGCTGAATGGAAGAAACAGCATCTTGAAGATGTTGTGAGTACAATGAGGATAATCAAATGCAGTCTAATTAAACCAAATGAAGCCGAGGGAATTAAGTGTAGGAAATGAGGCATTAAAGGTGGCCAAACATAGCAAACAATAGATATTAGAAGCTTTTAAAAGGTGTTAATACAGAGGAATGCTGAAGATCAGATGGGTGGATTGGGTGCATAATGATGAGATACTGAGTAATGTTGGAGAGAAAACAAATTTGTCACACAGCCTGACTACAAGACGGGATCAGTAGATCTAAGATACGTAAGGGACATCACTCAGAAATGGCCAATTTGGTAATGAAGGTAACTGTGTGGGGCAAAAATTATATGTTCAAATTGATGTAGGCTGCAGTAGTTCTGCACAGATCTCACCTACATCTACATGATTACTCTGCAATCCACAATTAAGTGCCAGGCAAAGGGTTCATTGAACAACCTTAAAGCTATTTCTCTACCGTTTCACTCTCGAATGGTGCATGGAAAAACTAACACTTAAATCGTTTTGTGAGAGTTCTGATTCCTCTTATTTTATTATGGTGATCATTTCTCCCTATGCAGGTGGGCACCATCAAAATACTTTAGCAATATGAGGAGAAAGCTGATGATTGAAAGTTCACGAGAAGATCCTGCCATGATGAAAAACACCTTGGTTTTAATGATTGGCACCCCAACTCACATATCATGACTGTATCATTATCTCTTCTATCTCACGATAATACAAAATGAGCTGCCTTCTTTGAACTTTTCAAATTCCTTGGTCAGACCCATTTGGTGTAGACTGCACACGGCACAGTAATAACCCAGAAGAAGGCAAACAAGCATGGTGTTGCACTTTCTAAATATTCTTGCCAATAAATCACAGTCTTTGGTTTGCTTTCCCCACAGCATTACCTATGTGATCATTTCAATTTAAGTTATTGGTACCTGCAATTCCTAAGTATTTACTTGAATTTACAGTCTTTAGGTTTGTGCGATTTATCATGTAACCAAAACTTTATGGATTTCTTTTAGCACTCATGTATATGACTTCACACTTTTAATTATATCGAGTCACTTGCCACTTTACTTACCATACAGGTATCTTATCTAAATCATTTTGCAATTGGTTCTGATCATCTGATGACTCTACAAGTTGATAACTGACACTACAATTTGCAAACAATCTAAGTTGGCTGCTCAGATTGTATCCTAAATCTTTTATATAGATAAAGAGCAGCAGAGGGCCTATAACACTATCTTAGGGAATACCAGAAGTCACTTCTGTTTTACTCAACCTTCCATCAATTATTACCAACTACGACCTTTCTGACAACCAGTTGCACAACTGAGGCAATCTGATTAGAAGTCACTTGTGAGGAATGGTATTGAAAGCCTCCAGGAAACCTAAAACTATGTAATCAGTTTGATATCCCATGCTGATAGCAATTATTACTTCGTGGGAATAAAGAGCTAGTTTTGTTTCACAAGAACGATATTTTCTGAATTCCTGCCCTCTATTTGTCAATCTGACAATCAAGAGGCTTGCACACGACAGGCTAATACAGAGAGCTACCTCCAATCAGTCTTTAGACTAAAAACAACAATGGCAACATACCAGACCAGAAATTAGAGTGTTACGACAAGTCATATAATTATTAAATAAAACAAGCTATATTGTAAAGAAACCGTATATTAGAACTGTGCAGTTATTTTCTGGACAGGTGTTTTTTAAGGAAACAAATGGCTGACAAGTTTTACGGAGTAAAGATTTTTAAATTATATGACTATTTTCTACAGTGTACTTTCTCTCTTTTATTTAATAATTAATTTAAATGTTGTACAGTCTAATTTCTGTATCTATATAAAGTAACTAAAAAGAAAAAATTGTTGTTGGCTTCTAGATGAAGACCAGTTTGATGCAGCTCCCCACATTAGCCTATCGTGTAAGCCTCTGCTTAACTACCACATCCTTCATCCATTTGAACCTGTTTACTGCAGTGGAGCCTCTAGAATGTTGCCCCAAACACTTCCCTCCTTTACCAAATTGATAATTCCTCAATGTCTCAGTCTGTTGTATCAACAGACTCTTTCTTTAAGTCCCTATTCAATTCTGTACCTCCTCATTACCTTTCAATCTAGCAATCAAATCTTCAGAATTATTTAGCAGCACCAGGCTTAAAAAGCTTTTTATTCCTTCTTGCTGAAATGTTTATCATCCATGTTTCAATCCAATGTAAGGCTACATTCCAGACAAATAACTTTATGTAAAATTTTGTAGCACAAATTTATATCTGATGATGTCAAATTTTTATTTTTCAGAAAAGATTTTCTTGCTATTGCTAATCTGTATTTTACACCCTCTCAACTTCGGCCATCATCAGAAGTCTGGTGCCAAAATATGGGAATTCGTCTACTATTTTTTGTGGGATTTCCTACATGTAACTCCTTTGGCATATTTGTTGTTGTGGTCTTCAGTTCGAAGACAGATTTGATGCAGCTCTCCATGCTACTCTATACTGTACAAGCCTCTTCATTCCCAAGTAACTAATGCAACCTACATCTTCCTGAATCTGCTTACGATGTTCACCTCTTAAACTTCCTGGCAGATTAAAACTGTGTGCCTGATCGAGACTCGAACTCGGGACCTTTGCCTTTCGCGGGCAAGTGCTCTACCATCTGAGCTACCAAAGCACGACTCACGTCCAGTACTCACAGCTTTTCTTTCAGGAGTGCTAGTTCTGCAAGGTTTGCAGGAGAGCTTCTGTAAAGTTTGGAAGGTAGGAGACGAGATACTGGCACAAGTAGAGCTGTGAGTACCGGGCGTGAGTCGTGCTTCGGTAGCTCAGATGGTAGAGCACTTGCCCGCGAAAGGCAAAGGTCCCGAAGTTCGAGTTTCGGTCGGGCACATAGTTTTAATCTGCCAGGAAGTTTCATATCAGCGCACACTCCGCTGCAGAGTGAAAATCTCATTCTGATGTTCATCTCTGTCTCCCTCTACGATTTTCACTCCCCTGACTTCCATCTAGTACTAAATTAGTGATACCTTGGCATCTAAGAATGTGTCTTAACCGATCCTTTCTTCTAGACTGACTGCGCCACAAATTTCTTTTCTCCCAGTTTCTATTCAGTACATCCTTGTTAATTACGCGATCTACCCATCTGATCTTCAGGATCCTTCTGTAGCACCGTATTTCAGAAGATTCAATTCTTTTCTTCCTTAAGCTGTTTATTGTCCATGTTTCAATTCCACACATGGCTAAACTCCAGACAAATTCTTTCAGAAAAGACTTCCTGACACATAAATCTATATACGATGTTTACGAACTTCATTTGTTACGAAACACTTTTCTGCCCACTGCCAGCCTACATTTTATATCCTCTCTACTTCTCCCATCATTAGTTATTTTTCTGCCCAAATAGCAAAACTCATTGACTACTTTAAGTATCTCATTTCCTAATCTAATTCCCAAAGCATCATCTGATTTAACTCGACTGTATTCCATTATCCTTGTTTTGATTTTGTTGATGTCCAACTTGTGTCTCCCTTTCAAGACGCTGTTCATTCCATTCACCTGCTCTTCCAAGTCTTTTGCTGTCTCTGACTCAATTACAATGTCAACAGCAAACCTCAAAGCTTTTATTTCTTCTCCCTGAACTTTAATTTCTGCTCCAAATTTTAGTTTCGTTTCCATTACTACCTGCTCAATGTACAGATTGAACAACACTGAGGATCAGCTAGAACCCTGTCTCTCTCACTTCTTGACCACTGTTTCCCTTTCATACCCCTTGAGCCATACCAGCTATCTGGTTTCTGTGCAAGTTGTAAATAGCCTTTCACTCCCTGTTTTTTACCGCTGCTACCTTCAGAATTTCAAAGAGAATATTTCAGTCAACACTGTCAAAAGCTTAAGTCTACAAATGCTATAAACGTACGTTTGCCTTTCCTTGACCTATCTTTCATAAGAAATCATAGGATCAGTACTGCCTTGCATGTTCCTACATTTATCCGGAATCTAAATTTATTTTCCCCAAGGTAAGCTTCTAGCAGTTTTTTCATTCTTTACTGTAGCCCAATATAATTTCCATCGGAGCGCGTACTTACCAATAGGCAAAATTCTGACAATGTGTAGTGCACATGGGTACGCTTCGGCAAAAAGCAGTATGAGTGTGAGCAGAGTCATCGAACATTACAGAAGTGTTTTATGGATTATGTTTCTGTGAGCTGCGGACCATATGGGTTGAGCTTAACACGGATTCCCACCGACATGTACAGAAGTTAGTTCGGCATTACCTATTTTCACTTTCACTTTGACGAATCTGCGAAATACATGGCGCCAGACAATTGCAAGGAAAGTTTACTTCATTCTGGATACATGTCCCTCATTCCCCCACGCTAATGTGATCAGAAAATGCACTTGCCACCGAGGAATGTACCCCCTTTGGGATCAGTGTCCGAGTGGAATTGTTATGCAAACACCATCATCACCATCACCACTTAATATACACTGCAACCTGGTTTCATTTTTGTCACTCATTTGTGCAGAATAAACACAGGTGTTGCAAACATGTACTTGATGAATTCCTGTCACCACAGGGTGCGACAGTGAAGTTGACTCGCTGCATGACTGATGGGTAAGCGGAGGTATCCACATGTTCCCTCATCATTGGTGATATTCATCTCATAACCCCTTTTCAAGATATTATCCATTTTATTCAGTGGCTTTTCGAAGTCCTTTACCAATTCTTATAGAATTTCATTTAATTGGCAAACCTCAAGCTTTTTATTTCTTCACCCTGAACTTCAATTATATTTCTAAATTTCACCTCTATTTCCTTCACTACTTTCCCAACAGTGGGGTAGACTATAGCCCTATTACACTCTGTTGTTTGTTTTGCTTTAGGGCGCAAAAAACAACTGGGGTCATATGCGCCCAAGTCAAAACTACAGAACATGAAGACAGAGAGGAATTAAAAACTATACCATACAATGTAGGCTTCCATGGCCAGTATTGTCTTCACTTAAAGTTTACGGGCTGATAGGCCGTGGTCGATGTCCGAATCTCTCCCGACATTTCGTCTCGACTGCAGGAGACATCCTCTGCGGTAAAGTGGTGAAATCTGCGTTACCTCAGAGGACGTCTCCCACAGTCGGAGACGAAATGTCAGGGGAGAGTTTTATACATCGACTACGGCCTATCAGGCTGGACGTTTTAAGTGAAAACAACTATACGTCAGTCCCAATTGACATAACAGATGCCAGCTAAAACAGGCATTTGGAAAAGGGCTAAAAGAGACACAGAAACAGAGGTCCAAAACTAAAAATTAAGGCATTTGCCATATTGTTTTGGCAGATAAAAAGGGAGCCAGAGATGCCCCGCAGAAGACAGGCAATTATAAGGTTAATGGCAATAACAACGAATACAACGCTCAGGATGGAACCCTGAGGCACACCATTTTCCTGGACAAAGGTGTCTGATGAGGCAGAACCCACACACACCTTGAAAACTCTGTCTTTTAAAATATTCCTGAAGGAGACAGGGCAGACGGTCATGGAAACTCCATGTGTAAAGAGTACGGAGGATACCAGTTCTCCAGCAGGTGTCATAGGCCTTCTCCAAATTGAGAAACATGGCAACAGTCTGCAATTTCCACAGAAAATCATTCATGACATGGGTGTGCAAAGTAACGAGAGAGTCAACTGCAGAACGGCGTGCTCGAAATCCATACTGCATGTTCATCAATAAATTGCAAGACTTTAGCCACCACACCAGCCGAGCATGAATCATACATTCCATTACCTTGCAAATGCAGCTGATAAGAGAGATGGGGCGGTAGCTAGAAGGTTTTTGTCCTTACCAGGCTTAGGTATAGGTATGAAGGTGGCTTCATGCCAGTGTCTGGGAAACATGCCCTCTACCCAGATGTGGTTGTATGTGTTAAGCAGGAAGTGCTTGCCCGCAGGAGAAAGGTGCTGCAACATTGAATGTAGACAGTGTCTGACCCTAGGGAGGAGGATCAGGATGAACTGAGAGCATGATGTAAGCTCCCTCATAGTAAAGGTACACTAGCACTCACAATTCAGGAAAGAGAGGGGTATCGCCCGAGCCTCCTCTGCTCGTTTCCGATGGAGGAAGGCAGAGTGATAGTGGGAAGAGATCGAAACTTCTGCAAAATGGCGGCCCAAGGTATCGGGAGATAGGAATAGGGTCCACGATGACATCATCAGCTACTGTCAGGCCGGGAACTGGTGAATGGATTTTGGTCCTAGAGAGCTGCCATAGGTTGGCCCACATGGCAGAGGAAGGGGTGGAACTGATAAAAGAACCAGTGAGTGAAATCCAGCTAGGTCTTTTGCTATCCCGAAGAACGCAACAACATTTTGCACGGATCTGTTTATAATGAATGCAGTTTTCCATCATAGGATGACGGTTAAGAATGCGGAGAGCACTTCTCTGTGCGTGAATTGAGTTGCGGCATGCCTCAGTCCACCGAGGGACTGGGACATGAGGTGGTAAAGAGGAAGTGCCAGTAATGGAACGTTCTGCTGCAGAAAGGATAATGTTTTTGAGATATTCCACATGGCCATCACAACTGCAGAAATCTTGTTCTTCAAAGGTTGCCAGGGAGGAATAAAGCTTCCAGTCAGCCTTAGTAAGTCGCCATTTGGGCGTGCACGGACATGGGGTAGGAGTCAGCAAACTGATAGCATATGGGAAATGGTCGCTCGAGTAGGTGTCAGAAAAAATGGACCACTCAAGACGATGGGCAAGCTGAGCAGGCAGTGCAGAAGGATAGGTCCAAATGGGAACAGGTGTGCAAGGAGTGGGAAAGTAAAGTGGGTGCTCCAGTGTTAAAGGAGAAGAGGGTAAGTAAGAACGTCAGCCAAGAGGGCACCTCTCTGACAGGTCCTAAATTGGGGAGGAAGTTTCCCAATAAGCTGAAGGAAGTCTGCTCTGTAGATATCAAATGACGGAGGGGCATAAATGGTACAGAGGGAAAATGTCCGGTGGGGAAGGAAAACGCGAACTGCAACAGGTTGAAAATGAGTATTCATGGAGATGGGTTGGCTATGAATGTCATCCAGTATGAGCAACATGACGCCCCCATGAGATGGAATGCTGACTTCAGGGGAAAGGTGAAAACGAATCAGTAAAAAATGTGAAAGCACAAATCGGTCGTGAGGGCGCAGTTTTGTTTCCTGAAGGCAGACTACAAGGGGACGCTAAAAAGCAACTGTAAATCCTCTTTGTGGGACCCAAGGCTGCCAATATTCCAATTGGAAGAGAGTCATGATGAAGACATGTAGGTGCGTCACCTCAGCGGCTGCCGAGTGACAGCCGTTGAATAGTCACTACTACAGGGCACAGAAGCAGGAGGATCCTGCTCCATGTGGCCCATGTGTTAGCCGGGAGAACGTATCACATGGCAACACCGTCAAGGAGGATTTTCAAATTGGTGAAGGAGAAAATCATTTGCCTTTGGTGGACTTCTTCGAGCCTTTCTGGTTAAAGGAAGACTCGGGTGTTGTTTGGCTGGAGGAATGGAGGAAGTCTTCACGGGAGTACTCCTTTAGTCCTTTCTGACTTATTGGTTGTGTAGCTGGTGGTTTCTCCACTTGAGGCGAGAGTTTGATGGCTTGTTGCACAGCTGGACAGGGGGATGGCGATGCTACCTTGACACTGGACAATTTCACAACCTCAGAGTGGAATTGGAGGTTGCATGTCTGCATGGCCATGTCCTTCATGGAGCGAGGGGTAACAAGAACAGAACTATAGGTCCCAGACGGGAAAACGCATGGTTTGTGACTAGCCAGCAACTTGCGAGCGACTGGGTAATGCACTTTTTCTTTTACCTGGATCTCCTGGACAGCCCACTCATCAAGCTACATGGGGCAATCCTGGGAAGAGGCGGCATGGCTGACATTGCAGTTGATACAGTGGGGAGAAGGAGGCGCACAATCACCCTAGTACACAACCCTGTCACAGTTTACACATTTGGCTGGGTGTTGACAAGATCTTCTAGTGTGGTTGAAATGATGATACTGGTAGCAGTGCATCAGGTTCTGAATGTACAGCCACACTGTGTTAATTTTATAGCCTGCTTTGATCTTGGACCGAAGCACCACTCTATCAAAGGTGAGAAAAAGAGTGTGGGTGGGCACTAAAGGAGGCATCTAACTTTTTCATTACATGATGGGCAGCAATGACACCCCAATCAGAGAGGTAAAATTGGATTTTGGCCTCACTTAGATCCTCGAGCAACCTGGTGTAAATTACACCACAGGAAGAATTCAAAGTTGTATGAGCCTCGATATGAACAGGGTAACTGTAGAGAAGCGAGACAGCAAGCAGTTTTTGTGCTTGAGAATCAAAAGTAGTCTCCAAAAGCAAAGTGCCATTCCGTAAATTATGCAGGATTTCACAGGGCCGGCAATTACATCAACACATTTCTGAATAATAAACGGGTTTACTGTGGCAAAGGACTGACCGTCTTCAGCATGTAAGACCACGAGGAACCATGGTGCAGGGGAGAGGGTCTTGGAATCTTTAGTCTCATTACATTTACATTTCGTAGACGTTGACTGGGAAGATGACTGACTCATTGCAAGAAAAAAATTCTCCATGATTGCCTGCGTCTCTGAAGGCGTGCTCCTTCCAAATGGGGACCCCCTTTACAAGAGTGCGCACCTGCCTTAGGTGATTGGTCACACCCCCCGAACACCTGACAGAGGGACCAACTGGCAATCTGAGACGGCTGTAGCTCAGGCAATCATCCTCCCTGGGTCTGGCCTGTACCAGGGAGTACGTGCAAACCCTGCCTGGTCTGTACCAGGGGGTACGTGCGAACCCTACCTGTCGACCCAGGGCTGGGGACTATGCATTACCCAGCCACCTGTTATTCATCAGATGCTTGGGCTGGCCTTCAGGAGCACAGGTAGGAAGAAGAAAAAGAGGAACCTCAAACGCCGAAGCAGATGAACAAGAGGAGAAGGTAAACAAAGAAAGGAAAATGGAGCGAAAAATGAAGGTGAGACTGTTCTTATGTCTGTGACAGACAATGCCCAACATTCCCAGGAACACCTCAGACATGTTCTCCAAGGGAGGGGAAAAACATTAGCAAGAGGATAGACATGCAGCACGGAAGGGAAAAAATGCTGCATCTTTCCCAAGATCAGCTATTACTTTTATCATTCTTCTATAAATAATTCATGTCACTATCTTGCAACCATTACTTGTTAACTGGATGGTCTGGTAATATTCACACCTGTCAGCACTGGCCTTCTTTGGAATTATTACATTCTTGTTGAAGTCTGAGGGTATTTTGCTTGCCTCATTTATCCTGCACACTGGGAGCATAGCGTTATCTCTGAAGGATCTGAATAATTCTCAGGAAATTTTGTCAATTCCGTGAGCCTTCTTTTGCCTTAAAGCTCTCTCAAATTCTACTTGCAATATCGTATCTAGTATCTCATTTCCATAATATTGTCAACAAGTTTTTTTTTTTTTTCCTTTGGATAACCTGAGTGTACGTAATGATAATATACTCTTTGCCTTTACAAATGTCTGCTTGTGTCTGTGTATGTGCGGATGGATGGATGTGTGTGTGTGTGTGTGTGTGTGTGTGTGTGTGTGTGTGTGTGTGTGTGTGTGTGTGTGTGTGTGTGTGTACCTGTCCTTTTTTCCCCCTAAGGTAAGTCTTTCCGCTCCCGGGATTGGAATGGCTCCTTACCCTCTCCCTTAAAACCCACGTCCTTTCATCTTTCCCTCTCCTTCCCTCTTTTCTGATGAAGCAACCGTTGGTTGCGAAAGCTTGAATTTTGTGTGTATGTTTGTGTGTCTATCAACCTGCCAGCGCTTTCGTTTGGTAAGTCCCATCATCTTTGTTTTTAGATATAATAATATAATATAATATAATAATGTACCGTATTTACTCGAATCTAAGCCGCACCTGAAAAATGAGACTCGAAATCAAGGAAAAAAAATTTTCCAGAATCTAAGCCGCACCTGAAATTTGAGACTCGAAATTCAAGGGGAGAGAAAAGTTTTAGGTCGCACCTGCAAATCGAAACAAAGTTCGTCTAATTGTAATATGAGACACAATTTAGGTCGAATGAATGACGATACAGCTGCAGTAGTTTGGTTCGAGTCGTAAGCTTAGCAGTTACGGTTTACCAGGAGCCACTGCTACGCGTCACGCGATCCATCCGTATTTATACGGATATCCTTCCTTTTTCACGTGCTTCGTCTGGTTTGAATTGATTGCTTATGTTTCTTTGATCTGATAAAGTGCCGTTCTCTTTGTTATAGGTGTTTACGTCACTCTAAGCTGAAAATGCATTACTGTACTGTGTCATGCATTGTTTGTCGCATTCTGATAGTGCGTGTTTACGGCCTGTCGCCGCTCGCGGCGTGGCTTGCTTTTGTGCGCGCTACCGCCGCTTACAAATAAAAAATAGAGATGAATCGTCTCATTAGCGAAACATTTGTTGTTACTTACACTACTGCTTTCTTTGATAATGATCAACAAGAACCAAATAATAGACTGCGTATGATAGATGATGTTCTGAACGAAATTTTAGCGAAAACTTTTCTCCGTTTGAAAATCTTTGCAGGTGCCTCTTTAGTTCATTACATTCAGCACAGAAATTAGAGTCATCTTAGATTTAAAAATCTAGTCAGTTGCCATGCTTCATTTCTGACTGTATCACTATCAGGCATAAGAATAATACGAATATAAACATGACATGATATGTATATTCTTCCGCGTTTGCTGTTGTCTCACGCTAGTTTCGTAGTTTATTAGGCAGACAGGATTTAAATGAGATAGTAGCAAACACGAAACAATACATGGCAAAATGTTTATATTCGTATTAATCTTATGGCGAAGAGAATACTACATGTGATTCACAATACATAAAAGCTCCTATTAGCAACCATCTTTTCTCACAGGTAGGAAAAAATTCAGAACGTAGAGTTGGTCATATTGACAAACATCCCAAACAGTCTTGCAAGTCGGATTTTCGTAGTACATTGAAATGCTGCTACATTCGAAGATCAACAATACAGAATTTGTATTTACTTCGTTGGATAATGTACCAAAATGCAGTGGTCGAAACTCTGGGCGGAGGAAAAAGGCTCGTCTTCCACTTTTTTTTTTATTTATTTATGACGCAGAGATTTTGGTGCCAGTATTTTATCTTTGTGCCTACAAAGCATGCCTGTGTGGCGCTACATATATTCGACGGCAGAAGTTGTGGCGGGACCCACCAACATTTTTCAGAACTCCCGCTTGCTTTGCACTCGATTCTAAGCCGCAGACGGTTTTTTGGATTACAAAAACCGGAAAAAAAGTGCGGCTTAGATTCGAGTAAATACGGTAACAAAATAATGAAATAGTTTGGTGTTCCACATATGCACTTCGATACTACTAATCACTTAACACTGACAGTTCAATATACCCCATCTGGTTTACAAACTGACGTAGCATGGATACCTAATTCATTTGTAACACACACAAAGAATTTGAAAATTATATGTTACTTACATGTAATACCACGGCTCTGATGTACAATGCACTTGTCTTTGTTTATATGCTGATTGTTTCCACAGCGTTAACTAGACACACTATGTGATTAAAAGTACCGTATTTACTCGAATCTAAGCCGCACCTGAAAAATGAGACTCGAAAGCAAGGGAAAAAAAAATTTCCTGAATCTAAGCCGCACCTGAAATTTGAGACTCGAAATTCAAGGGGGAGAGCAAAGTTTTAGACCGCACCTCCAAATTGAAACAAAAGTTGGCCCATTGTAACATGAGACACAATTTAGGTCGAATGGATGAAGATACAGCTACAGTAGTTTGGTTCTAGTCGTAAGCTCAACATTTAAGCTTTATCAAGTAGCCATTGGTATGTGTCAGGCACTCAGTCCGTATTTATAAGGGTACCCTTCCTTTTTCAAATGTTTTGTCTGGTTTGAATCGATCGCTTATTTTGCTTTAATCACATCAGTGCAGTTCTCTTTGTTATAGGTGTTTACGTCACTAAGCTGAAAATGCATTATTGTACTGTGTCATGCATTTTTTGTCGCATTCTGATAATGAGTGATTACGACCTGTCGCCGCTCGAGGCTTGGCTTGCATTTGTGCGCGCTACTGCCACTTACAATAGAAAGAAGAGAGGAATTGTCACATAAGTGAAAGAATGACAAGAGACTTATTTGTTATTACTTACACTGCTGCTTTCTTTGGTAATGATCAACAAGAATCAAATAATAGACTGCATATGATAGATGTTCTGAACGAGAAGTTTAGCGAAAATTTTTCTCCGTTTGAAAATCCTTGCAGACGCCTGTTTAGTACATAACATTCTGCATAGACATTAGAGTCATCTTAGATTTAAAAATCTAGTCAGTTGCCGTGCTTCATTTCTGACTGTATCACTATCCAGCATAAGAATAATACGAATATAATAATGACATGATACGTATGTTCTTCCGCGCTTGCTGGTGTCTCACTCTAGTTTCCTAGTTTATTAGGCAGACAGGATTTAAATGAGATAGCAGCAAATACGAAAGAATACATGGCATAATGTTTACATTCTTCTACCTTTTCTTTTAATTTATTTATTGGCGCAGAGGTTTTGGTGCCAGAGGTTTGAGTCTGCACAAGCATGCCTATGTAGCACTACATATATTCGACGGCAGAAGTTAGTTGTGGTGCCACCTACCAACATTTTTCAGAACTTCCACTTACTCTGCACTCTATTCTAAGCCGCAGGCGGTTTTTTGGAGTACAAAAAGCGGATAAAAAAGTGCGGCTTAGATTCAAGTAAATACGGTATCTGGGCAACCCCAAAAACATACATTTTTCATAGTAGGTGTGTTGCACTGCCACCTACTGCCAGGTACTCCGTACCAGTGACCTCAGTAGTCACTAGACATCGTGAGACAGCAGAATGGGGCGCTCTGTGGAACTCATTGACTTCGAATGTGGTCAGGTGATTGGGTGTCACTCGTATCATATGTCTCTACACGAGATTTCCACACTCCTGAACACCCTTAGGTCAACTGTTTCCGATATGATAAAGAAAAGGAAACGTGAAGGGACACACAGCACAAAAGCGTACAGGCCAACCTCATTTGTTGACTGACAGATTGCAAACAGTTGAAGAGGATCATAATACGTAATAGGCAGACATCTATCCCGACCACCACACAGGAATTCCAAGCTGCATCAGGATCCACTACAAGTAATATGACAGGTGGGTGGGAGGTTATAAAACTGATTTCATGGTCAAGCAGCTGCTCATAAGCCACACATCACACTGATAAATGCCAAATGACACTCACTTGGTGTAAGGAGCATACACATTGGACGATTGAACAGAAGAAAAACGTTGTGTGCAGTGGCGAATCAGGTACAGAACGTGGTGATCCGATGGCAGGGTGTGGGTATGACGAATGCCTGGTAAACCTGATCTGCCAGTATGTGTACTGCCAATGGTAAAATTCAGAGGTGGTGGTGTTTCTCGTATTGTTTTGCTGTTTTGCATGGCACTATCACAGAACAGGCCTACATTGATGTTTTGAGCACCTTCTTGCTTCCCGCTGTTGAAGAGCAATTCAGGGATGGCGATTGCATCTTTCAACACAATCGTGCACCTGTTCTACATCTACATTTATACTCCGCAAGCCACCCAACGGTGTTTGGCGGAGGGCACTTTACGTGCCACTGTCATTACCTCCCTTTCCTGTTCCAGTCGCGTATGGTTCGCGGGAAGAACGACTGTGTGAAAGCCTCAGTGCGCGCTCTAATCTCTCTAATTTTACATTCGTGATCTCCTCGGGAGGTATAAGTAGGGGGAAGCAATATATTCGATACCTCATTCAGAAATGCACTCTCTCGAAACCTGGCGGGCAAGCTACACCGCGATGCAGAGCGCCTCTCTTGCAGAGTCTGCCACTTGAGTTTATTAAACATCTCCGTAACGCTATCACGGTTACCAAATAACCCTGTGACGAAACGCGCCGCTCTTCTTTGGATCTTCTCTATCTCCTCCGTCAACCCGATCTGGTACGGATCCCACACTGATGAGCAATACTCAAGTATAGGTCGAACGAGTGTTTTGTAAGCCACCTCCTTTGTTGATGGACTACATTTTCTAAGCACTCTCCCAAAGAATCTCAACCTGGTACCCGCCTTACCAACATTTAATTTTATATGATCATTCCACTTCAAATCGTTCCGCACGCATACTCCCAGATATTTTACAGAAGTAACTGCTACCAGTGTTTGTTCCACTATCATATAATCATACAATAAAGGATCCTTCTTTCTATGTATTCTATTCGCAATACATTACATTTGTCTATGTTAAGGGACAGTTGCCACTCCCTGCACCAAGTGCCTATCCGCTGCAGATCTTCCTGCATTTCGCTACAATTTTCTAATGCTGCAACTTCTCTGTATACTACAGCATCATCCGCAAAAAGCCGCATGCAACTTCCGACACTATCTACTAGGTCATTTATATATATTGTGAAAAGCAATGGTCCCATAACACTCCCCTGTGGCATGCCAGAGGTTACCTTAACGTCTGTAGACGTCTCTCCATTGATAACAACATGCTGTGTTCTGTTTGCTAAAAACTCTTCAATCCAGCCACACAGCTGGTCTGATATTCCGTAGGCTCTTACTTTGTTTATCAGGCGACAGTACGGAACTGTATCGAATGCCTTCCGGAAGTCAAGAAAAATAGCATCTACCTGGGAGCCTGTATCTAATATTTTCTGGGTCTCATGAACAAATAAAGCGAGTCGGGTCTCACACGATCGCTGTTTCCGGAATCCATGTTGATTCCTACATAGTAGATTCTGGGTTTCCAAAAACGACATGATACTCGAGCAAGAAACATGATCTAAAATTCTACAACAGATCGACGTCAGAGATATAGGTCTATAGTTTTGCGCATCTGCTCGACGACCCTTCTTGAAGACTGGGACTACCTGTGCTCTTTTCCAATCATTTGGAACCCTCCGTTCCTCTACAGACTTGCGGTACACGGCTGTTAGAAGGGGGGCAAGTTCTTTCGCGTACTCTGTGTAGAATCGAATTGGTATCCCGTCAGGTCCAGTGGACTTTCCTCTGTTGAGTGATTCCAGTTGCTTTTTCTATTCCTTGGACACTTATTTCGATGTCAGCCATTTTTTCGTTTGTACGAGGATTCATAAGGCAAACCCTGTGGTGGAATGGTTACACAAGAATAACATCCCTGTAATGGACTGGCCTGCACCGAGTCCTGACTTGCCTCCTATGGAACACCTATGGGATGTTTCAGAATGCTGACTTTGTGCCAGGCCTCACCAGCCGCCATCGATACCTCTCCTCAGTGCACTACTCCATGAAGAATGGGCTGCCATACCCCAAGAAACCTTCCAGCACCTGATTGAACATATGTCTGTGAGAGTGGAAGCTGTCATCAAGGCTAAGGGTGAGCCAACACCATACTGAATTCCAGTATTATCGATGGAGGGTGCCACGAACTTTTAAGTCATTTTCAGCCAGGTGTGCTGATACTTTTGATCACACAGTGTATATAATATGCAATACTGGACATGAGGTATACATGATATTAAGCTTTGAAGTATGTTACCAGTGATATAACAGAACTGAGGGGAGGCTAGAATCAAAACTGGCTATGTCCACTAAGAAAGGTTAGGAATGAATTTTGATTCTACTGGTAGCAATGACTATCTTGCAATACCTTCATTCAACAAAACTGACCGTAAGTACCTTGAAAGCAGCTTTAAAATTGGCCATTATTAACAAAACTTGTCCATATTCCTTGCATGTAAGAAACGAAACTGGCCATGTCCTGCCCACATCAAAGCTAGCCATGTCCCATATAAAATCAGCTACAGGCTCTGCATCAGCACTGACCACATCTATTTGAAAATTTCGACACTTTAAAATTATTGTTGATTTAAAATGTTAGTTGACGTTGGGTCATTTTTAAAAAAGTTACTTTTTAAAAACATTCCAGATTTGGCATTTGGGTAGTGAGTGTTGGCAAACTTAGATTAGGTGTAGGCTACATGCATTATTGTGTAAATAGACATTGTGGTTGTCAGATTGGAAGCTTCTCCAATAATCAGTGCTGTTTGCATAATGGGGGGTTGGGTTATTTGGGGAAGGAGACCAGACAGCGAGGTCATCGGTCTCATCGGATTAGGGAAGGACGGGGAACGATGTCTGCCGTGCCCTTTGAAAGGAACCATCCCGGCATTTGCCTGGAGCGATTTAGGGAAATCACGGAAAACCTAAATCAGGATGGCCGGACGCGGGATTGAACCGTCGTCCTCCCGAATGCGAGTCCAGTGTCTAACCACTGCGCCACCTCGCTCGGTGTTTGCATAATGCTACAAGTAACATCATTCTTATAGTTAATTTAAAAAATTCAAAGACGAATATAAGTGTGGACTCTGCCCCTGGAAAAGGGTGTAAGAAATGAGAGATGAAGCGAATTGGAAAGCAAATAAAAATAAGCCAATGACAACACAGTTGGAATGGATGTAAATTATTCTGACAACTTATGTGAAACAAAATGAAGCATATAAGGAACAAATGGTTTAAAATATGTAAAATCAACTATCCAATATTTGTTACCTAACAGGTATATCTGGCTCTAGTTCTTAAACATATTGTACAGCTGAACTCAAACACACTGGAAGGAATTCAATTTTGGTTAATTAATAGGGTTCCTGAAATAAAAGAGTGAGCTTTTTGTTTACAGGTTAATAAAAGGCTGTGGCAAAACTGTTTATGTCCAACCACATAATGAACAGAACTGGCTATGTGTAGTAGGTCAGTAATGAAAGTTGCTACATCCAAAGAATATTGCCCCATATCTTGATCATAAATTACTTGTGTCCTAATTTAATTGTTTCACACACAAATGGAATAAAATGGTGACTCAACAATGCTTAAATAAATATTGCAATTTTTTTCAAAACTATTTTGACATAGTTCTGGTTCTAGTCCTTTATTTATAGTGTAGCATACATATTTTACTTCAGTTGTGAACTGTCAAAACTCACTGCAGCACAATAAGGTTTTGAACAGATTTTAAGAGCATAGTTTAAAATGTCATCCAAGAGATGGTGCACAAGCTAGGAGAAAAAAGCTTTTAAATAAGTTTCCATTAATTGTTAATATGCGAGGAATTTAATTTTATTATAACATGGATGTTCCTGAAGGAGTGCAATGCAAATAATAAAAAGCTGGTTTAGTTTTAATATTAATTGAGTCTATCTCTAATTTATTCTGTGGCACTACAGTAATTGTTTTGCCTTGGTTTATCATAAACAAAAATAGCTACTTAATAGTCTTACCTGCACACCAGATATATGAGGAGATGAATTTATGGTTGGAGAAACACTTTTACACAGAGTTTTATTTGTAATGTCAGCGTCAGATGAAAATGATATAGTGACATCATCTATGTTGTCTCGCAAAGACAACAGATTGTTCTTTGCAAACCAAGGAGATGATGATAATTGGCGGTTTTCCATAATTGGTACTTCCAACATCGTCTCCAGAGCAGGACGGCTGACACGCTTCTTAGGTCTCGTAAATGTTCTTTTATCAATGATCTTCTGGGGTACTGGAAAATAAAATACTTTTTGTTGTTTTGACGGCATCTAACAACAGTGATGAGGTCACCTTATTTCATGAACATCACACTGTATGACTCTCTGTAGTATTTTTAAGCTGCCGCATTCTCCATTCACATCTGGCACTATTTCTGAATAATTACACAATTTTACCATTATGATGCATTGTGTTGAGCCATGGTTTGGCATCATGTTACACTGCAGATCCCTCCTTTAATTGGCTAGTATGTCATCTCGAAGTTCAGAGGCAGGCAACACCACACCAACTCCAATACGGCCATGTCTAGTAAAGTACTGTGGTGTTCACACCAACCTTCGGATTGATGACACCATCGTGATCTCAACACAACACTTTAGATGGAACACACACACACACACGCACACGCACACACACACTTGGAGAGGGGGGGGGGAGGGGGGCAAGGGGAGAGAAAAGCAGCCGATCTTCCAATTAAATTAATATCAACAATCAATCAAAACTTTGGGAATCAACCACACTTAAACATGGCCTAAAGGAAAAAATATGAAAGAAACATCCCTTATGGGTCAGGCACTTTATCTGAAGTCATCATGAGGAAAAGACTGGCAATTTGCTTTAAACATTCAGAAATATAAAATTGTTTGCTTCATAAAATGAATTAAAAAAAAAAAAACTTTGTATCCTACAACTATAATATCAATGAGTCAATGTTGGAATTGGCCAACTCATACAATTACCCAGGTGCAACACTTTGTAGGGCTATGAAGTGGAATGATCACACAGCCTTAGTTGTGGGTAAAGCAGGTGGTAGCCCTTGGTTCATTGATACTATATTGGGGAAGTGCAACAAGTCCACAAAGGAGATTGCTTACAAATCACTTATGTGACCAGTTCTAGAATATTGTTCAAGTGTGTGGAACTCATACCAAACAGAACTAACAGGGGATACTGAATGTATACAGAGAAGGGCAGCACGAATTATTACAGGTTTGTTTGATCTGTGTGTGGGAGTGTCACAGAGATACTGAAAGAACTGAACTGGAAGACTCTTGAGGATGGACATAAGGTTTTCCAAGAAAGTCTATTAATAAAGTTTCAAGAAGTGGCTTTATTAAATGGTTACTATAGAAATATACTACAATCCCCGATTTATTGCTCACATACAGATCATGAGGACAAGATTAGAACAATTACAACAAACACAAAAGAATTGAGTCATTCTTCCCACATTCAATAAATCAATGGAACAGAAAGAAACCCTAATAACACGGACAATGGGGTGTACCTACGCCATGCATCTCACGGCGATTTGCAGAGTATAGATGTAGAATCACAGTACGATAGTTCCCTCCCCCATCACCTTTATTACAGATTCACTCCAACTCTGATCTTCTAATGGACATTAAAAGTATTTTTTAAATATAATTTACTGGCCTTTGGCTTACACAACACAACCAGCTCATACTTAAGATAAAATATATAGGCATCAATAGAAAATTAGAGTTGTAATGTAACCATTGTAGAATGCTTTTGTGCAGTCCATTGTCAGTAATATGTTCATTTTTGAAGAGAATACTTGCAGCAACAGTGAATCTGTACATAATGTGTGAAAGTCGGTGATCCTATGTTGCTAACAAAGCAATCATGTAGGTTGGCAATGGATGAATAAGCTTTGAAAGTTGTGGTTAAAGGATTGTAGTATTTCACGTAGTCCGGGGCGCCCAAAGAATAGGTGATCTGCGTCATCCTCTTCTCCAACTGAGCAGAAAAATGTACCTATGATGTGCAGTATGTAAAGTTGTTTACAGAGACATCCATGGTTAAATACTGAGTCTGGCTATTAGACAGGCAAGGTGCCTAGGCACTGAATTTGTATGAGATTTTGTGGAACAGGGGACTGACAGGTAAATCACTGCATACTTCTCATCTTTGTGTCTTTGTTTCCTCTCATGTTGCCATTCTTCTATCATGCCTCTGTGTAGAACTTCTTGGTAATCCATTCATGAAATTGCAGTCCAAGTAGTATGCCCTGTCACAGCAGGTTCTTTGGTTAAGAGGTCAATAGCTTCATTGCCAGGGAGCCCACAGTGTGATTTTACCCAGGAGACATTAATGGAATGGTCTACTTCAAGCATCAGTTCCAGCAGTTTAATAATCCTGTACGCAGCAGGGTTTTCTGTCAAACTGATGCTGCAATTTTTAAGTACTGTTACAGCAGATAAAGCATCAGTGAGTAGAAAATATAAGGATACTGTCATCCACAAGCAGAACCAAAGGGCTTCTAGTTTACAAAAACTTCCACGATCATAATACTTGCCTCTATTAGTTATTTGAATAGCCCAGACTTCTGCAAATATGTATAAAATCCATGTCTGACCATCAGCTGCTTTCATTTCAAAACCAAACATCAACTGGGCTCAGTGATGGACCATCTACATGGATAAGGGTTAAAATGATTTAAGCCACCACATTACATTTGGCATTACTTATATAATGTGTAGAGCATTTCATAAGTATCAATATATGACACAGGACTTTTAGAAGCATTCATGTCATGCTCTACACACAAGACTTTTAGAAGCATTCATTTCATAAGTCTGTTAAAAGGTTATGGAATGGCACCCTGCTAATAGAGACAATGACATCCAGTGAAATGCCTACATTACTGCACAGCAAAAGACTTGGACATATTCTACAGTTGTTGCAATGCACAACAACCTCAATTAAAACAAAGTCATCATATCAAGTAGCGATCTTATGTATTTGGACCCCAATTAACTTATAAGTTGAATGGCAAAGCGAAAGTACGAGGGGCATTCATTAAGTAATGCGAAACTTGTTTCTGAAAACCCCTTTGTTTTATTCAGGATTCCAATACACCATATTATTCCCCACTCTTCTGGCTACAAAACCCTTTCTTTCAACATGATCTCCTTTCAGTCCGATAGCCTTACTGGGAGGGGCTATATGCCCACATGGTACAACCCTACTGCTCAATGTTGGAGCCAACATCTTGCTACATCGATAACCTCCAATCATGCATTTACTGCTTCCCATGGAGTGTATCCTTCACTGGGCCAAACAGATGGAAATCAGAAAGTGCAAGTTGTGGGCTGTGGGGTGGATGAGGAAGAACAGTCCACTGAACACCAGCAACTCCCTCCACAAGCTTTTGTACATAAAACGGGGATATTCTCTCGAGTATTATTATGCACTGGCATTGTTCTGTTACTGTGATTCATCACTGAAATAGATGTGTCAGGTGGGCTTTCTGCATGTTGGGAGTGGGTAAGAAAACAATACAGTAGCCTACCCCTTCCACTGGAGTTTTAATTTTGTTGTTATTGTGAACCGTTTTGGCCCTACAAGATGCTAGGGAATCATTCGTCCACCCAGACAGAGCCCCACTTGCGTAGGTTAGCCAGTTACAACTGAGAAGGGGACCATCAGACCTGTTGATCATGGATTTTTATGAGCCTTTATATTTTGCAGAGTAATCTGTCTGAGTGTCTTAATATCGGCTTTTCATTTGACAGCCCCTAGTTTCTGACAAAATCAGTCTTAAGTTTTATGTGTACCTTTTATATCCATAATGTTAATCATCTTTAGAATGATCGCGCATACTGCAAGGGCTAAGTTTCACAGCTACCATGCTAGTGGTACAGATTCAAACCCTGCCCACATTTTTTTTTCACTTTCATCATACAGAATATCATTACATAATAAATTTCCTTACGAAAGTACTTAAAAAATCATTTTCACAGTAGTATGTTCATTAATAAATCAGTCACTACAAAAACTTCAAATGTGTATTCCATTTGTACACAAAATCAGCATGTACAGATCTTATTACCAAAGACAGCTCATGCTATTCTTATCAGTACAAGCAGCCGTAATTACCAGTACAAGTGGCCCTATTATCAGTCCCTCATAAGTGGAGTGCTGAGGTTCCCAATGGATGAATCTAAAGTTTGAAGATGAGTAGATATTTTGAAGTAAGTTTCAATCGGCAACATTTAATAATTAAGGATCATATTGAAATCACCCCATAAAAATTAAAAACGAGCACTTCGCTTGTAAAAATGCAGTCTTGCAGCAGTCACATTGAACAAAAAGTTCTTGTCTTTCCACATGCGTCAAGTAATTAATATTACATGAGATTTTGGTCAAGCTCTCCTTGGCCATTGTCAAGTGGCATGACTGCCATGGGCTGCTGGCATACCCCATATATACACTAGTTGGTGGCTGTGATGTCACTGGTGCCCGCTGCATTGCCGTATAAGGACCTATGCCGACTCGGCGTTCGATGTGCCCACTTCAACCATGCAATCGCTGGATCCCACGCTGTGCTGAGCTGAAGGCGGCCATCTCTGTTTAGAGTGCTATTGGTGACCTTTATTTCAATGGATACTTTAATTGCACAATCCCTGAAGCCGTTTGTGCGAGTCACGACAGATGTTTCATCAAATTTTATCCAGTGTCCGCTTTCTACAGCAAGCTCAGCTAAGGCAGTTTTCTCAGGGTAGCACAGGCTGTAAAACCTTTCATGCTCCTTCCTGCATTGTTCCACAGTGCTTACTGTTTGTCTGACATAAGACTGGTCACTCTCTCAAGGTATTTTGTATATCTCAGTGGTCCGAGACCTACTGCATCTTTAACTGGTATCAGTAATTGACGGATTTTTTTTTGGCGGTCTGAAGAGCGACATGATCTTTGTGTCATTTCAGCAGGTGGCTTATCTTGCCCAACACAGAGCCACAAAACATTAAGAAAGCAAGTTTACTTTCCATCATCTTGTTGATGTCTTGTTCTGAGTCATGTAGATCTTGTGTAGGTGGCTCTGCTCATGGGGCATGTTATCAGCATCTGATACCATTCTTGCACAGTGCACCAATGTTTGTAAAACAGTGCACCTCTGTGCCAGGTGATGATGGCTGATGGCATGCAAGTACAGTTTGGTGTGGGTGGTTTATCTATAGATGCTGTGGTCAAGGCAGCCATTTTGTTTGCAGTGGACTAGTATGTCGAGGAAGGGCAATGCATCTTCTTTTTCTACCTTCTGGATGTTACTTTTAATGCTGTTGAGGAGTTCCAAGAACTTGTCGAGATCATCACATACATGGGGCCAAGTGACTAACATGTCATCAATGTACTGAAAGAAACAACTAGGCTACAACAGTGCTGTGTCTAAGGCAATATCCCTAGAATTCTCTGTGAAGAGGTTTGCAACACGCTGGAGCTAACGGGCTACCCATTGCAACACCATCTGTCTGATAGTAACACTGACCACTGTACAGAAAATAAGAAGATGTAAGTGTGTGTCTAAATGGCTTTACCACTTCACTTACGAACAACTGGGATACTAGGTCCAAACCGTCTTTGAAAGGCACATCTGTAAACAGTGCCACCACAACAAAACTAAAATGATGTCACTCTCACTAAGTCAAAGATGGTTGATTTGGTTCAAAAAATCTGCAGAATTTTTAATATGATGTTCACAGTGCCCCAGATGCGGCGC
This sequence comes from Schistocerca nitens, assembly GCF_023898315.1. NCBI lineage: Eukaryota > Metazoa > Arthropoda > Insecta > Orthoptera > Acrididae > Schistocerca > Schistocerca nitens. The sequence goes on along the minus strand of NC_064621.1, from coordinate 526,376,074 downwards.
GAGGAGATTGGCCAAGTACTTTGCCAACTTGTATGTTGGTGAACTAACAGTGGATATGATAAGGCGGAATGGTGTCCCGTCCTTTTAGATCTTCAGTAAAGTATAAGCAGTAAGTGGTCTATGTGCCTGTAGGAGAAAGTTTTTGAACATATGGTCTTCCACCGCATAGTGCTTGAGAAGTTCAAATGTCTTTTTTATTATCATTGATGTTTGGTTGCTAAGGAGTTTCTGATAAGTACATTATCTAGTAGCATGTAGATCTTCATATCACAGTCCACGTATTATTCCATAATTACAGCTGCATTCCCCTTGTCAGCAGGAAGGACTACAATACTTTCGTTACTGTGTTGTAAGTGATGTGGTCAGGCTATTTTGGCACACTCTTACATCATCTTATTTTCTGGACAATGGCCAATATTGTGATCAGATGGATGGCGCTGCAATACGTAGCCTGTTAACTCCAGCTGTCGCAACACTCTTCATGGAGCATTTAGAGGATATTGCCTTAGACATAGTGCTATTAAAGCCTAGTCGTTCGTTTGATATGCTGACAACACGTTCGTTATTTGACCCCATGGACCTGAGAAACTTGAGTTCTTGCAACACCTCAATGGCATTAACAGTAACATCCATTATATGATTTATTACCCTTCCTTGATGTTCTAGTCCACCGCAAACAAAATTGATGCCTCGGCCACAGCATCTATAAAAAACCAATCCACACTAATCTGTAATTGCATGCCATCAGCCATCACCAACCAGCACAGAAGTGCAATGTTTTACAAACATTGGTGTGTCATGCAAGAATATTGGATGCTGATAACCTGTGTCCCTTGAGCTGAGCTACCTACACAAAGTATTCATGAACAATGGCTGCAACATTGATCAAATAAATGAAGCAATTTCATTCAAGACTCTCACAACAAGACCACTGATGAGTACGAAAAGAAACTTGCTTTCTTGCTGTTCTCTGGCTCCATGTTGGGCAAGCTGCCTGCTGAAATGGCAAGATCAAATCAATCTTCAGACCTCCAACAAAAATCCAACAATTACTAAGACCAGTTAAAGATGCAGCAGGTCTCAGAACACCAGGTGTCTGCAAGATACCTTGTGAGTGTAGCCAGTCTTATGCTGAACAAACATTACACACCAAAGAGCAATGCAGGAAGGAACATGAGAGGTTTTATCACCTATGCTACCCTAAGAAATTGCTTTAGCTTAGCATTCTTTAGACAACAGACACCGAATAAAATTTGACGACAAACAGCTTCTAGGATTGTGTAATTAAAGAAGCCATTGAAATTGAAATCACAGATAATACATTAAATAGAGATGGTGGCCTTCAGATCAGCACAGCATGGGATCCAGAAATAATGTGGTTGAAGTGGGCACATCAAATGCCAAGCCAATATATACCCGTGTATGGCAATGCCCTAGGCACCAGTGACATCACAACTGACTACTTAGTACATATAAGGGGCATACCAGCAGTCCACTGACAATCATAGCACTTGACAATGGCCAAGCAGTGCTTGGCCAAAATCTCTTGAAATTTTAATAACTTGACACTGATGGAAACCCGAGCACTTTTTTATTCAAGCAGCTGTGCTAATTAATGTAGTAAATATAATTCATCAGCATGCCACAGAGTGACGTGGGTGTGTTTCACACATGGATTGTTTTAAATTATAGATGATTACAAAATTAGGTTACATCACATGGAGACAAGATTTTAATTGGTTGACTGATGCACCCTATTTAATCCATGCATGACAGAGCACAGTACCAATGCATTCCAAAATATCAAGTGTTTTGGATCACCTTGGGTCACGCAAAAATTTGCATAACCGTCTGAAGAACGGATATATTGTAGCTATCTTACAGTACAGGATCAAAATTTAAACACTTTGCATTTCTTCCAGCCCAGGTTAATTGAGCATAGGGGGTGGTTCTTTTGCAATACGTATGGTCTCGCGTGGGCCTTAGACCGCTTATAGAAACACAATTTGTTCACAGGTTGTTCCTGAGAAAATCTCAAAGAAACCATTTTGGCTACCAAAAGTACCTATTGCAATGATGGTCATTTCCGTAATTTCTGTTCATGACAAATCGTCAAAATTTTTGCCAAATGTTTTGAAGATGATGATGCTCAGGGAACAATGGAACTTTTTTTGATAACATTATCCATTACAGAGATCCAGAGGTTGAAAGTTACCATAATTATGCACATAATATCCAGTCTGAGGCATATATGTAGTTTTAATTGACATGGTGAACACATGGGGAAAGGGTTCTGGAGTCATCGAAAGCGTTATGACGTCATTTTTAGTCACTACTTTTTTTCCAAAGAAAGTTTGATGATGGGCTGTCTCTGTACAGTGGGCACCACTTTTTTAGTGTTGAAACTTTGATGATGTGCTGTATCTGTACAATGTGCACTTCACAACTATACAGACTGTCTTTACCTGGAAATTATTCAAGCTGGCAGTGTACGCATTTTACAAAAAAAATTGTCATATGAAATTCTTTATTCTTGCAAAGTGAACATTGTATTTTTTGGTATACTGTAAGTGGAGCCTAAAAATGTTGTAGATTTTTACGTGTAGTAGTGTAACGTGAACTTGCATTGGATGGGAGACAATTTTGTGTTAACATTATATTATACACTTATTTCTCGTTTATATTTGTCGAAGCATGTAAATGTGTTCATGTATATAAAGTGTCAAAACTTAACTGACCTACAGAATTCATTTTAAGTAAGCAAAGCAGCACACCCTCCTATTAAATCAGGCCACAATTTTGTGTTTTGGTCGTGCCCAAGCATTGGCCGGGCCACAATTTTATTGACATGCAAGCCATCTATCACTCGCAAACTGGAAACATTGGGTATGAGAGCAATGTATGGACATCTCCTTACCTGTACCTTGATTGTTGCTGCCTTCTGTTATCAACTTCAAAATAAACATTAGCAAACATAACACTACTGTTGCAAATGGCTGAGTCAATATGACCTAACTGACCTATTTTTGTGCGTACTTATTAGGTTTTGCAATTTGCTGTAATTCTGCTACAAATGTGTCACATCTGTCAAATGAGCAAGAAATTTTGGAAGTTCAAGAGGTAGAAACTGCTCAGGAACTACCATCATGCTTTTTTAAGGATAATTATACTTCCTGTCATCACCATTCCAAAATTTGCAATCTAAACATAAATCTTGAACTTGTATGTATTACACTTTAAGATACATAAATTTCATATGTGCCAGTAATACTTTAAATAAGGGCATAAATGGCCAGTTTCCTAGGTCTGATATTCTTCTAAACAGCCATTCTCCAAAGTGTTAACAGGGGAAAGAAAGGAGCCAGCTAAAAAAGCTCCTGCTGGAGCACAAAAAAGGCGAACATGGTCCTCCTTAGAAGACTGATGGGGAAGTGGAGAACCAGTTGCCTCAATCCTCATTCCGCATTCCCCACTAAAACTTTTGGCATGTGAAACATTCACTTTTTTGTACTGAAAGAGAGCAGCATAGAGTCAGTAATGGTGGAAGAATGAGAACATAGTCCCAGTGGGAGCCAAAATGAGAGGAGACTGATTGTGCGACAGGGAAAGAGGCAGTGAAAGAGGAAGACCTGGATGAAGACAACTGTAATGGGAGACAAAGAGAGGAGATAGTGTTGGTCAGTGGTAATGGAGGGAGGGAGGGAAGAAGCCAGCCAGGAGAGAAAACAGAGCGGAGGGGAGAGGGTGGAGAGGGTGGAGAGGGGGGAGAGGGTGGATAGGGTGGATAGGGTGGAGAGGGTGGAGAGGGGGGGGGGGAGAGGGGGGGGGAGAGTGGGGGGGAGAGTGGGGGGGAGAGTGGGGGGGAGAGTGGGGGGGAGAGTGGGGGGGAGAGTGGGGGGGAGAGTGGGGGGGAGAGTGGGGGGGAGAGTGGGGGGGAGAGTGGGGGGGAGAGTGGGGGGGAGAGTGGGGGGGAGAGTGGGGGGGAGAGTGGGGGGGAGAGTGGGGGGGAGAGTGGGGGGGGGGGAGAGTGGGGGGGAGTGGGGGGGGGAGAGTGGGGGGAGAGTGGTGGGGGGGGAGAGTGGGGGGGAGAGTGGGGGGGAGAGTGGGGGGGAGAGTGGGGGGGGAGAGTGGGGGGGGAGAGTGGGGGGGGGGAGAGTGGGGGGGGAGAGTGGGGGGGGAGAGTGGGGGGGAGAGTGGGGGGGGGAGAGTGGGGGGGAGAGTGGGGGGGAGAGTGGGGTGGGAGAGTGGGGTGGGAGAGTGGGGTGGGAGAGTGGGGGGGAGAGTGGGGGGGAGAGTGGGGGGGAGAGTGGGGGGGGGGGAGAGTGGGGGGGAGAGTGGGGGGGAGAGTGGGGGGGGAGTGGGGGGGGGGAGAGTGGGGGGGGAGTGGGGGGAGAGTGGGGGAGAGTGGGGGAGAGTGGGGGGGGGGAGAGTGGGGGGAGAGTGGGGGGGAGAGTGGGCGGGGAGAGTGGGCGGGGAGAGTGGGCGGGGAGAGTGGGCGGGGAGAGTGGGGGGGAGAGTGGGGGGGAGAGTGGGAGGGAGAGAGTGGGGGGGAGAGTGGGAGGGGAGAGTGGGAGGGGAGTGGGGGGGAGAGTGGGAGGGGAGTGGGGGGGGGGAGAGTGGGGAGAGGGGGGAGAAGGGGGAGGGGGAGAGGGGGGGAGAGGGGGGGAGAGGGGGGGAGACGGGGGAGGGGGGGAGAGGGGGGAGAGGGGGGAGAGGGGGGAGAGGGGGGGAGAGGGGGGAGAGGGGGGGAGAGGGGGGAGAGGGGGGTTGGATGGAGATAGCTGCCCTGGGAGCAAGGCAATGGAAATGAAAGAGTGATGAGTGAAGAGACCATACACAGGCTTTGGAGGGGGAGGGGGCTGGTTCTGGAATCCCCCACCTGAACTTGCAAACTCACAAAAACATTTGCCTACCGTATCTTTCTCCATCCCCTATGCCCACATGTTAAAGTTTTGCAGTGTAGAGGTCAAAACCCGAGCAAACCACCCCCAAGGACATGTGGGAAGAGGAAACAATGGTGGTCAAAGAAAAATACACCAAACTGCAAATGAGAGAGAAGGAGCCAGTGGCAATGGAAGAGAAAAAGAAAGGGACGAAGTAAATGACAATGGTGCAGAGAGAGACAGTGAAAGTGGCAGAGGAGAACGGTAAGGAAGAGGATAAGAAAGGGATGATGACTAGCAGTGGGATAGACAGGAGAGAGTGACAATGGGAGGAAAAGACTGTGAGAGGGGCAACAGACTGTGGTAGTGAGAGGTAGATACCAAGAATGAAGGCTTCACTACAAAGAGAGATGGGGTAAAAGGATTGGGGATGTTTTGCGCAAAAAGGATGCAAAAATGTTTTGGCGAGAACAGTACAACGAGGGCTGAGGAAGTTGGTTTCCCAGTTTTCTGTCAGTCTTTTAAAGGTGAGCATATTCACCTTTTTGTTCTCCAACAGCAGCATTTTTCAGCTGCTTATATATAAAATGAAAATAGATTGTGGTAACATTGCGCATATGGTCTCCCTTATCCCTCCCTCTGTGTTGTATGCTGTAAGATGCCTGCCTGCCTGCCTGTCTGCCTGCCTGCCTGCCTGCCTGCCTGCCTGCCTCTACAGCTACACTACACTAGCCATCTTATAAGGTGTGGCTGAGGGTAATTACGTACAACTGTCACTTCTCCCCTTTCCTGTTCCAATCATGAAATGTGGGTGGGAAGACAGATTGTTGGTAAGCCTCCGCATGATGTTGAGTTCTCTAATTTTACTTTCATGAACTTTTCACGAGATGTAGTTAGGATGAAGCAATACATCGGTTGACTCTTTTAGAAATTATGCCCTTGGAATCTAACAGTAAACCACTCTGTGATGAATTAGCATCTCTGTAACATTTTTATGCAAACTAAATGCCCCTGTGACAACAGTCACTGCTCTTCATTGAATCTTCTATTTCATCTATCAATTTTGTTTGGAAAGGGTCCCAGACTTGCAGTACTCGAGTATTTTCAGGATGAGGATTTAGTACGCTACTGACTTTGTGGATGTACTAATCCTCCTGACGATTCTTCCATGTATCTCAGTCTGACATTTATCCTTCCTACAGTAAGCTTTATGTATTCATTTCACTTTAAATTGCTTCGTAGGTATATTCCCAGATATTTAAAGAATGAGTTTCCAGAAATTATATGGCAGCTTAGTAATCATACATTTGTTTGTGCCACGAACAACTGCTGATCCCAGCAACAAGCATCGATCACTGCAGGTTTTCTTGTAACTTCTTTATATGTAACAGAATCCTCCACAATCTGCTCAAGGAGCTTCTTCCAACATTATCAGCTAGTCAGTTATATTGCAAACAGTAAGGTCCTGTAAAACTCCCCTGGGTTATGACTTAAGTTACTTTTACACTCTTACAACAGAAGATTTTTTCTCCACTAAGAATGACATGCTGCATTCTATTTGCCTGTAACTCTTCAAGCCAGTCACAAAGCTGGTCTGATATTTTGTACAATAGTGCTTTGAGCATCAGACAAAGTCAAGGAACACAGCACCAACATGGGTACCTTTTGGGCCTTGTGAACAAAGAGCATACATATCCTGTGGTCACTTATTTCAATAAGTGTCAATTTCTTGTAGTATATCTTTCCTTGTGCGCTTACGTCAAAAACATGTCATTTCATACACAAAAACTGCCTGGCAGCATGAACATTCATACACTGCATCTGTACTGTAAATATGTGTATATGAATTTTATTCTTCTGTGAGTTAGAAATTACATTGCAGAATTGTTAGAGCTTTGCTGGCACATACACGATGTGCCCCCGTTCCATTAGGAATGTGGCAATGAAAAATAAGAGTCATAGATTATATTCACAAAATCACTGTACTTATTCAAATAGTCTCCTCCTCAATCAAAACACAGCTGAATTTGTTTTAAAATTGGTCTGAAACAGTCACCATAGTCTTTTTTGGACTTGCATTTAGTACCGCACTACAATTTTCTTGGATGTCCTTTACTGCATCATAACAGCATTCCTTCATTGCGAACTTCAATTTAGGGAACAATCAGAAGTTGGCTGGAGTCAAATCTGGTGTATACGGTGGGTGGTCCAGGATTGTGATATATTTGCTAGCCAAAACCTCACGCGCAACTGTTGCTTTATAGGCTGGGTAGTGGTGGTGGTGGTTGTATGCTTAGGACGCTCAACAGCGAGGTCATCAGTGCTTGGTAGACTGGGGTGTCATCATGGAGGAATAAACAGTAACCTGCCTCTTAGTATTGCGTCAAATTTGATGAATTCTCACTCACACATGCTGGAGAACTCAAACTTTATGAAGCCTCACTTCACCACAGCCATTTTCCGTTAGGTGTCAGACGTGTATTGTTACATTTGCAGCCTGGATGCCTGCTGCAGCTGTTTTTGAAACTCCAAGGATCGAAACACCACAATTTGTTTTGAGATAGCATTGCAGTTTGGAAATTCACACAAGCAGTCCTAACGGAATTGGGACACACTGTGTACACATGCTGCAGTTAGTCACAGGTTTTTTCAGAAGGACTACCTACACAGCCCTCATAATGTTAGATGTTGATACAAACCTTTAGTACACACATCACATTCAGAATTAAGCAAAAGAGTTCACAGGTTCCATTTTAGTGGGTAGCTAGGTGATTACTGCCCCCCCCCCCCCCCCCCCCCCCCGACATTGTCCTATTTGTCTGGCACAGCCTTATACAATTGAGGTGTAAACAGGTAATCCGAAGATTATGTTCCAATTTCAGTCCTTAATCATTTGTTTTTCTTTCTTTTTCTTCCCATAGTCCTTCCTTGTTTCACAATTTTCTTTTCCTGTCTTCAGACCAGTTTTTGCCAGTTTTCTTTGCTCTCCTGCCTTTGAATTCTTTCAGTTTTAAAACCCTTTCCCTAAAAATCTCTTCCTTATACTAATTTCGTCTTCTCCCCTTATGTTAGTCCTTTCCAAATCTTTCATAACCTTTTTAATCCAGGTGGTTGTTAATTTTTTTTCCATTAGATATCTGAAGATCTGCTTGGTGATTATTGTCATCCATTCTGTGTAAATATGTTCAAAAAATAGTGATCTTCTCTTTACTTTTTCCAACATGTTTCCTATGTTCTGATAAATTTCATTGTTACTTCCTAATTTCCAAAATGCTGTATGTTCTGGAGACCCAGTATTTTCCATATAATAATTCTTTCTAATATTTCTAATTTATCAAGCATGTAATTTAATCCAAGACATTCCTTAGAATACAGGAAATCTGGTTTCACTACTGTGTATATGTGCAGAAATTCTTAAGCCTGCCATGTTGGTTGTCAAAGATGTGTGTCTGTATGTATGTGTGTGTGTGTGTGTGTGTGTCTTTTATTGTGTCTGTCTACCAGGGCTTTCCCGTTTGGTAAGTCATGGAATCAACATTCTAAATTCTTTTACGCATGTCTCTCTCTGTAGTTACGCTTTCTTACTCAGCATCATCATCTCATTGCCACTGTCTATAAATTTATCCTTCCCACTGTCTCCTTTTTCTCCCATTGATTTACAGTAAATCCCACTGCCACGGTCTCCACTCTCACTTATACTATCTCCTTTTGTCTTTCTTTCCCACTGCCACTTTCTCCCATACCCCGGCAATTCAAAAAGTCTGGGGGTTCCAACTAACTGTTTCCCTATATCAACATGTTTAAAACTTCAGTCCAAACTATGCCCTATATTTATGTCAAAGTTCACTGGTCTGGGAGGATCCAGACCCCCCCCCCCCCCAAGCCTATGGATGGTCTTCATTCATCCGTTTTCCATTTCCCCTATCTCCTCTCTCTTTTTTTCCCAATGCTATCTCCATCCTTCTCTCACTCTTTTTACCTTCACTGACTATCACTATCTCCTCTCTCTCTGGCTCCCATTACTATTGTCTTCATCCACCTCTGTCTTTCATGGCCACTTTTTCTCTTCATACATCACCTCACTCCCCCCCCCCCCTCGCCCATTTGCACTGTCTCTCCTCTCTTCTACACGGCAAAATTTTTGGTGAGGAAGCTGGAGTAAGAACTGATGCAGCTAGTTTCCCACTTTTCTGACAGACATTTAAAAAAGAACATATCTGCCTTCTTTGTGCCCCAAAATGAACATTTTTCTGCTGGTTTCTGTCTTTTTTTCTGCTACAACACGGTGTACTGCTTAAACAAAATGAATTCTGTAGGTGAAATGAAATGCCATGTGGCTAGGGCCTCCCGGCAGGTAGACTGGTCGCCTGGTGCATGTCTTTTTGAGTTGACACCACTTTGGCGACTTGCGTGTCGAAATTCTATAGGTCAGCCAAGTTTATTCATAGATTTCGACTTATTTATATACTTTGATACACATAAACAACAAACAACTAACTACACACAATATAAGGTTAATACGAAACTGTGCTTTATATTTTTCTGGATACTTGGCTCACTGATCACTATTCATTAAAAACATTGCACTTACTATTTGTATCTTAGAAGAGTTAACATACTGTTATTACACATATTCTACTGAATTTGTAGTCTTCAGTTTCACATAATTTTTGGCAGTCATTTTAAGTTATTTTCACACATGTTTAGAGCTTTTTCAGCTCTTTTTTTCATGCAGTACCACTTTGGACATATTTGTAAAGGTGTAAAGTACCCATTATACAGAGACAGCAAATAATAAATTGTATTGGTGAGAAAATGCTGAATAAAAACATAGTTTGTTGTCCTCATAACCCTTGCCAACTGTTCACTACACCACTCAAAACTTCGTTTACACTGCAGACCAAATATTATGTGCGCAAGAACATTAACTTTAAGTCTCTGGCTCTTGGTAACGGATAATGATATTGAAAGAAGTTCCAATGTTCCCTGAAACCATCATCTTAAAAACATGTGGAAAAAATTAATTTCAACGATTTGCCATGAACAGGAATTATAGAAATGACCATCCAATCCAAAATCTAGGTTTTTTGGGGTTTTTCTCTGGAACCACCCATGAACAAACTGTGCTTCTATAAATGGTCTACAGCCCACCCTAGAATGTAATGCAAAAGAGCCATGCACTTTTCTCAATTAGCCTGGGTGGAGGAAGTGTGCAGTATTTTTGTTTTGACCCTGTACTGTAGGAAGGCTACAGCATGCCTGTTATTCCAAAAGGTATACAAACTGTGACTAGACCCAAGGCTATCAAAACATTTGAGCGAATATCTCTCGTCAATAGAAGCCGAGATACGACCCCCTGGAAAATCACATTTTTGCACACGGCTTTTTGGGACATATTTGTACCATGCACTGTCATGCACAAACCGATAACCCATCCATCCTTTTACCTTGTTTCTATTTTTCTCAGACTTTCAAACTTTGCACCATTTCACATTGTTGAATGCTTTTTTTACTTCAACAAATCCTATGAACATGTCCTAAATTTTATTATGCCTTGTTTCCACTATCACTCATAATAATGAACTGTCCCTCTGGTGCGGTTACTGATCTAACAGGTTCTCAGTTTTCTTTTCTATTCTTTTGCATGTTATTCTTGGTGGCAACTTAGATGCACGAGTTGTTAAGCTGACTGCGAGATAGTTCTTGCACTTATCTGCCTTTGCCATCTTTGGACTATGTGAATGACTTTTCCAGAACACTGATGATACGTCTCTAGTCTCACAGACCCTACACAACCATAAATGTTTGGTGGCCACTTCCACCAATAATTTTAGTATTTCTGGACGGATGCCATGTATGACTCCTGTCTTATTTGATTGCAAGTCTTCCAAAGCTCAGTTAAACTCTAATACTGGATCTTTTTGTTTCCAAATTGACTTCTGTTTCTTCTTTATCAACAGACTGTTCCTCCCTATTTTAGAGACTTCTAATGTCATCCTTCCATTTATCTGCTACCTCCTCTGTGTTCAGCAAGGTATTTCTCTTGCACTCTGAATGTTGATGCCCTTGTTTTAATTTCACCAAAGGGATTTTTTGACCTTTCCATATGCTGAATCAGTCCTTCCAATGACAGTATCCTTTTCAATTTCTTTAAATTTTTTCTGTTGCTTTTTCACCTTGGCTTCCCTCGTTCCCTACTCATTTTCCATTCCTAAGTGACTTATTCTGCAGTATTCCTGTCTTTCCCTGATCATTTTTTAGTTTTTTTATCATTTCAAGTATTTATTCTGTAACTCAAAAGCTGCTTTGCAGTTACCTTCCTTGTACTTATGTTTGTCTGTCAAATCTCCGAGACTGCCATTTTTACAAATGGCTACACCTCTTGAACTGAACTGCCTGCCATGGTATTCATTATCACACCATTTAAACCCTTAAAGATCAAACTTACATCATAACAACTCAGTATCTCATTTCATTCTACTGTGATTCTTTGGGCCAATTCTCAAACTTCAGTCTACTTTTCATCATTACTAGTTTGTGATCCGAGTCTATATCTGCTCCTGCGCACACCTTATAATGCAATCTATGTCTGATCATGATACAGCCCAGCTGGACTCTCCCCATGTCTCCAGACTTTTTCCATGTATACCTCCTCCTCTTGCAGTTTTTTAACTGTTTATTCACCATCAGTAGGTGAATTTATTGCCAAATTCAATCTCTCTCCTCTCTCATTCCTACTACGAAGTTCACATTTTCCCAGAACTACTACTTTTCCTGCCCCTACTATCACATCCCGGTCCCTCACAATTATTACATTATTCTTTTACACACTGCATTACTCGCTCCCATGACAATACGTACTTTATCTGTGCATCTCTTGCTGTGACATCAGCGAATATACCTGAATTTTTGCTGTTGGTGTTGATTTGCTGTTGATTCTAATGAAAACAATCCATTAATTCCAATAAGAATAACCCAGCAACTAACTCTTTGACCTCCCTACCTATCTGTAATGAATCCTCCTCCCATTATAGCAATTTTTGCTGATGCCGATATTACACCGTATTCATTTGACCAGGAATCCTGATCTTTTTATTTCATGTTACTTACCTCCACTATATATAATTGATCCTTTGCATTCACTTTTTAGATTTTCAATGTTACCTTTTTGTTGGTTATCCAGTCTTTTTATCAAAGTCACCTCTTCTTTGGCAATTCCCTTTCAGGTTTTCACTGGTTCCTGCACCCTCATTCTATTGATAATTGCCAATTCTTTTGCAGTTTGTAGCAGTTTTCCATTCCAATCGCAGGAGGATGCACCAAATCTCAGTCTGCTCCTCCGCCCTCTTTGCAAGGCAGTTGGCTGTACAACAGTGACTCCTTATACAGCATGTCTGTGACTTTTATTCAAAATTTAAGCAGTAGCTGGGATCCACTCTGTGACCCAGGACTTCGTGATCACTAGTTATCTTCTACGACTAACTGTTGTAACTATTTCTGTCTGGTTTCTAATTTGCCATTCACCTGGAGCAGTTGTAAAGTATTTTACACTGCTTAAAAGACACGATCAGAGCACTGTGATCTCTTAGCTTAATTGGGTGGCCTGAGGCCTAAATTTCTATCACTTTTTGTTAAATATTCATCTGATAAGCTGTAACTACTTTTGTTACGATTTCGATTTTACAAATAGAATCTTATGGCATTGGTCCTTTACCTAGTTTGCACTTATGATAAATCTCTCACCCAGCACAAAGTTCCAAGCAACTGGAAAAAAGTGCACGTGGCTCCAGTATATAAAAAGGGTAAAAGAACAGACTCCCAAAATTACAGACCAATATCAGTAACTTTGGTTAGCTGCAGAATCTTTAACGTGTTTCAGTTTGAATATAATAAACTTCCTTGAGACTGAGAAGCTTACGTGCATGATTCAGCATGGTTTTAGAAATTATCACTTGTGTGAAACTTGGCTTCCCTTTTCTCACATGATATACTGTGACCTATGGATGAACGGCAACAGATAGATTCCATATTTCTAGATTTCCGGAAAGCATTCGACATGGTACCCCATTCCAGGATGTTAACGAAGGTATGAGCATAGGTTCAGAGATATGTGAGTGGTTCAAAGACTTCTTAAGTAACAGAACCCAGTATGTTGTTCTTTATGGTGAGTGTTCATCAGAGACAAGAGTATCATCATCAGGAGTGTCCCCGGGAAGTGTGATAGGACCTTTGTTGTCTCCATACACATAAATGATTTGGTGGACAGCGTGGGCAGCAATCTGTGTTGTTTCCTGACGATGCTGTGGTGTACGGTAAGCTTTCAACGCTGAGTGATTGTAGAAAGATACAAAACAACTTACAGACAAAATTTCTAGTTGGTGTGATAATGGCAGTTAGCTCTAAATGTGGAAAAATAGAAGTTAATGCAGATGGGTAGGAAGAACAAACTTGTAATGTTTGGATATAATATCAGTAGTGTCCTGCTTGACACAGTGAAATCATTTAAACATCTGGGCGTAACGTTGCAAAGTAATATGAAATGGAACAAACATACGAGCACTGTGGTAGGGAAGGTGACTGGTCGACTTCGGTTTACTGGCAGAATTTTAGGAAAGTGTGGTTCACATGTAAAGGAGACCATTTATACGATGCTGGTGCTCCCTATTCTTGGGTACTGCTCAAATGTTTGGAATCCGTACCAGGTTGGATTGAAGGAAGATATTGAAGCAATACATTATCACATACAGAAAGATAATTTAAAGCACTGCCTGCAGGCTACAGTACATCATTATTCTACTACTTTGAAGAAGTTGGCTAGCTTTCTTTGACAGGTCATTTTATGCAGTTTCTTTAGTGCATATTGATTTATGCTCATCAGGTGCAACAACACAATTTGGTTTAGTTTACTTTGTCACTCCCCACATGTAATCACTTTATTTATATTATCCAACATTTCACATTTATTGCAATCATCATCTACACTTTCTTCATCAGCATCATCCTCATCCCCAACAGTTCCACTACTCTCAATTCAAACAGTGTCAATAATGTCCTCATCTCTGGTCTGTTGTTCTTTGTCAATGACTACCCAATGGTTCAACTGTTCAAGGATAATATTGCACTAGAGAACACCACAAGCAGACTGGGTGTTACTGATGTTTAAATCTACATCACTACAGCATTCCTCTATTATATTTTCGGCAATGGAACACTTTTTCCAGCAATTCCTAATAGTCATCAAACTGATGCTTTATCACACTAGACTTACTGAAATCCAACACACTTAAGATTTATGATTTCAAGAACATTTCCCTTTCCTCATCTGAATTTACCATTGAACTGAGGAGTTCATGGTGAGAATTAGCCTTAAATGCTCATATGCTGCCTTGATCCAGTGGCAACACATCAGCAGGTGGATGAGCTGGACAGCGATCAAGGATTAGTAGAGCTGCTTCTCTCAGCTTAATTGACCATAGGTGCTTTATCAATGAAAGAACAAGCTCTTCTTGAAACCAATTGGTGAAAATAGTCATGTCATCCAAGCATTCTTTGAATGTCTGTTAAGTGAATTGTAAAGATTACATTTCTACATACTTGAAACATGTTGAGCTTTTACTTTTATCTATGCTAAGAGGTTTCAAGCTTATAGTCTGATTTATTTGTGGCAAAGAGGATGATTATTGTGTCCATGTTAATTTTCAAATCCATCATATTTCCTGATTTTTGCTTGTCTAGAGAACTAGTTGGAAGCAACAGACAATAATGTGCCATTTCATCAAAATTATACACTTAATGATCATTTAAATTTACAATTACTTTGTGTAGAATTTTGGAAAACTGTGAAGCAGGTAGTCATAAAATCTCACTTCTCCTTCAGTGGTCATTTGGGCAATTACCACAGCAACATTTCCATCTTGAAAAACATCCATCAGAAGTTATAAAATCTTTGTTGCCATGTAAATCAACGTCAAATTTTTCAGTTTCTACTTTAATAGTTGGCCTGCAAAGTGGCAAACCTTCACTTTTTTTTAAATTAAAAACCATTTATAAAGGCAATCATCAAGTTCACTGTCTTTTTATACTTTTTGTCTTCTTTCTGTCAATTCCCACATAACTGTCAACTGCATTCACAAAACTTCTAAGTTTATTCTCTTCATTCACTCATCCACTAATTGTTCCTTCAGATACAACACATGCTCATGGCAAACTTACTGTCACCATTCTTCACATGATCAACCATTTTTAGTTTATCACTCACAGAATATGCTTTCCATTTCTGTGACATTGTGACAAGTACACAGAAATCTACACAATGAATGACTAATTTATGATCCACAAGCTGATTGTGCTCACTTCAGTTTAGCTAAGCAATGCTCCATAGTCACTTTTTTGACTGCATCATAATGTTAACTGTGAGATGTGTATTCAAAGTTTCTGTCCAGAAACAGTCCTGATATGTTGATAAGACAAACTAAAGGTTGTGTTTAATTATGTCCATCTATTCTGGTTATTGTTCAGAGAATACAGAAAGCCTACATGCAAACTGAAATAACATTCTCTCAGGTATGTAATATATACTGAGAGTGCAAATTCTTAAATCTTCCAACTGTCTACTCAACTGCAAGGATTGAGTAGGAGATGGATACAACAAAACCCTACACAAATAACTAACACTGTGTAGGAACCTCAGATGTGGACATAATGCTGATGATTGGTATAGCAAAGTCACACTTATTACATATCCCAGAGGAACACCATTCTCTCGTTTGAATATCTCTGGCAGATTTTCACTAACTTGGGTGGACAAGAGGGACCATTTGCAGATTGGTGGATGTCCTGTAAGTAGTTCTGCAGGCCAGCAAAAGTATAAGGCGTGTGTGAGTGCAGTCTGCATAAGAAAGATAGTGCATTGTCACCTCCTGCAGGATGAGGTAATTCCAAGACCCAACTCATAATCAATTGACCATGTATTTAGTGTATCCTATGCAATAGATGAGAGTTACATTACGACAAATGGTCCACAATATATGACAATATCAGACTAATGGATGAAGGTGAAGTCATAGTCAACCAAATTTTTTGAAAGCAGCTAGCAAGAGTTATTTTCTCTGCTTTTTAAGGTTCCATAACACACTGTACTGAATTTAATCACTGCCTGACCAATACACCACACAAGAGCATGCCTGACCTTCTGGTACTTTATTCAGTTTGTAACAATGAAAATAATTTTTAACAATTTAATGTAATTGAATGGATGAAAAATTACTCGCAAATTGGTGGCACGAGAACACACATATGAAAAGTTTTACTTATGCAAGTTTACAGAGCCAATGGCTCCTCCTCCTGGCAGAAGGGGTGAAGGGGAAGGAAGAGGGATGAAGGAGAAGGAAGAGGGGTGAAGGGGAAGGAACTGGAAAGTTTCAGAAAAGGGGTAGAGTTTGGAAAAGTCACCCAGAACCCCAGGTCAAGAGATACATACTGGATGGGATGAGAAGGAAAGCTTTCATTTTCATTCCATCTGGTGAACCTCCCCTGGTCCAGTGTTCTGGGTGACTTATGAACTCTATCCCTCTTCCTAAAGCTCTCCAGTTCCTTCCCCTTGAACCCTTTTGCCAGAAGAAGGAGCCACTGGCTCTGAAAGGTTTATACAGTTTGTGGTATTTGTAATGTATAGTTTTACTGTCAGTCTAACAAATCCAACTTAAGACTAGGCTAGCACAATTGCCAACTCAATTGATTAGAGTAAATGTAGCATTTTTAGATCAGAAAGCCCATCTATTTCTTGCTTTTTGTTTCAAACATCAGTGACCCATTTTCCTGCCTATTCCTCCCAAAATGCTGTAGTGTGTGTACATAGTGTCACTGCATGTCCCCAGACATTTGAGTTAGTAGTATGGTTGTTATGTTAATGAAAGATTAATTTCATTACACTCCATGAGGTTATAGTCTGATTAACAATAAAACATGAGGTTTAATCCAACAAAAAGCATAGTTTGCTAACTAGACAACTGTCTATACAATTGTATGAAATAAAATTAAAGAAATTTATGTTAAAATTAATTTCAGAGCCCCAATACAGTTACTTCATTACATATTTGTGAGAACTATTAAAACACCAAAAAATAAGTATTTGTTACTGTCAAGAAAAGTAATGTGGGTTGTAATAAAAACTTACGTTATTGGCACTTTGTGCAATACTGACACTTTACAACAGCTACAAATGTGAAACTTCCTAGCAGATTAAAACTGTGTGCCGGACCAAGACTCAAACTCGGTCTCGAGTTTGAGTCTCGATCCAGCACACAGTTTTAACCTGTCAGGAAGTTTGATATCAGCACACACTCTGCTGTGGAGTGAAAATCTCATTCTGGAAGAAACAAGTGTATTTTTTCCTCAAGAACTATATCATACCTTGCTTCAACTCTTCTATCCTCTGTTCAATACATCTTCGCATAGCCTGAAGTTCATTGTTGTTGCAGTTGATGTCCTGGTGAAGCACAGTTTGGAAATCCAATTGTGTATCCTTTCCTTGTCCTCCCAAACTTCTTACCAACCTTTATCAAAAGGAAAATACTGTCAAACAATTAAAATTACTACCTTTTTCCATATGTATAGGCAAAGAGTGACAATTAAAACTCACATTACATACACAACTAGGCTAAGAACCACAATTTTTAAAAAAATCAAATGTTATTGGTATTTTTCCCGGAAAATAATTAAAAAAAATTATTTGACAATATATACTTAGCCGTATTTCAAATCTGGCAGTAGCCTTTTCTAGCATTCTATTGAATTGAGTTCAGCCACTACATTATATTAATCAATACTGGAGAGTAATTTGTAGGCACAGATAATGGAATATTTCAGCATGTTCCAAAACAAGAATGTTGCTCGACCTTGCACTTCCAATTATCTTGACAGTAGAGTACACTGTTGGTATGACACCTAACCTTAGGTAAACTGAATGAGGCTAGACAACATGGAAGTTTGGGACATTTCTCTCATAGGTGATTTAACTTCAGCAACTCAATTTGGAAGAAGTATCTAGTGTTGGAGTCAACTGCTGTGGGCAACAATGTTTTGTTGACAGAAATTATAGCTGAATATCACAGTTTGTAACAGCAGATAGACGGGTGACAGTGCAGCAAATTTCTGACCAATTAAATATGAGACAAAAATTGGGCAGCAGTCTCACCATCCATGAGCACTTCCTAACTATGAGGTACAGGAGCCTCTACCTTACATGTATAATATTCTCAAGAGTACAAGCTGTCACTTAGTGCTGTGGCTGATTTGAGTGACCGTAAGTGGCAGAATCCTTTATGGTCGCTAACGCTAGCCACTGTGCTGAGTGTCAAGTTTGGATTGTGTGAATAGTGCCTATGCTCACTGCCCATCACAGTACACAGACCAGCACAAATCAGGAACACTGCCATTGGACATCTGACCTTTGACTGATGAGGATGGTACACGTTTGTACATGCTGATGGCAGTGTGTGAGGACATTGAAAACCACATTAGGTCATAGATAACATTTGCCGATAGAACACCATTTGAACAAATGGTGGAGGTATTTTCATGTGATGGATATTTACAGGATGAACTGGGTCCACCAATTTGCCTACCATATCTCACTGGCATATAACACAAGCACCTCCACACCGTCACCTGCTCCTCTTTGCTTACAGCACTTCACAGTTGTCCTATGCCTTCAGTAAGATAATGCACCATCTGATTACTTCTGTATTGGGATAGAATGTTACAACAAACACTTGACAGACATTGGGCTGCTTGTGTGACACTGCAGATCAATTTATGTCTAAATCTGCATTACTATCACTACTAAACTTGCTTAAAAACAGTTCAGGAGCCAAGATTAACCAGCACTAGAGACAAGAGCACCTCGGATTTAAGAAAGAAAAAATACTACTAAAGCTATAATAACACGAATTATTTCAATCAGGAGGCATTCCACGGTGAGGAGGGTTCCCTTCATGGCAGAAATAATTCCAGTAAATTGGGAATGCAGATCTGAAGGTTCAGTGAGCTCATGTCATCGAAACACATCGGTAATTAGAAAATAAAGAGACTGAACTATGTTGTTGTTGTGGTCTTCAGTCCTGAGACTGGTTTTATGCAGCTCTCCATACTACTCTATCCTGTGCAAGCTGCTTCATCTCCCAGTACCTACTGCAACCTACATCCTTCTGAATCTGCCTAGTGTATTCATCTCTTGGTCTCCCTCTATGATTTTTACCCTCCACGTTACCCTCCAATACTAAATTCATGATCCCTTGATGCCTCAGAACATGTCCAACCAACCGATCCCTTCTTCTAGTCAAGTTGTGCCACAAACTCCTCTTCTCCCCAATCCTATTCAATACCTCCTCATTAGTTATGTGATCTACCCACCTAATCTTCAGCATTCTTCTGTGGCACCACATTTTGAAAGCTTCTCTTCTCGTACAAACTATTTATCGTCCATGTTTCACTTCCATACATGGCTACACTGCATACAAATACTTCCAGAAACGACTTCCTGACACTTAAATCTCTACTAGATGTTAACAAATTCCTCTTCTTCTGAAACACTTTCCTTGCCATTGCCAGTCTACATTTTATATCCTCTCTACTTTGACCATCATCAGTTACTTTGCTCCCCAAATAGCAAAACTCCTTTACTACTTTAAGTGTCTCATTTCCTAATCCAATTCCCTCAGCATCACCAGACTTAATTCAACTACATTCCACTATCTTCGTTTTGCTTTTGTTGATGTTCATCTTATATCATCCTTTCAAGACACTGTCCATTCCGTTCAACTGCTCTTCCAAGTCCTTTGCTGTCTCTGACAGACTTACAATGTCATCGGCGAACCTCAAAGTTTTTATTTCTTCTCCGTGGATTTTAATACCTACTCCAAATTTTTCTTTTGTTTCCTTTACTGCTTGCTCAATATACAGATTGAATAACATCGGGGAGAGGCTACAACCCTGTCTTACTCCCTTCCCAACCACTGCTTCCCTTTCATGTCCCTCGACTCTTATAACTGCCATCTGGTTTCTGTACAAATTGTAAATAGCCATACGCTCCCTGTATTTTACCCCTGCCACCTTCAGAATTTGAAAGAGAGTATTCCAGTCAACATTGTCAAAAGCTTTCTCTAAGTCTACAAATGCTAGAAACGTAGGTTTGCCTTTCATTAATCTTTCTTCTAAGGTGAGTAGTAAGGTCAGTATTGCCTCACGTGTTCCAATATTTCTACAGAATCCAAACTGACCTTATCCGAGGTCGGCTTCTACCAGTTTTTCCATTCATCTGCAAAGAATTCGCGTTAGTATTTTGCAGCTGTGACTTATTAAACTGATAGTTTGGTAACTTTCACATCTGTCAACACCTGCTTTCTTTGGGATTGGAATTATTATATTCTTCTTGAAGTCTGAGGGTATTTCGCCTGTCTCATACATCTTGCTCACCAGATGGTAGAGTTTTGTCAGGACTGGCTCTCCCAAGGCTGTCAGTAGTTCTAATGGAATGTTGTCTACTGCCGGTGCCTTGTTTCGACTCAGGTCTTTCAGTGCTCTGTCAAACTCTTCACGCAGTATCGTATCTCCCTTTATCTTCATCTACATCCTCTTCCATTTCCATAATATTTTCCTCAAGTACACTGCCCTTATATAGACCCTCCATATACTCCTTCCACCTTTCTGCTTTCCCTTCTTTGCTTAGAACTGGGTTTCCATCTGAGCTCTTGATATTCATACAAGTGGTTCTCTTTTCTCCAAAGGTCTCTTGAACTATAATAGTTGGTTGGTTGTTTTGGGGAAGGAGACCAGACAGCGAGGTCATCGGTCTTATCGGATTAGTGAAGGACGGGAAAGGAAGTTGGCCGTGCCCTTTGAAAGGAACCATCCCGGAATTTGCCTGGAGCGATTTAGGGAAATCACGGAAAACCTAAATCAGGATGGCCGGACGCGGGATTGAACCGTCGTCCTCCCGAATGCGAGTCCAGTGTTTAACCACTGCGCCACCTCACTCGGTGAACTATAATGTCCCATAAACGATGTCATCAGAGATTTAGTACAAGTTTGATCTGGAAAAGGAAATCTGGATTATCATCCTAAAAAATTATCATAGTATTTGCCTTAAGCAATTTAGGGTAACCACAGAAACTCAGTCTGGATAGTCTTTGTCACCTTACTACCAAGCCCATATTCTCCCATAACTACCTGTTATTCCTTTCAATTCCTCACAATTGATTTTCATCTCCCTTTACACACAGACACTCATTCAGTGTCCTCATAATGTCTATGTACTGTGTCAGGTTTTGTGATGTGGACACGCACAGGGTGGTTACGATTAAACTTTCACAACTGAGAGGGCCCATGAAAAACAAGTTATTGTAAGACAATGATACTTTGTGGAAACACGGCACGTGCAAGACAAATAATAAATAAACCACTGAAAGAAACAAATTTTAACTTCCACACTTAATTGTGTACCAAGTTTACGAACCATGCTGAATGGGACAACCATCTGCATCCACAACAGCTTGGAACCAGACCAGAGATACAATTTCACAACTGTTCACAGCACTTTTCAAACTGCAGACAACGGAATGTTCAGTTGTCATGACACAGCTAGTCACTGCTCAAAGATCGCACATTGTGTCTAGTATTCACAGTAATTACTTCAATAATTTGTGGTGAAATTGGCCATCTGCCTCTCCCAAGAGCAATTCCCAAATCGTCAGTCAATGCAAACTTCTGAACCACTTTCTTGAACCACGGGGCGGAAGGAGGACCTCTCCATATTCCTTTAATGAGTCAATATTTGCAAAGAGCAGCAGCACTATTTGTGCTGTTTTGAGAAAATAGCTTTATGATTAAAGCCCTGCTCACCATATCCAGACCCAAAGTGATCAACTGCAACTATAATGCACATTGATGCTTGGGTTGCAACCCTAAGTCGCCACACCAGTACTGCCACCCAATAGTAAATCATGACACTAACATTAATAACAATTCTGCAGTGCTCAGAACATCATTCATATAAAGCTAGGTGCCCATATGGTAAATAGTTTTCTGTTCTACATTGGCTCAAGTAGCAAAGATTTAGTTCTAACAATCCTGTATAACTGACTGTTGTTGTTGGTGCTTGCTGTTTATTCTGATGAGAATAATCACGTCAATGAACTGTTTCCAGTAACTCACTCTCTGCCATACCCACATATTCCTAACGAGTCCTACTCTTGTTAAACCATTTTCTGCTGCTGTTGATATTACTCAATATTTATATCACCAGAAATTATATTCTTTCCTTTTCACTGTACTGACCTCCACTGTATCTAGATTGAGCCTTTCCATTTCTCTTTTCAAATTTTCTAGCTTGCCTACCATTTTCAAACTCCTTACATTCCACACTCAGACTCTGTCAATATTACCCTTTTGTTAGTTATTCAATCTTTTTCTCAAGGTCACCTCCCCTTGACATTAGCCACCTGGAGACACTAAAGGGGGTCTAATCGGCAATCTTTTGCCACTGGTGAGATGGTCATCATGAGACTATTTCAATTACAGGTCACATGTCCTGTGGATTCACACTATGTAACTATGATGCACTGTATTCCATTGTCTTCTACACCCTTTTATTGCTGATCATTGCGAAATATTCCACCTTTAGAGGCAGTTTCCCGTACCACAAGCAACAGTGTGCTGTGAGTGCCTGTCCCCCTCCTCTATACCCTCAGTCAAAACAAGGCACCGGCAGTAGACAACATTCCATTAGAACTACTGACAGCCTTGGGAGAGCCAGTCCTGACAAAACTCTACCATCTGGTGAGCAAGATGTATGAGACTGGCAAAATACCATCAGACTTCAAGAAGAATATAATAATTCCAATCCCAAAGAAAGCAGGTGTTGACAGATGTGAAAGTTACCGAACTATCAGTTTAATAAGTCACAGCTGCAAAATACAATGTGAATTCTTTACAGAAGGTGACTCCTAATATTGGAAATATTTGGCCACCATTGCTGAAAGTTTTTATTTCAAATTTTAGCAGTGGTTGGGATCAAACTCTCAACATCCAGAATGAATTTTCATGTTTCCTGCTTGTGCCGGTCTGGGAAATGAACTTGGGAGTGTTGCCTTCTGCAGGCAATTTCTCTACTGTTTGAGCTATCCAAGCACAACTGAAGACCCACCTTCATAGCTTTACTTCTGTCAGTACCTTATCTCCGACCTCCTAAACTTCAAAGAAGTTGTTCCACACACCTTATAGGACTGGCATTCCTGAAAGAAAGGATATTGCCAATACATAGCTTAGCCACAGGTTGGAAGATTGTTTCCACAGTTTTAATCTGTCATGACATTTAAAATTAGCACACTCCACAGCAGAGTGAAAATTTATTCTGGAAAATCTCCCAGGCTGTTGTTCAGCCATGTCTCTGTAATATCCTTTCTTCTAGGAGTGCTAGTCCTGCAAAATTTGCAAGGGAACTTCTGTCAAGTTTAGAAAGTAGGAATGAGGTATTGGCAGAAGTAATGCTGTGATGGTGGGTCATGTGTTGCACTTGGGTAACTCACGAGGTGACACACAGTTTTAATAAGCCAGGAAGTTTTCATTGGTAGCAAGGATGTTAACCGAAGTCATATATATACACTTGTTTGCAGGGAGATAACTAGTGATCGGCATGGACTTGGCTAAAGTGATTTCAAAAAAAATCACGCAATATTTAAATCAGGATAGCTGGACATAGCAAGTGCTTGCATCCTGCTGGACTGGAGGCTATTGTCTTAAATACACTGTCTAAAATAGGTTATACCTAATAAAAATGTAAAATGAGACATTAAGAGTGCTAAACTTTTGAAAATCGTTACTGGTATTGCGGAAAACAATAAAAAACTAACAGTAAGTTTTACAAGAAGCTGACAGGAAGGATGTGTATAACGTGACAGATTATCTCCAAATTTTATACAGTGTGAACAAAAAGCTCCTAATACACATATGCCCTTTTCTTAACCGTTTCCACATAAATCAATGAAAACAACTAGAAATGGGAATTGTGTAGCGTCGTCCTTACAAACCGTGTCAGTACGCAGTTCACTTGCGCGTGGTACAATTGTTTACCTCAAGTCTCAGTCCAACAGTGTTTGTCGTAGTGCACAGTACTACACTGATGTCATGTGAACAATGAAGACAGTTTTGTGTTTTGAAATGCCACGGATATTCACATATGCAGAGTATGCTGACATGGTGTTTGTCTATGGTTCGTCCAGTGGGAATTCGAGAGCTGCTGTGCGAGAATACCAACAACAATTTCTGAATTGCAGAGTGCCAGATAGCACAGTTTTTCACAGATTGCATGAGCATGGGACACTTCCCAGCATAAATGTTGTCTCTGAACATCCTGTACAACAAACTCTTAATGAAGTTGAGAACATTCTTCAAATAGTGGAGCGCAACTCTACAACTAACTATAGAAGAATTGCTGCCCAACTTGGTATTCTTCCCCATAAATAAGTGATACACACAGTACTGGAGCATGGTCTGCATCCCTTTCATCGGCAGAGTGTACAACATCTGCATGAACGTGATGCTGTCGCCCGGCAAGAATTGTCAATGGATATTTGCCAATGAGCGATTAATTCCATGTATTCTGTTCACTGATGAGTCAACATTTACCTGTGATGGAATCAACAGGCACAACTCTTGTGTATGGGCATATGAAAATGTGCGTGCTACTGCGGAAACGAATTTTCAACGATGTTTCTCAGTCAATGTGTGGTGTGATATTATTGATGACCAACTCATCGGTCCAGTTGTGTTTTAGATAACCGTCTTACTGGGACACGGTATCTTGAGTTTCTTCAAAATGTGTTACCAGAATACGTAGAGGATATCCCTTTGGCAACATGAGCTCATATGTACTTTCAGCATGACAGTGCTCCTACACATTCCGTACGACCAGTGACAAGTGACACAGTATCTCATCATAACGTATCCTGGTCATTGGATCGGTTGTTGTGGAGTCATTGCTTGGCCACTGAGGTCACCCAATCTTACCCCATTGGATTACTGTTTGTGGGGGTGGCTGAAGAGCAACGTCTACAAGCACAGAGTGGACACAAGAGAGGACCTTCTCACTCGTATTTAACATGCTTGTGCCCAGGTAAAGGAATGCAAAACTGGGCTCTGATTGACAACACAACACCTGGGTCATTCCATGTCAATTCAACCAATTTGAGAAAATGTTCCAGCTTATAGCCTCAGATTTGGCTGAAATTTAGCACACCAATGCTACCAAGTGTGGAACACTCATGAACAAAATTTTAAGTTCCCCTGCCAATTAGTTCCAGAATTATGGCTTGTGAAAAAGGTGGCGTGACCCGGAAATTGCAATCCGCATCTGGCAATCTATCTTCAGACCCAACTTCAGGTCTTAACAACTTTGGAACTATTCCGCACAGCCCAGTGAAATTTTTACAACCCAGTAACATCCACTTAGAGAACACACTCCATGAATGAAAACACCAACATATTTCTGAGGGAAAATAAAAACATTCCAAAATGTGATTAAAAAAATGTAATACGTTAAGAGGTACATATTGTAGGTGCCCTCTATGCCAAATATAATTCACTCAAAGGTATAATTTTTTTTTGTAAGCTTAATGTGGCCAAAACACACACAGAACTCATCTTGCCCATATCAGTCACACAAACAGAGTTACATGCACACAAAAACTTGAAAAATTACCTGAAAAACATGGATTTTCTAAGTGTGGTAGCACAAAAGGGACAAGTGATATCCAAGCCAAATTTCAAACACTGCATAAGTAGACCATAATATAATATGTGGCAAAATTTGAACTTGTTATTGCAAGGCATTTGTATACAATAAAAGGTGACAGATGTATTTGGTTACGTTTCTTTTAACACGATTTAGCAAGTAATAGTGATGATGCAGACAGCTTATTTCAGATACAGCTGCAGCAATTGTTGGGAACCATTAGGCAACAGAAAGTTAAACAATGGTACTTTTCAGGGATGGAATGAGTCATTGTTAGGCAGGAACAACAGAGGAAACAAGCAACAATTACAGGTTACTCATGTTTTTAAGATTCTAGTTCAGACTGGTCAGTACTGTTGTGGAAAGTCAGTATGGAGGAAGAAGAGTGTACTAGTGGTGCTTTTGTTCAAACAAGTTGCAGTATTGGTAGAGCACAAGCATCTGAATGTCATAAAACAACATATGGAACAAAATGTGGCATTCGCTTTGTACTGTATGCTCTGGATGAATCAGACCAAGATTTGTTGCTATGGAGACCTGGGATACAACCTGTGGGCACAAGAAGTACAGTTCCAGGAAACTTTAGTGTTTGTTATCATCATATAAAAGTGTTTCTGGATAAGTATTCTTTCCTACAAAGAAGTTGTTTGATCCATTTTGGATTCATAAGAAGACAGTCAAGTGTAGCCTCGGAGAAATTGATATAAAATCAGTATTGAAAGTGAATCAGTGCATGGGACTTAACATGAAACCAGGACAAAAGTTATGTTCCAGGTGTGTTACACTGCTAAAAAATGAAGAATATTCTGATAATTTATATGACAGTGGCAAAGAGTATTAGCCACCTACAACCACAGCGGATGAGCAATTAAATACTTCAGTGACTGCTCTTGGTTTGTCTCCCACGAAGACACACAAAGTTGGGAAAAGAGACAGGCCCAGCTATGGTAGAAGAAAACTACAAGAAGCTCAAATGGAATTAAAACACAAAATAGCTGACATACTAATGGTGGAAGAGGAAGAACTATCTGCTCCAAAGGAACAGAAATCATGCCAGAAATGCTCTGATTTGGACAAAATTGTGCACGATTTGAAAGAAAAATGTGCCATATCCACATGCCAGAAAAAAGTAGGCTAGCTATTCTTAACCTTGCACCTTCCAGCTGGTCTATTGACTACAATGCAAAGGAATTCAATGTTTCTACATATATGGTAAAGCAAGCCAGGAAAATAAAAGCAACCCAAGGAGTGCTTCCACAACTTCAGCAGGCTCAGGGTAAGCAATTGAGTTCAGAAATAAAGGTGCTAGTGTCGGAATTTTATGAAAATAATGATTACAGCTGAATAATGCCTGGAAAAAGAGACTACGTAAAGGTGAAAATGGGAAATGTACGTGTACAGATACAAAAAAGACTTGCTATGCAACATATCAGAACTAGGCCTATATGTAGAATTCAAGGAAAAGTATCCCAATACCAAAGTAGGTTTATCACCTTTTTTCAATCTTTGGCCTAAATGGGTTGTGCCTGTAAGTGCAAGGGGCACACACAATGTTTGTGTATGCGAGACCCCTCGAAATTATGCTAAGCTGATGTTTGCTGCTATAAAGGATTCTGGTCTGGATTACGAAGGTGCAATGAAGCTGCTAGTGTGTGACATCAGTTCCTACCAGTGCACGATACACAGGTGTGAAAAGTGTCCTAGTAAGGCAAAACTTGCAGAACACATGAATAAAAAACTGTTTGGTGAACTCCTTATGGATGACGAACTTGTTTCTTATAAGCAATGGACAAACATGGATCGCACAAGTCTTGAAACAAAGCAAAGTAGGCTACAGTGGAAGATTTTGTTGAAATGTGTTGTCAAAAAATGGACAAACTGACCCCACACAGCTTCACAGCTACAGCACAATCGGCTTATTTCCAGTTTTGTAAGGATAATTTGAAACAAGATGAAATTATAGTATTACTAGACTTCTCTGAAAATTATGCATTTATAGTTCAAGATGCCATCCAAGGATATCATTGGGACAACAGTCAAGCAACTCTCCAGCCATTTGCAATTTACTGTAGAGGTGAATCAGGTGATGTGTGTGTCATGAACCTGTGCATTTTTAGTGACTGTTTAATTCATGACGCCACTGCAGTTCATGCCTACATTCACACTGTCATGGCATATGTGAAAAACAAGCTGCCTCATAAACATTTTGTGAAATACTTCAGTGATGGGGCAGCTAGTCAGTACAAAAACTGTAAAAATCTCAAAAATTTATGCATGCGTTACCATGATTTTCAGATTCACGCAGAATGGAATTTTTTCGCAACAAGTCATGGTAAAAATGTATGTGATATTATTGGTGCTACCATTAAGCGCATGGCATCATGAGCTAGTCTGCAGCACCCTACAGAAGGTCACATTCTAACACCTCTTCAATTATTTACCTGGGTACAGAAAAATATCTCTGGCATCCAATCATTCTATGTTTCGAAAGATGAGGTGAAATCAGTCGAAGAGTTGCTAAAAAGCAGACTAGAACACGTTAAAAATGTTGCAGGCACAAGGAGCCATCATCACTTCTCTCCAGCGGACTCTGACAATGTGCAGACTGTCCAGTTATAACTATAGGTTCATGCACAACATGTGCCTTCACAGTGTGTCGTGTCTGACTCAGGATTCAGAAGCAAAAGCAGCAAAATACAACCAGGTTGCTATATTATTGTTGTTTATGATGACAAATCGTACTTAGGATGTGTTGCAGAGTGCTGTGAAGCAGAAGGTGATGTATTTGTGAACTTCATGGCACCAGCAGGACCAGCAAGATCATTTCATTGGCCACGTTTGGCAAACAGGTGTTGGATTCCTTTTGAACATATTCTTATGACAGTTCCAGTTCCTACCACGGTGTCAGGAAGACAGTACAATTTGCCACTCAATGTACAGAGTACAGTAGCTAAAGTGTGGGAGAACTTCTGTTTGAAGCACAAGTGACTGATTTTTAGCAGTTAAGGTGCAGTGAACATTAATGATAGGTTGTGTTAATCTGTTTATATGTTGTTGCTTAGTGATTAAACAGTTGTGGGAGAGGATAAGAAGAGGCAGAACAGTTTACGATATGTTTTTACAAAATTGTGCTGTGGAACAATGGACACATCACCAAATACATCTGTCAACTTCCATTGTACACAAATGTCTTGCAATAACATGCTGAAATTTTCAGATATATATTATGGTCTACTTATGTAGTGTGTGAAATTTGGCTTGGATACCACTTGCCCCTTTTGTGCTACCACACTTCAAAAATCGGTGTTTTTCAGGTAATTTTTCAAATTTTTGTATTTTCGTGTGCATGTAACTCAGTTTTTATGACTGATATGGGCATGATAAGTTCTGTGTGTGTTTAGGTCACATCAAGCTTACCACAAAAAAAATTATACCCTATTTGACTGAATTATAATTGGCACAGAAGGCACCTACAATATGTACCTTTCAATGTATTACATTTGTTACTCACATTTTGGAATTTTTTATTTTCCCTCAGAAATATGTTGTTGGAGTTTTGATTCGAGTGTGTTCTCTAAATGAATGTTACTGGGTTGTAAAAATTTCACTGGACTGTGTGGAATAGTTCCAAAGTTATTAAGACCTGAAGTTGGGCCTGAAGATAGATTGCCCGATGCGGGTTGCAATTTCCGGGTCACGCCATCTTCTTTCACAAGTCAATTCTGGAACTAATTGGCAGGGGAAACTAATAGGCCCTACTTTGTACACGAGTGTTGCACACATGGAAGAATTACTGTACTGAATTTCAGTCAAATCTGAGACTGTGAGCTGTAGCCCCTGGTTGAACCGACATGGAACGACCCACCTGTCTACAAGAGCAGCAACATGCATTGAAGATGGTGGACTGTTTGAACATCTTCTGTGAGGAAACAGACACTACTAAACAAAACAGGATCTTAATTTACCGTCATTGGATAATTGCTGAGGAGTAACTGACCTGAACCGAGAAGAAAAATTTGTGGCACAACTTGACTAGAAGATGGGATCAGTTGACAATGACACATGCTGAGGCATCAAGGAATCGTCAATTTGGTAACGGGGGGGCAATTTGGAAGTAAAAACAACAGAGACCAAAGCTTGAGCGCAGAATGGAGGAATAAGCACAATGAAGAAGAAAACAAAAATATACCAATGAATGCCGTGGCTAGGGCACAACCTGTAATCGGGTAGCTATGACAGTGTTACGTTGTGGTCTCCGCTCGCATTTTTCGTAATTTATGCTCCATATATCGCCAAAATACTAGTGTGCGGTTTGCTTATCATGTAACGCAGATTTCCTGAGTTTACCTGGTAACTTTACACATTCATTAAACAAAAAGAACGATAAATATGGACCTCACGCTAATTTATTGATCAATATGATATCACAACAACTTTTAAGTCATTTTCACACACAATGCCTGCACCAAGTTAACACAAAACTGGCAGCTTCCAAAATAACATACAGCCCTGGCAGAGCTAAATATCACCCATCACAATTACGATTTTGACTTGGGAACCCATCACACACTAGGGCAAGCTAGAAACAGCCCACAACCAGGAATTTCACACTTCTTCATGAGTGGCACAATGTTAACGTCAGCAGCTATCAAATCTGAGAGCCCATAACCTAACAACATTTGTCATTTCAAAGCTATAACATTTCACACGATCGTCTTCTTGTAGGTATCTTTTTCACCATGGCATAAAAACAACACACAACAAACTTACCAGTTTTCATGATCCCAGAAATCTACCTCGACTAACTGACAGGTATCCAAACTCGAGGAACTTGTATTGAATGCATTTTGTGTATCTATGGCAGTCGTATTATACGCCATTCTTCAACGATGAGTGCTTTCTTCCAGACATACACGTAAATCTTCCGTAACTCTACAATTTGAAAAACAACGTCAGACAACATCCTTCATACCCCTACCATTTTGCCTCGCATGGTAGTTCATACGGAAAGATATGTTACTAGAATGCTCCCATTGAATCACTTTGGTTTCCATGGCGCCAGACCAAGTTTCTAATGGCATTGAAAAATTGTACATGCATTCTTTCCCTTACTCCCCTGCCGCTACACAAATTTAAAGATCGGGAGGAATTTATACTTCCATATTTTTTTAAGAGAGCGTCAACTGAAGTACTAGGTGAGGGAATTATTGTCGCAGAGCAAACCTACATCAAGAGCGTATGGGATTAGGCCAATTCACAGTTGCCGTCACGTCACGCCATGTCACGTCAAAACTTTCCACAATACATTTGAAATGACAGTATTAATACAAGCCGTCACGTCCTGTTTTGGGTTGCCAGAAAGAAAATTTTGACGGTACTGTCGTCCGTGAACATCGGAAGTTTACCTATTTCTGCCGCGCTCACTTATGTTATGGTACTGGATTAGGCTAGTACTTCTGTTTCTCCTTAACATTTGAAAAAAGTTATTTTTGAGCTTTTCTTTGGCGGCAAATTAAAAATGTACCATGACGCTTTGGATATTTTTTCCATTGCGTGCTCTTCCATAAGCGAAGTCAGATTTCCGAAAGCGAAAAATTACTTACGTTTTTGAATAACAGGATTGAGGTGACACACATACTGTGTAGAAATAAGAACATAAGTTGATGAAGAGATTTTCATTAAAAGCATTTTAATTTAAGGTGTCAGCTCTAGTGAAGGAGAAAAATGCAGTTGTTTATTACATTAGGAGTCACGTAAGAAAAGAACATAACTGATAAGGGAAACAGTCTTCGTTTATTGCCCTAAAACTATTGCTTGATGTTTTGTAATATCGATGTCTTGTCAATGTTTTGAAATGTTGTTTCCCTTCTCTGCAATTTACCATACGAAATTCATCAAAGGCTTACATTATAAAGTTTGCTTTGGCCATTAATATACTTTATCGATGTTCGTTCCTCAACTGCGATACTTTTTATGGGACTTACTTTTACCATTTGAATTAACATGAAGTGATGTGACAGACAATGTGAACACAACCTGCCGTAACGGTGACAGAATGAGATGCTCAGTGTGAATTGGCCTTCATGAAGAGAAAAAGGACTCCTAAGTATTGAATACTTAAACTGATTTCTCACAGAAAAATACCATGAAACACACTCTAACGAAAGATTTATTTGGCAAGGGCCCTTGTTGTTCTGAAATAATTTTTGGATGAATAAACCAAATTTTGAATTCCTTTTGAGCTGTATTTCTCTCTGTATACAAAAATTAGATATTCGAGATGACATTCCAGCTTGAGTTAATGTAAAAGTGACATTGAGATATATGGCATTGAGAGATTCTTATCATCACTGAACTGTAGAATCTTCATCTCTGAAAGCATAATGTCTAATTTTCTATGTGATATGGTGATCGCTTTTTACAATAGCTCAAAGGCACATCTGAAAGTAAATCTTGTATACTAATAAGTTCTGCTCTGGTTTATTCTTGGAGCTACTTAGGACCACGAGAGGTCACAGAAGCTGTGAAAATAGCTTTCCCGTACTGAATTTTGTAATCAAACTTCATGTCACTTTGAAAATGAAGTCATTTTTCACTGACTTCATTAATAACAATATTCTTATGTTTGTATGGGATTTTATCCTCTTCACCCCAATGGTTTATATTGAAAAAATGATACTGCATCTACATATACACTTTGAAAACTACAGTGAAGTGAGTGGCATAGGGCACCTTCCCTTGCAGCACATATTAGGATTTCATCCTGGAACATCTGTGTATGGACTATGGGAAGAATGGCTGTTTAAATGTCTCTGTGCATACTGTAATTACTCACCCCTACGATCGAGGCCCCAATGGGCAATGGGCAAAATACATGGAGAGGTGTAATATATTTCTAAATTCTTTGGTAAATGAGGGTAACACCTTAAATTTGAAGAAGATTCTCGTAATTTCGTAGCAAACTTCTTTTTGAAGAGTGTTATATATAACACACATGTGTTTGGGGTAATGTGATATTTAGGACGTCAAAAAAGCGTAATGAGAGCATGGTAGCCATCACATTACATTTTGTTTCTTCCTTTCAAGTTTTTTGAAAATAAAATCATAAATTTTTTGTGCAATAATTATAAAACGTTCATAGGTAAGATCCATAACATTTGAAGTTAAAAAACCACACAGAAGATGCATTTTTTGTATGCAATGCTTTTCTAAATTTTTCCACTAACTTTTGTGTACACATGTTGTTACAAGTCTGCTTTTCTGCGCAAGACATTCGTTCATGAAAATTACTGGTTGTTCATGGTAGGCATGTGGGTGTCTGAAACTCCAGAATTTTTAAATTAATGGAAAACTTAGAGAGCACTTACATTTCAAACATGAAGTTTTGAAAAATTTCAGTACTTGCACATGGAGACCACTAAACATTTTAACAATTGTCCCTTCATTTCCTTTGCACTCTTTTTTGTCAACTCGATATTGCTAATGTGTCTGAATACTTCAGATGAAGAATTTTTGATGTGTTCTGGCCATTCAGATAGTTAGGTTTTTATTTTATTTTATTTTTATTTGGAACTGTTAAATATATTCTGTACAGAGGTTGTACTGTTATGTAGGATAAGTCAAGGAATACAACATTATCTGAAAAAAGAGGAAAGCAAGAGTACTTAAAACAGTGTACTTATAAGGCATGCAGTTTGACAACATTGTTTATAATATGATAGATTTTTTATGTAACTTGTAGCTCTAGAAATTAATTGAAATTATATACAATATTATTTAGGAGTATTTGTTTCAGTTGCCTCTTGAATATATGAGGGTTGTCAATGTTCTTTTTTTATGTTCATTGTAAGCTTATTGTAAACCCTTATTTCAGATTGGATAACTCCTATTCACTCTATAAGCAGAGTTACTGAATCTTTCTGAAGGCTTCGCTTCTGCCTGGTATCATGACTGTGAATGTCACAACTACATTGCAAAAGCTTTTTATTGTTGGTTACAAATACACCAATGAGCAGTTAAATTGATTTGTGGATATCAATATTCAAAAGTTCTTGACTAGATTCCTACAGGATGTCTGATTTGTAACACCACTGATCAGCGCCACAGCTGGTTTCTTGTAGTATAAAAATCTTTTCCACTTTTGGAGCATTTCCCCAGAATATTATACCATACAAGGTCAGAAAGTCGATAATAAAAAATATATCATTAGTAGACTGAGTGTTTTGTGCTACTATATGCTCAGCTACAGAGTGGAAAATATATTGAATTCTGAGGCTGTCCTTTTAAGATTATTCTTGTCTGTCCCAGTTTTCATGACTTGTGCTACACTTGATTTTTCTAATTTTTTTGTTCCTGTTGTTTTAGATGTCATGATTTTTTGTGTTGTTTTTGTGTCATTATTTGACCTGTTAATTTTTTGTGGATAATGCATATTTTTGGCATTCTGCTTTATACAGTTTAAGATTTTACAATATTTAATATAATGTATTTTCAGTACTTTGCTTCTAATATCTATCTGTTCTAGGTAAAGACCTCTTTTTATGGCACATGGTATCCTAATCCCTGCTGTTATCCAATCTTCCTGCCATCTTACATTTGATCTGTCTTTCTAGAGAAGTTTCCTCAAAGTGTTTGAGAGACATGTTTAAAAATGAGTTAAATTTCTTATATCTTGTGTCTTCATGGTAGACTTGTTCCCATAAATCCTGTTGTAGATTATCTCTAAAAATATTGATGCATTCATCACTCATTATTCTAACATGCCTAGCTTGGATGTTTTCATTAACTGTTTTCCTATTGATTAGTTTGACCATCGTGATCCAGCAGGTCATTTAAAGCAGCCTGTATTATTACATCATTTCAGTATGTGGGGTCCAAGATATAACTGCCAACAGCAGTCTTGCTGCAGTCATCAGCCCTTTTTGGGAATCGTATCACTGGGTAAAGTTGAAGCAAGACATTAGTGTTTCTGATTGTCTATGAATGCTGTTGTTTGTAGAAAATCAATGTTAAAATCGCCACATACAATAGTCTTCCGTAGTTTTATAAGGGCGGTTTCTAGCTGAGGAAGGAATTTAACACCCTCCCCATTCACTGGCATTCACTGGACTTCTGTGCAACCTATCGAAAATGCACAGAATGTAGAGAAATGTGTGATCAATGCATGTGGTACTGTCCAAATTGAGCCAGATGTAATTGAAAGAGTATGTGATGTGCTGCACAGAAGGGCTGAAGGATGTGTCAGGATGTGTGGTAACCACATGCTGCACTGCCTGTAGCACCTGTTTCTACATAACAGATAGATAGGAATGAGAGGACAGGTCAGCCTGTACCTTAACAGGTACTGGTTGCAGACATAATGTTATGGAAACTTCTCTTCTAGTTTTGACTGATAGTACCTCTCCCAGGAATATATAACACTTTTATTAAACACCATGTATATATAGGGTATATAGCAATTAATAGCAAAAACTGCACAGGTGTATGATAATAGAAGCAAAGATATATCAGTGAACATGGATCTGAAAATGAGACATTTGTGAGATGATTATAAATGTGTGACTTTCCGCCACCACTAGCTTACAGGATGTCATCCTGCTTAGTACACACATATTTGAAATGCTAACTTTTTGGTTAGGTCGTCATCTCACTGGACTCGAATTTCGGCCATGGGCCATAGTTAGGAAATGTGGTACATGCATTATGGGGGCACCAGTAATTTTGCTACCAATGTAAGATCACATCAAATGCGCAGTATGGTACAAAATGGGTAGGTCAAGCAGGGCCTGTACCTCAGCGCCAAAGAGGACTCCCATTCACATGCTTGAAGAGCTGAAGATGAGAACTCTACACTCTTGAGGAATGCCACAATTACCACCAACAGCTGCTGATAAAATTTCTGTATTTAATGAACAGTTCTGATCAACAAACCATCATCAGCATTCTATATACCAGTTGAAGGTACATATCAAGAACATTACAAGATTAAACTGTCACAATCCTGTTAACTAGTCTAAATGTTAACAAAGAGCTATCAGTTATTAGTATTGTGACAGTTTAATTTTTTAGTGCTCTTTATAAAATTCAGTTGGCTCTGAGCACTATGGACTTAACTGCTGAGCTCGTCAGTCCCCTAGAACTTAGAACTACTTAAACCTAACCAACCTAAGGACATCACACACATCCATGCCCGAGGCAGGATTCGAACCTGTGACCATAGCGTACGTGCGGTTCCAGACTTTAGTGCCTAGAACCGCTCAGCCACTCTGGCTGGCCAGTGCTCTTTATACTCGTATGTTATTTCCTGATGATGGTCTGTGACTGAAACTGATTCTTAAACAAAGAAATTTTACCAATAACTGTTGACAGTAATCATGACATTCTTCAGATACATACAAGAGTGGGGCACCGCCATCTAAAAATTCTATACTTTTGTCATGATCGACAAGATGATCCAGGGATGTTTAAAATAATTTGCAACAATCTACAGAGAGACAAGTGTATCACTAGTAATTCACCCAAATGCATGGCTGACACTTGGAACACCTCCTTTAACAGGTACGAGTGTAAAGAAACTTTTATGACATTTTCGTTTCATCTTTAATACAGGGTGATCCAAAATTCCCATTACAAACTTCTGGGATTTGTAGATGTGAATGAGTAAATAATATATTGAACAAAAACCTGTGTCTGGAAATGTATTCTTTCCAGTATATGGAAGTTTCAATTCAGATGTTTAACTCATCAACTTGCACATTTTTTTGCATTAATTCTTAAACATTACATTCTGCACATACAGCATGCTGAGTTCTTTTTGTTTCGGAATAATGTAAACATGCAATGTTTAGTGTTAATACAAACAAATGTGCTTAAGTGATAAATGGCTGTTCTGTTACGTTTCGTTTGGAATTGTTACTTAATAATTCAACTACTCAGTCAGAAGTGGATGAGTTAAACATCTGAACTGAAACTACTGCAGAACAGAAATGATACATTTCTGAACATGGGTTCCTATTCAAAATATGTAGTCACTCCCCTCTCCAAGTCCTAGAAATTTCTAATGGGAAGTTCTGAACACCCTGTATTTGCTTTTATTTTCTTTCTGATACACTTACATAGTCATGAGTAGTCTACCTTGTCAACAGGTATTTTATTTTTTATCTTTCATCTCTAGCAGTGCACACTGGTTTCAACTTTTAATTTGTCTGGTTGTTTAGTAACTTTCGTTGACCTATTTCTTTTGCAGTTTTCACTATCATTTCCTTTGGTATATGTTGACTTTTCTAGTCTCATTCAAAGAATGCTCTTGAATTATTTTTCTTTTACTCTTAATTAACCACATTAATAATTTCTTAATTTATCATTATTAGTTTCCTTCTTTATCATTGGATGTTATTGTCTACTTTCGCTCTTACCAGTCCATGGTTGCTACCAGTATTAAATTACTTAAAACTGAAATAATTTCTGATTTGGTGTTTGTTAAAAAGGTGTCACCAATGAAGAACTTTTGTCTTCCACAAAGTGAATAACCCTTTCTTATTTCCATTTCTCTCATCAATTCGATGACAAACTACAGCATCATCTCCTTGTCCTTTTATACAAACTTTGTCATTTAAATCCAAGATAGCCAATTTAGAGTGACAGTCCCTTGTTCATATTTTACCTCTAAATAAAATGCTTCTCATACTTCTACACAATGGCTTGATTCCGGAGTATATAGTTGCACTACTTTGTGTAACTTGTATTATTTGATACTTCTTTAACAAGCCATGCTATCCTATTTGATGAGCCCTCTATTACTCATACCTTCTTTCTTATGTATACCTTTTTACATATACCTTCTTTCTTATGTATTAGGAACTTCATACCATTTGTCCTTCAATCTGGACTCCTGAATGGTACAGAATGCTTCCTGAGTATAGTGCTAAAAGCTATTGTCCTTTACGACATAGTTCACTCAAACAAACAAAAGAACACTTGATTTTTTTCCAGTTCCTCGTCGGTTTACTTAGTCTACCCCACGAGACCAAAAAATTTTGAGACTGGATTAATCAAAAAGTACAGAAAAGTTATGATGGTTGTTTTAACGCTTCAGGTATTCTACATAACCCTCTTCACTTGAGTACAGTGCACAGAACGTTCAAATAACCATGTGAAATTGCCAAAAAAGACCTTCATTGGGTTGTTGCTTAACTCGTACATTACACTGGCTTAAACACTTTTGGATTAAAGGAGTCCATTCACCAAAACGTGGAAGCTAGCAAGTTTCTTTCTTTTTTGTGTGTCTATCAACAACTTAACGCTTTTTGGTAAGTGGTCTCCTTTAATCCAAAAATATTTAAATTCTACAAGAACTTTCCTACAACATTTACATTGGCTTAAATGTCAGTTGAGTTGCTGAAACATTGACCCTTCGTGTGAATCTCTGTACTTCGTCACTTTGTGGTAGGTTCATATTGATAACACCAAGTCTCTCCATCCATGATGACGTTTTCCGGAAAAGAGTTTCTGCACTTTGCATTGCAATCAAGTAGCAGCAGGTGACGATGCATTATTATTTCCGGTCAGCAGTCAAAGTGTGTGGGACAAATTTTCTATGTATACAACTGGTCAATTGCGAGTTGTGCCATGACAGTGTTCACACACTATGGTTGTGTGTACACTTCTTAACACTAACTCCTCGCAACTGACTCATCGTCTGTCATTTATATATGTTAGTTGAAGCTGCTGCCATAATTACTGCACTGACATCTCTTGTACACCAGGAATAAAATCAGTCTCGGGACTTTTTGGGTGAATGGTGCATGGCCACCTGCAAGTTACTGGCTGTTATACGTACAGATATACAGAAGTCTGGCATATCCAGCATTAGTAGATTCTGTAAAGGTAGTGTTAAGGCAGTCCACTCCACGAGATCTAATAATTAGGGGACCGATCTGAAATTTTTTATATCTTAAGCACAATGGCCACACTTGCTTCAGAATGGTTTGGCATTGTAAATTTTTAGGTCAATCCTTATATGGGGAACTGACGCCTTTGGCTGGCTGCTTCACTAGAGCATAGACGCTCATGCGAGTGCAGGCTTTCTCAGCGAATTTCATTTATTAAGCCTTCACGGGTTGTCAGCCGAGTAGCATCGTCGTCTCGTAGCAACGTTTCGATGGAATGCGTCTCCATCATCTTCAGGCGAAGTGTCGGGATATCGTCGGTCGCGGGTTTATATCTCTGCTGGACCGCTCTCTGCTTCCCGCTGCCGGCCAATCACGCGCCCGCGGAATTGCCCGATGTGCCTGGATCGGCCGGTGGTGGCGGGAAGGGGGGGGGAGGGGACGCGTGGGAGTCGTTCGAGTCCTGTCGTCCGTCTCTGTCTGCTCCGTCCGCGGCCCTTGGTGGAACGGAACGTTCTTTCTGATCTCCCTGATTGCAGGCTCCCAGGCTGTGCTGAGATGGTAGCCACTGTCGCGGTTGATGAGGTTGTCGTGTAACCGTATTTCTATGGACTCTTTGATTACTGAGTCCCAAAAACCGTTTGGACTGCTTATTTTCTTCGTGTACTCGAAATCGAAGGTGTACTTCTCGTCAATTCTATGTTCCGCCACAGCAGATTTGTTGGTCTGACCCAAGCGTCAGTGGAGCTGTGAAATGCAGCGCTGCGTCTATCCTATGTATTGCATCCCACATTCGCATCCGATCTTGTACACACCTGGTGCCGTCAGACCTAGTGGATCCTTAGTTGAACCGAGAAGGTCTTTGATTTTTCCTGCTGCCCGGAAAACGGTCTTCTTGAGAATTCTCGCGATCTTGGACGTCGGAGGACCCGCATATGGCAAGAAAGCACAGCCCATTGCTTCGTCTTCATCCGGTCTCTCTTCTCTCCTCTTGTGGTCGGTCTTCAGAGCTCTCCTTATTCGTGTCTCACTGTATCCATTTTTCTTGAAGGTGTCTTTTAGGTGTTGCAATTCTCCTGGCAAACTTTCCTTATCGCAGATGGACCTGGCCCTGTGCACCGAGGTTTTGAGTACAGCATTACGTTGCGCAGTGTGGGGGATATTGGCGTTAAGACAGGGATCCGTGTGTGTTTTATTTGTATACACTGCATGTTCCAGCGTGCTGTCCATGTTTCTTGCGATCAGGATATCCAGAAAGGGTAAGCTTCTGTTCTCTTTTATCTCCATGGTAAATTTGATATTTCCATGTATGCTATTGAGGTGTTGATGGCACTCTAGCAGTTTGTCCCTGCCATGTGG
This sequence comes from Schistocerca nitens, assembly GCF_023898315.1. Taxonomy (NCBI): domain Eukaryota; kingdom Metazoa; phylum Arthropoda; class Insecta; order Orthoptera; family Acrididae; genus Schistocerca; species Schistocerca nitens. Next base: position 526,336,157 of record NC_064621.1, on the reverse strand, counting down.
CCAAACTACAAAGGTATCGTCAACGTACCTGTAGAAGGATTTTGGCTTGTGTTTAGCAGTGTCCAGTGCTAGCTTTTCGAAGTGCTCCAGTTCTTGATCGTTAGGAGAGAAATTTATTTTGTACTTATTTGCTGCGCTTAGCTTTTAAATAGTTTTTCTGGGAAAACCTAGCGTAGTTTTCGCGTCTCGTATTTCAGTGAGTGTTTCTTGATTATCAGAGTAGCTCATCAGAAGATTATCTTGGGAATTTGTCACCGTATAGAGTAGGGTAAACATAGTCATGTGTAGGGACTGTGGTTGTTGTGAGCGGACGCAAGGAGAATTGACCACTCTTCGGGGGCAGGTGGAGGCTTTGTCTGTTAGGCTCATCGAGCTCGAGGCGCAGGCGTCGGCTCGTAGTGGCGTTGGGGCAACTGTGGTGAGACCTATGCCTACTTCGGTGGCCTTGGAATCACATGGAACCCCTGATGTCACTGCGTCTTCCGGCAGTGAGCATCTTACCGGTCAGCCATCACTCCAGGGTGAATGGCGGACAGTGGTGGGCTCGCGCGTGCCTGGCCGAAAGGCGAAGGTGGGATCTGGCCGCGTGGCAGCTGCCTTACCCCTTTCCAACAGGTACGGGGTGCTTCCTAGTGGTGATGACATCGTTTCCGAGCCACCACAGGATGCCTCGCCTGTTGGGCCAGTGGCCGATTCTCCGGCAAGGTCCCGACAGTCACAGAGGGCGGGCCTATTAGTTATAGGGAGCTCCAACGTTAGGCGGGTTATGGAGCCCCTCAGGAAAATAGCGGGTAGGTCGGGGAAGAATGCCAGTGTGCACTCGGTGTGCTTGCCGGGGGGTCTCGTCCATAATGTGGAGGAGGCCCTTCCGGCAGCTATTGAACGCACTGGGTGTGACCGGCTGCAGATAGTAGCACATGTCGGAACGAATGACGCCTGCCGCTTGGGTTCTGAGGCCATCCTTGGTTCCTTCCGGCGGCTGGCTGATTTGGTGAAGACAACCAGCATCGCACGCGGAGTGCAAGCTGAGCTTAATATCTGCAGCATAGTGCCCAGAGTCGATCGCGGTCCTCTGGTTTGGAGCCGTGTGGAGGGTCTAAACCAGAGGCTCAGACGACTCTGCGACTATAATGGTTGCAAATTCATCGACCTCCGTTATTGGGTGGAGAACTGTAGGGCCCCCCTAGACAGGTCAGGCGTGCACTACACACCGGAAGCAGCTACTAGGGTAGCAGAGTACGTGTGGCGTGCACACGGGGGTTTTTTAGGTTAGAGGGACCCCCCCTTGGGCGAAACGATAAAATACCTGACGGCTTACCAGAGAGAACATCAGCATCGTTGATAAAGAACGTCCGTCCTCAGAGACCAAAAACAGGAAAAGTTAACGTAATATTGGTAAACTGCAGGAGTATCCAGGGCAAGGTTCCTGAATTAGTATCGCTTATTGAAGGAAATAGTGCGCATATAGTATTAGGAACGGAAAGTTGGTTAAAACCAGAAGTGAACAGTAACGAAATCCTAGACACAGAATGGAATATATACCGCAAGGATAGGATAAACGCCAATGGTGGAGGAGTATTTATAGCAGTAAAGAATTCAATAATATCCAGTGAAGTTATTAACGAATGCGAATGTGAAATAATCTGGGTTAAGTTAAGTATCAAAGGTGGGTCAGATATGATAGTCGGATGCTTCTATAGACCACCTGCATCAGCAACCGTAGTAGTTGAGCGCCTCAGAGAGAACCTGCAGAACGTCGTGAAGAAGTTTCGTGATCATACCATTGTAATAGGGGGAGACTTTAATCTACCAGGTATAGAATGGGATAGTCACACAATCAGAACTGGAGCCAGGGACAGAGACTCTTGTGACATTATCCTGACTGCCTTGTCCGAGAATTACTTCGAGCAGATAGTTAGAGAACCAACTCGTGAAGCTAACGTTTTAGACCTCATAGCAACAAATAGACCGGAACTTTTCGACTCCGTGAATGTAGAAGAGGGTATCAGTGATCATAAGTCAGTGGTTGCATCAATGACTACAAGTGTAATAAGAAATGCCAAGAAAGGAAGGAAAATATATTTGCTTAACAAGAGTGATAGGGCACAAATCGCAGAATATCTGAGTGACCACCATCAAACGTTCATTTCTGAGGAAGAGGATGTGGAACAAAAATGGAAAAAATTCAGAAACATCGTCCAGTACGCCTTAGATAAGTTCGTACCGACTAAGGTCCAAAGCGAGGGGAAAGATCCACCGTGGTATAACAATCATGTACGAAAGGTACTACGGAAACAAAGAAAGCTTCATCATAGGTTTAAGAGTAGTCGAATCATAGCTGATAAGGAAAAGCTGAACGAAGCGAAAAAGAGCGTAAAGAGAGCAATGAGAGAAGCATTCAACGAATTCGAACATAAAACATTGGCAAACAATCTAAACAAGAACCCTAAAAAGTTTTGGTCATATGTAAAATCGGTAAGCGGATCTAAATCCCCTATTCAGTCACTCGTTGACCACGATGGCACCGAAACAGAGGACGACCGAAGAAAGGCAGAAATACTGAATTCAGTGTTCCGAAACTGTTTCACTGCGGAAAATCGTAACACGGTCCCTGACTTCAGCCGTCGCACGGACGCCAAAATGGAAAATATTGAAATAAACGATATCGGAATTGAAAAACAACTGCTATCACTTAGTAGCGGAAAAGCATCCGGACCAGACGAGATACCCGTAAGATTCTACAGTTATTATGCTAAAGAACTTGCCCCCTTTCTATCAGCAATTTATCGTAGATCTCTGGAAGAACGTAAAGTACCTAGCGACTGGAAGAAAGCGCAGGTCGTTCCCATTTTCAAGAAGGGTCATAAATCAGATGCGAATAATTATAGGCCTATTTCGCTTACGTCAATCTGTTGTAGAATAATGGAACATGTTTTATGTTCTCGTATTATGACGTTCTTAGATAATACAAATCTCCTTCATCATAACCAACATGGATTCCGCAAACAGAGATCATGTGAAACTCAGCTCGCCCTATTTGTCCAAGAAATTCACAGTGCCGTAGACACTGGCGAGCAGATTGATGCCGTATTCCTGGACTTCAGGAAGGCATTTGATACGGTTCCGCACTTACGTTTAGTGAAAAAAATACGAGCTTACGGAATATCGGACCAGGTTTGTGATTGGATTCAGGATTTCCTAGAAGAAAGAACACAACATGTCATTCTTAACGGTTCAAAATCTGCAGATGTAGAGGTAATTTCGGGAGTACCGCAAGGAAGCGTGATAGGACCTTTATTGTTTACAATATACATAAATGACTTAGTTGACAACATCGGTAGCTCCGTGAGGCTATTTGCAGATGACACGGTTGTCTACAAGAAAGTAGCAACATCAGAAGACTCGTACGTACTCCAGGAAGACCTGCAGAGGATTAATGAATGGTGCGACAGCTGGCAGCTTTCCCTAAACGTAGATAAATGTAATATAATGCGCATACATAGGGGCAGAAATCCATTCCAGTACGATTATGCCATAGGTGGTAAATCATTGGAAGCGGTAACGACCGTAAAATACTTAGGAGTTACTATCCGGAGCGATCTGAAGTGGAATGATCACATAAAACAAATAGTGGGAAAAGCAGGCGCCAGGTTGAGATTCATAGGAAGAATTCTAAGAAAATGTGACTCATCGACGAAAGAAGTAGCTTACAAAACGCTTGTTCGTCCGATTCTTGAGTATTGCTCATCAGTATGGGACCCTTACCAGGTTGGATTAATAGAAGAGATAGACATGATCCAGCGAAAAGCAGCACGATTCGTCATGGGGACATTTAGTCAGCGCGAGAGCGTTACGGAGATGCTGAACAAGCTCCAGTGGCGGACACTTCAAGAAAGGCGTTACGCAATACGGAGAGGTTTATTATCGAAATTACGAGAGAGCACATTCCGGGAAGAGATGGGCAACATATTACTACCGCCCACATATATCTCGCGTAATGATCACAACGAAAAGATCCGAGAAATTAGAGCAAATACGGAGACTTACAAGCAGTCGTTATTCCCACGCACAATTCGTGAATGGAACAGGGAAGGGGGGATCAGATAGTGGTACAATAAGTACCCTCCGCCACACACCGTAAGGTGGCTCGCGGAGTATAGATGTAGATGTAGATGTAGATGTATAGGTCGGCTATGCCTGGTGCTAGGGCGGAGCCCATTGCTACACCATCTATCTGTTCATAGAACTTCCCACCACACATGAAATCGGTGGTGGTTAGAACATGGCGAAAGAGCTTGATGATATCCTCCTCAAAGTGTTCTTCGAGTAAAGCCAGGGAGTCTTATATTGGTACTCTTGTGAATGAGAACGTCACACCGTTTCTGACTAGTAGGGCTTCATTTTCCAGCCGCATTCCCTGTAGTACTTTCACAAACTCAGCCATGTTTTTCACATGGTGTGGACCGTAACCCACCAATGGTTTTAGCATCTGTGATAAATGCTTAGCAATACCATATGTCGGTGAGTTAATAGTGTTTAAAATAGGTCGTAATGGGACACCTTCTTTGTAGACCTTTGGGAGGCCATAGAGACGTGGTGGTGCCGGTGCCCTCCGGTACAGCTTCCTGATAATATTCTTCTCTAGTCCCGAGTTGTTGAGCATCTCAACGGTCTTGCGGGTCACTGTTGTGGTGGGGTCTTTCCTTAGTCTTTTATAGGCAGGATCTTGCAGGAGGGCGTCCATTTTCTGCCAATAGTCTTCTGATTTAAGCAGCACTGTGGCGTTGCCTTTGTCCACTGCCAAGACCCCTGTGTCCTGGTCCTCTCTGAGTGCCTGTAGCGCCTTTCGTTCTGCCGCCGAAATGTCATTCTTCGGCATCTTTGTTTTGTCTAGTACTCTGCAGACGTCTCTTCTTACTTCTTCTGCAGCTCCTTGAGGTAGTCTCCTTATGGCTTGGTATACCCCACTTATGATATCCCGTTTCGGCAGGGTGCTCGGATACAGGCCGAAGTTTAGGCCCTTGGACAGCACCTCTTGTGTTGGCGCATCTAGGTCCTTATTTGTTAGATTAATGACCACCTTGTTGGGAGATGGTTTTTCTTTCTGTTGTCACACTTTCGGAAGTCGAAGGAATTTCTTGCACTGCCTTTTGGTGGATTTCTTCTTGGACCATTCGCCATTGGCAAAGGTATTGCCTGCTATCCAGTCCCAGGTGTGTTCTGGGAGACAGGAAGCCAATCGGAGGTGTAGAGAAAGCAGGCTTCTAGCGTTCTTGTCGAGTTCCAGTCTTGTGACCTTGATGTGTACTCGTACTAGGACCGCGCTCGCACGTTGTAAGATGTGTCTCGTCCTGTTGGTATCGACAGGATGCCGCAAGTTGGCGAACTTAGGCATCACTCCTTTATCCCAACATCGGAGTAAGAAGACCAACCTGCTGAGCAGCTTCCCCTTCTTGCTCCGTAGCTTCTGCAGCGTCTTGTAACTGCGATGTATATCCTCTCCCGTAGAGGTATGTTATATGCGAGTGCAGGCTTTCTCGGCGAATTTCATATATGAAGTCTTCACGGGTTGCCAGCCGAGTAGCATCGTCGTCTCGTAGCAACGTTTCGATGGAATGCGTCTGCATCATCTTCAGGCGAAGTGTCGGGACACTGCTGCTGCTCTCATCTGTTACTTTCCCCTCTTTGGGGAAGTGTGAGGGGGAGTCTGTAGCCTTTCGGCTTTTACTCCCCTGTGAACGTGTGTGTGTGATTTTTCTATAGTTTTTGGTGTCTGTGATTTGTGATGATTGTTGTGAGTGTGTCTGGTACTTGCCTGAGGTAGGCGAGAAGTTTGGTGTTATATGGGAAGGAACAGGATGATGGATTGGGTGTTGGGATTTTCTCTTCGACTTAGTCGTCTAAGATCGTCATAGGGCGCTTGTGCTTATCGCGGGACATGTCATACCAACCTAGGGAGTGGATGAGTGCGTTTCCGGATCTGGAAGAACCCTCATAGAAGGCCCTTGCCAGATCCTGGAAACGCTCTCTTAGGAGTGGGATTTCGGCTGCGGCGTGCAAGTCGTCTGTGGGGAATCCAAGAGGTAGGTGCAGTGCCCTTCTGAGGGCGCGGTTCTGCAGCCTCTGGAGTTTGTCCAGGTGCTGCTTTGCCGCGTATCCCCAGACAGGGCACGCATACTCCATTACTGGCCGGATCAGGGCCTGGTACACATTTACTGCTACTGGGCAGGGAAGGGAGCTGGTTGTGTTCAGGATAGGATATAGGATGGACATTCTGGCGCAGGCCTTCCTGTGGACCTCGTCTATGTGGGGTTTCCACGTAAGACGAGAGTCCAAAGTTACCCCAAGGTACTTGGCGGTTCTGCGCCAGGGGAGTTGGGTTCCATTTAGGTGAAGGTGGAGGGGGGGACGTTGAGGAGGTTCGCGCCTTCCGAGCCTGCGGGTAATCAGCATTGCCTGCGTCTTCTCAGAGTTGATGGTGATGCGCCAGCGACGGGCCCAAGTTTCTGTGTCATCTAAAACCTTTTGTAGCCTACGGATGACCAGGTCCTTGTTCGCGTTTCTCGTGTAGAAGGCTGTATCGTCAGCGTACTGTGCGGTGTGCACCAGGGGGGCCGTTGGAGTGTCCACAGTGTACAAACTGTACAATACGGGCCCCAGGACGAATCCCTGTGGCACCCCAGCACGAATACGCCTTCTGGTGGAGGTGGCATTTCTACTTTGACGGAGAAAGTCCTATTCGTGAGATAGCTCTTGATCAGCTGAACTATGCTCCCGGGAAACCCTTGTGTGTACAACTTGTAGAGTAGCCCTCAATGCCATACTGAATCAAAGGCTTTGGCTACGTCTAGTAGCACTATCCCGCAGTAGCCTCTGTGGTTGAAGCCCTCTGTGGCTGCTTCAACCATTCTCATGACCTGTTGTGGGGCAGAGTGGTTCTGTCGGAAGCCAAATTGGAAATCCGGCAGAATTTGCTCTCTGGTAATATGTTCTTGTATGGGTCTTAGCAGGAGGCGCTCATAGATCTTGCTGAGAGTTGGCAAGAGGCTAATCGGCCTGTAGTGCTGCGGGAATAGAGGGTCTTTCCCTGGTTTGTGTATCGCGACCACTTCCGCTGGGAAAACACGGGATCGAGTAATCTCGTTGAGGACGTTCGCGAGGTGTGTGATTGCTGTGGGTGGGAGATTTTGGACTAACTGATTAGTGACACTGTCATGCCCTGGTGACTTTTTTGTAGGGAGGGACCTGATTACTCTTGCCACGTCCTCGGGGGCAAAAAGTATAGGTTCGTCCTCTGGGTCCTCCTCGGCATTGAGAAAGACAGTCAGTTGACGACTGACTACCTCTTCATGCTCTTCATCCTGGGGTTCTGCCGCTTGGAACTGCTTCTCGAAGGAGTCGGCGAGGGCGTTGGCCTTTCCAGCATGGCTGTAGACCAGTCCCCGCTCGCCATGCAGTATCGGCATCCTAGCGCGTCGTTTTGTAAACTGTTTTGTCGCTTGCCATAGTGTATGATCATCTACTTTGAGAGCTGTGAGGCGGTTTTGCCTGCTGGTTTCTGTGCTCATTGAGCGCTACCTTCAGTTCTCTCTGTAGACGATTGAGCAGCCTCCTGGTGGCCTGATTTCTGGTGATCTTCCACTCTTTTGCCACTCTGTTCTTCTGTCGAATTTGAGCTAGCAAGTGTTCCGGGAGCTGTATTTGCGGCGGTGGGCCATCCCTTTGTGGAGGGGTGGCTTCTTCCGCTGCCTGCAAGATGCTGCCTGTTAACGTCTTGTAGCGCTTGTTCTACTGTTTCGGCAGTAGGTGGCGGAGCGCGAGCGATGTCAGAGGCGACAGTTTCTTGGTATCACTCCCAGTCTGTACGTTTGTACGACGTCTGGTACCGTGGGAGTGCTACCCATTCTCCCACATCGACCTCCAGAATCACTGGGTTGTGGTCGGAGGACATTCTGTTGATTGTCCTTGCAGCCACAAACCCTGCGATCCTCCTAGTGAGAGCTATATCTATCACGTCGGGCCTGCCTCCATTTTTTGGAAAATGTGTGGGCTCGACTGGACCCCATGTTTCGAAGTGGTGGGTGCGCGCTAGTTGTTGCAGTTTGGCGCCTGCTCTGGAGGTTACTCTAGAATTCCAATCAGGATGTTTGGCATTGAAGTCTCCCTCTATTATGAGTTTGCCTTCAATTTGCCCTAGAGCAGCTATGTCTCCCTCATGTATCTGGTCATGTGGGGGTCAGTAGACTGCAACAATTGTTAGGGGTCCAGTGGCAGTGGTTACTTCCACCGCCACTGCTTCGATTTTGTTGGTAGCTGGTAAGAATACTTGGTGGTGGGGGATCCCTCTTTTTACATATATGGCCACTCCTCCGCCTTGGGTTGGCCTGTCTTTACGGTAGCTAACGTAGTTGGGAACTGTCGCTTTTATTCCCGGTTTCAGGTGGGTTTCCCCCATCATGCATATGTCGATGGAGAACTCCTTCATGAGTTCTCTGAACTCGACCTCTTGATTAACAATGCCGTCTGCGTTAAAGACGCACATTGTCAGGCCTTGAATATTCGGTCGTCTATTCATGATGGGGTTTTGATACTACTGAGGAAGTCGCAGAGGGGAGCGACTGCTGGACTGTTGCCTGAAGGGCGACGAGGATCTGTGTGTTCTGCTTCTGGGCTTCCCTGAATTCCTTCATCATTTCCATGACGAGGTTCATGGTCTGCACCATTACGCCTAACAACTGATCCACGGGGGAGGGGGGGGGGGGGAGTGTGTGTGGGGTTCCCTGGAGCTTCCTCCGTCATGGTGGACCTGTTTGTTGTTGCTGTGTGTTTCCCGGTGTTGTTCTCGTGATAGTGTCTGGTGTTGTGATGATTGGGCCACACTTTCATGGTTCCTCGGAGGAGAAACCACTTCCGCATAAGTCGCCCTTGGTGTGTCCGGCCTTGGTTTTACCCAGGCCTTGTCCGTGTGTGTTGTCATGGTTTGTTTTCTTGTGTGTCTTGGTGGGCTTATGGTGTTTTGTTTGTGTGTGTGTGTGGGGGAGGGGGGGCGGCCTTTGCGCCCTTTGCCTGTTGTGTGTGTCGTTTGTGGACCTCACAACCTTGGTAACCCGCCGTGTGGTTTTTGCCACACAGCGCGCACCTTATTTGTGGGTCCGTGTGTAGAAGTGTACATGTCCTAGTGTCGTGGGCCTCGGCGCACTTCCTGCAGTAGGCGGCGATGTGGTTAAGGCCCTGAAGCACTGCACCGTCTTGTTCTTACGGCGCAGCGGTTCAGTGGTGACAGGCACAGCCAAAACCATTCTTATCTCCCTTTTGTTCTGGGGGATGTCCGGGAGTGTGGCCTGGTATAGTGGCCACTTACTGTTGATGTTGCCCATCTGTTGGACCGCCTTGACGACGTACCCCTGGGCAGTCAAATCTGTTTTGACTGCCTGGGGGGACACACGCCTTGGGAGGTCTCTTATAACTATGTTCCTGTTTCTTGTCTTAGTTGTGGGGAACGTGTAGTGAGGTATGTTTTTTGTGTTGAATAGTGTTTTGACTGTGTTTTAGTGTTCGAGTGTGTGTACTGTGACTTTTATTTTGTCTCAACCGTCGGGTTTTGCCTGGAAACTGCCTCCCCCGATTTCTGTCTTGAGTAACTCGAAGAGCTCCTCGTAGTTTTGAGGAAACTCTGCGACAATCGGGGGGAGGTGGTGGGCGACTTGGTTCTGTGTTTGTGTTGTGTTTTCTGTTGTCTCTGGCTCATCAGCAACCGCCTGAAATCTGTTCGGGGTGGGTTCCACTCCCCTGGCTGGCGGAAGCTTCGGCTGGCGAAACGTTTTCTTCGCCAGCACGAAACCATCCGAATCCTGCCCGGTTACGCGGTTCCCTTCTAGTGCCGGTGTTTCCTGGTCCCCTCCCAGTGCGACGACAGGTGCTGTCGAGGGCGCTGGCTCCTCAGAGGGTGTGGAAGTGGTTGGGGTGGGGGTGGTGGAGTGCTTTTTCCCCTTGGAGTGCTTCTCCTTCTTGTCCTTCCTTACACGCCGTTGCTTGGATGTGGTGGACTTGAGTGGGGAGGGATTTGAGGAACTGGGATCGGGTAGGGGGTTGGGTGGCAGTTGCGGGTTTGGGAAGGATTTTAGTCGGTTGACTGGACTTCTGCTTGCCACCTAGGTTGAAGATATGTTCAGCAAGGCGGTCACGGCCGTTGGCAAGCAGGAGAGGGCTGAGGAGAGGGGAGGGAGGGGCGGGGTCGCAAATACTGACGATGTATTTGTTTGTTTGTGTACCGTGTATTTTTGCCATGTCGGTAGCAGACAGGGGGCTTGCTGCCAGGTTATTGTCAGTTGCAACTTTTGTTGGCACCGTTGGGTTTTCCGGTTGCATTGCTGACCCTAATATCACGATGGCAGACGCGGAATTCTGGACGGGGGTGGCGGAAAACCTTTCTGTGGTTCCGCGGCCCGCTTCCAGGTCCTGGCCTACTTTTTCCCTGTTCTTGGAGGGGGCAGAGACTGACTCTGCGGCAGCTGAAGTGCTCGAGACGGCCGGCCGCGCGGCCCGCGGCAACAAGAAAACGTGCCTCGTGTCGTCGGCGGAAAGAGACCGCCGCGACCCCAAGGCGCCACCCAAGCTCGGCATACCACAACGACGAGATGACACGACAACTGTGCCAGGCGACGCCATGCAAAATTTTTTTTTTCCCAGTGCCGTCCGTGCTAAGACCTCGGCGCAAGTGCCCGTCAATGTTTTAATAAAAACAGAGCCGGAGTCACTCCTGTTTTTACTCCCGTGCAAGCGGGGGCCTATGGCTGACAGTACGCGAGTGAGAGGAGCGATGCTCAACCCTCGACTGCTACTCAGCGAGTGGACGGGACACTGCTGCTGCTGTTGCTGCTCCTTTTATGACTTCCTCACTGTGAGGAGGTTCGGGTGGAAGTTTGTGGCCTGTTGGCCTTTACTCCCCTGGGAATCTTGTAGAGTCTTCTGTCTGTACTGGTGGTTGGATCTGTACTGGCAAGGAGTGCCGATGACCTAATTCTTGAATCTGACGGTATGTCGATTTTTCTTCTTCTTCTTGCTTGTTGCTGAGGGCTCTTCCTCGGTTGGGATACTGGGTATAGTGTATCCCGCTTTTTCGTATTCTCCATTGACCAGAGCGAAGATGATGTAGCGCATTTGCCACTCTGTAAAGATAGGGTAGGAATTAATCAGAATGTAATCCTCCCTAGAAAGACCGACAAGGCCTTCTGGATACTCAATTGGCTGATGTGGGGGTGGAGGTTTAGGATGGTTAGGTGGAACGAAAGGATAAGGGTTGTCGTGGTGGGGGTAAGTACCATCGCGAAGCGAGTCAGCGATCTTCTTCGTTACAGCGCTTGCGCTGTACATGTCTGGAAGCGGGAGGACTGGGACTTCTTCCCACTCTTCTTCTTGCGCTGCTGCTGCGGTGTCCTCCTTGTGCTGTGTCGCCTCCCCTTCGGCAGGCTCGTCTGTCTGCGTGGCCACCGTCGCGAAATCCTCCCGTGGAGGAGTCGCCTGGGTGGCGGTGTCGACTGTTGTGGCGGGAGCTGCTTTGGCTGAGCGAAGCTCTTGCGTCAGCACAGCAATCTGACGCCGAGCCTCGCCCAGTTCCGCCAGCATGGCCGCCCTCTCTTCCGCCATGGCGAATTTGAAGGCGGACATGGCTTCTTGGACGGCGTCGTTAAGGCGCCTGGTGACGACGTCTTCTGTACAAGTGACCACCTCTTCGTGTGTGGTGGTCACTTGCTTCTGCGTCTTCTTCTCCGGTCCGCGCCAGTTTCTTCTGTAGGCGCAGGAACGGGCGTTGGCCGCGTGTGCGCCACCGCAGTTGGCGCAGGTGCAGGGGGCGTCCTTCTGCTTCTTGCAGTCACGTGTGTCGTGTGCTTGCGCACACTTCAAGCACGCAACTGCTCCGCTGCAGTGCTTGGCGACGTGGCCAAGCTTTTGGCAGCGAAATCACTGCGCTGCAGTCTTCCTCTTCTTCTTGCCTGATGTTTCTGCTAACGTGAGCAGCAACTCCGCCAAGACAGCAGCTTTACGTCCCCTTCCTCATCCCGACATCACGAGTAGCAACAGCGACAATCAGCTATGCGTAACTCACCGCGGCGTAAGCGGGAATGGGACGGGACACTGTCGGTCGCGGGCTTATATCTCTGCTGGACCGCTCTCCGCTTCCAGCGGCCGGCCAATCACGCGCCCGCGGAATCGCCCGATGCGCCTGGAACGGCCGGTGGTGAGGGGGAGGCGTGCGCAGGGTTCGTGTCCCGGTGCCCGTCTCTGTCTGCTCCGTCCGCGGCCCTTGGTGGAACGGAACGTTCTTCTCTGATTTTCCTGATTGTAGGCTCTCAGGCTGTGCTGAGATGGTAGCCACTGTCGCGGTTGATTAGGTTGTCGTCGCCATGTTCTAACCACCACCGATTTCAAGTGTGGTGGGAAGTTCTACGAACAGATAGATGGTGTAGCTATGGGCTCCCCCCTAGCACCATGCATAGCCGACCTATACATGGAGCACTTCGAAAAGCTAGCACTCGACACTGCTAAACACAAGCCAAAAGCCTTCTACAGGTATGTTGACGATACCTTTGTACTTTGGCCACATGGCAGGGACACACTGCTAGAGTTCCATCAGCACAATAGCATACATGGAAATATCAAATTTACCATGGAGATAAAAGAGAACAGAAGCTTACCCTTTCTGGATATTCTGATCACAAGAAAGATGGACGGTACGCTGGGACATGCAGTATATAGAAAGAAAACACACACGGGCCTCTATCTTAACGCCAATATCCCCCACACTGCGCAACGTAACGCTGTACTCAAAACCTCGGTGCACAGGGCCAGGTCCATCTGCGATAAGGAAAGTTTGCCAGGAGAATTGCAACACCTAAAAGACACCTTCAAGAAAAATGGATACAGTGAGACACAAATAAGGAGAGCTCTGAAGACCGACCACAAGAAGAGAGAAGAGAGCAGATGAAGACGAAGAAATGGGCTGTGCGTTCTTGTCATATGCGGGTCCTCCGACGTCCAAGATCGCGAGAATTCTCAAGAAGACCGTTTCCTGGGCAGCAGGAAAAATCAAAGACCTTCTCGGTTCAACCAAGGATCCACTAGGTCTGACGACCCCAGGTGTGTACCAGATCGGATGCGAATGTGGGATGCAATATATAGGATAGACGCAGCGCTGCATTTCACAGCGCCACTGACGCTTGGGTCAGACCAACAAATCTGCTGTGGCGGAACATAGAATTGACGAGAAGCACACCTTCGATTTCGAGTACACAAAGAAAATAAGCAGTCCAAACGGTTTTTGGGACTCAGCAATCAAAGAGTCCATAGAAATACGGTTACACGACAACCTAATCAACCGCGACAGTGGCTACCATCTCAGCACAGCCTGGGAGCCTGCAATCAGGGAGATCAGAAAGAACGTTCCGTTCCACCAAGGGCCGCGGACGGAGCAGACAGAGACGGACGACAGGACTCGAACGACTCCCACGCGTCCCCTCCCCCCCCCCTTCCCGCCACCACCGGCCGATCCAGGCACATCGGGCAATTCCGCGGGCGCGTGATTGGCCGGCAGCGGGAAGCAGAGAGCGGTCCAGCAGAGATATAAACCCGCGACCGACGATATCCCGACACTTCGCCTGAAGATGATGGAGACGCATTCCATCGAAACGTTGCTACGAGACGACGATGCTACTCGGCTGACAACCCGTGAAGGCTTAATAAATGAAATTCGCTGAGAAAGCCTGCACTCGCATGAGCGTCTATGCTCTAGTGAAGCAGCCAGCCAAAGGCGTCAGTAATGGAGTGTGCGTGCCCTGTCTGGGGATACGCGGCAAAGCAGCACCTGGCCAAACTCCAGAGGCTGCAGAACTGCGTCCTCAGAAGGGCACTGCACCTACCTCTTGGATTCCCCACAGACGACTTGCACGCCGCAGCCGGAATCCCACTCCTGAGAGAGCGTTTCCAGGATCTGGCAAGAGCCTTCTATGAGGGTTCTTCCAGATCCGGAAACGCACTCATCCACTCCCTAGGTCGGTATGACATGTCCCGGGATAAGCACAAGCGCCCTATCACGATCTTCGACGACTAAGTCGAAGAGAAAATCCCAACACCCAATCCATCATCCTGTTCCTTCCCATATAACACCAAACTTCTCGCCTACCTCAGGCAAGTACCAGACACACTCACAACAATCATCACAAATCACAGACACCAAAAACTATAGAAAAATCACACACACACGTTCACAGGGGAGTAAAAGCCGAAAGGCTACAGACTCCCCCTCACACTTCCCCAAAGAGGGGAAAGCAACAGATGAGAGCGGCGGCAGTCTCCCGACACTTCGCCTGAAGATGATGGAGACGCATGCCATCGAAACGCTGCTACGATACGACGATGCTACTCGGCTGACAACCCGTGAAGACTTTATACATAGACGCTCATGTTGCTGGTATTGGTCCGTCTCCCTGGTGCCACTCATACCTGGGAGGCTTTCCTCGATCTGCCGCCTGGGGAGACATCTGATGAGGGACTATAGTCGAGGAAGAGTTAAATGATCCCTGACAGATGGCAGTGCTATTGGCATCTTGCATCTTCATTTTTCTACAGGCGAAAAGAATAGCAGTCTATAGAGCACCAGCAAAACTGAGGCGTTGCCACAGAGACATTTAGAAAATCGCGTCGCGTGATTAGCTGAGGATAGATGCGTGAAGCAGTTGCACCCAGGCTTCTGCAAATGTCTGGGAGCTTATTACACCGACCTTACTACAGCACCCACTGTGGTTGGTATCAGTATCAGTATATAGGTGTCCCTCCCAAGAGACGTCAGGCGCATTTTCTCTGATGTTTCAGCAGAAATTCGCAACATCGTATTTGCTATGCGTAGCTGGAGTTAGCCCAAACAAGCACTGCTCATCACGTCGTCCATGCGAAGCCTATTGTTTGCGATAAAGCGTCGATTTTTAAATTAGTCTAGTGCGATATTCGTTTTGTCGATACTTAGCAGAGGCAGTAAAACAAGAAAAATAAAGTGTACTACAGCAGCGACCGCTCTCACCCGCTCTGCTACCGCCATGCACCAGCGCTGCTCAGTCGCTGTTGGAGTTCCATGTTATTCTCCATGTATTACTGTCCCTGTTAATACATATCGGTAAAACGAATATCACATTATCCTAATTTGTGACTGCTCTATCGAATGGGAATGTATAATTCCACTTAAAAAATCAGTTTGTCTGTAATGGGAAACAAACTGACACTCTCAGTCAACACTGCACTTTGCTTCAAAGGCATCATTAGCAGCCATGTCTCCGCAATATCCTTTCTTTCAGGAGTGCTAGTTCTGCAAGGTTCGCAGGAGAGCTTCTGTAAAGTTTAGAAGGTAGGAGACGAGGTACTGGCAGAAGTAAAGCTGTGAGGACGGGGCGTGAGTCGTGCTTGGGTAGCTCAGTTGGTAGAGCACTTGCCCGTGAAAGGCAAAGGTCCCGAGTTCGAGTCTCGGTCCGGCACACACCTTTTAATCTGCCAGGAAGTTTCATCATTAGCAGTATTTGTTTCGGCTGACACCAGCATTTTTTTTGTTTTTTGTTTTTTTGTTTTAAAGATATCATTATCCTGAATGGTTTGATGCAGCCTGCAACAAATTCCTCTCCTGTCTCAACCTTTTCATCTCAGAGTATCACCATCGTCAGATCTTTGGTGTGACATCATAAGCGAGTGACTGCGTGTGAGATCGCTCTCTAAGTTTTTATATATTTTTAGGTTTCAGATACATATTTTAACGGTTTTTGTGATAATATTTACTATATAAGTGACTTATTAGTGGTTTCTTCATTCACCTCTGCCTTTCTTGTGTTGTGACCTGCTATTTGTGAGTGTTTCGTATCGAGCAACGTAACCTCTTACCTGTGTTTACATTCCGCGCTGACCAGTTGCAGCTGTAGCGGCGCATCGAAAGCTAAGTACAAATTAATTGTTTGTGCATATTGATTTATTTAGGAACTTTAGTAGCCTTCAACCGGTGTTTTTTTGTGTTTTCTGGTGAAATAATTTCAGAAGAACCTTTTGGGAACTGTTTTCAGCTTCCTTACTGTGTCATTAGACATTTGATTCTCTTTCTGTATTAGTCTTTTGTTATATTCACATTTGTTGTTTATTAATACTGTTAATAATAGAGTTACTTCCCTTGCAGAGTAAGTTTGTGATTATTGTAGTCAAATTTTTAACATCTTCTTATTGTAGTACCGATACTTAGAAAAAGTAAAATTTTACCATGAGTGAGAAGTGTGGGCTTTGCCGTAAGTTCGTGAATAGTGGATTGTGGTGTGAGACTTGTTCGAAGTATTTTCACTAGGGGGAGTGCAGTGGGGAAGCCAGTGGGCATTCTGGCCAAATCCTCTCCTGGAATTGCAGGTTATGTAGCAAGAGTAAGTTGATAGAGGACCAGGAGCGTAAGATCTGTGCCCCTCAGGTGCAGTTGAAAAACGCGCAGGAGGAGCTAGATAGGATGAGGAGGGAGAAGGAGGTTGGGGAATGGGAGCTGGCTATTGGCAAGAGATCTGCTGGGAGAAGAAGATTTTCAGATAGTTTTACTATTGGTGTTTACAATAGATACGACCAACTGTCAGAGTCTAGTGAAGAGGAATCTGTAGTAGCTGTAGATGTAGGAAGTGTGCAGCAGACCTCAGTAGTTATGGTGGCTAGAACAGTTGCAAAGTCGAAGAGGAAGAAGAAGGTTCTGCTGTTTGGTAGTTCTCATGGTAGAGGTGTAGGCCAGCAGTTGCAGGAAGTGCTGGGGAGTGAGTACCAGGTCACCAGCATTGTGAAGCCTAATGCAGGATTGGCTCAGGTGACTGTTAACATAGGGGGGTTATGTAGGGATTTTACTAAAGAGGATCAGGTAGTGATTGTGGGTGGGGCTGGTAATAGTATTGATAGGGATGGGGAGTATGACATAGATGGTGACCTGGAAAAGATAGCCACTCAGACTGGTAACACGAATGTGCATTTCGTGGAACTGTTTCAGCGTCACGGTCGGCCTCATCTTAATACAGCCGTCAGGTGTAATAACATGAGACTTGGGGGTGCGCTGATGACAGAAAGCATGGGTCACATTTCAGTGGTGTCGGTGGAGTCTATCAGCAGGTCGGGTTTCACTAGACATGGCCTGCACCTCAACAGGTATGGGAAGGGGAGGTTGGCAAATCTTATAGGTGACAGGATAGGTGGGGTTGGTGGGATCACTCATAGGAAAATTCCTGCAGTAGTGGGTGTTACAGCTGCACCTTTTTTAGATTGAAGTCAGCTGATAGGTATTCCTGCTTAAGGGAAGTCTCTCTAACAAAGGAACCACTTTTGACAAAGCTTAGGTATCCGAGTAATGAGGGAATTAGTATATTTCATCAAAATATACAAGGTATTAGAGATAAAGTTAGTGAATTGCTTATAGATGTTGACTCTGAAATTATTGGTATATCTGAACACTTCTTAAATAGGGAGATAATTCAGAGGCTTCCATTACCAGGATACAGGTTGGCTGGCAGCTTTTCGAGGAGCTCTTTGCGGTGTGGGGGAGTAGCCATGTATGTGAAAAACGGCATCCCATTTGAGTCAATTGATGTTTCAAAGTACTGCACTGAAAATGTGTTTGAATGTTGTGCAGGTGTGGTTAAATTTAATGGAACTAAACTTCTAACTGTTGTTATTTATAGATCCCCAGACTCCCATTTCACAACATTTTTGCTAAAGCTAGAGGACGTTCTTGGTTCACTTTATAAGAAATACAAAAAGTTAGTTATATGTGGTGACTTCAATATTAATTGTATAAGTGATTGTGCAAGGAAGAAAATGCTGGTAGAACTCCTTAATTCATATAATCTTATGCAAATCGTATTCTTTCCAATGAGAGTGCAAGGGAACAGTAGAATAACCATAGACAACATTTTTGTTCATTCCTCATTACTAGATGGGCATTCTGTTAGCAAAAAGGTGAATGGCCTTTCAGATCATGATGCACAAATTTTAACTCTAAAAGATTTTTGTGCTGCAACACGTGTTAAATATAGTCATCAGCTGTTTAGGAAAGCTGATCCAGTTGCTGTAGAGACCTTTGTAAACCTTATCAAGGAACAAGAATGGCAAGATGTTTATAGCGCTGATACAGTAGACGATAAATATAATGCTTTTCTCAAGACTTTTCTCGTGCTCTTTGAAAGTTGCTTTCCGTTAGAACGTTCAAAACAGGGTACTAGCACAAACAGGCAGCCTGGTTGGCTGACTAGAGGGATAAGAATATCTTGTAGAACAAAGTGGCAATTATATCAAAACGTTAGAAACAGCCAGAGTCTAAATGCAGCAGCCCATTACAAACAGTATTGTAAGGTGCTTAAAAATGTTATTAGGAAGGCAAAACGTATGTGGTATGCAGATAGAATAGCTAAGTCTCAGGATAAAATTAAAACCATATGGTCAGTCGTAAAGGAAGTGGCTGGTCTGCAGAGACAGGTCGAGGATATAGAATCAGTGCGTAGTGGGAATGTCCGTGTTGCTGATAAGTCGCATATATGTACAGTATTTAATAATCACTTTCTGAATATAGCAGGTGAACTAAATAGAAACCTAGTCCCAACAGGGAATCATGTAGTGCTCTTAGAAATAAGAGTGGCCGCGCGGTTCTGGCGCTGCAGTCTGGAACCGCGAGACCGCTACGGTCGCAGGTTCGAATCCTGCCTCGGGCATGGATGTGTGTGACGTCCTTAGGTTAGTTAGGTTTAACTAGTTCTAAGTTCTAGGGGACTAATGACCTTAGCAGTTGAGTCCCATAGTGCTCAGAGCCATTTTTTAGAAATAAGTTCCAACGGTTCAAATGGCTCTGAGCACTATGGGACTTAACTTCTGAGGTCATCAGTCCCCTAGAACTTAGAACTACTTAAACCTAACTAACCTAAGGACATCACACACATCCATGCCCGAGGCAGGATTCGAACCTGCGACCGTAGCGGTCGCGCGGTTCCAGACTGTAGCGCCCAGAACCGCTTGGCCACACCGGCCGGCTTAGAAATAAGTGTTCCGAGACTGTTACCTGAAATGCTCCTCCATGATTCTGACAAGAGGGAGATTGAGTTAATAATTCAATCACTAAAGACCAAGAACTCTCATGGATATGACGGGGTATCTAGCAGAATACTGAAGTATTGTTCTACGTATGTTAGCCCAGTACTGAGCCATATCTGTAACTTTTCCTTTAGGAGTGGTTGGTTTCCTGACCGATTAAAGTACTCGTTAGTGAAGTCACTTTATAAAAAGGGAGACAGGGATAATATTGACAATTATAGACCTATTTCTATGCCATCGGTGTTTGCTAAAGTTATCGAGAAGGTTGTATATACAAGGTTACTGGAGCATTTAAATTCACATAATTTGCTGTCAAATGTTCAGTTTGGTTTAACAACTGAAAATGCTATATTCTCTTTTCTCTGTGAAGTTTTGGACGGATTAAATAAAAGGTTGCGAACGCTAGGTGTTTTCTTTGATTTAACGAAGGCTTTTGACTGTGTTGACCACAAAATATTACTGCAGAAGTTGGACCATTATGGAGTAAGGGGAGTAGCTTACAATTGGTTCGCCTCTTACTTTAAGAACAGAAAGCAGAAGGTAATTCTCCGCAATATTGAGAGTGGTAGTGATGTTCAGTCCCAATGGGGCACTGTTAAGTGGGGCGTTCCCCAAGGGTCAGTGCTGGGGCCATTGCTGTTTCTTATTTACATAAATGATATGCCATCTAGTATTACAGGTGATTCAAAAATATTTCTGTTTGCTGATGACACCAGCTTGGTAGTGAAGGATCGTGTGTGTAATATTGAAACAGTATCAAATAATGAAGTTCATGAAATAAGTTCGTGGCTTGTGGAAAATAAGTTGATGCTAAATCTCAGTAAGACTCAGTTTTTACAGTTTCTAACTCACAATTCAACAAGAACCGATATTTTGATCAGACAGAATGGACATATTATAAGCGAGACGGAACAGTTCAAGTTCCTAGGCGTTCGGATAGATAGTAAGCTGTTGTGGAAAGCCCATGTCCAGGATCTTGTTCAGAGACTAAATGCTGCTTTATTTACCATTAGAACAGTATCTGAAATAAGTGACACTTCAACACGAAAAGTAGTCTACTTCGCATATTTTCATACGCTTATGTCGTATGGTATTATTTTTTGTGGTAATTCTTCTGATTGAAAAAGGGTATTTTTGGCTCAAAAACGGGCTGTTCGAGCTATATGTCGTGTAAGTTCGAGAATCTCTTGTCGACCACTATTCAATAGTCTGGGAAATCTGACATTGCCCTCGCAGTATATATTTTCTTTAATGTCGTTTGTTGTTAGCAATATTAGCCTATTCCCAAGAGTTAGCAGCTTTCACTCAGTTAATACTAGGCAGAAATCCAATCTGCATGTGGAATGCACTTCCTTGACTCTTGTGCAGAAAGGAGTGCAGTATTCTGCTGCATCCATTTTCAGTAAGCTACCACAAGAACTCAAAAATCTTAGGAGTAGCCCAAACTCTTTTAAGTCTAAACTGAAGAGTTTCCTCATGGCTCACTCCTTCTATTCTGTCGAGGAGCTCCTGGAAGAGCTAAAACATTAAGCAAATTCCAGTGTTACATTGTTGATTTTCTTTATTTAAACTTACGACTTGTCACCTGAATATGTTTTTTTTATATTTCATTTTATCTGTTTCTAATATCGTGTTATAATTTCATGTATTGACTCGTTCCATGACCATGGAGATTTCTCCTTAATTGGGTCCCACAGAACAATAAATAAATAAATAAAATAAATAAACTTCCTGATCCACCTCTGTACACAGTACTGACTACCACGCAAGGGGGCCTGGGTTCGATTCCAGGCAGGGGACTGGGTATTGTTTGTCCTTCATCATCACTTTCATCATAACTGACACACAGTCGCCGAAGTGGGGTCAACTAAAAAGACTTGCAATACGGTTGCCGAACCCCGAAGTGGATATCCTGGCCAATAAATGCCATATTATCATTTCATTTCACCTATGTCCTCAATTATTTGCTGGATCTATTCCAACATATGTCTTCCTCTACAGTTTTTACCTCTACGGCTCCCACTAGAACCATGGAAGTCATTGCCTTATGTCACAACAGATGTCCTATCACCCTGTCCCTTCTTCTTGTCGGTTTTTTCCACACATTCCTTTCCTAGCCCATTCTGCAGAGGACCTCCTCATTCCTTATCTTATCATCCACCCAATTTCCAATGTTCTACTATAGCACCACATGTCATATGCTTCAATTTTCTTCTATTCCTGTTCTCCCACAATCTATGTTTCACTATGATATAATAGTGTGCTCCAAATGTAAATTTCAGAAATTTCTTCCACAAATTAAGGACTATGTTTCATACTAGTAGATTCCTCTCGGATAGGAATACCCTTTTTGTCAGCAGTAGTCACGCTACACATTGCAAAAACGAAATTGCAGATATCTGCCGAAACACCAGAGAAAATGCGCTGATGACTCTTAGGAGTGGGTACTCAGTTTAAGGAAAGATAATGTAATGTGTTTCTTATTCAAAAATCGAATTTCAATTTTCGCTATTTGCGAGAAGTCCGTTTATGCTATCTATAAGAAGTAGAAACATCTGCCAGCACATTGGTGATAGGATCATGGTCCGTCGATGCTATGGTTTATCGTTTTGCAACGTTGCTGCTTGCATTGGGCCAGGTTCAATGACTGTCAGATGGAAATGTTATTGTAGACCATGTCACATATCTGGAGACAGGAATGGTCTTTTCGCCAACAAGACAAATATCCACACAGATAGTGGACAATGTCTGGAGCACCACGGACTATCATCATGACAGCCATTTGTGTGGCTTTCCTTGATGCGGCATCAAAGAGGAGCGCGCCAACAGTGATGCGCCCAGTGACTACTGTGGAGTCAGGAATGACACCACATCATCTTTTCAGACAAGTCCCAGTTCTGTGCGCAGCATCACGAAGGATCTATGTTGGACCCAACGGTTCCAGATTACTTTCGCCGTTATCATTTGGGGTAGCACCTGGCATGATGGTATTGCATGCCACTGGGTACACAACATGGCCACCTGTGTTTCATATAACTGGTAATTTGGACAGTAGGCATTATATTTCTGATGTGTAAAGGCTGGTGGTTGCGATCAATCTTAGAGGTCGCGGTGACATAATCAATCAAGAAGATAACACAACACTGCATTTCCCCACACTGACCGGCACTACCTTGATACAGAGGATGGGCTACTGTTATATTTGTGTGCTTGTTCTCCACAATTCTCACCCACTGAAAACACCTAGACAAGGATTGTAAAGAGAATGGTATGCCACCACTCGCCAATACTGTGACTAACTTTTGCATAGGATTTAAGCTGCATGTAGTGACACATCCATGTATGTCACCAAAGCACAGTTTGACTCGATGTCCAGCAGTGTTAGAAGCATTGTCGATGGCAGAGGTGGCAGCTGTGTGTGTTATATTTCACGTCCTGCAGGCCCCCTAATCAACTAAAAATTGGTCATGCATTCTACCTACTGTGGCATCATGTATCGATATCACCAAACAAGGGTCAAAGTTGGGAAAGGAATTGCAAGTTCCTGTTCCGCGCCGTTAGCGTCGCATGGGACCCAGTGGTGCGCACCCACTGAGCCATGCCTCCAGCGGTTCCCGACTATGAGTGCCCTCTGCTGCCACAATAGAGGGTGGCCAGTGGCAGCCTCTCGACCCACTTGTACTTGGAGCCTCTTCCATATGACACCATCACCTGTGCTTAGTACAGTGAACAGCTTCTTGTTGACATTGTGATAGGTGGACTCTGTTTCTTGCTGCATTATTTGGAATGAGCCTTTGTATACATGGAGAAAAACAAGTGAAGTATATCTTCTGATTACTGTGTTCAGTTGTTCGCTAATCATTTATACTTCTGTCAAGCTTTCCTATGATGGTAGTTGCCACACCACTCTGTAAACCATCTCTCCTTATTGTTGTGTACCAAGTCATACACAACACCTACTATATTGGACAAGCACAATAAGCAAACTTTCGTTACTTGCTATCTGTTCTAGTGTTCCATTTTCAGTGTCAAGTATTTTATTTGTTTATGTATGTTCCAGCACAGCTCTGGAACACCAGTTGCAAGAATTCTTTGGGCAGTCATAGTGCAAAGGATTATTGTGACGTTGTACAAGAACTATTGAGAGACTATAATATTATGGAATGGAATATGTCACTTAAATTACATTTCTTAAATTATCTTTTGGGCTTCTTCACATGTAACCGTGGTACGTTAATGATGAACGTGGAGGATGGTTTCAGCAGAACATTTCTCAAATACGAAGGTGTGCTTAAAACTAATGCATTCGAATTTTGTATGTGAAAACTCTTGAAGCTTTTCAAATAAAAGCAACTTTGCTAACATTCTACATATTTATACAACAAAAATCCGATTCAGTTGCCAGTAATATCTTAATTTATTGAATGAGTGGTTTTGAAGCATAAAGCTTCATCTTCAGGGGCCACCAAATAGTTATGGAAACTTAAGTGTGTAATGGTCAGACAAGTCAGTTCACTGCCTGTTATAGAAAACCGTTATCATAGCAGAGGCAATGTATCACAGGAAACCAGAAAGGATTTTCTTAGATATGATTCTTTACTTTTCTTTTATGTTACTTATTTCTTTGATTCTTATTCTTGCCTTTAGCTTTATGTTTCAATAGGGAATTTTGAATTCAGCATTTAAATATGCCACCAGTAATCACTGATTCCAAATATGTATACAAGTTCATTTATTTTTGTGGAGAAAAGTGACTTGGCTTTGGGTCACTACAAACACTATCTCTTCAAATGCCAACTACTTTCAAACACAAGGGAAACTGTTAAACAAACATCATTTGAAGATCACAAGGCAGTTGCTAACAGGCTTTACAGAAACTTAAAGTTCATTAACAGCCAACAGATCAATTTAGAGACATATCATATTCAATCAATTTAAGTAGCTTTCCTTGACTGAGTTGCATTGGTAGTCGCCCTTGATCAGGCAGAGATTTGAGCAGCTTGCTGAGGTAAGACAGCAATGAGCTGGGAGGCCTATGGTGCTACATCATGACTATGACAACAATGAATTTTGATATAATGTCTTTTTCAGGTTGCCAATAAAAGTACTAAGGCGTTAAAAATCTGTTACTCTTAAACGAAAAGATTGTGACTGAGTTTTGACATCAGAAGTTTAAGGCACTAAATATCTGTAATTTTCACAGACTTTTTTTCATAGATTTTTTCGACAGCTGTTACATAAAGTACTGTCATGAAATTAGTCATTATGATTAGTAAAAATATGAATGTTACAAGAGGATTAACATAAGAGGAATGATAGTTGATATTCACATTTGTTGCAGATGTGATTTAACATAAAAGTTACTATGTTTCGACCTACAGTGACTGTTATTTACAATCTGGGCCCCTGAATATTGATCTGGCATTCATGTTTTAACTAGTGTTATCAATATTTATCAGCATAAAAGTAACAGTTACTAAAACCTTATGTTATTGTTTTGAAAATCTCGAATTTACTGCTAAATCAAACTAATTTACTTTATTGTTACCATATTAGTGTCAGTGTAATACCTTGTCTGTAAATAATTACATGTATTTTTGTTCACATGTTCAACAAGCCAAATATCTTCCATTATACAATAATATTTTCTGGTATTATACTGGAATGTTAGATGTGTAGTTGTGACTACAATAAAATATTCTTGTAGTTTGAAATTAGAGATTAAAATCGTCATTCATACAGTAAAGTAAAATCTATTTATAATGAGAAATAAAATTATTCATGTTGAATCAAATGATTAAAACACCCAAAGATCCATTACCACTTCAAGAATGGATTGAGAACAGATTTTTTTTTTAGAAGTACATCACTGAAAAAGAAAAAGTCTTAGAGTTGTAATGTTTTATGAAACAGTTAACATCTCTCTTTGACATCAGAAGCACTATGAACATCCAATGTTGTGAATAACAATTTTGTATTTCCATATCAACAAGTGCTAGCTTTATACAATGTCTGTTTCTGACATTAGTTTATTTGTGCAGAAAAATACTTAAATCTTTCTCTTTGTGAGATGTGAAAAATGTCCCTGTTTAACACGTTATAACACGGAAATTAATTACCGTACAAGTGCCAAATTTGATAACATTAATGTCAAGGGCACAGGTAAGAGAAAGAATGCAGAATCAATTCAATTGAAATACTTTTAATTTGCTGCTATGGCACATGATACCATTACATACCAGTACCACTACTGCTACAAAATGGACTCAATATGGGCCCATTAGTGTCCAGAAGAGCCTGAAAGTGCAGCACTGCATTCTGCACAGCAGAACGAAGCATGTCCATATGTATGCTGGCTACCTCTCTTCATATGCTGCACTTCAGATAAGCACATGTGTGAATATTCATCTGGTCCCTGTCTTCCAGGTAGCCCCACAACCAGAAATCACAGGGAGCGATTTCAGGTGCATGTGCTAGGCAAGCATTTGGAAACGACTGACTGATAATTCGATTGTTTCCAAATGTGTTTTGGAGAAATAGGTGAACTTCACGAGCAGTGAGCAGTGGGGTCCCATCTTGCATGAGAAGTGTTGAGTTCAATGCGTCTCTCTTCTGTAGGGCGGATATGACATGCTGGCGAGGCATATTACAGTAGCGCTGCCCAGTCACACTGCACGTCTTTGGTCCTTGAGCGCCAACCTGTTCAAAGAAGAATGGGCCAATGTTGAATGTGGCCGTGAAGTCACTCCATACAGTGACACATTCTCATACAGAGGAACCTCATGCACAGTGACTGGAGGTGGAGATCCCCACACTTAGCAATGCTGTGTGTTCATCTCATCCATTAGAGAAAAATGAGCTTCGTCTATCCACAGGCTGGTCCATGGCCAGCCCTCGTCAACTTCAATCCTTGCGAGAAAGTGGAGATGTCAACACTTTGTTGTGTGTCCTGTGGTGCAAGCTGCTGTACAATATGAACCTTGTATGGATACCATTTGATAATGGTTCAAAGCACCATCCGTACTGTGGACCATGGGATGTTCTACTGTCGTGACACAGCACATGCACTGCCTGTCAATCGGGAATTGCCCGCAGCGTTGTCTGCCATAGCAACGGCGATTTCATCAACCACATGTGGTGCAACCGGTCGTCGGCCTCTTCCCAGAGCGACCCCCGGTTCCTGAGGGGATTCAAACTTCTTCGTCATGCTCCACACGGAAGGTGGGGAAAGAGGAACCTTCCGTAATCCTTTCAGCCTGCGATATTCCCGAAGTGCAGCTGCACCATTACTGTTGTTTTGATAATAGAGCTTCGCCAGTAATAACCTAGTCCTTTTGTCCAAGCTCATGCTGACATGTCAACAAATGCACTGTGACTGGTATGGTGTGTGAGACTGTGAATAACGATGACTGATCACGGTACCTGGTGGCCATAGTTGGAACTGGACTGTGGCACTGTGATGCATGGAAATCATACACCTCATATTCTGGACATTAATGCTAGTAAGTTTGGTACTTGTACGGTAATTAGTTTCCATGTTATAAAGTGTTAAATAGGGACAGTTTAGTTATAACCACTCAGTAAACGTGGTGTCTCTCCTAAGCGTCGTCAGGAACATTTTCTCTGGTATTTCGGCAGAAATTTTCTATTTTGTTTGTGCAAGTGTAGCAAATATAGCTCATAAAGTATTTCATGCGACGGTGTTTGTTTCTAGTTACAAAGATAATTTTTCAAGCGTAATTATACATCACAGTCTATAGAGCAGTCAGAGATTAGTCTAGTCCGATATTCACTTTATCGATATGCAGTAATATGGACAATAAAACACGAAGAATAGCCAGCAGTCCAGCTGCAACTGATCAGGGCTTCTGCATGGTGGTCGCAGTCAGCACAGTCCAGGGCGGTTCTTGTCGATGCTGGAGAACTGGTTACTCTTCGTCTTTCAATGTCCCTTCTAACGGATATCGACAAAACGAATATCACGTTAGATTAATTAGGGACCGTTCTGCCAACTGGGAACGTAAAATTCCACTTTTAAAATAATTTTGTTTGTATCAGGAAACGAATCGACGCTTTCCGTCTTCACTGAGCGTCGCATCAAAGACGTAATGAGCAATATATACGGTGAATTAAAGTTCTCGCACTCGGACTTCGCACCTCGATTCCTCACATATTAGCAACAAAAAAATATCCTTCGCAAAATTTCGTCCTGCCCGTTTTGGGATCCTTTGTTGATACGGGCATGTTATTTAAGATTCGTTACGAGTCCCTAATCCTCCCGAGGAGCAGAGGGGGTTTAGGCCTTTGTCATGTTCAGAACAGAGCGAAGGCCCTGTTCGTCAGCTGTCACCTGCAACTCTGGCGACGAAGTCTGACGTGCCTCACAAGTCTCTTACTGGAGGCCTTACGACCAATCTCACTCGCACCCCCTGTGATGATATCGGACATCCCAGTACCTTTCTTCTACATTATCCAATTCTTCCTTCAATTTAGCTACATCCGCACCGCACACGCTTGATGATCACGAGGGTGATATATTCTGCCATGCAAATGAACAGGACCCCGAATGTGATTGAAAGCAAACACCCCACTACAAAGTGGCGTGCTGTGTGGCAGGCAGTGAATGCCACAACCCTTGATGCTGACGTGCAATCTGCATGGTACGTAACTGTTACTGGGAAACAGTTGTGCCAGTCCCGCCTACATCACATCCACCTCGCCGATTCACCCTTGTGTGCCACATGACAAGTGATTGACACGGATGAACATCGTTTCGAATGCGGGTCGGCAAAGGACGTTTGGTATTTGGTGCGTCAGGTATTGGCTTTTCTCACACGCAATATTCCCGACAGGATAACTACCCGATCACTACTTTTCCCCGATAAGATTTATTTCCCAAGAGCAAAAACGAACTCTGTGAAGTGGATTAGCGGCCACGCTGTTCACTACCTGTTCGGTAATGGCGAAAAGACAGTAACCGATTCTTGGTATTATCTCAACGAACGACATTGTGCGATCGTCAAGAATACTAAATATAGGCAGTATTTTTCTAATTTTCTTTGGAGCGCTTTCCATAATCCGCCTCGCAGCTGGATTATCGATGACATGAGAAGATAACCATAGCACCTCTTTCCATATCCTTTTTTTTATGAGATTGAACAAACAACGGAAACAACACAGCAACGAGACGACAGTCGTCGAAAAATTCGCAGCGGGCTATAGTATGGAGCATCCTTTGTCGTAACGGGACGACTTCCTATTATTCTGTTTATGTAGCCGAAGAGGAACGGCTTTCCTTTTATCCATTTGTACAAAAATAAAATAAAAAAGCAGAAAAACAAACCTTCCAAAATCTTTTCTTCTTTTTCTTCATTTTTTTGTGAAAAGAAAGTGGATAGCGATTTGGGCTGGGATGCAGGAGGTCGAGGGTTCGATTCTGGATTCAGGCTTATTTGTTTTTGTTTGTTAAAAGTAGTCTGCGAGGTACGATATCTGGCGTCTTAGTCGTTATGTAGCGATTACAATTGGTCTTCTACAAAAACATTTACAGTTACGTACTACGAACACAGAAATGGGGATACAATCTTCATTGGCCAGCTTTTAAAGAAACCTTTTGCATATCCTAGACGCGAATTGTTTCGCACCACTGCATCTTCTAGATTCCAAACTTGTTTTGTGTACACCATCCCCCCATGATCCCATCGATTAATAATAAATATTATGCTTCAGGTCCGTTACATTTCGTCAGGGCCTTACGTCACCAGAAGGGCTAGCAACGTGCTTTGGAAATAATTTCGATGGGCCCGTTCGGGGAGAGTACACAGAAAACAGGTTTGGGATCAAGTAGATGGGAGTAGCACGAAACAGATCGCATCCACTACGTGGAAAAGGCTGCTCTATAAAGTGACCAATGAAAACGATCGTACTTCCATTTCTATGTTCGTGGTATGTAACTGCAAATATTTTGTAGAATACCCATTGTAACCGCCGTATGACGATTAAGACGCCAGACATCGTACAACGCAGACTATTTTTAGCAAATGAAAACAAATAAATTTCGTTCCGCAGCCGAACCCTCGACCTCTTGCATGCTAACCGAAAACGTTATCCACTGTATATACGGCACAGCACTACACTGCCTGCAGACAGAGGTAGTTACCGTACATGTGATTACTGTGTTGCCAGACTGCCAATCTTTAACGTCCACTTACTGCTCGAAATATGCAAAGGATGAAATTTTGTGAGAGACATTTTTCTATTGCCAGTATATGAGGAATCGCGCTGCGAACTGCGCGAATTTTTCTTCAACCTGTGTCTTTGGACTGGCTTCAGCTACACATTGCAAAAACTAAATTGCAAATATCAGCCGAAACAAAAGAGGAAATGCGTTTGAATACTCTTTGGAGAGATCCCCGTTGTTGCTTCTCAGTGTCCTGAATTAACTTTCCTTGATATAACTGGAAGAGTATTTATGCTGGTCTATCTTTGATATTTGGCTGTGTTTATTTCTTCACAATGTGGAAGATGTGAATAAAAATTATGAGTAGAGTGCATATGAATGTCAATCTAAACAGTCATATTATGTGATTCCTTTGCAGTCTTAACGACATTAAATAGTGAAAGCAGAGGAGCTACACTTTCACTTCAAGGCAGGTATTTCAGTACCACAGAGATTGAAATTATTAATTGGCAGGTGAAGAGATAATGGTTACATTCATTAAAAGAAATGATAATTTAGACTTGAGTTTATAATAGATGATATAAATGGTTAGTTGACTGCAGTGCTTGTATAGTCAATAAGTCCACAACCACAGAACCCATCAGACATGATAGTAGCACCAACAGTTTCTGTTCATACACATAATTTAGTTTAGGTCCTTTCTCACGTGATTATGGGAAGCAGTGAATTCCGTCTGAGAATTTAACCGTGTTGACTAGTACTTACTAACTTGTTCTAAGTTTTTGTGTAAACTGTAGGGCATTTTAACTATGTGAGCTGACTTTGAAGTGAAGTAAAACTTAAACACCGCCCAGTTACTGCTCAGGTTTGTGTTATTTTCTTTGTGGTATAGACGAACACTGATTAAAGATGGATAGGGGCTGGACATGTTGCTTACAGATGTAGGTGGAATTGATCATGGCCTGTAAACAGCTGGAAGATGTGTTGGCCATAGTCGACAAGTTGTTGCCATGGACTGCAAGGATGTTTGGCGTGAATGCTTTGAACCTCTGCAGCCCATTGCGTCATCTGATGTCTTAGCGCCCACCGATTCACTCGTCCTGGTCGGTCGACACTTACCAGATGTCGAATGGTGAACAGTGGTGAGGTCGCGAATCTCTGGGCGTTAGGCGAAAGTGGGTACTGGACACACGGGTGTCTCCTTAATCTTCAAAAAGAAGTTTGAAGTATTGTTCACTGCCACTTCTACAAGTACGTCCGAGCCAGCAAGGACACCTCGTTTGCAGGAACTGTGGAGATCTTCCTGGAACGTCCGAACAAGTGCAGAGGATGGTACTGCTTGTCATTTGGAGCTCCAATGTTAGGCTGTTGAAGAAGCCCATTAGGGAAACAGCGGGCAGTTGGGAAGTAAGGCCACAGTCTACCCTTTCTGCTTACCATGGTGTCACGTCCGAGATGTGGAGGAGGTTCTGCCGGCAGTGATTAAGTGCACAGGACGCACTGGGTTCTCATGTCTTCACAAGTGTTGTCTACCGCCTGGATTCAGAGGCCATCCTCGATTCCGATAGGCGGCTAGCTGCTTTGGTTGGCTCGCGCACGAGGTGGAAGCAGAGCTGTAGTTTTGCAGCATCGTTCTCAGAGCCGATGATGTTCCTTAAGTTTGAGCCGAGTTTAAGGCTCAAACCAGAGACTCCGACGATACTGTGACGATCTTAAATGCCAATACAGGGTCTCGATACTCTGAAACCTGCTTGATATTCCCCTAGCTCGTTCATCTGCTTCGTTACATGTCGTTTGAGGATTTTGGAAAAGATTTTGTGTGTGACTGCAAGGAGCAATATTCCCCTGTGGTTACCGGACTCTAATTTGCCTCCCTTTTTTGTGAATTTCGCTTATAAAGGTTGAGGTCCAATTTTCTATGAGTTACTCCCTAGCCATATCTCCAGCATTAGTGTTTCCATAGCGTCGGTCAAATCGCACCAACATAAGAATGAAGTCAACAAAAAGCCTTTGTTACACAAAGGGAAACCAAATGGATGTTTCACTTACTTAGCTAGAACAAATGTTGGTTAATAGTGTTTCCAGAAAATCTCTGTTGCGTGACAATTATTTAAATGTGACTAGAATTTCGTAATTATCGATGAAATATTAGTTTCCGAGCTTTATTGTCTGAAATTCGTGTTTGGCACAGCTGAAATCATCCCAATAACTTTTTGGAACTTTCTTTTCCTGTTTATTTCAGTTAGTGCACTTTTATAATTGTTCTTACACATCGATTACACGTTATTAGACCTACCGATTATGAAAATTAACTCATTCTGCTCGAAGTAGGCGACTTTAACAAGCTGGAAGATCATTGTTTGGTAATGGAATTTATCGTAATACGGAAAACTATTTCAAAGCAACCTTTAGTTTCATTCTTACGCCATCAGTATTTAATGCCGTAACTCAAACGATAAAGTGCTTGTTTCACACACTACGAATTGACAATGGGGAATAGTTAAGTTTTATTTTGCAAAGATGTCTGAAACGCGAGCTAGAAACGATACATTTTCAATTAGTTAATTCAAAATGCAGAATGACAGTCACTGTTGTGCTTATGGTGTTTGAAATTACGAAGACAGAATTACCTTCAATAATTCTGCTGTAACTGAAGCTCGTACTGATTAAAGTGTAATAAGTGATAGAATTGAAATGACATCTACAAATGAAATCACGGTGGGATATCAAGATTATAACAATAAAATCCCCCCCCCCCCCCCCATCATGAACCATGGACCTTGCCGTTGGTGGGGAGGCTTGCGTACCTCAGCGATACAGATAGCCGTACCATAGGTGAAACCACAACGGAGGGGTATCTGTTGAGGGGCCAGACAAACGTGTGGTTCCTGAAGAGGGGCAGCAGTCTTTTCAGTAGTTGCAGGGGCAACAGTCTGGATGATTGACTGATCTGGCCTTGTAACACTAACCAAAACGGCCTTGCTGTGCTGGTACTGCGAACGGTTGAAAGCAAGGGGAAACTACAGCCGTTATTTTTTCAGAGGGCATGCAGCTTTACTGTATGGTTAAATGATGATGGCGTCCTCTTGGGTAAAATATTCCGGAGGTAAAATAGTCCCCCATTCGGATCTCCGGGCGGGGACTACTCAAGAGGACGTCGTTATCAGGAGAAAGAAAACAGGCGTACTACGGATCGGAGCGTGGAATGTCAGATCTCTTAATCGGGCAGGTAGGTTAGAAAATTTAAAAAGGGAAATGGATAGGTTAAAGTTAGATATAGTGGGAATTAGTGAAGTTCGGTGGCTGTAGGAACAAGACTTTTGGTCAGGTGAATACAGGGTTATAAATACAAAATCAAATAGGGGTAATGCAGGAGTAGGTTTAATTATGAATAAAAAAAATAGGAATGCGGGTACGCTACTACAAACAGCATAGTGAACGCATTATTGTGGCCAAGATAGACACGAAGCCCACGCCTACTACAGTAGTGCAAGTTTATATGCCAGCTAGCTCTGCCGATGACGAAGAAATTGAAGAAATGTATGATGAAATAAAAGAAATTATTCAGATAGTGAAGGGAGACGAAAATTTAATAGTCATGGGTGACTGGAATTCGATAGTAGGAAAAGGGAGAGAAGGAAACGTAGTAGGTGAATATGGATTGGGGCTAAGAAATGAAAGAGGAAGCCGTCTAGTAGAATTTTGCACAGAGCACAACTTAATCATAGCTAACACTTGGTTTAAGAATCATAAAAGGAGGTTGTATACATGGAAGAAACCTGGAGATACGGACAGGTTTCAGATAGATTATATAATGCTAAGACAGAGATTTAGGAACCAGGTTTTAAATTGTAAGTCATTTCCAGGGGCAGATGTGGACTCTGACCACAATCTATTAGTTATGAACTGTAGATTAAAACTGAAGAAACTGCAAAAAGGTGGGAATTTGAGGAGATGGGACCCGGATGAACTGACTAAACCATAGGTTGTACAGAGTTTCAGGGAGAGCATAAGGGAACAATTGACATGAATGGGGGAACGAAATACAGTAGAAGAAGAATGGGTATTTTTGAGGAATGAAATACTGAAGGCAGCAGAGGATGAAGTAGGTAAAAAGACGAGGGCTAGTAGAAATCCTTGGGTAACAGAAGAAATATTGAATTTAATTGATGAAAGGAGAAAATATAAAAATGCAGTAAATGAAGCAGGCAAAATGGAATACAAACGTCTCAAAAATGAGATGGACAGGAAGTGCAAAATGGCTAAGCAGACATGGCTAGAGGACAGATGTAAGGATGTAGAGGCTGATCTCACTGGGGTAAGATAGATACTGCCTACAGGAAAATTAAAGAGACCTTTGGAGAAAAGAGAACTATTTGTATGAATATCAAGAGCTCAGATGGAAACCCAGTTCTAAGCAAAGAAGGGAAAGCAGAAAGGTGGAAGGAGTATATAGAGGGTCTATACAAGGGCGATGTACTTGAGGAAAATATTATGGAAATGTAAGAGGATGTAGATGAAGATGAAATGGGAGATATGATTCTGCGTGAAGAGTTTGACAGAGCACTGAAAGACCTGAGTCGAAACAAGGCACCGGCAGTAGACAACATTCCATTAGAACTACTGACAGCTTTGGGAGAGCCAGTCCTGACAAAACTCTACCATCTGGTGAGCAAGATGTATGAGACAGATGAAATACCCTCAGACTTCAAGAAGAATGTAATGATTTCAATCCCAAAGAAAGCAGGTGTTGGCAGATGTGAAAATTACCGAACTATCAGTTTAATAAGTCACAGCTGAAAAATACTAACACAAATTCTTTACAGACGAATGGAAAAACTGATAGAAGCCGACCTCGGGGAAGATCAGTTTGGATTCCGCAGAAATATTGGAACACGTGAGGCAATACTGATCCACAACTTATCTTAGAAGAAAGATTAAGGAAAGGCAAACCTACGTTTCTAGCATTTGTAGACTTAGAAAGCTTTTGACAATGTTGACTGGAATACTCTCTTTCAAATTCTGAAGGTGGCAGGGGTAAAATACAGGGAGCGAATGGCTATTTACAATTTGTACAGAAACCAGATGGCAGTTATAAGAATCGAGGGACATGAAAGGCCGGCCGAAGTGGCCGTGCGGTTAAAGGCGCTGCAGTCTGGAACCGCAAGACCGCTACGGTCGCAGGTTCGAATCCTGCCTGGGGCATGGATGTTTGTGATGTCCGTAGGTTAGTTAGGTTTAACTAGTTCTAAGTTCTAGGTGACTAATGACCTCAGAAGTTGAGTCCCATAGTGCTCAGAGCCATTTGAACCATTTTTGGACATGAAAGGGAAGCAGTGGTTGGGAAGGGAGTGAGACAGGGTTGTAGCCTCTCCCCGATGTTATTCAATCTGTATATTGAGCAAGCAGTGTAGGAAACAAAAGAAAAATTCGGAGTAGGAATTAAAATCCATGGAGAAGAAATAAAAACTTTGAGGTTCGCTGATGAGATTGTAATTTTTTCAGAGACAGCAAAGGACTTGCAAGAGCAGTTGAACGGAGTGGATAGTGTCTTGAAGGGAGGATATAAGATGAACATCAACAAAAGCAAAACGAGGATAATGGAATGTAGCCGAATTAAGTCGGGTGATGCTGAGGGAATTAGATTAAGAAATGAGACACTTAAAGTAGTAAAGGAGTTTTGCTATTTGGGGAGCAAAATAACTGATGATGGTCGAAGTAGAGAGGATATAAAATGTAGACTGGCAATGGCAAGGAAAGACTTTCTGAAGAAGAGAAATTTGTTAACATCGAGTATAGATTTAAGTGTCAGGAAGACATTTCTGAAAGTATTTGTATGGAGTGTAGCCACGTATGGAAGTGAAACATGGACGATAAATAGTTTAGACAAGAAGAGAATAGAAGCTTTCGAAATGTGGTGCTACAGAAAAATGCTGAAGATTAGATGGGTAGATCACATAACTAATGAGGAGGTATTGAATAGGATTGGGGAGAAGAGAAGTTTGTGGCACAACTTGACTAGAAGAAGGGATCGGTTGGTAGGACATGTTCTGAGGCATCAAGGGATCACCAATTTAGTTCTAATGGCTCTGAGCACTATGGGACTCAACTGCTGAGGTTATTAGTCCCCTAGAACTTAGAACTAGTTAAACCTAACTAACCTAAGGACATCACAAACATCCATGCCCGAGGCAGGATTCGAACCTGCGACCGTAGCGGTCTTGCGGTTCCAGACTGCAGCGCCTTTAACCGCACGGCCACTTCGGCCGGCACCAATTTAGTATTGGAGGGCATCGTGGAGGGTAAAAATCGTAGAGGGAGACCAGGAGATGAATACACCAAGCAGATTCAGAAGGATGTAGGTTGCAGTAGGTACTGGGAGATGAAGAAGCTTGCACAGGATAGAGTAGCATGGAGAGCTGCATCAAACCAGTCTCAGGACTGAAGACCACATCAACAATAATAAAATCTTTGTGTAACTATGATGAACACCGTGGAATACATGTACTTTAGTACATTTTACAAGCATTCATCGTAGTTTGAAACAACAGTCACGAAGTTATTTATCTCTATATTAATTGGTTGTTCATAACATTTCAGAGTAATCTTAGTGCAAATTATACACTTTAAGAAAGAGTATTTTATCAGAAATCTGTAGTTGTTTACAAAAATTTGTGAAAACAGTAGCCAGACTTGAAAAGTTACATATAATCAGGCAAAGAGTTTTCAGATTAGACCTTAGTTTTCTCCTGCATGTTTGTCCAAATTTCGTCTCATATTTTATATGCAAGTGTGTATTTGACAATGATTTCATATTTCATTTCATACTGTATAATATATTATACTGAAGTGTACCGCTTTCACTTATTGATTACATATTTTCAGACGTCGAAAAATCCACATAACAATTTGCGACCAAATTTTTTAGGAAAAAGGTTATTTACTGTACTTCTTTGCAAATGAAATCTCTTTACAAAGAAAACTGTCTCATTCGTCCTTCCGGCAACACTGACATTTCTTATTGTTCTGCTCGGGATAGGCCCGTAACCTTTCAAATCATGACCGTCATTGTTTTCGGCGAAATTTTCAAGTTGTAGTTACTGGTAACACCTTTACGCAGTGAGATTTGCCCCTCATTGGTAGTAATAAGTTGATCTTCAGCAATGTATTTTGCAGCCAAATAACTCTTTTTCATAAGGTCATAAAAGTGAAAGTCTGATTCCTCCTTCTATTGTCGTAGGATCTCAGCAGTGAAAGTATTAAATCAATACAGTATGTCTAACTTACTGACAGTTAAAACAGTACACTAGAGCGGGATTCGAAGCCAGTATCTTACCTTTTGCAGGCATTGCCTTTACTGACAAGGATATGTTTTATTTATTTATTTTCTTGAGCCTCCTATATACCCTTCTAGCGCATCCATTCTCTCCCCTCCTGTGCCTTCTGCGTCTGGCACCTTTACTTTGCTGTTTCTTTGACTTTTTAACGTGAAGCTTGAAAATAAATCTTCCTGTGAAACTAAAAGTTTTTCCTTTCATAAAACAAATAATTAATTTCTAATCTTAAGAAAGACATTCTTTTTGAAATTAAAAATTCGTTTCACATGAACAAATAAATCCTGGCCTTCTGCCATTGTGAATCTGCTTTTCAGTAAGGAATTTCAGAAAAGTGAAATTCTTCTTTCTTGAAAATAAAAACTTCTAAAAGTTGAGATTTTGTGTCCATGAAAGACAATACGCTATGTGATAGTTAAATAGCTTCTTTGGAAAGGAAAAGGTTCTGCTCGAGGGAAGTAAGTGCGATCGTTTCCACTATCTAGCCTATTATTCCCGTATGGCTGACTCTCCTGTTATGTTTTTCATGTGTTTTACTGTGACGTTTTCGTCAGGTTTATATGATTAATTCACCTTGCGATGTGCGTTATAGCTACACGATTATCAGATGTGAGGAGCATGTTTAGTATGAGTATTGTGAACATATTTCCAAAAATCTTCGTGTGGCTTACATTCTCTGCGATCTTCCAGAATTCGTGTACCATGTAGGCATACTCGTTTGTCTGTTTTATGTTATATACAGTCCGTTGTTGCGTGTTCAATCTTCCATATGGCAATGTTGTATTCTGGTGGCGAAAAACGGCGATAAGTTAAAACTGTTCTCGAGTTGTTACAATGCCGAAAAAAATGCAATCCCCACAAGGACAAGGTGATTTTACTAACAAATGACGTGACAGCTTATCGCAATAAGAGTATATGGTAACAATCTCAGACCAAATGAAACATCCGTCACAGTAAAGTGTGCCCAAGCAGTCGTGTGTTCTCTAACGCAATTTATTATTAAGGTGCCAAATGACACCCTGCAATAGACTGTCCCAAGCATCTTATACCCTTTGTTGCAGGCTCAGGAGGCCGAACAACTTCAACATGTCCCACGTGTTCTTGCGGCCAGGGCAGTTGTTGGACACCACAAAGAGCATGTTGAGTAGCAACCGTATGTGGACGTGCATTGTCCTGCTGAAAATGCACATCACTTCCCTGTCAAAAGAAATGGCTGGAGAAAGGGAATAACAACATGTACAGTGGAGCTGGCGTTGGTTACTTTACCAAGCAGCAACGCCAAATGTGACAGCGAGCTGCAGCTATTGGCTCCCCAAACCACGAGCTCTGGGGTGAGGCCTTTCTGTCGTGGGCGCAACCTCTCCGATATAGGCCACTCATCAGGTCTACGTTGTACACGTGTACGTCGGTTACTCGTATACAGACAGAACCTACTCTCACCACTGGAGACGACAGAGAGCCATTCCACCCTCCAGTTAACTTCCATGACACCTGAGTAGCTATGCTTGATGGCGTTGTGGTGTCGGTGGTTGCCTGGCCAGAGGCTAACGTAATCTTCATCTTGCTGCAAGCATATGGTTCCAGTCGTCCTCGGTAGCACAGCAGGTACAACAAGTGCCCGAATTTCCTATCTGGATGATGTTCGCTCGGCCACCGCTGGGAACAGTGCGTCGATCTTGACATGCGTCTGTACTACGTGGGCGTCCAGAACCTGGTCTACAGGTGTGGGAATTTTCCCCAGACTACTTGAGAAAGCAGCGGCACACCACCGATGCAATGTGCCGAACATATGCAGCAGTCCATCTATGCGTCCATCCCGCTTCGCGCAGGTCCACAATACGATCCCTATTAAATGGCTGCAGTTGCTCAGCGGGAGTACATACTCGTCGGTGGGGCATGTTTATACCCTATAATAAATATTGCAAACACTGTTCACCTCTAAGCTCAGCACGTTTACTGTCTGCAGACGAAGAACAGAGGGCGTACAGGCAGGCCTCTTGACACACGAACAAATATGCAAGGCTCTCCATGTTCTGGAATAGTACCTCAGCATAGAACATAAATGGGGATCCAGCCTTGGGGGTCCGCAGCTCGTGGTCTAGTGACTAGCATTGCTGTCTCTGGATCACGGGGTCCTGGATTCGATTCACGGCCAGGTTGGGGATTTTCTCTGCTCGGAGACTGGGTGTTTGTGTTGTCCTCATCATTTCATCATCATCGTCGTCGTCGTCGTCGTCGTCGTCATCATCATCATCATCATTCGTGACAGTGGCTAGATTGGATTGTGTAAAAATTGGACTGTGTACAAATTGGGACTTCTTACCGGCGCTGATGACCGCGCATTTGAGCGCCCCACAAACCAAACATCATCATCAGCATTCAGCCTTAGTACGATCCCTGGCCTTGGTACAAATTTTCAGTCTCCGCTTCGGTCTACAAACAAAAAACAAAACATATCTGTATGAGATGAGTAAAGCCTCTGAAATTGTGTCGTTTCATTTTTATAAGTACCTGCACCTGGGTTTCAGACTGGAGCCCGATTTACATTCGATGCTGGAGATGCTATTCCAGAAAATGGAGAGCCTTTGCAAGTCTGTTCGTGTAAGGGGGAATTTAAAGTAGACTTAGGCGGCAGTGAGAATTTGGATCGAGGAGGAAGACATGCCAGTGTAATCAGTGAATTTGTCTGAACCGTCGAGCTGAGGTGGCTTAGTGGCTAGAGCACCTGCCTAGTAAGTAGGAGACGCGGTTTTGATTCCCAGCTTTGGTACAAATTTTCGCTCGCAACTTCAGTCTATATACATAAAATAGTATCTTTAAGAGACCAGTAAAGTCTCTGAAATTGTGTTTTTTGGTTTGTATAGTATATATGTCTGCTTCTTATATGGTCAAGAAGTGTTAGTTTCCACGTGAGATGTGTCGATATCTCCATCGCATAAAGACAGGTGTTTCTGTGTGTTAGGGAGTCAGTTCTTCCACAAACTCATACGCTGTAATTGTACAGAAGTGATGTTGTGTAGCTTGTCATTCGCCGAGATCTGAAAGAGAGCGTATGCGATTTGCTAAAAAGGGGTCCATGCTACACAGGCGAGACCCGACGTCTGCCTGCACAATTGCAATTCCTCCAGTTTCTCTCCCTTACTTTCCTAATTTCACAAGTTGTCCGGGATATCTTGCTGGACTAGCATTTTTGTTAGAAAGAATGTCACGGTGAAGTGTCTAACAGCGTATGGACTGTTTCCAGAATGAAGTTTTCATTTTACAACCGAGTGTGCGCTGTTGTTAAAGTTCCAGCAATGCGTGTAGGAGAGAGGCGAACGACTGGTAGTGGAAGAGGTACCCTCCACCGTGCCCTACCGAGGGGCTTGCGGAGCATGTTTATAGATGACAGTACCGGCGGGAATGAAGTTGTGAATCTGGGTCGTGAGGCGCGCCCAGATAGCTCATTCGGTAAGAGCATTATTTCCGAAAGTCAGTATCCTGGACTCGTCTGTGGTACAGAATTAAGTTTGTCCCGGCCGGAGTGGCCGAGCGGTTCTAGGCGCTACAGTCTGGAACCACGCGACCGCTAGGATCACAGGTTCGAATCCTGCCTCGGGCATGGATGTGTGTGATGTCCTTAGGTTAGTTAGGTTTAAGTAGTTCTAAGTTCTAGGGGACTGATGACCTCAGAAGTTAAGTCGCATAGTGCTCAGAGCCATTTGAACCAATTAAGTTTGTCAGGAAGTATCAGAACAGCGAACACTCTGCTGTATAGTGAAATTTTCATTTTGAACGCAGTAGTATGTTTCTACTAAGTTGAGATCTGGAGGATTTGCGGTCTCTAGGGGAAATTCAATCTGTATATTGAACAAGCAGTAAAGGAAACAAAAGAAAAATTCGGAGTAGGTATTAAAATTCATGGAGAAGAAGTAAAAACTTTGAGGTTTGCCGATGACATTGTAATTCTGTCAGAGACAGCAAAGGACTTGGAAGAGCAGTTGAACGGAATGGACAGTGTCTTGAAAGAAGGATATAAGATGAACATCAACAAAAGCAAAACGAGAATAATGGAATGTAGTCTAATTAAATCGGGTGATGCTGAGGGAATTAGATTAGGAAATGAGACACTTAAAGTAGTAAAGGAGTTTTGCTATTTAGGGAGTAAAATAACTGATGATGGTCGAAGTAGAGAGGATATAAAATGTAGAGTGGCAATGGCAAGGAAAACGTTTCTGAAGAAGGGAAATTTTTTAACATCGGGTATAGATTTAAGTGTCAGGAAGTCGTTTCTGAAAGTATTTGTATGGAGTGTAGCCATGTATGGAAGTGAAACATGGACGATAACTAGTTTGGACAAGAAGAGAATAGAAGCTTTCGAAATGTGGTGCTACAGAAGAATGCTGAAGATAAGGTGGGTAGATCACATAACTAATGAGGAGGTATTGAATAGGATTGGGGAGAAGAGAAGTTTGTGGCACAACTTGACTAGAAGAAGGGATCGGTTGGTAGGACATGTTCTGAGGCATCAAGGGATCACCAATTTAGCATTGGATGGCAGTGTGGAGGGTAAAAATCGTAGAGGTAGACCAAGAGATGAATACACTAAGCAGATTCAGAAGGATGTAGGCTGCAGTAGGTACTGGGAGATGAAAAAGATTGCACAGGATAGAGTAGCATGGAGAGCTGCATCAAACCAGTCTCAGGACTGAAGACCACAACAACAACAACAACAGGGGAAACGTAGTCATAGGAACTTATAAGATGGAGACTTTTCGAGGGCATACCACGCGCATTGTGTGGCCAAACGGCTATCCCTATCACGAAGAAAGAGAGCCAGATAAAATTAATTTGATGATTTCAGCCAAAAATTGGGATCGCCTACAAAATTTCTGGCTTATTGATAATAATCTCAGACCGGACGATTATTAATTAAAAAGTCAAAAGAACTAATGATCAGTTTATTCAGTCACATTAATTTTGTCCACCGCTGGGCTGCCTACGTGGAGGACCATCGAATGGAGGGGGCGAACTAATTTCCACTTTCTCGATTTGTTTGCTCTAGGAAATGGTCAGGTGGCGAATTTCCTTAGAAGTCCCGTTACGCTTGAATTTAAGTCGAAGCCACGCGGTGGTGTAGGCAAGCCAGTTTCTCTGGGAATTCCAGCTCAAACAGTTGTCCCAACTTGCAAGTCAAGGAGACCGACACACCCGTCGGGGCGAGGTTGCACCAACGGGTCGGTCCCCCCCCCCCCCCCCCCCCCCCCCACTCCTCTGTTGCGTTGGCTGTTTGTTGGTACGTGCTTTGCTTGTGAACTACAGAGCATATTATGAGACAGCATCCGAGTTTAAAAATAGCATCGAGAACCTCTGCTGAGCCCATTCGTTAGCTGATCTTGGAAACGTATACATCGCCTATAGTAGGATAGTAGGAGCGTGGCAGTTGCTGCCATTTTGGTACACAAGTGTAGCCATCCATCGCCCTGTGAGTCGCCTGGTGGTAAGACCATCTGGTTTGATCATTATGTTTCTTGTCAGGAACGTGCTGCTATTATGGGTCGTTGCTTTCTTGCGATCTTTCTGTTTTTCTTCGCGAGAATCCGGCATCGTGTCTCCACTGATCGCAGTGTGTTAAATCCTGCCATTCCACCACTGCTTCTGCGCTCGCAGTACGCAACTCATTCATAACAACTCACAGTTTTTTTCTTCTTTTCAGTAAAACATCCATCGCTTTCTGTAGGGATTGCATCGATTCTCGTTTAGAGTATCACTGTGTCTGATAAGTTTTTTTTTTTTCTTATTCTGTGTCCCACGGCAAGGTGGCATCCAGCCAAGTCACGCAGAACTGTAGACCATTTCTATAAAACACTGCGAAGGGCTACCTCCCATTTGTATGTCTTCCTGCAATACATTCACTCTAAGACAAAAAAAAAAAATGGCCACACGGAGCGGCCGCGCGATGTGAGGCTCCATATCACTGATTACGCGGCCCCTCCCGCCGGAAGTTCGAGTCCTCCCTCGGGCATGGATGTGTGTGTATGTGTTTTATTCTTAGCGTAAGTTAGTTCAAGTAATGTGTAAGTCTAGGGACCGATGGTCTCAGCAGTTTGGTCCCTTAGGAACTCACGAACAAAGAAAGACGCCGGCCGAAGTGGCCGTGCGGTTAAAGGCGCTGCAGTCTGGAACCGCAAGACCGCTACGGTCGCAGGTTCGAATCCTGCCTCGGGCATGGATGTTTGTGATGTCCTTAGGTTAGTTAGGTTTAACTAGTTCTAAGTTCTAGGGGACTAATGACCTCAGCAGTTGAGTCCCATAGTGCTCAGAGCCATTTGAACAAAGAAAGACGCACCACCAGCAAATTATCCTAATGGGTGGATGGAAGTCGGTAAATCGTCATAATCCTTCAAATGTTCTCAATTGAGGAGAGATTCAGCAAACTTGATGGCCAAGGTAGGGTCGCGCAAGTATGAAGACAAGCATTAGAAACACTCACCGTGTTTAAGTAGACATTATCTAGCTAAAATATGAGCCCAGGATGGCTTGCCATGAAGGGCCACAAAACGGGGTGCAGAATATCGTCGAAGTACTGCCATGCGGCAAGGAGTCCTGTTATGGAAAGAGGTGGCACCCCAGTCCATAATTTCTGGTTCCTGGGCCATTTGGTGGTCGACAGTCAGGTTGGTATCCCATCGCTGTCCAGAGCGTCTCCGGACACGTCTTCGTCCTGGAATGTCATTGACTGGAGTAGAACTGTCTTCAGTGGTGAGTCCACCTTCGAACTGAGCCAAGATGACCAGCGAAGACTTGTCTGGAGACGGCCCAGGCAGTAGTCGGGTATCAACCTGACTGTCGCTCGCCATACGGCCC
Source organism: Schistocerca nitens (assembly GCF_023898315.1). Classification (NCBI taxonomy): domain Eukaryota; kingdom Metazoa; phylum Arthropoda; class Insecta; order Orthoptera; family Acrididae; genus Schistocerca; species Schistocerca nitens. Next base: position 526,292,672 of record NC_064621.1, on the reverse strand, counting down.
AACAACCGGGAGTGATGCTCTGGTGCGCTATTTCGTTTCATAGCAGGATCCCTTTCATTGTCATCCGCAGCACCATTGAGCAAAGCGGTACGTAAACGGTATTCTACGCCCCATTTTGTTGCCCTTCATGGCAAGACATTCTGGGCTTACAGTTCAGCAAGATAACGCCCGCCGCCCGCACATAGCGAGAGTTTCTACTGCTTGTCTTCGTGCTTGCCAAACCATACCTTGGCCAGCAAGGTCGCCAGATCTCTCCCCAATTCAGGACGTTTGAAGCATTACGAGCAAGGACCTCCAACTAGCTAGGGATTTTGACAATCTAGGGCACCAGCTGGACAGAACTTCGCACGATATTCCTCAGGAGGACATCCAACACCTGTTTCAATCAATGCTAAGCCGAATACCTGCTTGCGTAAGAGCCAGAAATGGGCCAACGCGTTTTTGACTTGCTCAATTTGTGAAACTCTTTCTCTTGAATAAATCATCGAATTTCTCTGATATTGCAATCATTTGTTTCTCAATACATTTAAATCATATCTACCGATTTCCGCCCATTTGTATAGTACCTTCGTGGTACGTCTTTTTTTGACACAGAGTGAATATTCAAATTTAATCACTTTTACTGGCTATCATTGTTCTGTAGCTTTCCCTCCGTCCATTTTTCTTTAGATTAATCGATTAGCCAATGAAACACCTGCCAAATGAAGAAACCTCCACGGTTCAGCGACAGCAGATAAACATGCGAGTGCTACTGCGTGTCTGATGTGGAAACGGTGATTGCCAGTGATTTCCCCTGTTTTATTCATATCATTCATCATCTACAGACCAGATGCTGCAAACTGATGAAAACGTCGTGGGATTTGTTGTGAAGTACTGTTTCATCGCAAACGACAGTATGTTTTTTAGTCATTGTGTGTTGAGGATGACGTGGATTGCTGATCTAGGCAAGATCCTAGTGGATGCTGCAAGTCGTTGCTTTCTTCCGACCTGTTATGAAATGTAGTATGTCTCTAGGTTTGTTAATACCTCCAGGTACGTGTTTCACAAGCAAGCCGAATGTTTATTTCCCCCAGCGCAGCAGGTCAGGTATTGAATTGTGGATGCATGGACAGATAACTGATTCCAGAATGAGATTTTCACTCTTCAAATGGTTCAAATGGCTCTGAGCACTATGGGACTTAACATCTGTGGTCATCAGTCCCCTAGAACTTAGAACTACTTAAACCTAACTACCCTAAGAACATCACAAACATCCATGCCCGAGGCAGGATTCGAACCTGCGACCGGAGCAGTCGTGCGGTTCCGGACTGAGCGCCTAGAACCGCTATACCACCGCGGCCGGCGATTTTCACTCTGCAGCGGAGTGTGCGCTGATATGAAACTTCCTGCCAGGAAGTTTCATATCAGCACAAACTCCGCTGCAGAGTGAAAATCTCATTCTGGAAACATCCCCCAGGCGGTGGCAAAGGCATGTCTCCGCAGTATCCTTTCTTTCAGGAGTGCTAGTTCTGCGAGGTTCGCAGGAGAGTTTCTGTAAAGTTTGGAAGTTAGGAGTCGAGGTACTGGCGGAAGTAAAGCTGTGAGGACGGGGCGTGAGTCGTGCTTGAGTAGCTCAGTTGGTAGAGCACTTGACCGCGAAAGGCAAAGGTCCCGAGTTCGAGTCTCGGTCCGGCACACAGTTCTTATCTGCCAGAAAGTTTCAGAAAACGGATTGTCTATACAGACAGGCGTACTCCATTTCACTCTGCGGTTACGTTCATGCAGAAAACATTAGGTAGTAAATTATGTGATGTGTTTGTGGGAACATCATATGTGTACGAGTATCGTATGGATGGATGTGGTGAGTGCTTTGGTATTTATTGTTATGGATAAGTGCGCCATGAAACGAAGACAGAGTGGCAGCTGAAGCACGGACATTTCCTGCTCCTGTAGGATGGCCCTACGGTAGGTAGCTTAAAGGCCTTATTTGAAGCGGTGGATCATCACCAACAGTTTAGACATGCTCCACGCGCCACTGCAGAGAGGCTTGAAATCTGATATAAGACCTCTGGTCTTTAAAAAATTATATTACTACCAGTCTCCCCCAGTTGGCTAAATACTCGCATTGTAGTGCATACTGCCCGCATCTCGTGGTCGTGCGGTAGCGTTCTCGCTTCCCACGCCCGGGTTCCCGGGTTCGATTCCCGGCGGGGTCAGGGATTTTCTCTGCCTCGTGATGGCTGGGTGTTGTGTGATGTCCTTAGGTTAGTTAGGTTTAAGTAGTTCTAAGTTCTAGGGGACTGATGACCATAGATGTTAAGTCCCATAGTGCTCAGAGCCATTTGAACCATTTTTTTGTAGTGCATACTACGTTGGAAGGTCCAGCTACGCACAGAGAGAGAGAGAGAGAGAGAGAGAGAGAGAGAGAGAGAGAGAGAACGGTAGGAATGAGTGATGTCGATGAGGTTGGCTCACCAGAACTTGTCAGCCATGCCGTAACTGTAGTGCGCTTCCTCCTCTTTGTAATGTACCATCTACTGGCCAACGAAACATGCTTTCGTGTCTGCTACTGTAGTCGCCCGAGGCACTTTCCAGATGTAGGGGTAGGGCTTTTTCCTTCAGCCAGGAGCTAACGGGCCGATCTTTCCCCAATCCTCCTAATTGAGTTGTGACCAGAGCTTCCTTGGCTGGTTTACAATAAGAGTAATTGCCCCATGACAGCCGAAGTTTCTGACATCTGTAGAAGGAATAATCTTAAAGTCCTGCCATCCTGCCAGAAGACAGCACCTTACAGAAACGCTATAAATACCAGCAGGAAGCCGTCAATGAATACACCTACATTCTACTTTTGACTCTGTCTGGCTGAAGGATCTATGCGTCATATAACCTTGTGGAGTAGTTTTGAAGCTCTCGAATTAAGGGAGTGGGCCGGCATCCATTGAGAGATAGAGGTGGAAAGTCATGATCCCCTCTGGAGCAGAGTCTGTCTTTTGAAGTGGTCAGCATTTCGAAAGTCTGGAGTCGGTGACCTTTCATGCTCAACGACATTATTTTTCCGGCACAGAAAGCCTACAAAGCATTCGGGAGTGTATTGCACTGTTTGTGCACCGAATTCTACCTAGTCACTTTCCTGGTTTCTCGGCGAGTTTTGCGGATTAGTGAGTGTGGACTTGTTCGGTAAAAAGAGACCTCAGAGTAGAGTGTGGAGCAATTAGGCAACTGGAGGTGGTGTTGGATAAAAATGATGGACTTGGCTGGGGTTAGTTCATCAATTTCATTTGCTACCGTGTAATGATTTTGTCTCTTTCTCTACCTACTTTGAACTGTTTCCCTATTTAGTTGCTGTTTTGATCATCAGTGAGATTCCTACAGCTCTGTTGGAGGTGGTATGAAAATTGGTAGCGACGGAAAATGAAATGATCACGTGGCGTTACTGGCCAGGAGATCTCATCTGGACTAGTTCGGCTGCCTGGTACAAGTCTTTCTATTTGACGCCACTTCGGCGACTTGCGCGCCGATGATGGTGGGATGAAATTATGAGGACCATATAAACATCTGGTTCCAGAGCAGAGAAAATCCCTGATTCAGCCGGGAATCGAACCCACGGCGCCATGATCAAGAAACAAAAACATTAATCACCGTTTCTTTTCATCGTATTATTTTTCGAATGTAATGTGTTCGAAATAATATGAATAGCATTGAATTAAAAATGATGAATGGGACTTTTTTGTTTTTTTTCCCCCTCATTATAGACCAACCTTTAAAAAAAAGGGTCTATTTGCCACCGCTAGTTTGACTCTAAAAACAAAAAAAGTTTGCACCACTTCAGGCACCTATCCGAACAGTTCTACCTAAACTAAGAAAGGAGGAAAGGAAAGGAGGGAGACGCTAACAAATAAATGTAACAGAGAAAAAGTTTTTCTTCTCGGATGTGTAGAGTGAAGTCCATGAAAGCCGACCGAAGCCCTGGAGAAGTTCATGCACGTCTTCTCGAAATAAAGAGGAACACCATTGGGGATCGCAGTATCAAAAAATCAATAATTGTGCATCAGCTCAACTGCTCATTGCAGGCATATTCCAGCTGCAAAGAAAGCTGGAAAAGTATTTCCTGTATTTCGGATTACGGACAATGGCGCTATGTCGTTCGTTCACACAATTCTAAAAATCGAGAATACTCTTCTCACCAGCGGCAAAGGAATATCGAACTGCAGGGCCGCGGGGTGGCCGAGCGGTTCTAGGCGCTACAGTCTGGAACCGCGCGACCGCTACGGTCGCAGGTTCGAATCCTGCCTCGGGCATGGATGTATGTGATGTCCTTAGGTTAGTTAGGTTTAAGTAGTTCTAAGTGCTCAGAGCCATTTGAACCATTTTTTGCAGGGCCGCGGAACCAATTCACGGGGTGAGTCTTCGTCTGCGGGTAGTATACTTCTTGCGGGAACGACGTCTTGTGTGGTGTTACTCGGTCTGGAGCAGCACGTGTGAGGAAAACCAGAATTCGCTGGACCAAGCGCCAGACGTCTACTGCCGTGCCACAAACGAAGCGATGATCTCCGTGTCCGGCATCCCGCACGTGACGCAAAGTGGAGGATCAACGCGGTGAGCTTGGTGCAGACGAGAACGATTCGGTTGTTTCCTGTTGACAGTGACTAACTAGACAACAAGCTGCGGGCAAAGAGTATATATTCCACTCCAGTGGTCGGATCTCGGAATCTTACCTGAACGCTGTTAAACAGCTACAGGGCTTTTAATTATTGAATTTCGAGTTGTGAGAAGTTTAACCCTGTCTCGCGGTTAAAGCGAGGCTGACAATCCTTGTTTAAAATAATTTTACATGTGTAACAGTGCAGAGAATTAATACGGGTCAGCCGAAAAACGTTCCCGAAAAGTCAGTGGAGCAATTCGTCTTGTAATTTGTCTCGTTTGCTGGACATCCGCAGGGACGCGAGGATTTTGGCAGCAGCTGCGCCAGAGACTTCTCGCTGCGCCACGGATGTTCTGAGGCACAGACGAAAAGAACGTTTCAAGTTACCTTCGTTAGCACTGTAGGAGGGCGCACGCTAATCCGAGACTCGGCCAGAGCAACCGGAGTGGAGGGTATTTGACCGGGGCGCAGCCGGACAGAAGAAGCAGAGCTACGGACTAGCGTTCTCTAAACGAGTATATAGCGGGTGTCCTTGCTAAGAGTCGTCAGGCGCATTTTCTCTGCTGTATCGGCACATATTTGCAATTTCAATTTTACTCTGTGTAGCTGGAATCAGCCCAAATAATTACTGCTCGTCAAGTATTCCATGCGACGCCCATCGTCAACAGAGAGCGTCGCTTTGTTTTCCATTACGCACAAAATTTTTTTCAAATCGGAATTTTAACTGCCCATTCGGTACAGAGCTCCAAAGTTAGTCTAATGCGATATTCGTTTTATCGACAACAAAACACGAAGAATAAAGAACAATCCAGCAGTGAGTCAGTAGCGCTACATGCTTGGCGGTAGCAGTCAGCGTGGGCAAGGGAAGTGCTGTCACTGCTGGAGACTGCTTATTCTGCGAGTTTTACTTTCCTTGTCAATACATATCGATGAAAGAAACATCGCGATAGACTAATCTGGGGCCGTTATATCGAACGTGCACTTTAAATCCCTCTTAAAAAATATTTTGTTTGTAATGGGAAACCCTTTCTGTCAACACTGGGTGTCACATGAAAAATGTCATGAACACTATTTGTTTGGGCTGACTCGACAATGCAAAAATAAAATCGGAAATAACCAGAAACATCAGAAAGATACACCTGACGACTTTCAGGAGAGACACCCTGTATATGTGGAGGGGGGTATAAGTATAGATATTGCGATGATTGGTACTTTAATGTGCAGGCACTTCAGTGAGTTAGATGTTTTTTTCACTGCATCTACCAATCTTCTCACAAACACAGCACATAATTTCCTACCTGATGTTTTCTAGGTAGTCGTAACTGCACCATGAAGTGGACTACGCCTGTCAGATAGACAATCCGTTTTGCGTCCATGCATCCATAGTTCAACACGTGACCTGCTGTGCTGGGGGAAATAAACATTTGGCTTTCTTGTGCCAGACGTACCTGGAGGTGCGAACCAACCTTAAAATACTACTTCTAGTAGTAGCTATATTTATTAGTCTGCAAGTGAAGTAAATTCTGATATAATATTGTTAAGTACGCTGTCCTGTCACCAATAGAAATATCTGCACATATAGCCCTAACACCCTATACATTATAAAAATGTATGTATGTTCCAGATCTTCTCCTAAGCCACTGGGTCGATTTCAATCAAATTTGATACACATGCCACCTATAGTGTGGAAATAAGCACTGTGGAGATAAGAACCACCTACATCTCAGTGGGATAGGGATGGTGGTGAAATCGAGTTCACATGAGAGACAGCCAAAGAGGGGGAGGAGGAGATGGCAAAGGGTTCTCTCCCAAGTTGGTCCTCATTTCTTTTCCCTCCATTTACCGCTTCTTTAGCCGCGAGGGGTAGCCGTGCGGTCTAGGGCGCCTTGCCACGGTTCGCGCGGCTCCTTCCGTCGGAGGTTCGAGTCCTCCCTCGGGCACTGGTGTGTGTTGTCATTAGCGGAAGTTAGTTTAAGTTAGATTAAGTAGTTGGTACCATAGTCCTTAGTACAATTTTTTCCGCTTCTTTAACCTCAAGCAACAATTAGTTAATGGGAAGATGCACCGTGGTACACCATTCCTGTTAAACTGTAAAATTCAGTTCTAAGGTCGGAATGAGAGGTAGAAGAATCTTGTTCAGTACTCATAGAATACTGAAATGTTCAAACCAACCTACAGCATGAGCATATCTTTATTTTTCTGATGCAAAATAGTGATCAAATGTGAGGCAGTTTTTTCAAGAATTGGAGAAGCAAAAAAGTTATTTTTTCCTGTGTAGAAATGATAGTTATTTGTGAGACAACGCAAATTAAATATCCCTGTTACTTTACATTCAGTCACCTATCTTCAGTCCTTTCTATACACTGCTAACAGTTTCATCCTCTTAGAAAACAAAATCTACTTATGCCGTACTAGACATAAATCCCGTTTTGTACATAATACTCTCTTACGAATTTGCACTTTTTTTCCATGCACTACATTTTAAAACACGTTTCTTCTTATCTGCGTTTCTCCTCCCTCTGAATCACACACAAATATGTTAATTTCTGAAGATTTTTGTATTCAAATGTATCAAAAATGCCTGACGAAAACAGAAGACAGTCAGCTCGTCCACCTATCCGAACTTTTCGCTCTTCCTGTCCAACCACAGCAAGTTGGAGCCTCTGAATGAAAAGACGCGACAGGTCCGACTCCGGAAAATCTATAACGTGACCAGCACTATCGCTTAAACATGGCGAAAGAAACGACGCAAACGCGTTCCATGCTGCCAAGTACTGCCAAGTGCTGCGCACAACAATGAATTAAACTGTAGCGCAACTGAAGGAGAAGTCATAGCAACCATGTCAGTTGGCACTGACGCTACAGCACGAAATACCAAGATTGGGTCTTTTACCACACTACTACTAGCAACAATAAGACAGCTGATGTTTGACGCTAGGACTTGGCTACCCCTATAGTGCTTGCGCAGAGGGCAGTTTCTTCCTCGCTTGACCTTCGCCCCCTGACAGCGGACATCTGTGCCGCAATTGTAATGTGTCCACAGCGCATCCTGGTGAACAGCAGGTATAGCCGTCCGGCGCTAACCGTGGCAAAGCGTTCCGTGTAAAATTTTCATAATTATCGGAGATGGATGCACAGAAAGCTTGAAACTGAACCGCCTTCCAATTGACGCACACTGAACTGGTGAAAATGTACTCTACCATCAGGATTCGAGCTGGCTGCCTCCTGGCCAAGTGCTACTGCACAAGGGAGCGTCAGCAGAGTCCACTACAGAGATGGGATGGCTATTAGGAACATTAAGCAGGTATACTACATACATGGTGTATCGTAATGAATAGCGAAAACTGATAAGGGTGAAAGTATATGGTAATAACAGCCAAAAGGTTGCAGTAAACATGTGTCTGCAAGTCAGTGGATTGCGAAGTAACTTAGAATGTGTGGTTACATACCAGCACTGACTGCAGTATGAAGTATTGTCCTTGTTACTATGGATATATTTGAAAAGTAAACTTTCCTGTTAAGCCCCCATCTAAGTAAGCTAAAATTTCACCTGCGGCCTATCTGAACAAGAAATCTCATACTGCTTCAGCACGTTTGTATTATGATTTACTGTACACTCGTATTTGTTGACGGATGGAATTCTGTATACATCTCTGCAGTGGGTTACCGGTTCTCATAAACACCACCGAATCATCACGTAAATCTTGACAACACTGTACTATCCGCTCCTTTAGTTCTTCAACCATATCAGCTGGAGTGCTGTATACTTCACTTTTGAGATGACTCCAGAATGAAACATGCGTGACATTGGGGTAATGTGATCTGGGAGGCCAAGGTAAAGACGCGTTAGATACCGTCTTTCATACAGGAACTAGATATTTGCTTATTGCGTCTTCACAAAGTCATTGTCCACTGTTTTCCTGGTCGACCTACGTCTCTTCTTACGTTGTATTCGCACGTTGACCCCACCTACCTCTATTTCAGCCATATCATCCTTAGCGACGTGTATACTGAACTCACTTTGAACTTCTTTATTTTTTGTTAAATTTCTTCTTCTGCAACCCTTTATTCTCCTCAAGAATCTCAGCTGTGTTCCGTGTATGTCGCTGTCATCTTCCTATTTGTTTATCCAACTCTCACTGGCATGCAATAGTAATGGTACCGCCACAGTTTTATAAAATTTAATTTTTGTATCTTTAGAGGTTGTGTAGTGAAGTGTTCTGCCCACTGTCGCCCAAATTACTTGAAATTTGTGCATCTTTTCTTGTATATCAATATGATAATCATAGCTCACGTCACAGCCCTGATATTTAAAATGTGACACCTGTTAAATCACTTCACTATTCTAACACATTTTATAGCATTCTACTGTCGGATTCGTTGTTGGTAATTACTGTTTTCGATCTACTGGGTATTTACCTTGAAAGGCCATAGCCTTCATCTAATGTAATGAAATTTTAAGATTATGTTCTGTAGATACCGGCATTTGCTTCAGCCGATGTACGACTTGCTGGAGGTCATCTTCAGTTTGTTGTGTAATTACTGTATCATCTTCAAATAGTAATGCACTTACATTAGTGTCTTACATCACAAGCAAAATGTGTTGGTGTACCATTGGGCATGTAATACATTTCTCAAACATGGGTCAGGGATGAAGTCTGAGTCCAATGAGGTAAGGATTTAATCAAAGAGACTGCATTTCAGATACGTTAGTACTATGACAATATTTGATACTGAAGACAGTGGCTGGTCGTAACCAAACGTTAGACTTTATCTCTAAAATGGATCGTTTGTGGACAAATGTTTACTGGAACGTTTCTGCTTGTGCTTGTGCTGGCGTAAGCTGTATCCTGCACACCGATCGGCAAAGATGTAGCAAGAAGATCGATAGTAGGCACTGGATCAAGCCCGCCTATCAGGAGAGAGGACAGATTCGCAAGCAACGCGCCGCCAACGCCCACACGACCGCAAGTATTTACATCGCCGCCGCTGACTGGTCTCAGCTTCAGTCAGCAGTCTCATTCACTAGCAGTAACGCTCAGTCACTAGCTCAGTCGCTGGCGTACTAACTCCATCCAATTTCGGCATCTGTCGTTCATTGCCTAGTGGGATGTTTACTTCACCAGCACTGAGGCTAACGTGGTCTGTTACAGAAGTGCTTCTACCACAATAGACGGACTCTCTCAAGATAGGCAGCTTTCTGTTCAAGTAAATAAAGAATACATGTGTGCAGTCGTGTTGTAGAAAGAGGATACCGGCCACCAAACAACAGCCCCTCCCTTGATTACTATGGTACAAGACTTTACAGTGGCGACGAGAATACAACACTGCTGTCATATACATTCATCTGAGTCAGTTTTGGCTACTGATGATACACCCTGTTTACATGTCGTTTGGCGGTGTTCCTTTTTTTTCTATCAACGTATTCAATGTGATACAGTTCCCTGATGCACTTTAGCGCTGTAGTTCCACTGTCCAGACAGAAGCGCGCTCCTTGTGATGCTGGAAGGGTCCCCGAGTGCCGCCACACGAGGACGAGCAGTGTGGCCGGTATTCAGTGACCCAGCAGCTCCCGCTGGGCGGTGTCGATGTGCTCGACCAGAGGCCGGTCGGCGGGCAGCGAAGGGTGGCAGTAGCCCAGCACGAAGTGCGCCGTGCCCTCCACGTCGTCGGGGAAGCCCCGCGGAAGGCACTCTCGCGGCCGCGCCTCGAACTGGAAGCCCTCCGTCTGCGACAGCCACCTGTGGAAACAAACCGCTAGTAGTTGTTTTCTTCGCTGCCTCACAAGCTAGCCAGACAAAATGATAGCTGCCCCGCTGCCCCATTAAGAGAGAGAACTGGTGGTTTTGGAACGCTGTATAGGGTGTGGAATTGATACCAAGCAATCATGTGACCCTACTCAAAAAATGGCTCTGACCACTATGGGACTTAACATCTGAGGTCATCGGTCCCCTAGAACTTAGAACTACTTAAACCTAACTGACCTAAGGACATCACACACAACCATGCCCGAGGCAGGATTCGAACCTGCGACCATAGAGGTCGCGCGGTTCCAGAGTGAAGCGCCTAGAACCGGTTGGCCACTGCAGCCGACTGACCCTTCTCCACTAATGTTAGTCATGGCAATAATGTGGTGAGTAACTGTCAGTCGGTTGTGTGGAACAGGCGAAATAAAATGGGTCGCCGGCCGGAATGGCCGAGCGGTTCTAGGCGCTACAGTCTGGAACCGCGTGACCGCTACGGTCGCAGGTTCGAATCCTGCCTCGGGCATGGATGTGTGTGACGTCCTTAGATTAGTTAGGTTTAAGTAGTTCTAAGTTCTGGGGGACTGATGGCCTCAGAAGTTAAGTCCAATAGTGCTCAGAGCCATTTGAACCATTTTTGAAAATGGGTCGACGTGTAGACATAACAGAAAGATGGTATCTTTTTTGGATGTGTCAATGACAACGCTTGAATGAAGCTACTCTGTTTGTTGGTGTATCCACACGGGCTTGCAGGGTCCATCGGTGCAAAACCTGTCGAAGCTATACTGGCAGTGCTGGAGATCTGCCTAACCTGCATTCAGATAGGATATACAGCAGCGTGCTACCGGTTACGTCAAGGCAGCGTCGATGGAGTGCAAGCTACGATAATAAAATTCAAATACAGGCCTGGAGAACAGACGAACGAGTGCACGACTGGAGCCGTAGGACCATCGGTAGGTGTGTATATACCTTTATTTCAAGTATGAAAGACAGAATCCGAGAGCGTCTAAATGATCCAGCTAAAGGAATGGTGTACTTTATTACTGTATGTGATCCGTACCCCGTCCACTTACACAGAATGGGGAGATGGACAACGGCTCTCTGCGATTGCGAAGAAACAGGGACGCCTGAACTTGTACTGCGTCATTGTGATTTCCACGAACTAGAACGGGGAAACGTATTGAACTTGAGAGTAAATATGTGCAAAAACGTAAAGTTGTGCACTTCACAAAACGAAAAAAACCGTGGTATCCTATGACTACAGCGACAACGAGTCACATATGGAATTGGTCAGCTCAAAGAAATACCTGGCTGTAAAACGTTGTAGAGATATGAAATGGAATAATCACATAGACGCAGTCATAGGTAGATTACATTGCAGACTTCAGTTTATTGATAGAATACTGGAAAAATGCATTCGGTCTACAAAGGAGATGGTTTATAAATCACTTGTGCGACCCATCCAAGGATATTATTCGAGTATGTGGAAACCATACAATACAGAACTAACAAGGGATATTGAATGTGGTAGGAGAAGAGCAGGTTTGTTTGACCCATGGGACAGTATCACGGCGATTCTGAAGAAACTGATTTGGCAGACACTACTTGAAGGTAGACGCAAAATATCCCGGGAAAGCCAACTTACAAAGTTTCAAGAACCGGCCTTCGACGACGAAGCTGGCAATGTACTACAACTCTCTATGTTTCGCCCCGTCAGGACGCTTGAGAACAAGATTAATTACAGCATTCACAGGGTCATTTGAACAGCCATTCCTCCAGCCCTCCATATGTGACAGGAGCGGGAAGAAACCGTAATAACTGGTACAATGGGAAGTAGCCTCTGGCATGCATTTCGCTGTGGTTTTGCATAATATGGATGTAGATGATTAGAACAGGTCAAGATACAGAAGAAGTTAGTTAACTCTGCTACCAATAAAATATCAAGAACACTTCAGTATGAGCCTTACAATAGGTGATGAAGTACCAAATGGATCAAGATCAACGAGTTTCGGAGCGTACGCATGTAAGAACAGTAGGAGCAGGATAACCTTGTGCGACCCATCCAAGGATATTATTCAAGTATGTGGAAACCATACAATACAGAAGCAGGAAGCAGGAAAGCTAATTTCACTTTCTAATTTCGGACGACGGAGATGAGATGGTGACAAGTACGGTTATCAGTGACGCAGGGGAGAGCAGGGCTAGAAGTTACCGAGGTAAGTCGTTCCGATTGAAATAACTCCGCGAGGGAAAGAGATATGAATATGAAGTAAACACGTCGTGAAATGAAATGCCACAGCGCACCGACGGCAGCCATCGTAAACAGGCTAGTGGTCCCCGGCTCATCGGAACGACAGCACGTGTGTCGCTGGTTCACGTAAGTAAATATTTTCGTATTTGGTATTTTTGATAAAAATGGCTCTGAGCATTATGGGACTTAACATCTGCGGTCATCAGTCCCATAGAACTTAGAACTACTTAAACCTAACTAACCTAAGGACATAACACACATCCATGCCCGAGGCAGGATTCGAACCTGCGACCGTAGCGGTCGTGCGGTTCCACACTGTAGTGCCTAGAACCGCTGGGCCACCCCGGCCGGCGTTTTTTTGATATATCTCACGAATTTTAAAGAGCAGCCTTTAGTGTTTCAGTGTTTTATTGTAAGACTTTATCTACCGTTTTGGTACACAATGCGTAAATTACCTATGTTTCGTAACGTAACCAATATCTTGCTTTTATTTCAACATGGGCTAGACGTTCCGTTTTCGGGTGCACATTGTGACCTCGGAACAACTTGTGCCAATTCCTTTGTACCACCAATGGAATATAAATATCGTTATTTTTTTCTTGTGTTGTATGAAGACGTATACCCGAAAAACAACAGCTGGTTCTGTGTCACAGGAGTTGATGCAAAAAGCAGCAGATGCAGTTCTCAACGCCGGCACGAAAATAAAAACTGTTGCCAAAGAATGAGATATTTGTCACATAACTCTATAAAAAATTGTCAAAAAGCTATTTGCCGATTTTCGGCACAATTGTGTTCCGGCCGCGAGTGTTAAGGTCGATATTGGCCTCGCCAGAGATAGTGGGGCGCCGAGTTGGCGGCGAGTGGCCCTCTGGCGTCGAGGAGAGGAGGGATGGAGCGCACCGAGCGAGGAAGACAGAATGGCAGAGTGTTGGGGTCTGGATGGCCGAATTGTGAATTAATATTTACTATTAAAACAGTCTTGATCACGATTTATTTATCAAGGTGACCGGTTTCGACCACTACTGTGATCATCTTCAGACCATTGAGTAGGAACCTCTTTCTGTTGGAGAATGATTCTCCAACAGAAAGAGGTTCCTACTCAGTGGTTTGAAGATGACCACAGTAGTGGTCGAAACCGGTCACCTTGATAAATAAATCGTGATCAAGACTGTTTTAATAGTAAATACACTCCTGGAGATTGAAATAAGAACACCGTGAATTCATTGTCCCAGGAAGGGGAAACTTTATTGACACATTCCTGGGGTCAGATACATCACATGATCACACTGACAGACCCATAGGCACATAGACACAGGCAACAGAGCATGCACAATGTCGGCACTAGTACAGTGTATATCCACCTTTCGCAGCAATGCAGGCTGCTATTCTCCCATGGAGACGATCGTAGAGATGCTGCATGTAGTCCTGTGGAACGGCTTGCCATGCCATTTCCACCTGGCGCCTCAGTTGGACCAGCGTTCGTGCTGGACGTGCAGACCGCGTGAGACGACGCTTCATCCAGTCCCAAACATGCTCAAAGGGGGACAGATCCGGAGATCTTGCTGGCCAGGGTAGTTGACTTACACCTTCTAGAGCACGTTGGGTGGCACGGGATACATGCGGACGTGCATTGTCCTGTTGGAACAGCAAGTTCCCTTGCCGGTCTAGGAATGGTAGAACGATGGGTTCGATGACGGTTTGGATGTACCGTGCACTATTCAGTGTCCCCTCGACGATCACCAGTGGTGTACGGCCAGTGTAGGAGATCGCTCCCCACACCATGATGCCGGGTGTTGGCCCTGTGTGCCTCGGCCGTATGCAGTCCTGATTGTGGCGCTCACCTGCACGGCGCCAAACACGCATACGACCATCATTGGCACCAAGGCAGAAGCGACTCTCATCGCTGAAGACGACACGTCTCCATTCGTCCCTCCATTCACGCCTGTCGCGACCCACTGGAGGCGGGCTGCACGATGTTGGGGCGTGAGCGGAAGACGGCCTACCGGTGTGCGGGACCGTAGCCCAGCTTCATGGAGACGGTTGCGAATGGTCCTCGCCGATACCCCAGGAGCAACAGTGTTCCTAATTTGCTGGGAAGTGGCGGTGCGGTCCCCTACGGCACTGCGTAGGATCCTACGGTCTTGGCGTGCATCCGTGCGTCGCTGCGGTCCGGTCCCAGGTCGACGGGCACGTGCACCTTCCGCCGACCACTGGCGACAACATCGATGTACTGTGGAGACCTCACGCCCCACGTGTTGAGCAATTCGGCGGTACGTCCACCCGGCCTCCCGCATGCCCACTATACGCACTCGCTCAAAGTCCGTCAACTGCACATACGGTTCACGTCCACGCTGTCGCGGCATGCTACCAGTGTTAAAGACTGCGATGGAGCTCCGTATGCCACGGGAAACTGGCTGACACTGACGGCGGCGGTGCACAAATGCTGCGCAGCTAGCGCCATTCGACGGCCAACACCGCGGTTCCTGGTGTGTCCGCTGTGCCGTGCGTGTGATCATTGCTTGTACAGCCCTCTCGCAGTGTCCGGAGCAAGTATGGTGGGTCTGACACACCGGTGTCAATGTGTTCTTTTTTCCATTTCCAGGAGTGTACATGTTAAATGAAAGTGAATTCTGAAGTTTGTAAGGTACCTTTCTACCATTACGAGTCTGGTAGTTTTTATTTGAAAGTGATGTTGTTTGCTACTGTTATTGGTTGAGAATTTATTGCCTGATTAACAGTTATTTAACCAGCCTTTCTATGAAGTGTTTTAAGACTTGTTAGTCAGTGAACTATTATGAATAAATTACGTAAATCAGTAATGTTGTGTAAGCAGTTATTGAAGGCATCCATATCCATTAGCCAATCAACCATGGCCAGTTGGGAACGGGCATTGATGTAACATTAGGGGACTAGAGGCTATTTGTTAAGTTGTGGCATCGCTAATCCTGTTGTTTGTTGTTCTTGTTCAAGTGTCTAGTCACGCATAAATTAAAATTAAATCCGCACAGCTAAGATCTGGGGTAGAAAATATCGCGATTGCTTACAAAAAAGTAAAATTGGTCTGTACTGAAGAATGGAAGGTAAATTAGCAGAATATCTGTTGCAATGTGTTTCAATTTTCTTTGGTCTTCTGCCAGAAGAAGTCAAAAATTTAGCGTACGATTGTGCACTGAAATTCACTGCTAACAATATTCCACCATCGTGGCACGAAAATAAAAAAGCTGGTCCAGACTGGCTGACTGGTTTTCTAAAAAGACATCCTCACCTGTCAGTAAGAACATCGGAATCAGCGAGTGCCAGCAGGGCGAGATTATTTAACAAACACAATGTTACCGATTATTTTACAAAGCTGAGCACAGCGTTGAATAAATATAAATTTCCACATTCAAGAATACATAATTTAGATGAAACAGGCGTTACCACAGTGCTAAAGCCGAGGAAAATTATTGCCAAGAAGGGATGGAAGCAAGTTGGACCCATAGTATTTGCTGAACGAGGGACATTGGTTACAGTGGAACTGGCAGTAAATGCGTTAGGTCATGCAGTTCCTCCCTTGTTTATTTTCCCCGGGCTTAAATACAAGGACTGGTTTATAAAAGGCGGTCCACCAGAGTCTATCGGCGCAGGAAGTAGTTCAGCATGGATGACAGCTACGGGGTTCGTGAAATATATGGACCATTTTATCAAACATACTAAACCATCACTTGCAGATCCGATTTTATTGTTGCTCGATAATCACCAATCTCATACTGATATCAGTGTGGTGGAAAAGCGAAATCTAACTCCATTATAATGCTGTCACTCCCGCCTCATTGTACACACCGCCTACAGCCACTGGATGCTGGAGTAAATGCACCGTTCAAAAGCTGTTGTGAAAGGCTCAGGACAATTGGCTGCGCAATAATCCTGGCAAGACAATGTCGTTATATGAGATCCCAGAAATTGTTAGATAAGCGCTACGTCATATGAGATCCCAGAAATTGTTAGATACGCGCTACCTCGTGCAGTGACTCCCATCAATGTAATGAGCGCTTTCAGAGCGCTTGGCCTTATGACCCCAACATTTTTACAGAAAACGACTATGCTACACCATATGTTATAGATCACCCTTTAGCTTCAGGAATCGCATCAGATGTGGCTTTAGGAATTTCACATGACACCATCACCAATAGGTCGGAAGCAGTATCAGAGACTGTTACTAGAATAGACGCTAATGCATATGAAATTGTAAACATTAGTACAGACACAAGAGAAATCGTTGATGCGCCAGGGACATCAGGGGTTATTAATCTGCATCTTCTGGTGTCATAGAAGAACAACTCGGAGATCAAGTCCCTTTCTCTCCAGAAGCAATATGTACTTTTCCGAAGGCAATAATCAACAGACGTCTTAGAAAATACACCAGTAAAACAATTCTTAGCTGAAGAGCAAAGCAAGAAAAGGAAAGTGAACATCAACAATGAAAAAGCGAGAGAAAATAAACGAAAATGCAAAAAAACAGAAGGAAATAAAAAAGGAAAAGGCAAAGGGAAGGGGAAGTCTGTTAAACGACAGATTTTACAAACGCGAAGTGAAAGGTCTGAGAGTGAAGAGGACAGTTTAAAGTATTATTGTCTAGTGTGCTGTGACAGTTACTCTAATTCTCGTTCTGGGGGAGAATGGATTCAGTGTCAAGAATGTAACAACTTGGCCCATTCCAGATGTAGGCAGAATCAAGCCTTATTAACCTACCTACGCCCGAACTGTGATTGTGATATGTCTTCTGATAGTTAATTAATTATAAGTATATAAGTTTTCTGCCTATGACGGCAATATGACAGATACTTTCAGCCTATGACAAAGCCAACATGATTGAAGACTGCATTATCAAGGCTGAGTAGTTAGATGTTATTTGATAAGCTGTTAATTACTAAAGGGTTACTAATTGCTTAAGTACAAATTATAATTACTTGTTATATAACATACAAATGTTTACCTCGTGATTCGTACGGAATTGTTGATTACTGCTTAAATAAACAGACTGGGTTTAAGCGTTTATTGTTTTTTATTTCACAAATAATAACTTTAACAAATATGGTAACATCTTACTTCGGCTTGTTAACAATTTGCCCCAAGTCGGGATAAGTTGTTATTTTACGGCCGGCCTCTGTGGCCGAGCGGTTCTAGGCCCTTCAGTCCGGAACCGCGCTGCTGCTACGGTCGCAGGTTCGAATCCTGCCTCGGGAATGGAAGTGTGTGATGTCCTTACGTTAGTTAGGTTTAAGTAGTTCTAAGTCTAGAGGACTGATGACCTCAGATGTTAAATCCCATAGTGCTTAGAGCCATTTGAACCACTTCTTGTTATTTTACGACATTAGACATTAAAGTCTCACAATAAATGACCCTGTCTTAATATCAAAGTTACATATATAAGTTAATTTTGATTGCATCGCATGAATCAAGTATTCTTAACGAATTTTGTGACTAACTAAAAATCGGAAATTGTAGTCCCGCTGTCCCCTAATGTGGTAACTCAGAGTGCACAATTATTTAAGCAGGACAAAAAATTTTCTCGTCATAGAGACCCAAATGGTGATGCCAAGGTTCGAGTGCTGACGAGCCACAAAGGATCATTTGCTAGTAGTTTAATACAGAGGTAAATTTAGATGTAGTGAACTGAGCAATCTTGAGCAATTCCAAGATTGTTGATAAGTATTATAACGAAACAGGGCCGAAGGCTCCTCTGGTGGTGGTAGTTTTGCATCATTCTTCTAACTTTCTTTCATGTCTACTTTTTTCTGTTAATATAGCTGTAGGTTTTATATTTCCAGTGTCAAACTGAAATGTTCAGACTATAACGACTCGCCTTAGTCCCGTGTCGTTATTTTTCGTCAGTACCTCCCCGTGACGAGTGGGGGTAATTTGCGCGCCTGCTATGTTCCTTGGATGTGATAACCGTTTCTCAGGCTGTCTCTCCAGAATCGAGCCCTGATTCCCCGTTACCCTTTACAGACATGGCAGGCTCTATTGATAAGGCAGATATTTGAAAGATCCGTCACTGATACGGAGACCGTGCGATCAGCGCAGAATTATTCAGTCACACACTTGGACGAGCCGACCGACTGGTTTTGGTCTAATAAAAGCGTCCCTCTCATCTCTGGCCAGCACTCTGTTGTTTTTAATTCTTTATTGTTCAAATATACAATAACGCACTATCTAATCTAATTAGTGGGTCCTGTAGCATACATACAATTGTAGCGATAGTACAGTTCCAACAGAAATCCTGATACAAGTAATAATAGTATTTGATTCTGTTTACGAATGAGAATTACATCTACTGCCTACAGCGTTAAGGTTGTGCCAGTAAATCACTCGCTGCAGGCTTCTGAAAAGATAACTTCCAAAATATTCTTCCTACCCTAAATCTAATTCTAAACTAGTACTAAATTAAATGATGTTGTCAAATTCATGATAATCGTCGCACCTTCCTTCTCAAAGGACAGGTGCTACCTAGCTACATCTTCTGTGTTCTACTATTCCTCGTTTTCTCGCAAGAATTCCCTCAAGGTCTTTTGCAAAATTTCATTAGCCAAGCTGTTTAATCCGTCAAAAGTTTCCTCTTGTCTAAGTAGGTGATATGTGTCATGATCAGGAATTGGTCGGGAGTCCACTCTACCGCTCCACAGCCACACGCAGGTGTAGCCCGCTTCAGGAGCCGGCATAAATAGGCCGGGTACTGTCCATGCCCTGTACGGAAATGCGGCAATCCCCTGCTTGGTTTGATGTACTTTAATTGCGGACGTTCCCTGATGTTTGGTAACAGTTGAAAGGTCCTCCCCCAGATTCTCTGATTTCCAAAATTCTTGCCAAAGCTTTTCTCTCCCCCCCCCCCTTTTGATCGTTATCTTATCCCCAACTGAAACCCCTAGAATTTCAGCCGTCTTCTCAGTTCACCCTTTTTTAATCCAGTACCACGCAGCCTGTTCCCTTATTTTGATGTCGAGGGGGCAAAGTACCAATAGCACGAATAGAGGGATTCTGTTTCCATGTATTAGCCCTAGAATTACCACAGTTATCCAAGTAACGTGGGTACGATCTAAGGAACCATAAATGATGTAATGAGCCATTCACGGTTTCACCTTAATGCGGCTTGTACTGAGACATTCATGGCTTAATCTTTGAGACAAGCGTGTGACTACTGGTAGGACCAGCCAAGGAGCTGCGCTAACGACAACTGGGTAGCTGGCCGCCCGGAGTGCGTCTCGGAGGCTTTCGCGGAAGCTCAAACGTTCGGCCAAATCTCGAAACAGGGGGAGGCGGGGCCACTCTGCACGATACTCCTCGGAACCTCGTCAGGTCCCGGCGACGCACGGCGCCGTTCTAAGCACTTGATCGGGTTCTAGACAGTCACAAGACGATGGAATCAGAGGCACATTAAACAAAGGTTCAAAATGGTTCAAATGGCTCTGAGCACTATGGGACTTAACTGCTGAGGTCATCAGTCCCCTAGAACTTAGAACTACTTAAACCGAACTAACCTAAGGACATCACACACATCCATGCCCGAGGCAGGATTCGTACTTGCGACCGTAGCGGTCGCGCGGTTCCAGACTGTAGCGCCTAGAACCGCTCGGCTACTCCGGCCGGCCATTAAACAAAGGTATCAGTAAGGATTGTCCAGCGTGTGTGCAAGGAAAGGCATGCCGAAATGGACTGGAGACGGGTGTCACGCCTCGTCGGTGACAGGCCTTTTCAGAACTGACAGGAACTGCGGCTGACAGTGAATGCAAGTCCATCTCAACCAATTTCCGAGTGGACACATTGAAGGGAACTGTATGCGATGGTTATACACTGATAAGCCAAAGCATTGTGACTACTGGCCACCGCGTCGTTTGGATGCCGCTAGATGGCGTTTGCGGGCACGTGACGCAGCAACAATATAAGCGGAGCGGTCAGGGACGGGGCACATGGGCTGCAAATGGGGAAATCGATTGAGATAAGTGATTTCGACAAGGGGGAGGTTATTATTACGCAGAGCCTGTGAACGCGTATCTCGAAAACGGCGAGACTGGTCGAATGTTCACGTGAGCATTTACGGAAAGGTGCAGAAGCACAGTGAAACTACCATTAGGCGCTAAATGGTTCGAAGTCCCAGACTCTTCACACACCGTGGGGTTAGGAGGCTTGTCTGCTCTGAAAAGTAGGATAGGCAGTGATCTGTGGCATCTCTGCATAAAGAGCACAATGCTGGTTCACTATCAACTGTTTCGGAGCACACCGATCTTCTTACATTGTTGAACGTGGAGCTCCGCAGCAGACCATCCCTACGTGTTCGCCGGCCGGCAGTGGCCGTGCGGTTGTAGGCGCTTCAGTCTGGAACCGCGTGACCGCTATGGTCGCAGGTTCGAATCCTGCCTCGGGCATGGATGTGTGTGATGTCCTTGGGTTAGTTAGGTTTAAGTAGTTCTAAGTTCTAGGGGACTGATGACCTCAGATGTTAAGTCCCATAGTGCTCAGAGCCATTTGAACCATGGTAGTGTGTGATGTCCTTAGGTTAGTTAGGTTTAAGTAGTTCTAAGTTTTAGGGGACTGATGACCTCAGATGTTAAGTCCCATAGTGTTCAGAGCCATTTGAACCATGGTAGTGTGTGATGTCCTCAGGTTAGTTAGGTTTAAGTAGTTCTAAGTTCTAGGGGACTGATGACCTCAGATGTTAAGTCCCATAGTGAGCCATTTGAACCATGGTAGTGTGTGATGTCCTCAGGTTAGTTAGGTTTAAGTAGTTCTAAGTTCTAGGGGACTGATGACCTCAGAAGTTAAGTCCCATAGTGCTCAGAGCCATTTGAACCTACATGTTCACGTGTTGACCCAACGACATCGTCAATTACGACTGCAGCGGGCACGGGACCATCAGGACTCGACCGTCGATCAGTGGAAATGTGTCGGCTCTTCGGGTGAATCACATTTTTGCTACACTAGATGGATGGTCGTTTCCACAAACGCCGTTATCGAGGTTAACGACGGCTTGAAATGTGCAGCGCGCCACGACGCAGGCTGGTGGGAGCAGTATTATGATATGGGAGATGCTTTCCCGTGCTCGCATGGCATCGAAGACAGTTGCGAACCACCTGCATCCCTTCATGCTTGATGTCTTGCCCGACGGCTGTGTCATGTTTCCTCAGTATAACTGTCCGTGTCTCGGAGGAAGAACAGTGCTACCGTGGTCTGAGGAGCATTATATTGAATTCAAGTTGACGTCTCGCGATCAAATTCGACCGATGTAAATCCTGCGGAAGCCATCTGGGTCACTATCGGACGTCGTCATCACCAAGTTCGCAAATCAGCGACCCGTTGTTTACGCGAATTACATGACCTGTGCCTAGACATCTAACGCCACATACCATCATAAACGTACCAATAAAAGGTCGGATCCCTGATAGGCAGAATAAGTGATTTATTTCGTTCCTAAGACGGACAAACGAACTATTAAGCAGGTGTTCATAATGTTTTGGCTCATCAGTGTGTAGAGTCGGATACCTCGTAAGGGCAACTGTTCACAGCCGCAGACGAAGATACACGTCTTCAGTTGGCCAAATAACACAGCAACTGTAGAGTTGCCGACTGTCCGCGAATACTGAGGACCGACGAGCCGCCATTTTGACTCTTTTCAAATGACGCAAGACGTCGAGTACACTGATGGCACAGTGAGGCGTTTAGCCAGCAGTGTGTGGAAGGCGTGGCTTAGGTAGGAGGTGGCTCTTGAAGATCTGGAGGTGTTTTCGTGACATAACTAGGACCCACACCATAGGTTACCGTGATCATGAACAAGGATGTCTACATCCGTGATGAATATGCTGTTGGCACTGCTGCCTTCCAAGATTGACTTTTCTGTATCGATGCAGATGGAAGGAGCAAGGATCCATGGTGGTGGAAAAATGCGAAAAATTACGTAAATAATATAGAATAACATCCGAAAAATTTCCCAAAAATACACCCAAATACGTGTGAAAATATACCAAAAGAATGAAATGGATGCAAAAGGGGGAAACAAGATGAAATCTGAAGGAGTCGACGATAGCGAAACGCAAAAACTCGTTAATATTGGCGAGAAGTCACAAGGATCAAAGTAAAGAGTAACTGATAAAAAATATATATTACTGTGGGTAGCAGGTCTGCGGGTGCATAAGTGTGAAGAAGGGGGGTGGCAGATGTGACTAGATGGTGGAATCAGTGGGTGCAAATTGGGATAGAACGGTGAAAGTGTCCAGATACCAACCATTTCGTCCACCGACTCTCCACAGTTATTGTCCCTTCACCACACGGTGCCTTGCTCATCACTGTTGATGCCACCTTCCTGTACACTAACATTCCTAATGCCCATGGCCTTACTGCTATTGAACACTACCTGTCCCAACGCCCAACAGATTCCAAACCAACAACCTCCTTCCTAGTCACCATGGCCAACTCTGTCTTCGCCCACAGTTACTTCTCCTTTGAAGACATTACCTACAAACAAATCTGGGGTTCAGCTATGGGCCCCCATATGGTACCATCCTATGCTAACATATTCATGGACCATCTAGAGGAGTCCTTCCTAGAAACCCAGAATCTTAAGCCCCACACCTGGTTCAGATTCATTCATGACATCTTCGCTATCTGGATCAAAGATGAGGACACCATATCCACATTCCTCCAGAACCTCAACAAGCTCCCCCATTTGCTTCACCTGGTACTACTCAGCCCAACAAGCCACCTTCCTAGATGTTGACCTCCAACTCGAAGATGGCTACATCAGTTCCTCCATCCATATCAAACCTACTAACCACCAGCAATACCTCCACTTCAACAGCTGCCAACCATTCCATACCAAGAAGTCCCTTCCACACAGCCTGGCCACCCTTGGTTGTCGCATCTGCAGTGACGAGCAGTCCCTCTCGAAATATACTGAGGGTCTCACTGAAGCCTTCACTGATCATAATTATCCTCCTAACCTCATACAAAAACAAATCTCTCATGCCTTATCTTTCCAATTTCACCCCGCCTCCCAAAGTTCCACCGTCCGGTCACAGAGGAGCATTCCCCTCGTAACTCAGAATCACCCAGGACTGGAGCAACTGAATTTCATTCTCCGCCAGGGTTTTGATTACCTCTTGTCGTGCCCAGAAATGAGAAATGTCCTGCCCACTATCCTTCCCACCCCTCATACAGTGGTATTCCGCCGTCCACTGAACCTACACAATATAATCGTCCATTTGTACACAACCTCAGCTCCCAATCCCTTACCTGATGGCTCATACCCCTGTAATAGATCGGATGCAAGACCTGTCCCATACATCCTCCCATCACCATCCACTCCAGTCCGGTCACTAATATCACCTATCTCATCAAAGGGAGGGCTACCTGTGAAACCAATCATGTGGTCTACAAGCTTAGCTGCAACCACTGTGCTGCATTCCATGTAGGCATGACAACCAACATGCTGTCTGTCTGCACGAATGGCCACCGACAAACTGTGGCCAAGAAACAAGTGGGCCACCCTGTTGCTGAACACACTGCCGAACATGATATCCTTCATTTCAGTGACTGTTTCGCAGCCTGTGCCATATGGATCCTTCCCACCAACACCAGCTTTTCTGGGCTGCGCAGGTGTGAAATTTTCCTGAAACACATCCTACATTCCTGCAACCATCCTGGCCTCAAACTTCGTTAGTCGCTGTCCTCACCCATCCAGCCCTTCCCTGCTCTCACTCCAGCTCCACACAGCCGTCATTCCACCACCACACCCAGTCTTTTTATTTATTTCTCTCTATTTCTCTCCTTTTCCGCTACTTCCCCCTAGCCACCCTCCCTACGTCTCCCCTGCTTTCTGTCTAACGTGCAGCACTTCACTGTCCGCCATCATCACCATACTATCCCTCCCCCTCCCCTCCCAAGCCTCCTCCTTACCCCCACCCAGTCGCCACTTCCATCATGCACTGGTGGTGCTGCTGACAGAGTGGTTTCATTGTCCTGAGACTGCAGTCCTGTGTGTGTGTTGCGTTTGTGTGTGTGTGTGTGTGTTCGCGTATGTGTGTCTATTGTTGACGAAGGCCATTGGCCGAAAGGTTTAAGTGTGAAAGTCTTTTTGTTGTGCCATCTGCGACTCAGCATCTCCGCTATATGGTGAGTGCAACTTTCCTTCTCACAATATTGATAAAAGACAATAAATTGATACTGCTGAACAGTGAGTCTCTAGAAAGCCTTCTTTTCTGTCCCATGTTTGCATGTATACCTGAATCTGATGAAGTGACTGCCAGTTTTGACTGGAAGGGGGTGATGTTGTCGGTTCTGCATAACCCTCGCCCCTGATGTCATTCAGGAGCAACCACTGTGTCATTCAGTACTGAACCGTTTCTCAGGTTTCCTCTTAACGTGGCTTTATCGAGATCGCTATGCAAGATCATAATGGCTTCATCATATTCTCTAGTCACTTCCGCCGCTATCTTCGGATATTCTATAAATTGAAGTTGAGTTACAGTTTTCTGGGAGGCCCTGAGGGGCTGCTTCACCCGCCTAACTGGAACGGTTTTTTATTATCTTTCATGCACACTGACACCTTTCCTTAGCGAATTATGTTAAGTGGATGTGACACGTCTCTATGTCTGTAATGGATGCGCGTGTAGTTAGGTGTCATGTTTGACATGGTGATTAGAGAAAGGAGAGTTTGAAGCCCCATGACAGCATACTCCTCTCGAATAGCGCCAAAGGGATAGATCTCGATCAAGAATGTCAAATGCCCTCACTCCGTCAGACACTGTGGGAAGTTTGGAGTTTAATTAAGGACATGAGTGCTAACTCTGGTGATTAGGAACTTTACACCAACACCCCTTTTCTCCTTTGCCGGAGAGCCAAAGGGAAAGCAGCCAACAACGTGTGGCGCACCTGATTGTTTACCCATTCAAATACCGGCTGCGTAAGACGTTGATTAACTACGGTGATATGACGGGAACTGGTGTATTCAAGAGGCAAGAACGTTGGCAGACGTTCTGTGAACAGTACAGAGAAGCAAAGCATTCGATGAAAATGAATCACAGCAATTACAGTGCTAACCTGGGCCTGAGGTACAAGTGATTAGGAGATTCGCTCTCTCGTTGCTTGTTGCACTCGGTAGCTATGCTGTAAACAACGAGCTGTCAATTAATTTGTTACCCTGATCTGGTTATATCCTTCGATAAAAACTTTGTGGCTCAAGATTTCAGCGAGTCGACTATCAGGAGACAGGCGACGCTAATCCTACACTGAAGAGCCAAAGAAACTGGTACAGCTATGCATATTTAAATACAGAGGTCTGCGGTCGGCAGCGCCTATGTAAGACGAAAAGTGTCTGGCGCAGTTGTTAGATCGGTTACTGCCACTACAATGGTAGGTTATCAAGATTTAAGTGAGTTTGAACGTAGTGATATAGTCGCCACACGAAAGATGGAAGACAGCATCTCCGAGGCAGCTATGAAGTGGAGATTTTCCCGTACGACCATTTCTCGAGTGTACCGCGTATATCAAGAATGCGGTAAAACATCAAATCTCCGACAGCGCTGCGGGCCGGGGAAACATCCTGCAAGAACAGGACCAACGACGACCGAAGAGAATCGTTCAACGTGACAGGAGCCGGCCGGAGTGGCCGAGCGGTTCTGGCGCTACAGTCTGGAGCCGCGCGACCGCTACGGTCGCAGGTTCGAATCCTGCCTCGGGCATGGATGTGTGTGATGTCCTTAGGTTAGTTAGGTTTAAGTAGTTCTAAGTTCTAGGGGACTTATGACCTCAGATGTTGAGTCCCATAGTGCTCAGAGCCATTTGAACCATTTAGCCAACGTGACAGGAGTGCAACCCTTTCCGCAAATTGCTGCAGATTTCAGTGCTGGGCCATCAACAAGTGTCAGCGTGACAGTCATTCAACGAAAAATCATCGATATGGGTTTTCGGAGCCGAAGGCCTACTCGTGTACCCTTGATGACTGCACGACACAAAGCCTTACCCCTCGCCCGGGCCCGTCAACACCGATATTGGACTGTTGATGACTGGAAACATGCTGCCTGGTCGGACGAGTCTCGTTTCAAATTGTATCGAGCGGATGAACGTTAAGGACAACCTCATGAATCCATGGACCCCGCATGTCAGCAGGGCACTGTTCCAGCTGGTGGATGCTCTGTAGTGGTATGGAGTGTGTGCAGTTAGAGTGATAAGGGACCCCTGTTACGTCTAGATACGACTTTGTGACACGTACGTAAGCATCCTGTCTGATCACCTGCATCCGTTCATGTCCATTGTGCATTCCGACTGGCTTGGGGGATTCCAGCAGGACAATGCGACACACTACACATCCGTAATTGCTAGAGAGTGGCTCCAGGAACACTCTTCTGAGTTTAAACACTTCTGCTGGCCGCCAAACTCCGAAAACATGAACATTATTGAGCATACTGGGATGCCTTTCGACGTGCTGTTCAGAAGAGATCTCAACCCCCTCGTACTCTTACGAAGTAATGGACAGGCCTGCAGGATTTACGGTGTCAACTACCTCCAGCACTACTTCAGACATTAGTCGAGTCCATGGCACGTGGTGTTGCTTACACGATATTAGGCAGGTGTACCAGTTTCTTTGGTTCTTCAGTGTAGTTCTTTCTCGAGCGCTATGTGCTCGCTGTGTTGACTGGTTTGCAGGTACCGTACCTGCACATCCTTGTCTAGCTTGGGTGGTTGTACGTCGGCAGCCCTTCCAGCCGCCACTGCAATCTGTCAGCCAAAAAGTTATTTTAATTCTATGCAATATGCCGCATTCTTCGAAGTCTTGTACACAGCATGTCTGGTAGTTCCTAAACGAAATGACAACTGCACAGAGGATCCAAACGAGGAAGCCGTGAGTGATAGTGTCAGACAACCATCGAAGAGCATTGTGACGAAAAATAAGATGGCGACATCTATAAAAGTCACTGCAGAACTGAATGTATCATCTCAGCATCAAAACAGCACGAAGTGAGCTCCGTTAACTGGGAATTACAGGGCGATATGGAATTCCAGAACGACACGT
Source organism: Schistocerca nitens (assembly GCF_023898315.1). Classification (NCBI taxonomy): domain Eukaryota; kingdom Metazoa; phylum Arthropoda; class Insecta; order Orthoptera; family Acrididae; genus Schistocerca; species Schistocerca nitens. The sequence goes on along the minus strand of NC_064621.1, from coordinate 526,265,016 downwards.
TAGTGATGTAAATGCCCCTAGCAGGAAAACGTTGCACCGAAGCCACGAAATCTGGACTACCGCTAGATGTAAAGAACATTATTTGGTCAGATGGATCTTATTCCGCACTGTTTCCAACTTCTGGCCGTGTTTACGTTCCAAGAGTGAAACGTTCAGGAGGTTCACTGATGACTTTGGCAGGCATACCGTGATATTCCATGGGCCCTATTATTACTGGGAGTGAGAAGTGAATGAACAGCACAGCACTGGCCCTTTACATTGTTAAATAACCTATTTGTAAAATAGTATTGTACACTAGGGATAAACCAAATGGGACAGCTCTTTTTTAAACTGAGCAGCCTTGTATTACGGAGGGTGGAGGCTCCCATCTCCATCCAGCCAACCCGATTTAGGTTTTCAGTCATTTCCCTAAATTTCTTCAGGAAAACGCCGGGGTGGTTCCTACTATTAGGCAACATCTGACTGTTGTTGTTGTGATCTTTAGTCCTGAGACTGGTTTGATGCAGCTCTCCCTGCTACTCTATCCTGTGCAAGCTTCTTCATCTCCCAGTACCTACTGCAACCTACATCCTTCTGAATCTGCTTACTGTATTCATCTCTTGGTCTCCCTCTACGATTTTTACCCTCCAGGCTGCCCTCCAATACTAAATTGGTGATCCCTTGATGCCTCAGAACATGTCCTACCAACCGATCCCTTCTTCTAGTCAAGTTGTGCCACAAACTCCTCTTCTCCCCAATTCTATTCAATACCTCCTCATTAGTTATGTGATCTACCCATCTAATCTTCAGCATTCTTCTGTAGCACCACATTTCGAAAGCTTCTATTCCCTTCTTGTCTAAATTATTTATCGTCCACGTTTCACTTCCATACATGGCTACACTCCATATAAATACTTTCAGAAACGATTTCCTGAACCTAAATCTATACTCGATGTTAACAAATTTCTCTTCTCCAAAAACGCTTTGCTTGCCATTCCCAGTCTACATTTTATATCCTGTCTACTTCGACCATCATCAGTTATTTTGCTCCCCAAATAGCAAAACTGCTTTACTAATTTAAGTGTCTCATTCCCTAATCTAATTCCATCAGCATCACCCGAGTTAACTCGACTACATTCCATTATCCTCGTTTTGCTTTTGTTGATGTTACATCTGACAACTTGACCCATTTTTCTCTTATTAAACATGTAAGCATGTAAGTGTTTGTTTGTATTAATTACTTTGTTTTTATTGTTCTTGAATTTTAATACCGAAATATGTCCATTATCCTTGTAAAAGAGGTCTACTGGATAGTAAAACTTCTTCTTCTTCTACTACTACTACTACTACTACTACTACTACTACTACTATTGCTAGGTCGCATTACTGCCAAGGATCATGAGACCATTTTAATTTTAGCTGATGAGGTCCATTCCATTGTACAATGTCTGCTCTTCAATGGTGAAGCTCTGTTCACACAGCCCGCATCATCCAGGACTGGTTTTGTGAGCACGAAGATGGTCGCATCTTCATGGTTACCACAGACACTAGATCTCAGTGTTATCGAGCCTTTGTGGTCTACTTAGGAGAGAAGGGTGCGTGACCGCTGTACATCTCAACCATCGTTATCTGAACTTGCCATTATTTTGCAGGGAGAATGGTGTAATTTCCATTGAAAGCCATACAGGACACGTACTTATCCATTCCGAGACGATTGGATTCTGTTTTGAATGCCAGCGGTTTTCCTGCAGCTGTTTTTGTTGTTTCCAAATTTTTGCCCTCCCAGTTCAATATATAAGGAGATAAATTTAATCACGAGGCATTTGACATGCGTAAGTGTACCAAGCACGTCACTATAGAGTTCTGAAACCAAAGAAACGTATCTGAAATGGAGTAACAAACATAGTGTTGTAGAATGAAATTAGCAGAATTAGACATCAAATGTAGTAGATGATTTTTGTTATTTTGGAAGCAAAATGGTTCATGATAACAAAGTAAAAAAGATATAAAATACAGATTTACAGTAGCAAGGAAAGCATTTCTGAAAGAGAAATTTGTCAACATCGGAAATACACTCTACGAAGAAGAACATGAAGGCAAAAAAAAAAAAAAAAAAAAACTTCGCACCACGAAGGAATTATCCGAATGGGACGGAAATCGGTAGATGTGATGTATATGTATAGGCAAACAAATGATTACAGTTTCAGATAAACGCGATAATTTATTCAACAGAGAAGCTTCGCAAATTGAGGAAGTCAATAAGGCGTTGGATCACCTCTGGCCATTGCGCAAGCAATTGCTTGGTTTGGCATCGATTGACAGAGTTGTTGGATGTCCTCCTGAGGGATGTCGTGCCAAATTCTATCCAACTGCTACGTCAGATCGTTAAAATCCCGAGATGCTTGGTTGTCTTGCCCAAATTGCTCTAAACATTCTCAGCATGGGAGAGATCCGGCGACCTTTCTGGCCAAGGCAGGGTTTGGCAAGCACGAATACATGCAATAGAACTCTCGCTTTGTTCAGGAGGGGCATTATTTTGTTGGAATGTAAGTCCAGGATCGCTTGCAATGAAGGGCAACAAAACGGCGTAGAATATCGTCACGTACAGCTGTGCTGTAAGGGTGCCGTGGATAACGACCAGAATGGTCCTGCTGTGAAACGAAATGGCACCCCAGAATGTTACTCCTGGTTGTCGGGCCGTGTAATGGGTGACAGTCAGGTATTGGTATCCCACCGCTACTCGGAACGTCTCCAGACATGCCTTCGCTGGTCACCGGGGCTTGTTTCTAAGACGGATTCATCACTGAAGACAATTCTACTCCAGTCAATGAAATTCCATACCAAATGTGCCCGACATCTCAGCGAAAGGCTTGTTGGTGTGCAGAGTTCAACGGTATCGGCGCAAGGATCACCTTGAGCTCAGCCCCTTGTCTGTGAGCTGAGCCGCCTGTTAATGGTCCTTGTGGTCACTCAAGCACCAGCCGCACGTCGGATCGATGACAATGACGGGTCTGGGGCACTGAGTGACGATTGTCCGGTCCTCGTGCTCTCTCGTCTCTCTAGCTTGACCACTGCCTTCTTGACGCTGCATTCGGCCATAGTTCCCCAATTCTTGCCAACGTTGTCGAATAATGGCACCGCTCCTATTCAAATGTCAGGTGGTTCGCCGATTACTCCAACCGGTTTCTTTGAGTCCAACTACACGTCCTCCCTCAAACGCTGAAATCTGCGTGCACTGTTCACGTGCCTGACTGTGAATCATAGTTACTGTCCAACTGAACACGGAATGAAATTCGGAAAGACTCCATGCCCTGGTATCCACATGTCCCCTTTTTACTATCCTTGCCACCAGAGAGGTGAAATTTATTCATCAGCCGCCAAAGTTTACAGTTTTGCATTTTCCGTCGATACTTGTATCAATATCAGTTTGTGATTAATTTGTGTCGTTCCTTCTTGATGTGACATTTTTCTGTATTATAGTGTATTAGGAAGCCTTTTCTGAAGGCACATGTCTGGGCTGAAGCTTTGTGCAGTAGTGAAACGTAGACGGTAAAGAGTTCAGTGAAAAAGAGAATAGTTGCTTCTTAAAGTTCGCACTAAGATGGACGCTGGGGACTGAATAGGTAGATCGGGTAACTAATGAAGAAGTGTTCAACTTAACGGGGCAAAAAAGAAAATTATGGCACTAACTAACTACAAGAAGTAAGTGTGTGGTCTAAAAGTTGCAGAGAGAGACCAAGGAGGAAGATTAGGATTTGACGTCCTGACATCGACGTTGCTAGGGACGGAACACAAGCTCGGATTGGGGAAAAATAGGGAAGAAAGTCGCCCATGCTCTTTCAAAGGAACCAACCCGATATTTGCTTTAAGGAAAGGTTTACTATCTTTTGTTTAAAAAAACGGATTTTTTAAAAATTGCATTTTTGGATCCATAAAAGTGTTTAGAATCCACCCCTGAAACGGCTTTTCCGAATATGGAACGCAAATGTTTGTTATTCGCGGTTGAACAAAAAAATGCACCTGCCTGAAATCGGCCTTTTTCAAGCGCCAATTTTTTTCTTTCGGATGTAGAGTTGTTGTACCGGTGCTCGGGGGGAAAACACACAAAATTCAAATGAAAGTTTGAACGCGTATGTTTGGAACTTAGCCCCCCAAGCATTTGCATTCAAGACTGTGGAGATTGCGACTTTCCTGGCAGTGAGCAGCTTCAACGAAGGGTATTCAGCAATTCTGAAGACCATGACAATGATGGACGTCACCCTGGGACTCTATTCGACGCAGTTCGTCAAGCATTCGGACGACCACCGGATTCGAGCGGCCGAAAACCGCTCGTCACCGGCCGTACGAGCGGCTCTGGAGCAGCGCAGGATGGCCCATATCGAGCAGAACGCCCTCTGTGAGGAAGAGGAAGGACTAGTTTATGGATCCGGAATAGCAGATGGAACGTAAGCTGCATAATATTGCATTTATATGTAGTCAAAACTTCAAATGCGTTTTTCTCGAAATGACTTTCCTTTTATCGCGAGGTGTGGTAACTTCAAATCTACTGAATTGATTGGCATGATTCTTTGTTTCCGACGAAGCTAACTAAATTGTCTAGGAGTTGTACCACTTTTATTCCGATTCATCAACTATAAATATTTTTACTTGGCCGACGAAGTCGAAAAATCGATGAAAATCCCTATTTTTCTTCAAATGGCCGCCATTTTGTTTCCTATGGCCCAAATAACTTAAGAGAGGTACAACTCCTAAAGAATCTTATATACTTCGCTAACGTCAAGTCAATTTTGATTTCAGACGAGCCGGCTGACCTGTGACATACCGCGCGTTGATGTCTACATCGAAATTTTGTTTCGTTCCGACGGCACTTCCGCCTTTGCTCTTCGACATTTCCAATCGAAAAAACTTCAGTTTTTAGAGGAAATATCAATAAACATTTTGACCAAATTTGATATTGAAATCTGTAACACATCCAGAGAAAAAAATTCTCAAAGAACATGCTTTTTTCGGGCCAAAGATACTAAACCTTCCCTTAAGTGATTTTGGGTAGCTACGGAAATATACATATGGCATATGGCCGGGCCGGAACTGCTCCTGAATGCCGTTCCAGTTTCTTATCACTGCGCCATCTCGATAGGTAGTTATGCTGAAGTGAAGAGGCTTGCACACGACAGACTGGCGTTGACAATGGCATAAAATCAGTTTTACGACTGAGGACCACAACTAGAACAATAAGAGAGGTGGGAAAAAAGAATGCCGGCCGGGGAGGCCGAACGTTTCTAAACGCTACAGTCTGGAGCCGCGCGACCGCTTCGGTCGCAGGTTCGAATCCTGCCTCAGGCATGGATGTGTGTGATGTCCTTAGATTAGTTAGGTTTAAGTAATTCTAAGTTCTAGGGGACTGATGACCTCAGAAGTTAAGTCCCATAGTGCTCAGAGCCATTTGAACCATTTGAGAAAAGAATGGATCAGGAGTCCATTGTAGTGGAGTCTATAATCACAACTGCGAGAGAGGTTAAATTGGAGGTGGGTGGAAGATGTAGTCAGGAGAAGTGATGGTACGGTTCAATGAAGGACTTTGCTGGATCTCATGACATAAAAAAGTGCCCGATGCGACAGCCCAGTGGAAGATGCATTACAAAACAAGCAGGGATAATGCAGAAGTGTACAGATGAAGACCATAACTCAAGGAAAACTCTAGAAGCATGCCTGGTCCAGTAGTGGATGTCTAGCGGCAACTGGTGACAGTGGTGATTGTGAGGTTGGTCGACTTACTGGTAGGTGGTGGGGCTGGCGTTGACCCGCAGCGGCTCGCTGCTCGACTCGAACTTGTTGGCCATGGTCACGTGGTGGCCGAACAGGCAGTAGCGGGGCATCACGCGCCCCACCACGCCGGCCAACGCGGCGCCCGTGTGCAGGCCGACGCGCATCTGCAACAGCGCACAGCGCCGCTACCTCAGTGGACAGTCTCTGAACTACCCAGACACCGGTACGCTGCCAAACGTCTTGGTCGTGATGGCGTGGTGGCTCTAGAGCAGGGGTGGCGGCTAACCACACTTTTAGAGTCCCCAACTTGTGGAACTTGTAATGTAAGACACCTAAACAATGTGATGCACTCTTTTAGTAAATAAGCTGATCCAGCTTGGACTACGTAAGTATGTACTTACCCTGCAACTTTTATTTATTATTCAGAGTAACTATTGATTCATTATGTAATATGGAAGCGTAATTAATATCATTAGTAATTAATTTTATGAACCTATGTCTATTTTTTATGTAAACACTGTTATATACCCAGTATGTTGGTAATTTCAAATACAAGTAGGAACACAACATGACTCTGTACAATGTAAACTTCAGACAGAAATGTTAGTAATATGAATCTTCAGGTTTTGGCGGCGCAAGAATTCTCCTTCTTCTTCTAATACTTCGGCTGTATAACGTTCAGTCATCTTCAGAGTGAGCCGCAAGACTGCCGCTCCAGTGCTCGCTTCGTCCCTTTATGCTGGTGTACCGCGCAACTGCTCATACGGCCACAGATCCAAATGCGCCAGAGACGTTGGTCGGCGGCAGAGACGCTCACAATGCGCGAGTTATATCTATGACTCTGCAGTCGATCTATGTTGGCATGTCGATATATCATTGTGAGCTGCACTGTGACGACGTCTTTGTGAGTATTACAGCAAGTTCCGGATTTCATGATTTATCAAGGTTGAAACCAGTATCTCTATTAATTAAATTCGTCGTCAAGAGAATCTCAGTTGCCTCCTTCACTATCGTGTCCCAAAAAGATGATGTAGTTGCCAAAATTTCGACGTTGTCATACAACATACTGTGACCAGTGTCAATACAGCGCTCTGCCACTGCCGACTTGTTAGGTTGTAAAAGTCGTGTGTACCTCCGGTGTTCTGTACATCTTTCTTGGACAGTAAGAGTTGTCTGTCCAATGTAAGAAAGGTCACATTCACATAGAATTTTGTAAACTCATACTGACCAAGAAAGATGTACAGAACACCGGAGGTCGGCAGTGGCAGAGCACTGTATTGACACTGGTCACAGTATGTTGTATGACAACGTCGAAATTTTGGCAACTACATCATCTTTTTGGGACTCGATAGTGAAGGAGGCAACTGAGATTCGCTTGACGACGAATTTAATTAATAGTGATAGTGGTTTCAACCTTGATAAATCATGAAATCCGGAACTTGCTGTAATACTCACAAAGACGTCGTCACAGTGCAGCTCACAATGATATATCGACATGCCAACATAGATCGACTGCAGAGTCATAGATATAACTCGCGCATTGTGAGCGTCTCTGCCGCCGACCAACGTCTCTGGCGCATTTGGATCTGTGGCCGTATGAGCAGTTGCGCGGTACACCAGCATAAAGGGACGAAGCGAGCACTGGAGCGGCAGTCTTGCAGCTCACTCTGAAGATGACTGAACGTTATACAGCCGAAGTATTAGAAGAAGAAGGAGAATTCTTGCCGCTGCACACCCGAAACTTAGTGGAACTTTAGTAAAATGTTTGCAAAACTTAAGGAAGAGATAAGTAAAGTAAGATAGCATGTTAACTACTAGGTGGAAATGAATGAAAGCGCGGTAGCGTATTACCAGAGGTCTCCACGTCGTGTACAGAAAGGTGGACATTATATGACGCGAGATCAGCCTAACTGCTGTGTCAAATGCATGGGGCACTTAAAGGAAGAGGAAAAGACAGTGAATATGCATGTGCGCGCGTGTGTGTGTGTGTGTGTGTGTGTGTGTGTGTGTGTCAATCAGCCAGCAGCTATGGTGCACTGTGGTGGCGTTCTTCATTACACCATACCACGGACACATTTGGATGACCTCACACGGGAAGAATCATTGGGAAGCTGGAAGAAGGACGAAGTGTGACCAGTGTGGTCCCATTGCATTGTTTCACATGCGTGGGGAGCGTTTAGAACCACAAGCACTGCTGCTGAAAGGAGAGGAGATGTTCGATCATGGTGAACTACAGCAGCAGATCATCGTTACATCGTACAACAGGCAAGAAGGGACTCACGTCAAACAGAGGGTAAAATTGTAATTATTTTTCACAGGGGTGCAAGGCACGCAACGACACGCTCCTCAGTGGCACGGCGACTGCGTGGGGATGGCCGCTCTGCCAGTTCAGATGGTTCAAATGGCTCTGAGCACTATGGGACTTAACATCTATGGTCATCAGTCCCCTAGAACTTAGAAATTACTTAAACCTAACTAACCTAAGGACATAACACAACACCCAGTCATCACGAGGCAGCGAAAATCCCTGACCCCGCCGGGAATCGAACCCGGGAACGCGGGCGCGGGAAGCGAGAACGCTACCGCACGACCACGAGCTGCGGACGCTTTGCCAGTATCTTGTGTTACGTTGTCACGCGCATATCGGCAGCAACGTTTGGGATGGTCCATAGAGCGTAGGGACTGGATCAACGAGGAGGAGGGGCGCGTGCTCTTCTCGGATGAGAGCAGGATCAGTCTGAGTAGTGATTCTGTACCTACCCTCACATGGCGAGAAGTGGAGACACGCAATGCTCCCAGGAACATTGTCAAACATGATCGATTTTGTGGTCCAGGAGTTATGGAGTGGGGAAGCATAATGCTACGTGAGCCTGCTGATTTCCAAATCTTTGAACACGGTGCACTCACTGGTCAACTTTATTGTGAGACTCCTTCCCCAGGTGCTTTTTTTCAGGGGTGCATTCGGCCTTGACATCATTTTCATGGATGACAATGTGTGACCGTAGTGAACAGCGGAGGTGGAACACTGTTGGAACTAGAGGATATTCGGCGAATGGACTGGCCTCTCCGTTCCCCTGACTTAAATTCCATCGAGCAGGTGTGGGATACGATGGGGAGACGTTTTCCACATGTAGTAGAGTAACAGCGTCACAAAAAAGGCCCTTTGTTTGCAAAAAATGAAGTAGAAGATTTTATTTTTTTATCTTGTGTATATAGTTGAGAATGTGTTGAATCCAAGTTTTCGACTTCCAGAACCCTAGGGACAAATTTTTGTGGCCAAAAAACCAAGAGATTTAGACACTTTTTTAAAGTTTTCACCCATTACTCGAAAACTATGCGTCCCATTGAAATTATCACCCTTACCAAAATGGAAGAGCGTTAAATTTTGCGTCGAATGACCTACTTTGATGTCAAAACCGGTGCAGCCGTTTGCCCGCAAACAGTTGTCACAGTTTATTTTTACCAGCTTAGCTAAAAAGTCGGCTCCAACGCCTGTAACTTAAAGATGGCTACTCCAAATGACGAATGTTAAGTCGTCAAAGTTGTAGAGCAAGAAATTTCATGTTAAATAAGCAGCTAGTTTTTTTTCAGTTTTAGGCATTATTAAGCATTCACACACTTGAAAGCCCAAGTGATTCCATTTTTTTTTGTAAGTGATATGCACAGTACTTGTCAGAAAAAGTACAGTAACACAATAAGGATTAGCTCGTCTTTGGCAAACCCTGCACTGTCAACGTCGAACCTTCGATCATATAAGAAGGTACTTGATTTTAATAAACCCTGCTTTCATTGTGGTGAGGAAATTGGTGCTAATTGGGAGAAACTTAGCAGACTTCCCTGTGCAAAGCAAAATATTGTTCGTAAAATGGTGGAACTTGAATTAACAGATACTGTGATTGGGGCTGTTGAAAGGCGAGGTGATGACTGGGCTCGCGAATTGTTGTAACGTATCCGTGATGAGGACATTTGTGCTACAAATGCTAAATGTCGTAGGTTTTGTCAAAGGGATTTTGACCTGCCAATCAGGGGTGGAGAAAAAGAAGGAAGTCCTGGATCCACACAGATGGATGAAGCAATGGAAAAGATTTCTTCCTGCATCGAACAATCGAAGGCTGTCAGTTTACTTTGCAGGAGTTAAAGGACTAAATCACGAATGGCTGGGAACAGGTGTAAAGACCATAAAAACCCGACTTTTACGGAAGTATGACGAAGAAATAATGATTGTTGGCAGACATTCAAAAAGCACAATAGTGTCTCAAAACTGCAGGCCACGAGATAGTATCTGATAGTTTCCATCACAGCAAGCTATCAGATCCTTGAGAAGAGTATCTGAGAATTGTACGCGCTGCTCCAGATATACTTCAAAAATGGTTCAAATGGCTCTGAGCACTATGGGACTCAACTGCCGAGGTCATTAGTCCCCTAGAACTTAGAACTAGTTAAACCTAACTAACCTAAGGACACCACAAACATCCATGCCCGAGGCAGGATTCGAACCTGCGACCGTAGCGGTCTCGCGGTTCCAGACTGCAGCGCCTTTAACCGCACGGCCACTTCGGCCGGCCAGATATACTTCGTGTGGACATCCGTGCACAGGTCTATGATACATCGAGTATCCCCAACTGATGATTTCTTACCAGACGGTCAATCAGTGATCCCTGAATCGTTGCTTCATTTCTTTGAGTCGTTAATTTTTAAAAACAAACAATGAACTCTAGCTAAATGGGAAAAGTGTGTTCTTTGTCACACGTCCCGGCGGGGTCAGGGATTTTCACCTGCTTCGAGATGACTGGGTGTTTGTGTTATCCTCATTATTTCATCATCATTCATGAAAATGGCGAGATTGGACTGAGCAAAGGTTGGGAATTTATACGGGCGCTGATAACCGCGCAGTTGAGCGCCCCACAAACCAAAAATCATCATCATCATCATCATCATCTTTGTCACACATAGTGAATTATGCAGTAAAGCCAAGGTCATTTCTATCTTCACTACTGCCTGGGCTCGGTATATTCATGTACACAAGATTCGGATCAAGACTTATTGTCGACACTCTTAGTACAACTGGAGCCGCAGCTCCATAATGGAAGCTTCCCTATATGAGACGTTAGCATCCTAGCATAACCAGCCAGAGTGCTGCTGAAATTGTTAAGCCCTCAGTCTCTCAAGACTTAGTAGCACAGGCAGAAGAACAGCTGATGTTAGTACTGTATGAGAATGTCCGCCTCCGTAGCGTAGTGGTAGCGTTACCACCTTCCACGCAGGGCGCCATTCCCAGCAGGGGACTGGGTGTTGTGTGTCCATCATCATTTCATCATCAGTGACTCGCAAGTCGCCGATGTGGCGTCACCTAAAAAGGACTTGCAACACGTCGGCCGAACTCCTCCGAATGGGGCCTCCCGACCAACAATGCCATTCGATCATTCCATTTTTGTATGAGAATTGCAACTGCGCGGCTTTGGACAAACTCAAGTACTAGTTTTTTGTAAAGTCTGCCCCGAGAAAATCTTTCAAACACGGACATCGGACGCAGCAAGGTGGCACTCATTGCGATCCTACCATTAAGTGCAATTTTGGCTGGGGAAGAAAACCGATTCACGCCAGTGAGGCTGGAAGAAAAACTTATCAGTCTTGTTTTCCGTGACGATGACGAAAGATGCGACGCCACACACCCTACTGAATATGGTCTCCTACGCACGCAAAACAGGATGCACAGCAGCATGTGGATGTCGCAAATTTAGACTGAATTGTTCTTCGACGTGCGAACACCGTTGTGGCTATCTTGCGAGAACACCACAGAAATTGGGCTCGACAAGAGTGAGGAAGAGATAGAAGATATATTCCAGGACGAGAAATTTGGTGAAGGTGCCGTAAGGGATCCTGAAGACGGACTGCTGGAGCGGGACCTGCTGCAATCTTCCAAACGACCTCGATGGAATTGCAATTTGATAAGATGTTAATCTCTGTTATTTAAATTACTTTGTAAATGTTGTCGTACCCTTTTATTTGTGCATTTGTGCAAATTTTATTGTCTTTTAGTACGTACTTGGTTTTCATTTTAGCGACCCACTCTTACCAATGAACGCACTGATAAAAATGAATGAAAATACACATAAATGAAGACAAAACGATATACATAGAGAACACATATGTGTTCATTATAGATCAGCCTTCCCACTGGAAATTTAATTTCATTGAATAACTTTGACAAAAGAGAAAAACAAAATGGAATTACTTTGCCTTTCAGGCGTATGAACGCTTAATAGTGCATAAAACTGAAAATTATATGATTTTTAACATGAAATTGCGTGCTAAATATCTTTGATAAATCGACATTTTTCATTTCGACTGGTCGTTTTTGAGTTACTGGCGTTGGAGTTTGTAAAAATGAAAGAACTTTGACAACTGATTACGGCCAAAACGCTGCGTCGATTTCGATATTTAAGTAGGTCATTCGACGCAAAATGTAATGCTCTTTCATTTTGGTAAGAGTAACAATTTCAGTAGCATGCATAGTTCCCGAGTAATAGGCGAAAACCTGAAAAAAGTGCGTTTCTTTTTTTTTTTTGTTACAAAAATTGTCCCGAGGGTTTTGGAGGTCGAAAACTTGGATTCAACACACTCTCAACTATATACACAAGATAAAAAAATAAAATCCTCCACCTCATTTTTTAGAAGCAGAAGTACCCCGTTGCCGGACTAATGCATCACCAACCATCCGGCATGTGTCAACCGCACTGGGGAGGCAATGCAACGTCATAACACGAGAACTCACCAACCTTGTGTCCGGCATGACAGCAAACTGCAGAACCTGCACTGCCTTTTGTGGTGATCACGCAGCCTATTAAGAACCATCTACCGCCTTTTGTAATGTATAGGGGAACATCATAAATCGCAGTGACGTCAGTGCAATTATTGTCTTTGCATTAAAGTGCTGTTTCTGTTTGTCTCAAGAGGAGAGATTAGTGCCTAACGTCCCATAGAGAAAGAGGTCATTAGACGCGGAGCATAAGCTCGGATTAGGGAAGAATGGGGAAGGAACTCGACCGTGCCCTTTCAAAGGTACCATCCCGGCATTTTTCTGAAGCGATTTAGGGAAATCACGGAAAACCTAAAGCAGGATGGTCAGCCGCGGGTTTGAACCATCACCTTCCCGAAAGTGAGTCCAGTGTGCTAACCATTGCACCACCTCGCTCGGTGTTCGTCTCATTGTGTATTTCTCTCAGTTACCTTTTGTTCTGCCCTACAGAAGTTCTTTTTACAGTACTGGCCATTAAAATTGCTACACCACGAAGATAACGTGCTACAAACGCGAAATTTAACCGACAGGAAGAAGATGCTGTGATATGCAAATGATTAGCTTTTCAGAGCATTCACACAAGGTTGGCGCCGGTGGCGACACCTACAACGTGCTGACATGAGGAAAGTTTCCAACCGATTTCTCATACACAAACAGCAGTTGACGGCGTTGCCTGGTGAAACGTTGTTGTGATGCCTCTCGTAAGGAGGGGAAATGCGTATCATCACGTTTCCGACTTTGATGAAGGTCGGAGTGTAGCCTATCGCGACTGCGGTTTATCGTATCCCGACATTGCTGCTCGCGTTGGTCGAGATCCAATGACTGTTAGCAGAATATAGAATCGGTGGGTTCAGGAGGGTAATACAGAACGCCAAGCTGGATCCCAACGGCCTCGTATCACTAGCAGTCGAGATGACAGGCATCTTATCCGCATGGCTGTAACGGATCGTGCAGCCACGTCTCGATCCCTGAGTCAACAAATGGGGACGTTTGCGAGACAACAACCATCTGCACTAACAGTTCGACGACGTTTGCAGCAGCATGGACTATCAGCTCGGAGACCATGGCTGCGGTTACCCTTGACGCTGCATCACAGACAGGAGTGCCTGCGATGGTGTGCTCAGCGACGAACCTGGGTGCACGAATGGCAAAACGTCATTTTTTCGGATGAATCCACGTTCTGTTTACAGCATCATGATGGTCGCATCCGTGTTTGGCGACATCGCGGTGAACGCACATTGGAAGCGTATATTCGTCATCGCCATACTGGCGTATCACCCGGCGTGATGGTATGGAGTGCCATTGGTTACACGTCTCGGTCACCTCTTGTTCGCATTGACGGCACTTTGAAAAGTGGACGTTACATTTCAGATGTGTTACGACCCGTGGCTCTACCCTTCATTCGATCCCTGCGAAACCCTACATTTCAGCAGAATAATGCACGACCGCATGTTGCAGGTCCTGCACGGGCCTTTCTGGATACAGAAAATGTTCGACTGCTGTCCTGGCCAGCACATTCTCCAGATCTCTCACCAATTGAAAACGTCTGGTCAATGGTAGCCGAGCAACTGGCTTTTCACAATACGCCAGTCACTACTCTTGACGAACTGTGGTGCCGTGTTGAAGCTGCATGGGTAGCTGTACTTGTACATGCCATCCAAGCTCTGTTTGACTCAATGCCCAGGCGTATCAAGGCCGTTATTACGACCAGAGGTGGTTGTTCTGGGTATTGATTTCTCAGGATCTATGCATCCAACTTGCAAGAAAATGTAATCACATGTCAGTTCTAGTATAATGTATTTGTCCAATGAATACCCGTTTATCATCTCCATTTCTTTTTGGTGTAGCAATATTAATGGCCAGTAATTTACTTTGCAGCGGCACATCATGTCAAACTTACTTTCGTCCTTAAGTTTCACATATCATTGTATTTTTGATTAAAATCTGGTAATCTGTGATCCTCAAAAACACTTACGATAGAAATGTGAAGTTTAAAGATTGTAAATTACTTAATTATGATCAGGAATCTTTGTATACATTTTATTAACTACGCCATGGTGCGTTCCAGTAACTCTGGAACCAGTTTTCGTAATTATAACCAAGCTAAAATATTATTGTCAATAATAGAAGAACTGGTTCTGATTCTTAAAAGTTTACCTATATCTAGACCGATGTGTCCAAGAAATCATTTCACAAGAGTGCAAGCGCAAGTTTAGGTCACATGAGAGCACAGGGGAACATGTCAGCAGACATATGTAAACGTTTTGTCGAAATTTATCAAAAATGATTTAAAAGTCATTAAATGGAGTACGTGCTTTCATTTGGAATACAGCCATACCAGTAATACAGTTCAACACTATGTTATTGGAGGGACAATTGTCTTCAGCGACTTGACATTCGAGTTAAGTATCTCAAATAGAAATGACAATTTCCTGCCACACGTAACTGATATAGCGCCACGCGTTTGTAATTATGTTGAAGCACACGCATTTCAGTTGCACATATTTTATCTGACTTTATTGCAAGGTATAATTGAAAATGATTCGAAGTGAGCCGTGTGATTCAGAGACTAATAACTGACATTAGTGAAGAAACACTTTATTTCATTAGTGAAGGAACATTTTTAAAAATTTTAAAAGTAACATCATTCAACAATATTTCGTTGCACAGTAACAAATCAGAAGTTACTTTTTCGGTGTGCTTGTCCGAGTGTTCATTTTTTTGTGAGATTTGAAATTTTGGGCGAGAATAGTTCCCACAAGTTCACTTAAAGTTTCACCAGTTTCTTTACATCGATATTTCTAATTTAATGGTCTGGAGTGTTGAGACATGTTAGCGGTCCCAAAAGTTGCGCTCAGTCTCTTGACATACTTTGTTTCGTCGATATCTTTCGTCGAGAACCTTCTTCCAAAAATGAGTAGTTGAAAATCCATTTATTCCAGTACGTTTTGTCATTCATACTCTTCTAGTTTCAGTTGTGACAACTCTACACCCTGTGAGTCCCTTATAATTGGCGGCGAAACGGAAAAGCCGTCCAGGAATGAAAATGAAGAGTTAAATGTCGTAATACCACAGAAGGCTGATTATGTCTTCACACTTTTAAATAAATGTTGTTGTTGTTGTTGTGATCTTCAGTCCAGAGACTGGTTTGACGTAGCTCTCCGTGCTACTCTATCCTGTGCAAGCTTCTTCATCTCCCAGTACCTACTGCAACCTACATCCTTATAATGTGTTTAGTGTATAAATCTCTTGGTCTCCCTCTACGGTTTTTAACCTCCACGCTGCCCTCCAATACTAAATTGGTGATCCCTTGATGCCTCAGAATATGTACTACCATCCGATCCCTTCTTCTGGTCAAGTTGTGCCACAAACTTCTCTTCTCCCCAATCCTATTCAGTACTTCCTCATTAGTTATGTGATCTACCCATCTAATCTTCAGCATTCTTCTGTAGCACCACATTTCGAAAGCTTCTATTCTCTTCTTGTCCAAACTATTTATCGTCCACGGTTCACTTCCATACATGGCTACACTCTGTACAGATACTCTCAGAAACGACTTCCTGACTCTTAAATCTATATTCGATGTTAACAAATTTCTCTTCTTCAGAAACACTTTCCTTGCCATTGCCAGTCTACATTTTATATCCTCTCTACTTCGACCATCATGAGTTATTTTGCTACCCGAATAGCAAAATTCATTTACTACTTTAAGCGTCTTATTTCCTAATCTAATACCCTCAGCATCAACCGATTTAACTCGACTACATTCCATTACCATCGTTTTGCTTTTATTGATGTTCATCTTATGTCCTCCTTTCAAGACACTGTCCATTCCGTTCTTCCCTATACACATGATCTTCAGTAATTTTTTTCAAGGTCCTTCCGAAACAGTTTTACTTTGTTATGAGAACTAAATACACGCTGCGTTAAATCAGAAATAAGTTTTCCACTCACTTACAATGACACGTTTGGCGTTTATGATCTTTATAACCGGAGCTGCACTAAAAGCCATATCTAACAACCACTGTGTGTCATGAAGTTTGAATGGCTTTTTTTCTTTTTCTTGGAGAGACTGTTTGATCTGATCCAGGAAATTGCAAAAACTGAGTAGAATATTGCCTACTAATCACCATTTCACTAGACAATACCAAGATACACTGATCAGAAAGAACATTACCACCACCTACCCAGCCGGCCGCGGTGGACGTGCGGTTCTAGGCGCTTCAGTCAGGAACCGCGGAACTGCTACGGTCGCAGGTTCGAATCCTGCCTCGGGCATGTATGTGTGTGATGTCCTTAGGTTAGTTAGGTTTAAGTGGTTCTAAGTTCTAGGGGACTGATCACCTCAGCAGTTGAGTCCCATAGTGCAAAATGAGCCTTGACACCACGTTCAGTCACATCCCAGACGCAAAGTTTTAGACATGGCTGCTTGGTTCAGTGACCGTTTCTAAATTAAAATTGAAACAAATGAGCCCTCGGTCACAATTACTTTTAGTCTTATTGACCAGGTTTCAACACTTCTAAGAGTGCCTTCATCAGAATTTAAATCTTTATATTTAACTATCTATAACTATGTTACAGGCCATTTTAATTGTTTTAATTCTGATGAAGGCACTCTTAGAAGTGTTGAAACCTGGTCAGTAAGACTAAAAATAATTGTGACCGAGGGCTCATTTGTTTCAATTTTACACCCCAGACGTGTTCGATCGGGTTCATATCTGGCGAGTCGCGTGGGGCGGTGGGGTGGGCAGCACATCAATTGGAACTCGCCTTGTGTTCCTCGAACAACTCCATCATACTCCTGGCCTTGTGACATTTTTGTTGAAAAATGCCGTTACCTTCGGGAAACATGATCGTCGTGGAGGGGTGTAAATGACCACCAACCAATGTACCATTCTTCTTGGCTGTCATGATGCCTTGCCCGAACTCCACTGGACCCACGAATGTTCCCCGGACCATAATGGAGTTGTTTTGCTGGAAGACCACGGATTCGCCTCCCCCCCCCATATCGGTATGATGAAGGTATCGGGATTTATCAGAACACGCAACGTACTGCTACTCCATCAATGTCCGATGCCGATGGTCACGTGCCCTTTTTCAGCCGTAGTTGCCGATGTCGTGCTGTTAACATTAGCATATGCATGGGTCGTCGGCTGCGGAGGCCCATCGTTAGGTCTCTTCGTTGGACTGTGTTTTCAGAAGACTTGTACTCTGCCCAGCGCTAAAGTTTGATGTTAGTTCCACCAAAGTTCTCAGCCTGTCCTGTTTTACCAGTCTGCCCAGCCTACGACGTCCGACATCTGTAGTGAGGGGTGGCTGCCCATCCCCAAGACATCTGAATGTGGTTTCGCCTTGGTTTCGCCACGAGTTGAAGACACTCACCACAACACTCTTCGAACACCCGACAAGCCTTTCAGTTTCCGAAAAGCTCGTGAAGAGCCTCCTGGCCACCACAATCCCCGTTCTACATACGGACAGCACGCTCACTGACATTACACGCATAGTGTGTGTGTCTGACTAGCAAACATTCCTCGCCAGGTGACTCTGCTATCGCCTGGACGGATTTATATCGGTAGTAGGTCGGTGGTCATAAAGTTCTGGCTGATCAGTGTACTACATTAAGAAGTTGATCATTGTTCGATCCTTCTGTGAATGATTTGAGCTGTAGGAGTGTTTTGGCGTTTGAGCGGATTAGCATTAAATCCATATCATGTGGAAACTGAAAATAATTTGAAGCTAAAGGCTCTCTAATACAGTGGACACGTAAGAAATCGACATAAGGTATGTTAACATTTAAAAGACGTACAAAACCTTATTTGTTACCTGTCGTGGAAGGTACACCATCAGTAACAGTACTAATAATCTTCCCGATAGGTACTAAGTTATTGACTAAAATGCCATCCAGAACCTCTTTAAAGTCGCAGTCTTGGGAACTATTCTTCAATGAACACGCGTCTAAGAGCTCGTTAATCACGTCCAAGTAATTTGATACGCATCTAGTCAATACGAGAAGTTGCAGTTAATCTTTGAAGTCTGGAGACTCGTCCAAAGCCGGACTCATTACTGAACACTCACTATTTCTTTTTTTTAAATCGTTTAGAATATCGCCATTGGTAATGGAAACTAGCCTATTGTATTTCAAGCTGCGGGGATTTGGTCACGGCCATGAGTTTCCGCGTTTGCTTTTTTTCGGAGCCCAAAACAGAAACAACGTGGGCAGTGTTGTTATTTATATGCTCCTCATATGTATACGGTTTCTTTGGTTTTTCAGTGTTAAAATCAAGAGAAAGCCAGCTTCGGTTGCTAAATCTGCATCCTTTGTAGACATAGACATAACTCTTATCCGACTCACAAGGAAATTACCGGAGTTGTCACGTCAAAACCTGTCCTGATTTTTATGCCTCTCGTAATTAGTCTCAGTTAAAACTCACGTGCCAAATTTCAGCTGCCGTCATGAACTGGAATTTACCTACAAAACGTCAAGAAAATTGGTGTCTCCATGGCGCTTGAAATTAAGGGAGGTTTACTATCTTTTGATTCAAAAAATCGATTTTTTTTAAATTGCATTTTCGGATCCATAAAAGTGTTTAGAATCCACCCCTGAAACGGTTTTTCCGAATACAGAACGGAAATGTTTGTTATTTGCGGTTAAACAAAAAAGTGTACCTGCCTGAAATCGGCCTTTTTCACGCACCAGTTTTTTTTTCTTTCGGAGGACGAGTTATTGTACCGGTGCTTGGGAGGAAACACACAAAATTCAAATCAAAGTTTGAACGCGTGTGTTTGGAACTTAGCCCCCAAGCATTTGCAATCTGGTGCGAAGACTGTGGAGATTGCGGCTTTCCTGGCAGTGAGCAGCTTCAACGAAGGGTATTCAGCAATTCTGAAGACCATGACAACGATGGACGTCACCCTGGTGGGACTCTATTCGACGACCACCGGATTCAGGCGGCCGAAAACCGCTTGTCACCGGCCATGCGAGCGGCTCTGGAGCAGTCCAGGATGGCCCAGATCGAGCAGAACGCCCTCTAGTAAAATGGAAGTAACTTTGCATAATATTGCATTTATATGTAGTCAAAACTTCAAACGCGTTTTTCTCGAAATGACTTTTTTTTATTTTTTTTATAGTGCGGTACGGTAACTTCAAATCTACTGAACCGATTGGCATGATTCTTTGTTTCCGACGAAGCTAACTAAATTGTCTAGGATTTGCACCACTTTTATTCCGATCCATCAACTGTAAATATTTTTACTTGGCCGACGAAGTCGAAAAATCGATGAAAAAACCTATTTTTTTTTTTTTTTTTTTTTTTGCAAATGGCTGCCACTTTATTTCATATGGTCCAAATAACTTAAGCGAGGTACAACTCCTAAAGAATCTTATATACTTCGCTAACGTCAAGTCAATTTTGATTTCAGACGAGCCGGCTGACTTGTGACATACCGCGCGTGGAGGTCTACATCGAAATTTTGTTTCGTTCCGACGGCACTTCCGCCTTTGCTCTTCCACATTTCCAGTCGAAAAAATTCCAATTTGTAGAAGAAATATCAGTAAATATTTTGAACAAATTTGACATTGATATCTATAACACATCCCGAGAAAAAAATTCTCAAGGAACATGCTTTTTTTCGGGCCCAAGATAGTAAACCTCCCCTTAAGAGATGGGCACCCCTGGATTCCTCTATCTGTTTTTACGGCGAGTGCGCACAATCGGATAAGTGCGGCCGACTTGTTATAGCCACAGCGTTTACTGAAGAGGAATAGTGCTTCAGGGTTTTATTAGAAAGGTGAACCAATATACCTTTTCTGAGGCTCTTTCTTTTGATACCGTTGAGTATTTGGAGATGATTACCAGTTCCGCTGTAGGAAAGGTAAGGGGACCAGAATGTCAGTTCTGACGTTGGGGATGGTAACGGAAGCAAGACTGAAGAAAAATCGAGACACGTTCATTGGATTTGTCGACCTGGAAAAAGCGTTCGACAATGAAAAATGGTGCAAGATTTTCGAAGTTCTGAGAAAAATATGGGTAAGCTATAGGGAAAGATATGTAATACACAATATGTTCAAGAACCAAGAGGGAAAAATAAGACTGGAAGACGAGGAAAGAAGTGCACAGATTAAACAACATGTGTATATGCCTTACTGTTCCGAATTCGGATTTGGCGGATACGATCCACGTATACACAATGTAATATTGTTCGAGGAATTTGACTGGCTCCGCTGGAGGCCGTATGCCTCGACGTTGAAAAGAATTGTCGAAGGTAGACCGGTGACTGTAAATGTGAAAAATAAAGCTGGTCTTGTAATAAAACATCGTGGACTTGTTATTTTCGTATCCAACGATTTCAATATTGGCGATGAAGCATTAATTAGCAGATTGACGGTAGTTCATGCAGATTGTCATATAATGCATTGTTTGAATGTAAAGGAGGAAGTTGCGTCGGACCCGTCGGATGTGGAGGCCGAAACGGAAGTTATATGCCTATCGTCGGATGAGGATGATGACGCGGTTTCGCCGTGCCCGACCGAGGCGGTGGACTCGCCGTCGGACTCTACTGACTAGGCCTATATTCGGACGCATGTGTAAATGGAGGACCGAGTATACGCAGGCTGATACAATACAATTTGAATATGGCAAGATGGGAGCTATTGAGAAACATGAAGAGACTGCTAAAAGCCGGCCGCGGTGGTCTAGCGGTTCTGGCGCTGCAGTCCGGAACCGCGGGACTGCTACGGTCGCAGGTTCGAATCCTGCCTCGGGCATGGGTGTGTGTGATGTCCTTAGGTTAGTTAGGTTTAAGTAGTTCTAAGTTCTAGGGGACTTATGACCTAAGATGTTGAGTCCCGTAGTGCTCAGAGCCATTTGAACCATTTGAACTGCTAAAAACTTTACAACCTTTAGACATTATGATATTAGTGATGAATTTAAATTTTTTGCTAATAAATATGCTGGTGTTATTATTAACAAAATAGTTACGTATGTGTATAGAATAAATGTCAGAGTTGAAAGGCTAACCTTAGACGATAGGTCTAACAAAAAAATATTTGAAGATCAAGGGGCTCTTGAAAAAGTAAGAATTGCATGTACTAACAAACTAGGTGCATTTAGTTTATTGCCCGAACGCTCTTCAGGTGTTCCGTGGCGTAAGTATAGTAGGAAAAATAGGTTTAAGTTTGTAACCTATGCAAAACCAGAGCAAAGTGCAGATATTGGTATAGTTAAAGGTTGGCCCGATCTAGAAAATCAATGTAAGGCAAAGAACAAATTATTTCAGGGTATTAAGGGATGTAGCCTTTCACCCCTACTGCTCATTCTATACGTCGTAGAAACAATGATAGAAATAAAAGAAAGGTTCAAGAGTGGGATTAAAATCCAGAGTGAAAAGATATCAATAATAAGATTTGCTGATGACATTGTTATCCACAGTGAAAGTGAATAAAAAGTAGCCGAAATGAGAACAGCGAGAAACTTAACAATGGGATTGATGAGCTTGAAACAGATGAGGTTAACGAATTCTGCTAATACAGAAGCAAAACAACCCATGACGGACGAGGGAAGGAGAGCACAAAAAGCAGACTAGCACTGGCAAAAAAGGGCATTCTTCGCCAAGAGATGCTTACTAATATCAAACATAGGTCTTAATTTAAGGAATAATTTTCTGAGAATGTACGTTTGGAACACAACATTGTATGGCAGTGAAACGTGCAGTACGGGAAATCAGGGACAGAAGAGAATCGAAGCCTTTGAGATGTGCTGCTACAGAAGAATGTTGAAAATTAAGTGGACTGATAAGCTAAGGAATGAGGAGGTTCACCGCAGACTCTGCGAAGAAAAGAATGTATGGAAAACTCTGGCAAGAAGAAGGGACAGGATGATAGGACATCTCCTAAGACATCAAGTAATAACTTTTGTGGTACTAGAGGGAACAGTAGAGGGTAAAAACTGTAGATGAAGTTATAGGTTGGGATACATCCAGCCAATAATTGAGGACGGAGGTTGGAATTGCTACTCTGAGATGAAGAGCTTGGCACAGGCCAGGAATTTGTGGTGGCCGCACCAGACCAGTCAGAAGACTGATGACTCAAAAAAAGGTTTGTAATCATATCTTTCTGGCCCTTATTCGAGTTTCAAACATGTGTTCTGTACATTCAAGCTTGTCTCGCAGACGATGAGGAACCCAGTCAATATTTTGCCAATTGAAGCCATCAACAGAAAACTCGAGTGAAGGTTAAGTTCAAATGGTTAAATGGCTCTGAGCACTATGGGACTTAACTTCTGAGGTCATCAGTCCCCTAGAACTTAAAACTACTTAAACCTAACCAACCTAAGGACATCACACACATCCATGCCCGATGCAGGATTCGAACCTGCGACCGTAGCGGTCGCGCGGTTCCAGACTGTGGCGCCTAGAACCGCTCGGCCACCACGACCGGCGAAGGTTAAGTGATTTGCGGAATAGCATGCAAACTTTTAGGCCAATATTTAAATATCGTAGTGCGACATGTGGTTCGAAACTAAAAAAGGAGATTAGAGTTTAAAAGATTAAAAAACAGCCGACCAGTTGCAAAGGATAAAGTAATCTTTACCTAGGTTTCAATAGATATAAATCTATCTTCTTCAGAAGACGACCTGGGGACGATGAAGATCGTAATTTATATGCAAGGTAAGATACATGAGTCAAGAATAAAGTATAACATATATTAGGAAAATCTTGTATTACAACATGTGAGAAGGATTGCTGATACTTACAATATTACAGTAACATGGAGTGAAGTATCTTAGTCATTTTTGCAAACATTTACATAACTCAGTTGATCCAAATAAAACATAGCCCTGAGTACAGGGTTTGTCAAACATATAGAAATTAAGAACATAGTAGTTGAAGAGCGCATGGGTGACTGAGTAAAATCGGCCAGCGTAGTAGCACTGCGGCCAGGGCAGGTGGCGCTCAGGTCGCAAACTATTTGCCGATTGGCGTACTGAAGTAACATGTGAGGTATCAATATTAAATGCATCCTTAGATAGAGTTACAAAAATAAATAAAATTATTTACCACTCCCGTTGTGACATACTGGGAGTTATAGGCGCAATCACGTAGAACATTCATCAAAAACAGGACAGGTGGCGCTTCCGCCATGAGTAATATGTAGTGGCATATACAGCCAGAATATAACGGTTATATTACCATAATAGTGAAACACATAGGATGTATATAAGTAACAAATTTTAGAAAATCGTAATGGCTCTTAAGTCATAATTATGAAACCTGGGCTATAATCTAGTTAATACATATGTAGAATGAAAAAATTAGTACATGAAGGCCCGTATATTGGCAGCCATACATCGTGAGAAAAATATATTACATAACAGGCAGTGAGCTAAAAGATAAGAAAGTGCATTATAGCTTCCTGAGGAAATGGAGTACTGAGGTTACTAGCATTTATGTTATATATTAAACAGTACGGGTTTGAAGCCTTCGAAAAATTGTCTACAGGCAAGGTTCAGCTGATCATTAAGTATATTGCCGTCTTTGAGCTCAAGATGTTTGAAAATAAATAGCTCTTCCCACAGATCTTCTCCGTCCTTTGACTTGTCTGTGTAGGATAACCGTGTCTTCTAACTGTTTTGGCGTATGGCCGGTTATCAAGAGGTGTTCAGCAAAAGTAGAATTGCGAAAATTTATTCCTTTTTTACCTAATAGATGCTCTTTATATCGTGTTTTCACAGCTCTGCCTGTTTGACCAATGTAATATGAGGGGCAGTTATTACAGGTTAGTTTGTAAATACCTGAATTAGAAAACCAATCCCTGGCAATCTCTACTGACTGTACAAGATTTCTTTTTAAACTGTTGTTTGTAGAGAAAGAGACGTTACAGTTATATTTTTTATTTAGAAGACGTTTGATCCTATACGATATGTTACCCAAGAAGGGGATGGAAATAAATTTTTTAGTTTCTATGGTGTCTGTGGGGAGGTTATTTCTCAAAGTCGAGCAATTTTGGGAAATTTTCTTATTAAGCAGGTAATCGATCACATTCTGGTTGTACCCATTATTGACCGCATTAGCTTTGATGACATTCAATTCCTTTTTTTGGGGCGCTGGTGATAAAGGAGTGGTTACCATTCGATGAATGGCGGAATGAAAAAATGCCAGTTTATGAGCTTTTGGATGAGTTGAGTCAGCAGGAATAATATTATCTGAATATGTTTCTTTGCGAAAGATATTGAAATGGAAGGTATTATCTTGTATAGAAATTGTTAAATCTAGAAAATTTAGTTCGCGTTTATCATTTTGAAGTTCTTTAGTGAAGGAAATTTTTTCATGTAAACCGTTGAAAGTGTTAAAGAGAAGCTCTAAATCACAATCTGTGCCGTCAAAAGCAATGAAAATATCATCAACATAACGTGCATAATAGCGGATTTTTTGGCGTAATTCTGAACTAGAATTGAAGAATTTTGTTTCCAGGGCGTTGATGAAAATCTCTGCTAGAATACCGGCAAGTGGGCTACCCATTGCTAAACCATCTGGCTGTACATACATTTTCCCATTAAATGTGAAATAATTGTATTTTAAAACGACCTTAAGCAAATTAATGAGTTCCGCAATCTGTGTTTCACTTAATTTTTTATGCTTGAGAAGATTCTCTTTTACAAGGTCTATAGTTTCATTGACCGGGATATTTGTGTAAAGGCTGACGATATCAAAGGACACCAGTCTAGTGTCAGGTGTACAAAGTATAGACTGAATGTTATTAATTAATTCCTTACTGTTTTTTATGGAGAAGTTATTTTCAAATGTGAAAGCATCTTTAATTTTAAAATGGAGGCGCCTAGCGAGCGTATGATGTGGACTACCTATACCATTCACTATAGGGCGGATAGGGTGATTTCGTTTATGCAGTTTAAACTGGCTTCTGAGCACGGGTGGTTTTGGGTTCATGTTTATAAGCTCTTTCTTTTGAAACTTATTGAATAGGCTGACGGAATTAGTTAAAGTACGCCGGATTTCATTTTGCAGTTCAGCAGTAGGATCTACAGTAACCCCAGTGATATCGTTTTCCTCAAAAAACTTTACAGTCTTTTCTATATATTCATTTTTATACGCCACGACGGTGGTGTTCCCTTTGTCACTCTTAGTGACTAAGGCATCGTGCTCTCTAAGTTTATGATTAATGCTTTTTACAATACTAAATTCGTCCGACTGCACATTAGGAGATAATTTAATTTCTTTTTCTATTATGTTGTTACATTCATAGGCACATTTGACTTGCTCAGTTTTCTCTAATTTCAGAGATTCTAAACCGATTTCTAGGTCTACAATGAGATTACAAACAGCAGGATATTTATCGAGTTTAGTAGGCAAGTTATATTTAAGGCCTTTGCACAAAAAGTCATTTTCAGCCTGCGTAAAAGTAATATTGGTTTTATTTAGTACTCTATCGTAAAATAGGCGCTTGACACTATTATCTGCTGTCTTAACACTTTTACTTGTGGTCCTATTACTAAACTTCAAAAGCTTTTTTTCATGTCTAGCTTTGATTACTTCTTTACGATTAAAGAGCCATTCGTTAATACTATTCCACAGGTGGTCAATTTGAAAATTACAAAGATCTTTAAAGGCTTTAGTTAAAAACAAATGTATACAGTAGGCTTCACTATTAAGAACATCTTTTTTCTTATACAAATTTATTGTGCTCTCCGAAATAGTTAAATGCACTAGCTTCTTTTTAATAGAAGGAACTCTGTTACACTGTTTAAGGTTTACGTACGCTTTCACATAATCAGGAATAATGTCTTTCTCTAGGCACTGGTGATTAAAGTCAATAGCCATACCTGCTTTCACAATTTTTAATTTGATGTCCATATACCTGGATGCAGCTTTTGATACCTCGGCGGGCAGGAATTTCAGTATTTTAAACATAGCTGCGATACAGCAACGGTTCCACGTCAAAAGATTAAAAAACAGCCGACCAGTTGCAAAGGATAAAGTAATCTTTACCTAGGTTTCAATAGATATAAATCTATCTTCTTCAGAAGACGGCCTGGGGACGATGAAGATCATAATTTATATGCAAGGTAAGATACATGAGTCAAGAATAAAGTATAACATATATTAGGAAAATCTTGTATTACAACATGTGAGAAGGATTGCTGATACTTACAATATTACAGTAACATGGAGTGAAGTATCTTAGTCATTAGAGTTTAACATCCCGTCGACATCAAGGTCATTTGAGACGGAGCAAAAGCTCTGATTGTTTTGAAGGTAGGGAAATGAAATCGGCCGTGCCCTTTGAAAGGAACCATTCCGGCATTTGCCTTGAGTGAGTTAGGGAAATCATGGAAACCCTGAATCAGGAGAGCCGGACAGGGATTTGAACCGCCGTCCTCCCGACTGAGCTGACCACTGCGCCACCTCATTCGGTGGTTAGTAATGACAACTTGTGGGTCCACCTGTATGGCGAAAAAAAACGAATATTTTTCCAGTGATGGCGCCAGTGCCACAGTTAATTACCAGTTACCTCTGAAAGAAACGACAGGGACAAAAGTTACCTTATCGGACAAAGAACGTAAGTTGTAAGAAACGCCTACGTACAAGTACCATTCAAAAGAAATTTCACTTTGGTCATTGTGAGAGTGCACTGTATTGGTGGAAGCGAAACTGCAGAACGACATAAGAGTCGGTTTGATATAATGACGACGTTTAGCCCGTACCTACGAGCACACGTTTTTTGGTCGCTCCTGGAGTCTAGTGTCTCATTTTAGAATCAAGCGAAGAAAAGCGCAATACTGTCCGCCATAAGCAGTTTTCGCCATTTTCTAAAGTTTTTGTTGTTGTCAGACGTGAGGTGGTGTCCTGTGTAGCTTCAGTAAATATTTCGCTTTCCACGCATTTAAGTACTGTATCATATGTTACACTTATTTGGAATATATTGTTAATTCTTAACTTATATAATTTTATGGTGAGTAAAATGCTATATATTTATACTACTATTGATGTATCATGTGGTTAGTTAAGCCATACTTCGTCGGTCTTGCACCATCGTCTATCTTGAAACAGAAGAACCTTTACCATGGAACATATTATACCTGCAAATGAACTGAGTTTCTGTAACAGCTTTACAATTTTACCTCCATTGAAAATGAAAATTGGTGTTAGTTTCCGGTATCTTGTATTTAGCTCGTAACTGGTTTTGATAATACTTATACTTAATTTAGTTTCGCTTATTGATTATTGGTGTGTAGTAGAGTAATAATGTAACAGATAGACGATCAAATACACTACTGATAAGATTTTCTCGCTTACAACGCTTAGTTGTGTATTAAATTGCAATACGATACTTGTTTATAGGTACTTTGGAGAACGTTTTTATGTTTGGGAAAACCTATATTTTCTCAAGTAATTTCACACAAAAAGTGAATGCCATCATTTAAAAATGGAAGAAGGAAATATATTTAACTGTTTATTACGGAGATGGCTAGAGGCGAATGTTTGAGAAGTGTATCCAGGTACAACACTCTCCCTTACTGTTGTTCGTATTGGACACCTGGAGGTCAAATTAACGTGTGGAGACGGTTGCATACTTTCTGGGTCGACACACCTCTCCCATGTTGTTAAAGGACATCATATTCGCTGTTGACTGTACAAATCATTTGCAGTTTCGGCCTTTGCACCATTTTCAGGTGATACTACAAAGGATTTCACTTCAGAACATGTCGGACTTCAAAGTTCTCCGACAGGCATAGATTTTTTAAAGTCTGGCATGTGCTGAGGTATAATCTTTTGCAGTAGCACTTGAAAATGGCCCAAAGGGTGAAATTGCACTTGTGAAACAAATGATTTCTACAGTCAACGGCGAAAATGATGTCCTTTAAAAATTCTACATAGCTGTGAACCCCAACCCTCCTATTTGCCTCCAGAAAGGCAGCACACAGTTTTGTTACTTTCTCCTCGGGGTACCTAAGGGCTAAGAGTCGTCACTTTATAGGTAATATTCAATAGCTGGTGTAATTGACGGCGTATGTGCATATCGAGGCAGATGTTGAATGTTCTCTGTCTCACAAGGCTGAAAGTTTGACGGAGGTTGCTATGATGTACGGTAATTTGGAGAGCTGCATCTACGTCAACATGACTACTCTACAATTTACACTTAAGTGCCTGGCAGAGGGCTCTTCGAACCACCTTCAGACTATTTCTCTACAGTTCCGTTCTCTAACAGTGCGTGGAAAAAGAGAACACTTAAATCTTTCCACATGAGCTCTAATTTCTCTTATTTTGTTAGGAAGATCATTGCTCCCCGTGTACGTTGACAGCAGTAAAGTATTTTCACGTTCAGAGGAGAAAGTGGATGACCGAAATTTCATGAACAGACCTCACGGGAACGAGAAACATCTATGTCCTAATGACTGGCACCCCAACTCGCTTATCACATCCGTAACACTGTCTCCCCTATTTTGCGGTAACACAAAACGAGCTCCCCTTCTTTGGACTTTTTCGATGCCCTCCGTGCCGGCCGCTGTGGACGAGTGGTTCCAGGCGATTCAGTCCGGAACCGCGCTGCTGCTACGGTCGCAGGTTCGAATCCTGCCTCAGGCAGGTTAGGTTTAAGTAGTTCTAATTCTAGGGGACTGATGTAAATAAAATGTCGTGTGACTAGGGCCTCCTGTCAGGTAGACCGTTCGCCAGGTGCAAGTCTTTCAATTTGACGCCACTGCGGCGACTTGCGCATCGATGGAGATAAAATGATGATGATTAGGACACCACAACACCCAGTCCCTGAGCGGAGAAAATCTCCG
The DNA here is from genome assembly GCF_023898315.1 of Schistocerca nitens. Classification (NCBI taxonomy): domain Eukaryota; kingdom Metazoa; phylum Arthropoda; class Insecta; order Orthoptera; family Acrididae; genus Schistocerca; species Schistocerca nitens. Next base: position 526,235,673 of record NC_064621.1, on the reverse strand, counting down.
ACCCAGCCGGGAATCGAACCCGGGCCCTTAGGATTGACATTCTGTCTCGCTGACCACATTTTTTTTTTTTTTTTTGTCGTTGTGTTCGGTCGTTGCGGACGTCGGAAGACATCCTGTTCAAGTTCGCTGGTTGATCCTTCCACTCAGTTTTTTTATTACAGAGGCCAACCGGATCTCTGGCCGAACACGCTGAGCTACCGTGCCAGCGACCACTCAGCTACCGTGGGCGGACGGGGACTGACGACCTCAGATGTTAAGTCCCATAGTGCTTAGAGCCATTTGAACCATTTGACCCCCTCCGTCAATTCTATCTGTTAAGGATCCCTTACTGCACAGCATTACTCTAGCAGAGGACAAACAAATGTAGTGTGGACCTATTGCATCTACTAAGTGTCTTGTTAATAAAACGCAGTCTGTGGTTCGCTCCTCACAACATTATCTACGTCATCATTCCAATTTAAGTTGTTCGTAATTGTAATCGATAGGTATTTAGTTGAAGTGACAGCTTTCCCATGTTAACGACCCTTTTTGCTGTAAAGTCACAACGCAGACACGGTCCTAGCACGAAATGGTCATTCGAGATATGTTGACAGAGTGAATGGTGTTCGCCGGGCGCAGTGCGCCATTCGCGCGGTTGCCAGATGGGCTAGGCTGTGCTGTGTACGTACCCTGATGGGATGGCCGTCGTGCGTGCGGTGCGCGGCGCACGTCTCGATCATGAGCAGCGCCATCCACGCGATCTGCTGCGCATGCGTGGAAGACTGCTTGTGCAGACCTCCGGCCACGCAGTAGGCGTCTCCTATAGTCTCCACCTGCAACAGGAGAGCGCCGCTCTACAGCCTTTCCCTCCCTTACCTTCCCTCAACCTATCCTCTGACGTGAGCCACTGTGACAGTAGGATGTGTAAAGTTTATACTTTTAGAAAATTTTGGACTTGATCCTCCACACTGAAAGGTGTATAAATACGTATAAATGCTATAAAAGTACCTTTTGTTAACAGCTCAAAACAAGGTTCTTCAGACGTCTGTTAGTTTGGAATTCTTTTCTGGTTTTTGGAGTCCGCCTCAAAAGTTGGCAAAAATCTTTCTCACTCTTTTCAGTTCCTTTCAGTATTATCATCATGTTGCATTTTTTTGTACACAATGACGCTGTTTCACATTTCCAATTACAGATTTCTAGAGTGTTGATAAAATATCGATGTATCGAGAATTTTCCCAAAAAATATCGGCATACATCGGAACATTTTTTCCCAGCATATACCCATATGGCCAGATAATTGGAAAATTTGAATAATAATCCCCATTTATAAGAAAGGGGACAGAACAGCATGTGAAAACTATAGAGGTATAATACTCCTAAGCACAACTTATGAGATCTTTAGAAGTATATTAAACGAAAGGATACAGAAGTGTGCAGAAGGCATACTAGGGGAATATCAGTTTGGTTTTCGACCAGATAGAGGAACAACTGATCACATATTTGTGATAAGACAAATGATGGAAAATTTCTATGCATATGATATAGATCTGCATTTCCTATTCATTGACATCAAACAAGCCTTTGACAGCATAAATCGGCAAGAACTACACAGAGTACTGAAAGAAGTTGGTATATGTGCTAAACTACTAAGACTAATCAGAATGACAATAACAAAGACAAGAGCAAAAGTAAAGGTCCTTAGCAGAACAAGTCAAAGCTTTGACTTTAATAAAGGTGTGAAGCAAGGCGATAGTCTCTCCACTTTCCTATTCAATATAGGCCTGCATAGTGTAGTAAATAAAATCAACAAAAGAGGCACCATATTTACGAAAACTAGCCAGATATGTGCATACGCTCATGACGTTGCTATAGTAGGAAGAAATACCAACACACTCCTAGAAACATACCGGGCAATGGGAAGAGAAGCCTTAAAAATTGACCTCATAGTAAATGAGAACAAAACGAAATATATGGTAATGTCACAATCTAAGGCCAGAAGAACCCCTAAAAACCTAAACGTCAATGGGAAATGCTTCAAAGGAGTGTCCTCTTTTAACTACTTGGGAGCCCTAATAACAGATGATAAAAGTATTGGAAAGGCTATAAGGAAAAGAATACAAGCAGGAAACAGAGCTTACTTTGCAAATATCCAACTATTGAAAAATAGCCTTGTTACAAGGAAAACTAAACTGAAGATATGTAGTTCCCTAGTCCGACCAATTATCACATACGGGTCAGAGGTATGGACGTTGACAGAATACAATAAAAATGCACTAAGAACCATTGAGCGGAAAATACCACGCAAAATCTATGGGCCAACAAGGGAGGAAAAAAGCTGGAGAATACGCTACAATGCCGAATTACAAGAGTTAATACAAGGCAGGGGCATAGTAAAATTTGTGAAATCACAACGAATACCATGGCTGGGACACTTGGAGAGAATGTCAGAGGATAGAATTCCAAAGAAAATGATGAAAAGGTAATCCATTCAGTTAGGAGAAAAGGGAGACCTAGAAGAAGATGGATCGACGAGGTAATAATGGATATCACCAGTATGGGAGCACGCGGGTGGAAAAGAGCAGCAAATAACCGAGAAGTGCGGAGGAAGGTTGCTGAAGAAGCGAAGGCTCACCAAGGGCTGTAGCGCTACTGAAGAAGAAGAAGAAGATATACCGATATCGAAGTGGCAATATCGAGGGCCGATATTTTTGTTTTATATTTTTTTCGCAATTTTCAGTAAAGATTTGAAATTGTTCTTTCGAAATTGTAGTAGAACATAGTTTTACTTTCACTTTGTGAGGGAGTCTTACTACTTTTTGAGCTTTCAAACAATTTTTAACTCAACTAGTGTGCTATTTCGTCACATGGGCATTCTTCAAAAACAGTTGCTGAAAGTGATGAACAAATATCTAAATGAGAAGATTGGTCGCTGCAGTCGTCGGAGACGTGTGAGGGGAAATGCTGACGTAATCAGCGCTCGGCGCTACCAACAGAAACTGCAATGTTTAGCTTCACCACGCAATTTTGACACTACAATTGCTAGGTCGCTGGCGTTTACAGAAAAAAAAAAAAAACAGGGAAGTCGACATGCAGTGTTCCAGACAAATCCCATATGTGACGATACCGGACGACGGACGCCTTTTATTGTGCCACTACCACGCAGTTACCATTGTTAGGAAACTGGTTATTGCCAAGCTTGAAAGTGCATCGTTTGCATTTTAATTCTTGCTCTAAGGGGGATAGGCAGGCTGCTAGCTTGCTGATGTACGGAGTGTCTAATAGTAAATCAATACTTAAATATACAGTCCTAAAACTGGCATTATATTTACAATATGCAGCCGATATTTTTTTCTTCGATATATGGCTACAACGAAACATTTATTCTGTTAATCGAAGTTGGATAACGATACTTTTTAAATATCGTTATATGAGATACCCAATATTTTTAATGTCCTAGTTTCTTGAGGGAACTCAGTATATAAAGTTTTGACAAGGAATGCATATCTGGTAATGTACATTCGTCTCTTGCTACACAAAAGAAGTGTCGGTATCGTCTCAGTCGATCACATACCATTTACCTCCGAGTGCAACAATGGCTGCAAGAAAGCTGGTACATTCGTAACTAGGAGGGTTGACTGTGATGCTCCACTGATGCACACTGGGGTTTATGAAGAGTGTCTATGAAAGCATGTGTTGTAGATACACCACACGCAACGGACAGAAGGGTCACAGATGTCAGAGCTCATTGTCCCTGCTGTGTGGGTACTGTCACGCGGGAGATTTGATGGCGATTCGATCATCAAACTTATTTTGCATCCAAACGATACAATTCCGGCCATGAATTCGTTATCAGAACTTTATCTGAACGCGAACCAGGAAGTCTCCCGCAGAACTGCTTCTTCTGACATCCACTGCTTTTTCTAGCCACAGAAAGTAAGTACCGAAACATGTTCTTTCAACAAAAGGCTTTCACATTAATTACAATCCCGTGCGACAAGCATAGAACTGGAAGAGGAGTTTTTGTGTGTAAATTAGGCTGTCTGCACTTTCTGCTGGCGCTGTTTCTACAGGTATCGAAAAATCTATCTGTGTATGGCAGGTGTAAAATACGTACTCTAAGAAAATACTGGGGTGAACCTTCTCACCTTACACCTTGTAAAAAAAGAACGTACAAACACTATAAAATCTTCTAACGTTAAAAAGACTTACATCTCGTGCACTTGTGGTCTAATCCTCTGATGTTCTTGTTCACCTTTTAGTGGGATACAAAACTGTATTGTAGCAACAGTTCTGATGATGTATTCTTTTCATAATACCGAGAATACGGTCCTACGCCAGATAAATATAAATCTACAATTGTAAAGATTTGTGAGCAATACGGCTCATAGGAATAATAAAATGACTAGTCGAATTAATATATGTACACACTAAGACAAAAAAAAAGGGATGGAGCACGAAGGAAGTATCCTTATGGGACAGAAAATCGGTGGATATGATGTACACATATAGACAAAGAAATGATTACAATTTTAGCAAAATTGGATGATTTATTTAAGAGAAAGAGCTACATGAACTGAGAACTGAGTAAGTCAGTAAAGCGGGGGCCACATCTGGCTCTTACACAAGCATTTATTCGGCTTGGTACTGATTGGCAGAGCTGCTGGATGCCCTAATGAAGGATACTGTGCCGAATACTGTCCAACTGGAGCGTTAGATCGTCAAAATCACTAGTTGGTTGGGGTACCCTGCCCACAATACTTCAAACTATCTCAGCTGGGGAGACATCCGGCGACGTTGGTGATCACGGTAGGGTTTGGCAAGCACTAAGACAAGCGGCAGAAACTTTCGCCGAGTGCGGAAGGGCATTACATTGCTGAAATGTAAATTCAGGACCGTTTGCCATGAAGGACAACAAAATGGCACGTAGAACATCGTTGGTGTGCCACCTTGCTGTAAGGGTGCGGCCGATGTTTCCAGGCATTTCTCTTTAGAACGTTAGGAGCGTCTCTCTGACTTCTGTTGCAGTGTGGGGGTGAAAATTGCATCTTGCAGGAGCCACAGGGTAAAGGGTACATCTCAGATTAATCCATTGCGCAGAATGACAGAATATCACCCACACGACAAAGTAAGTACCGAAAGATGTTCTTTCAACAAAAAGCTTTCACGTTAATTATAATCTCGTGCAACAAGCATAGAACTGGAAGAGGAGTTTTTGTGTGTGAATTAGGCTGTCTACACTTTCTACTGACGCTGTTTCTATAGGTATCTAAAAGTCTACCTGTATACGGCAGGTGTAAAATACGTACTCTAAGAAAATACTGGGGCGAACCTCCTCATCTTACACCTTGTAAAAAAAAGAACGTACAAACACTATAAAATCTACTTTCGTTCAAAAGACTTACGTCTCGTGCACTTGTGGTCTAATTCTCTCATCTTTTTGTTCAGTTTCTAGTGGGCTACAAAATTATATTGTAGCAACAGTTGTGATGAAGTATTCTTTTCATATTACCCAGCATACGGTCCCACGTCGGATAAATATGAATCTACAATTGGATAGATTTGTGAGCAATACGGATCATAGGAATAATAAAATGACTAATCGCCTTAATATGCGTACACTCTAAGACAAAAACAAGGGATGGAGCACGAAGGAATGTCAACGGACGGATCACCATCAACAGTATCAGACGTCCTCACTCCATGAAACACTGAAGGGGTTTGCAGTTTAACTCTGGACACTTGCACGGCGAAGACTGGTGGTCGGGACCTTACGCCACCGCCTCTCCTACCATTTCCGTCCAAATAGGGATGGAAAGAATTTGTGTCACCATCAGGGGGTGAACCTCCCACGCCACCGAAGAGGCATTTGTTGCCGGCTGGAGTGGCCGAGCGGTTCTAGCCGCTACAGTCGGGAACTGCGCGACCGCTACGGTCGCAGGTTCGAATCCTGCCTCGGGCATGGATGTGTGTGATGTCCTTAGGCTAGTTAGGTCTAAGTAGTTCTAAGTTCTAGGGGACTGATGACCTTAGCAGTTAAGTCCCATAGCGCTCAGAGCCATTTTGAACCTTTTTTTTTTTTTGAGGCATTTGTTTTGCGACCTCAGCTACGGATTCGAGTGTTGCCGGAGTTATTCACGGTGGACTCCAAAGTGCAAATGATCCAACCGACTGGGAAAAAAGCACAGGTGACTGTCTAAGAAAGGTAAAAGAACGAAGCAGCAAAATTACAGATTAATATTGCTACCTTCTGTTACCTGTAACTTTTATTTGCTTCATAATCGTTGAACACTTTCTCAGTTCGAATATCATAAACTTTCTTGAGGCTAAGCAGCTTAAGTCCACGAATCAGAATGGTCTTGGAAAGCACCGCTCGAACGAAACTCAGCTTGTCCTTTCCTCACATGATATACTATGAACTATGGATGAAGGACCACAGGTACATTCCATATTTCTAGATTTCCTAAAAGGATTTGACACGGTGCCCCATTGTAGGCTGGTAACAAAGGTACGAGCATAAGGAATAAGTTCACGGATTACAGATATGTGAGTGACTCGAACACGTCTTAAATAATAGAACCCAGTATGTTGTCCTCGACGGCGAGTGTTCATCGGAGACAAGGATACCGTCAGGAGTTCGCCAGGGAAGTCTGATAGGACCGCTGTTGTTCTCTGTATACAGAAATGATTTGGCGGACAGGGTGGGCAACAGTCTGCGGTTGTTTGCTGATGATGCCGTGGCGTACGGTAAGGTGTCGGAGTTGAGTGACTGTAGGAAGATACAAGACGACTTAGACAAAGTTTCCAGTTGGTGTGATGAGTGGCAGCTAGTCCTAAATGTGGAAAACTGTAAGTTAATGCAGATGAGAAGAAACAACAAACCTGTAACATTCGGATAGAGTATTACTAGTGCCCTGCTTGACACAGTCAGGTCGTTTAAATATCTGGGCATAACGACGCAAACCGATGTGAGGTCGAAGGAGCATGTGAAAACTATAGTGGGGCAGGCAGACGGTCGGCTTTGGTTTATAGGGAGAATTTTAGGAAAGTGTGGTTCACCTGTAAAGAAGACCGCATATAGGACGCTGATGCGACCTATTCTTGAGTACTGCTCGAGTGTTTGGGATCCGTATCAGGTCGGATTGAAGGAAGATATCGAAGTAATTCAGAGGAGGGCTGTTAGATTTGTTACCGGTAGGTTACGGAGATGCTTCTGGATCTCAAATGGGAATCCTTGGAGGGAAAGTGACGTTCTTTTCATGAAACAGTATTGAGGAAATTTAGAGAACCGGCATTTGAAGATGAGTGCCGAAAGATTCTGCTCCCGCCAAGATACATCGCGCGTAAGGACCACAAAGATGAGATACGAGAAATTAAAGCTCATGCGGAGGCATACAGACAGTCGTTTATCCCTCGCTCTATTTGCCAATTTACGTGTGGAAAAGGAGGGAAATGACAAGTAGTGGTACAGGGTATCCTCGCCATGCGCCTTGTGGTTTGCAGTGTATCTATGTACATGTATATGTATAGGTAGATATCAGATGATGGTGTAATCCCAGTCTTTTACAGTTTCAATGAAATTGCTCTTGAGTCAAATATAAAGGGATCGCTCAGATTTCATTCCAATGTTTCGCATTTATTATAGACTGAAGAGCCAAAGAAACTAATATGTAAACAGGCAGAATACGGCGCTGCGGTCAGCAACGCCTATATACGACAACAAGTGTTTGGCGCAGTTGTTAGGTCGGTTATTGCTGCTACAGTGGCAGGTTTTCAGGATGTAAGTGGGTTCCAATACGGTGTTATAGTCGGCGCACGAGCAATGGGACACAGCATCTCCGAGGTAGCCATGAAGTGGGGATTTTTCCGTAGCACCACTTCACAGGTGAACCGTGAATATCAGGAATCCGGTGAAACATCAAATCTCCGACATCGCTGCGGGCGAAAAAAGATCCTGCAAGAACAGGGCCAACAACGACTGAAGAGAATCCTTCAACGTGACAGAAGTGCAACCCTTCAGCAAATTGCTGCAGATTTCAATGTTGAGCCATCAACGACTGTCAGCGTGCGAATCATTCAACGAAACGTCCTCGATATGGGCTTTCGGAGACAAAGTCCCACTCGTGTACCCTTGATGACTGCACGACACAAAGCCTTACGCCTCGCCTGGGCCCTTCAACACCGATATTGGACTGTTGATGACTGGAAACGTGTTGCCTGGTCGGACCAGCCTCGTTTCAATATGTATCGAGCGGATGGACGTGTACAGGCATGGAGACAACTTCATGAATCCATGGACCATGCATGTCAGCAGGGAACTGTTGAAGATGGTGGAGGCTCTGTAATGGCGTGGCGCGTGTGCAGTTGGTGTGATATGGGATCCCTGATATGTCTAGATACGACTCTGATAGGTGACACGTACGTGAGCATCCCGTAGGATCATCTGCATCCATTCATGTCCATTATGCATTCCGATCGACTTGGGCAATTCCAGCAGGACAGTGTGACATACCCCTCGTTCAGAGTTGCTCCAGGAATACTTTTCTGAGTTTAAACACTTCCACTGGCCACCAAACTCCCCAGACATGAACATTATTGAGCATATCAGGGATGCCTTGCAACGTGCTGTTCAGAAAGATCTACCCCCTCGTACTCTTATGGATTTGTGGACAGTCCTCCAGGATGCATGGTGTCATTTCCGTCCAGCACTACTTCAGACATTAGTAGAAACTATGTCACGTCGTGTTATGGCACTTCTGAGTGTTCGAGGGGCCCCACAGAATATTAGGCAAGTGTACCAGTATCTTTGGTTCTTCAGTGTATAAATACAGAAAGAAAAGTACGGCACGTGGTGATTCGCAGGAATGGGGAACTATATGAGTTAACTATTGCTACGAAAAAAATGTTAGATAAATTTATTTACGTCATTTAACAGTAAAACCATGTAATTTAAGAATACATAAAGTAAATTTTTTCTTGAAGATGACATCTTTCAGGTGAGCTCCACTTTTTCTCAAATATTCATGCAGTCTCTTAGATAAATTGTGCTTGATTCGAAGTAACATTTCAACCGGAATTTTAAAAACTTGTTCTGAAACCTATGTTTTAAATTATTCTTTTGTAGCAGAACCACTACGATACACTTTACTTTTAGCGTGATCCCACAAGAAGAAATCGCACGCTGACGGATCATGGGATCTGGGAGCCCATGGAAAATCACTGTTTCTCGAAACCGTATGGTTGCCAAACAATTACCATAAAGCAGCCAGCGATATTGGCGCAGTATGTGACGTTGATCCGTCTTTCTGCAACCAACTGTTCTGTGTCTGGTGGAAATGTCTCTAGTTTTCTGCCCAACGAAAGTTGGTGCACAGCGTCGTACCGATCCGATGTCACTGTTGTCCCGAGGCCGTTCTCGTCTAGATCTACCCCCTCGTACTCTTACGGATTTATGGACAGCCCTGCAGGATTCATGGTGTCAGTTCTCTATAGCCCTACATAAGGGCCTGTTATGCCATACGATGACACAGAACACCTCACGGTAACATTGCTGCTGTGCAATGGACATTGGTGTAGCTGAGCAGGACTTTTTTGTGCCCAATAACGAAAATTTTGTTTATTTAAAGAGTACCTGTTTAGACTAAGAAAGACACGGCATAAATGAGATGACATTGCTGATAAAAATATGTCACTGAAAATTGTTAAAAGAGTGCATCTGATTGCAGGAAAGAAAGAAAGAACTCGAGATATCTTACGAGGAGACGGAGTATATTGACACCGACGCGGTAAAGAAAATCATCTGCAACAGTTTGAAATAATTAAGAGGGAAGGAAAGTTTAAAGAGGTAAAAAAATAAATAAAAGATAGGCCACCTGTATATTTGCGAATGGGACTGGAACTGGACTCAATAAGAGTAGGAAATTAAAGAAAAGCCCTATGAAAATAAATTGAAAAATATTTAATGTGCATTAAAAACGAAGTGCTCAATGATGCACATCTGCGAAATCAAAATCTGCTGCCGTGAATTCTACATCTACATATACATCCATACTCCGCAATCCACCTGATGGTGTGTGGCGGAGGGTACCTTGAGTACCTCTATCCGTTCTCCCTTCTATTCCAGTCTCGTATCGTTCGTGGAAAGAAGGATTGTCGGTATGCTTCTGTGTGGGCTCTAATTCCCTGATTTTATCCTCATGATCTCTTCGCGAGATATACGTAGGAGGGAGCAATATACTGCTTGACTCTTCGGTGAAGGTATGTTCTCGAAACTTTAACAAAAGCCCGTACCGAGCTACTGAGCGTCTCTCCTGCAGAGTCTTCCACTGGAGTTTATCTATCATCTCCGTAACGCTTTCGCGATTACTAAATGATCCTGTAACGAAGCGCGCTGCTCTCCGTTGGATCTTCTCTATCTCCTCTATCAACCCTATCTGGTACGGATCCCACACCGGTGAGCAGTATTCAAGCAGTGGGCGAACAAGCGTACTGTAACCTACTTCCTTTGTTTTCGGATTGCATTTCCTTAGGATTCTTCCAATGAATCTCAGTCTGGCATCTGCTTTACCGACGATTAATTTTATGTGGTCATTCCGTTTTAAATCACTCCTAATGCCTACTCCCAGATAATTTATGGAATTAACTGCTTCCAGTTGCTGACGTGCTATTTTGTAGCTAAATGATAAGGGATCTGTCTTTCTATGTATTCGCAGCACATTACACTTGTCTACATTGAGATTCAATTGCCATTTCCTGCACCATGCGTCAATTCGCTGCAGATCCTCCTGCATGTCAGTACATTTTTCCATTGCTACAACCTCTCGATACACCACAGCATCATCTGCAAAAAGCCTCAGTGAACTTCCGATGTCATCCACAAGGTCATTTATGTATATTGTGAATAGCGACGGTCCTATGACACTCCCCTGCGGCACACCTGAAATCACTCTTACTTTGGAAGACTTCTCTCCATTGAGAATGACATGCTGCGTTCTGTTATCTAGGAACGCTTCAATCCAATCACACAATTGGTCTGATAGTCCATACGCTCTTACTTTGTTCATTAAATGACTGTGGGGAACTGTATCGAACGCCTTGCGGAAGTCAAGAAACACGGCATCTACCTGTGAACCCGTGTCTATGGCCCTCTGAGTCTCGTGGACGAATAGCGCGAGCTGGGTTTCACACGACCGTCCTTTTCGAAACCCATGCTGATTCCTACAGAGTAGATTTCTAGTCTCCAGAAAAGTCATTATACTCGAACATAATATGTGTTATGAAATTCTACAACTGATCGACGTTAGAGATATAGGTCTATAGTTCTGCACATCCGATAGCGTTATTCTACTCCGTGTATTGCAATACGCTGGGAACTTATTTGGTCACGTGACTGACAAGCTACTGTTTAGTCACTAATGATCTAGTCGTGGACATAACGTCAACCCCAATATTCCTTCTCTGCCCAGACGCGATTCCTAGTTGTTAAACAATGCACCTAGTCACTGTGCATGAAACGGGATCGAGTGGAGGAGAGACCCGTGCGAACTAGAATAAGGCAACAATAAAGACGAATTTGTATTTACCTTTGTCAAACATTTAATACTGATTTATCTCTAGAGGAGGTAGTGTAAGCGCGTCTTCTAGACGTAGAACTGAACTGTGTGCAACAGGCAGGCAGGAATGGAACTAGACTAGGTCGGTAGTGAGAGGAATCGGGAATAAAGGTATCCTGCCGCCGGGTGCCGGGTGGAAGGCATGCAGACCATGTACCTGGTTGTTGCATAACTTCGTAGTGTTTTTGTTTTGCATGTTGATATTCCGGTTGCTATGGGTTTACTGACCGATTGTACCATTTTTTTTATTGGCAGTTCGCTGTTGCTATTTGAGTTTACATATTGTCATTTTTTCACTTGGAGACAGTGAGTGGAGCTATGGACGTTAGAAAATGGCGTGCAAAGTGGAGACATCGGAACATTTCAGACATGTTCTTCTGTTTCAGTTCATTAGATGTGTGAAAACAGCGGAGGCACCCAGAAACATTTGTACCAGGTATGGAGATAATGCCGTTGAACAGAGCATGGCAAGAAACTCGTTTTCTCCTTTCAGGGACGATCGTTTTGACGTTAATAACCACCCACGTTCAAGAAGACCTTCGGGGTTTGATGAAGACAGTTTAAACGCATTAACCCACAATGCAATGCAGTCGAGAACGGGCAAATGTGATGAACTGTGATTATTCCACCATCGTGCGAATTTGCATGCAACTGGGAAGGTTCAAGAAATGGATATATGGGTAATGCAGGTTCAAGCCAAGATCACGAAAATCAATGGGTGGCCATACTTGAAACTCTTCTTGACCACTTGCCCACCATCAATTGGCTCGTGGTGAACAGCACCGACGATTTCTATCCTGTATCGTTACTGGCGACGAGAAATATTGCCTTCATGCTAATTTAAGGAAAAGAAAGCAATGGTTGAGTCTAAACAAAGCAGTATCTTCCCAGACAAAGACCTGCGCGCATACACAAAAGATAATATGGTGCATCTGGTGGAACCATCACTGCTGACATTTATTGCCAACAACTCCCTTGCAGACATGGTGCAAGAGCAACGAACTCGAAGACTGCGTGAAGTGACGCTACTATACAATAACCCCGTCCCCCTTGCCCCACAGTCGCGTTCTGCTAGACTGACAAAAGACGCTGTACAGGAGCTGGGTTGGGAAATTTTCCGCAACCACCTTATTCAAATGATTGCGCTCTCAGATTTTCACCTTTTCCTCTCTCCATCGAACAGCCTTTAAAGGACTTCCTTTCCGAATCAGAATGCCCTCCGAACATGGCTCTACGAGTTTTTCGCCTCAAAACTGCGTGATTTCTGCAGTCCCGGAATCGAAAAAATGGCTCTGAGCACTATGGGACTTAACATCTGAGGTCGTCAGTCCCCTAGAACTACTTAAACCTAACTAACCTAAGGACATCACACACATCCATGCCCGAGGCAGGATTCGAACCTGCGACCGTAGCTGTCTCGCGGTTCCGGACTGAAGCGCCTAGAACCGCTCGTCCAACGCGGCCGGTGGAATCGAAAAGTTACGCGGCGTTGGCAGACTGTTGTGAATAGTGAAGGAGCATATATTACTGATGACTTAAGTCATTGTTATTTGTAAAAATGGCTCTGAGCACTATGGGACTTAACTTCTGAGGTCATCAGTCCCCTAGAACTTAGAACTACTTAAACATAACTAACCTAAGGACATCACACACATCCATGCCCGAGGCAGGAATCGAACCTGCGACCGTAGCGGTCGCGCGGTTCCATACTGTAGCGCCTAGAACCGCTCGGCCATTTGTTATTTGTATCTGGTGTGTTTATTAAATATATGAAAAAACACCACGAACTCTTGTACATCACAATACTATCGGGCAAATTAGTTCGTGCGTACTAGGAAGAAAAGAAAGACACCCGGTCGTCTTCTACCACGCCACCAACACTGCAACATCGAAATTAACGTGCCGACTCTGTGAAGACATGGGATAAGCCCGTGAAAAAGAAAGGATCTACTACTTTCACTGTCTCAATTTCTTATCTATTACCATCAGAATCGCCTGATTTAATTTGACTACAATCCATTATCATTGTTTCACTTTTGTTGACGTTCATCTCATAACCTGCTTTTCAAGACCTTACCCATTCCGTTCACCCAATCTTACAAGTGTTTTGCAGTCTCTAGTAGAATTACAGCGCCATCGGCAAACGTCAAGTGTTTATTCGCCTTTTCTTAATTTGCTTTCACGTGGCTCGTTTGAGGACGGGCTGCGAGTAGCCGCCGACAACCAGTTGGTCTGGAGGCGCAGGACTGTGACGTCAGCTGCCCGGCAGACATCCGCCGATTACGTCCTCCCGTTAGTAACAGACAATGGTCCTGCTTGGGAGTCGTGAGGGCGGGCGGCGGCGCGTGAGCCGTCGTTTTAAGCACTCAGTGATGCAGAACGTTGCTCTGCTTCAAGGTCACCCTCAGAGAGCGTGGACGAACTTATCCATATTTCTTCTACCTTAACAATCGCCCGAGTTGCGTGCCCTTTAACGTTAACTCAATTCTTCGTTCTCGCTACATGTTTTACCCAGAAGTAGTCACTCACGACAGAGGTAATGCCCTGCTTTTCTTGTTTCCACGCTATCGAAAGAAGTGTGGTTTACTGCCGCCGGGAATGGCTACACTGCCGGCCGAAGTGGCCGTGCGGTTAAAGGCGCTGCAGTCTGGAACCGCAAGACCGCTACGGTCGCAGGTTCGAATCCTGCCTCGAGCATGGATGTTTGTGATGTCCTTAGGTTAGTTAGGTTTAACTAGTTCTAAGTTCTAGGGGACTAATGACCTCAGCAGTTGAGTCCCATAGTGCTCAGAGCCATTTGAACCATTTGAATGGCTACACTGGTCGACCGTATCATAATCGGAAAATATGTAAGGCTGTAAGCCGATTTCCTTTGACTCCTATTTCTTATATTTACACCATTAATTGCCATATTTTCTCATAAAGGCACAGTTTTTGACAGACAACAAGGTGTACAGAATTCCCCGAAACTTTAGGATCAAAACTGTACATATGGCGAACGATCGTGAACTGAGTAATTGCCGGCCGAAGTGGCCGTGCGGTTAAAGGCGCTGCAGTCTGGAACCGCAAGACAGCTACGGTCGCAGGTTCGAATCCTGCCTCGGGCATGGATGTTTGTGATGTCCTTAGGTTAGTTAGGTATAACTAGTTCTAAGTTCTAGGGGACTAATGACCTCAGCAGTTGAGTCCCATAGTGCTCAGAGCCATTTTGAACTGAGTAATCAACCAAACGATCAAAAATATCCTGTGACAAGAAGCAAGACAAACATTTTAGACGAGGGGAGGTCTTTGGTAGACGGAGTATTACTCGTTACAGGAACCTGCATAGCGGATTTAATGTATGGTGAGGCAGGACGAAACGGCCATAATACCGAAAGTATTCGGTGACCTCTATATCCTGGGAATTCACCACTGTTTGGACTAGAGACGGCCTCGCCAGTACAAAATGAGCGAGGAGTTCTGTATTGACACCAGAGAAGCAGGGACAACAGAAAGGCTCGGTCAGGATGCCGCATTGATTTTAAACGTGTGCTAATCATTGAATGTCACCTGGGTAAGAAAACCATCACGGATATTTCAGCTTTTCTAAAACTGCCCAAGTCGAACGTTGGTGATGTATTTGTGAAGTAAAAATGCAAAGCAGGAACAACAGCTATGTCGAGACCATGCAGAACTCATGTACTGAGGACGGGAACCGTCGCGTGATTTGGAGGGTGGTTGTAAGAAAACGCATGAAATCAGCGGAAAGGATCACTAGTGAGTTTCAAAATGCAAGCAGCAGTCTAGCTAGTATCTTGTCTATGCGTAGGAAGTTAAAAATAATGAAGTACAATAATCGAGCAGATCCTCGCAAGCCACACATTTCTGTAGTTAGTCCTAAGCGATGCTTGAGGTGATGTGAAGTGGATATCAGGAAACGAGCGATCTGTAGTGACGAATCATGCTATATCCTTTGGCAATCCGATGGAATGCTTGGATTTGGTGATTACTTGGAGAACGTGACCTGCCATCATGCATAATGCCAACAAGGAAGTACAGAGGAAGTTTTGTTACGATAAGGACGTGTTTTTCGTGAATAGGGAGTGGTCCTCTTGTTGCGCTTAAGAAAACGCTACTAAATGTGAAAGGATATGAAATATGAACAAAATTTATATACTGCGTGCAGTAGAGAAACAGTTCGTAGACGCTAATTGTTTGTATCAACGTGACAATGTACCTTGTCACAAGGCAGTTCCTGTGAGGCAATGGTTTGTCGACAATAACCCTCCTGAAATGGACTGGTCTACCCAGAGTCCCGACTTCAGCTCAGTGAACGGGTAAGAATGTCCATTTGCTTCTGACGCCAGCGTCAACAACACTACCTTCTCCGGTTTCAGCCCTTGAGGAAGAACGGACTGTCATTCCTCCACAGACATTCAGACACCTCTTTCAAAGTGTCCTCAGCAGAATTCAAGCCATCATAAAGGAGGACACACCCCGCGCGTATTAATGCCCACTAATGGATGGACGTTTGATCAGGGCAGTGTACAGGTAGGTTCAAAATTGTTCAAATGGCTCTGAGCACTATGGGACTTAACATCTTAGGTCATCAGTCCCCGAGAACTTAGAACTACTTAAACCTACCTAACCTAAGGACACCACACACATCCATACCCGAGGCAGGATTCGAACCTGCGGCCGTAGCAGTCCCGCAGTTCCGGACTGAGGCGCCTAGAACCGCACGGCCACCGCAGCCGGCACTGTACAGGTAGATGCAGTATTTCTCGATTTCCAAAAATCATTTTACTCAGTATTACATCTACGCTTACTGTGAAAAATTACGAGCGTATGGGGTATCAAGCGAAATTTGTGGCGGCATTGAGGATTTTTTGGTTGGGGGGACGCAGAATGTTATATTCGAGGAATAGTCATCGACACATGTGGGGGTATGAACCGGGGGAGTGTGCTGGGACCCTTGTTGTTCGTGTTGTACATTAATTACCTTGCAGATAATATTAATAGTAAACTCAGGCGATGTAATTATCTATAATGAAGTAATGTCTGAAAAAAGCTGCACTATTCAATCAGATCTTGATACGATTTCAAAGTGGTGCAAATACTGGCAGCTTGCTATTATTGTTCAGAAACGTAAAACTGTGCAGTTTAAAAAACGGAAAAATATGTAGTATCCTATAACCATAATATCAATGAGTCACAGTTGGAATCGGTGAACTCCTACAGATACCGGTGTGTAAGATGGTTGGTTGGTTGGTTGGTTGTCTTGGGGAAGGAGACCATACATCGAGGTCATCGGTCTCATCGGATTAGGGAAGGACGGGGAAGGAAGTCGGCCGTGCCCTTTGAAAGGAACCATCCCGGCATTTGCCTGGAGCGATTTAGGGAAATCACGGAAAACCTAAATCAGGATGGCCGGACGCGGGATTGAACCGTCGTCCTCCCGAATGCGAGTCCAATGTCTAACCACTGCGCCACCTCGCTCGGTGGTGTGTAAGACTTTAAGCGTTATGAAGTGGAACAATCATACAGGCTCAGTCGTAGTCAAACTGGAGACAAACTTCGGTTTACTGGTAGAATTCTAGGTAAATGCAACAGTTTACAAGGGTGATAGAAATCGCTCGTGAGAACCATCTTAGAGTATTACTTAAGTGTGAGGGATGCGCACCACATGGGAATGGCAGGAGATATTGAACGTATACAGGGAAGGGCAGCGTAAGTGGTCACAGATTTGTTCGACCCATGGGAGTGTGTCACAGAGATTATGAAGAAATTGAACTGGCAGATTTTTGAAGACAAGCGTAAACTATCCGGAGAAAGCCAACTTACACAAAGATTCAAAAATCGGGTTTAAAAGATGGCTCTAGGAATTTGCACAACCACCCACAAATCGCTTCCGTATGGACTGTGATGAAAAGATTAGAGTAATAGCAGCACCCACAGAACCGTTTAAACAGTCGTTCTTGCCGTGTTTCATACGTTAATGCAACTTCGAGAAGGCCTAATAGCTGATACAGTTGGAAGCAACCTCTGTCGAACGCTTCACAGTTACACTCCTGGAAATGGAAAAAAGAACACATTGACACCGGTGTGTCAGACCCACCATACTTGCTCCGGACACTGCGAGAGGGCTGTACAAGCAATGATCACACGCGCGGCACAGCGGACACACCAGGAACCGCGGTGTTGGCCGTCGAATGGCGCTAGCTGCGCAGCATTTGTGCACCGCCGCCGTCAGTGTCAGCCAGTTTGCCGTGGCATACGGAGCTCCATCGCAGTCTTTAACACTGGTAGCATGCCGCGACAGCGTGGACGTGAACCGTATGTGCAGTTGACGGACTTTGAGGGAGGGCGTATAGTGGGCATGCGGGAGGCCGGGTGGACGTACCGCCGAATTGCTCAACACGTGGGGCGTGAGGTCTCCACAGTACATCGATGTTGTCGCCAGTGGTCGGCGGAAGGTGCACGTGCCCGTCGACCTGGGACCGGACCGCAGCGACGCACGGATGCACGCCAAGACCGTAGGATCCTACGCAGTGCCGTAGGGGACCGCACCACCACTTCCCAGCAAATTAGGGACACTGTTGCTCCTGGGGTATCGGCGAGGACCATTCGCAACCGTCTCCATGAAGCTGGGCTACGGTCCCGCACACCGTTAGGCCGTCTTCCGCTCACGCCCCAACATCGTGCAGCCCGCCTCCAGTGGTGTCGCGACAGGCGTGAATGGAGGGACGAATGGAGACGTGTCGTCTTCAGCGATGAGAGTCGCTTCTGCCTTGGTGCCAATGATGGTCGTATGCGTGTTTGGCGCCGTGCAGGTGAGCGCCACAATCAGGACTGCATACGACCGAGGCACACAGGGCCAACACCCGGCATCATGGTGTGGGGAGCGATCTCCTACACTGGCCGTACACCACTGGTGATCGTCGAGGGGACACTGAATAGTGCACGGTACATCCAAACCGTCATCGAACCCATCGTTCTACCATTCCTAGACCGGCAAGGGAACTTGCTGCTCCAACAGGACAATGCAGGTCCGCATGTATCCCGTGCCACCCAACGTGCTCTAGAAGGTGTAAGTCAACTACCCTGGCCAGCAAGATCTCCGGATCTGTCCCCCATTGAGCATGTTTGGGACTGG
Organism: Schistocerca nitens; assembly: GCF_023898315.1. Classification (NCBI taxonomy): domain Eukaryota; kingdom Metazoa; phylum Arthropoda; class Insecta; order Orthoptera; family Acrididae; genus Schistocerca; species Schistocerca nitens. Next base: position 526,216,950 of record NC_064621.1, on the reverse strand, counting down.
ATGAAGCGTCGTCTCACGCGGTCTGCACGTCCAGCACGAACGCTGGTCCAACTGAGGCGCCAGGTGGAAATGGCATGGCAAGCCGTTCCACAGGACTACATCCAGCATCTCTACGATCGTCTCCATGGGAGAATAGCAGCCTGCATTGCTGCGAAAGGTGGATATACACTGTACTAGTGCCGACATTGTGCATGCTCTGTTGCCTGTGTCTATGTGCCTGTGGTTCTGTCAGTGTGATCATGTGATGTATCTGACCCCAGGAATGTGTCAATAAAGTTTCCCCTTCCTGGGACAATGAATTCACGGTGTTCTTATTTCAATTTACAGGAGTGTATTTGCAGAGTATGGATGTAGATGTACATGGGTTGGACAAAAATATGGAAACACCGCGAGAAATGTGTGCTTCAACATAAATACAGATGCTAGCCAAGCCTGCAAGTTGTGCTATTGTACACTGAAGAGCCAAAGAAACTGGTACAGCTGCCTAATATCATGTAGGGCCTCCGCGAGCACGCAGAAGTACCGCAACACGACGTGGCATGAACTCGACTAATGTCTGAAGTATGCTGGACGGAACTGACACCATGGATCCTACAGGACTGACCATAAATCCGTAAGAGTACGAGGGGTTGAAGATCTTTTCTGAACAGCACCTTGCAAGGCATCCCAGATATGCTCAATAATGTTCATGTCTGGAGAGTTTGGTCACCAGCGGAAGTGCTTAAGATCAGAGGAGTGTTCCTGGAGCCACTCTGTAGCAGTTCTGGACGTGTGGGATATCGCATTGTCCTGCTGGAATTACCGAAGTACATCGGAATGCATAATGAACATGAATGGATGCGGGTGATCATACGGGTTGCTTACGTACGTGTCACTTGTCAGAGTCGTATGTAGACGTATCAATGATCCCATATCACTCCAAGTGCACAAGCTCCACACCATTACAGAGCCTCCAGCAGCTTCAACAGTCCCCTGCCGACATGCAGGGTCCATGGATTCATGAGGTTGCCTCCATACCCGTACATGTCCATCCGCTCTATACCACTTGAAAGTAGACTCGTCCGACCAGGAAACATGTTTCCAGTCATCAACAGCCCAATGTCGGTGTTGACAGTTCCAGGGGAGGTGTAAAGCTTTGTACCGTGCACTCATCAAGCGTACATGAGTGGGCCTTCGGCTCCGAAAGCCCGTATCGATGATGTATCGCTGAATGCTTCGCACGCTGACACTGATCTGACGCTGATCTGGCCCAGAATTGAAATCTGCAGCAATTTGCGAAGGGGTGGTATTTCTGTCACGTTGAACGATTCTCTTCAGTAGTAGTTGGTCCCGTTCTTGCAGGATCTTTTTCCGGCCGCAGCGATGTCGGAGATTTGCTGTTTCACCCGATTCCTGATATTCACGGTACAGTCGTGAAATGGTCGTACGGGAAAGCCCCACTTCATCGCTACCTCGAGGATGCTGTGTCCCAGCGCCGTATTCTGCCTGTTTAGATATCTCTGTATTTGAATACGCGTGGCTATACCAGTTTGTTTGGCGCCTCAGTGTATTTGACAACAAACGGCGCCTATGCTATGTCTGAATAGGATGCAAGTGTTCTTCGTGGTCAGAGCACTGTTCTGTGTGTTTGTGAGTACATTATGTGGGAGGTAAATGAATTCGAACGTTGGCAAATTGTTGGTGCTTATATTGTGGGTGCTTTCGTAAGCGAGGAAACTGAAGTGTTTGGTGGTACTACAGGCACCGTATCAAAGATTTATACATCATCCACTAAGTCACAACTTCCACTAAGTCAAAACTCGGACGAGAGTGTGTGCTGAGTGATCGCGACAGACGGTTATTGAAGAGGACTGTGATGAAAAATAAGAGGGCGACAGCTCCAAAGTCACTGCACAACTGAATATCGCACTCATGAACCCTGTCAGCACCGAACAACACGAAGGGCGTTACTTAAGCAGGGAACTGAAGGGCGAGCTGTAATTTCATAAATACTAATGTACTTAACAGAAAGCCGTAGTTCCAAAGCCATGAAACCTGGACTATGCGGCAATGGAAAAATTTCATTCGATCGGATGAGTCTTGTTTCACACTGTTTGCATCTTCCGGTCGAATCTACGTTCCAAGAGTGAAACATGGCAGGGGTTCGCAGATAATTTGGCCAGCCATATCGTCGTATTCCGTGGTACCCACGGTTATTCTGCAAGGTCGCGCTTCAAAATGAGTTCCAGTTCGGTAACGACGTCTTGTCTGAAATTTCAAAGAGCAGTGCCATCTTGTGGCGAGTTTCGGCATTATGATTTTTGAAGTTTCAACAAGATCTGTGTAGGAGGTGCAGTCGGCGCCCTGGCTGCGAGTGTAACAAAATGTGTGTGACACTCGCCGAAAAATGGCGGTGGAGCAAAGAGGCAACAACAAGTTTTGTGTTAAGTTAGACGCACCAGCAAGTGAATTCGTCGAATTTGACCCGGATATAGAGAGGCATGGTCCTGCTCGCCCCTCCACTACAACGCCCCAGCCCAGAAGTGAAATCAAATGGTTCAAATGGCTCTGAGCACTATGGGACTTAACATCTAAGGTCATCAGTCCCCTAGAACTTAGAACTACTTAATCCTAACTAACCTAAGGACAGGACACAACACCCAGTCATCACGAGGCAGAGAAAGTCCCTGACCCCGCCGGGAATCGAACCCGGGAACCCTGGCGTGGGAAGCGACCAGAAGTGAAGATCGTCCGCGATTTCTCGACAGCAAGCGGATCACAGTTCTGTAGCACCCGCCATATTCGCCGGATTCGGCCCCAGCCGACTTCTGGTTGTTCCCCAAATTGAACTTGACAATGAAATCTCTGTTAAGATGCATTGCAGGACATCCGAGAAAATTATACTGCCATACGAGTTGCAACTCGAAGAAAGGACTACAGTGACTGTTTCAAAATATTTTTAAAACCATTTCAGCTCTGTATTTATTCCGGGGGAGACTATTTTTGAATAAATACAGTGATTCTGTGAACATAATCCATGACTTTTATTTGTGATAAACGTAATTTTAACGGAACTTGCACACGCTGTGCACTGCCAAGGTGTGTGTGTGTGACCGTTTTGGACATGTTTGTTCCCTAATGGTGATACAGTGTTCCAAGAGGATAGGGCCCCTGTTCGCACGGCTCGCAGCGTCCAGGACTGGTTTTGAGAGCACGAAGATGAATTGTCACCTCTCTCTTGGCCACCACAGTTACCATATCTCAGTGTTATACACTCCTGGAAATTGAAATAAGAACACCGTGAATTCATTGTCCCAGGAAGGGGAAACTTTATTGACACATTCCTGGGGTCAGATACATCACATGATCACACTGACAGAACCACAGGCACATAGACACAGGCAACAGAGCATGCACAATGTCGGCACTAGTACAGTGTATATCCACCTTTCGCAGCAATGCAGGCTGCTATTCTCCCATGGAGACGATCGTAGAGATGCTGGATGTAGTCCTGTGGAACGGCTTGCCATGCCATTTCCACCTGGCGCCTCAGTTGGACCAGCGTTCGTGCTGGACGTGCAGACCGCGTGAGACGACGCTTCATCCAGTCCCAAACATGCTCAATGGGGGACAGATCCGGAGATCTTGCTGGCCAGGGTAGTTGACTTACACCTTCTAGAGCACGTTGGGTGGCACGGGATACATGCGGACGTGCATTGTCCTGTTGGAACAGCAAGTTCCCTTGCCGGTCTAGGAATGGTAGAACGATGGGTTCGATGACGGTTTGGATGTACCGTGCACTATTCAGTGTCCCCTCGACGATCACCAGTGGTGTACGGCCAGTGTAGGAGATCGCTCCCCACACCATGATGCCGGGTATTGGCCCTGTGTGCCTCGGTCGTATGCAGTCCTGATTGTGGCGCTCACCTGCACGGCGCCAAACACGCATACGACCATCATTGGCACCAAGGCAGAAGCGACTCTCATCGCTGAAGACGACACGTCTCCATTCGTCCCTCCATTCACGCCTGTCGCGACACCACTGGAGGCGGGCTGCACGATGTTGGGGCGTGAGCGGAAGACGGCCTAACGGTGTGCGGGACCGTAGCCCAGCTTCGTGGAGACTGTTGCGAATGGTCCTCGCCGATACCCCAGGAGCAACAGTGTCCCTAATTTGCTGGGAAGTGGCGGTGCGGTCCCCTACGGCACTGCGTAGGATCCTACGGTCTTGGCGTGCATCCGTGCGTCGCTGCGGTCCGGTCCCAGGTCGACGGGCACGTGCACCTTCCGCCGACCACTGGCGACAACATCGATGTACTGTGGAGACCTCACGCCCCACGTGTTGAGCAATTCGGCGGTACGTCCACCCGGCCTCCCGCATGCCCACTATACGCCCTCCCTCAAAGTCCGTCAACTGCACATACGGTTCACGTCCACGCTGTCGCGGCATGCTACCAGTGTTAAAGACTGCGATGGAGCTCCGTATGCCACGGCAAACTGGCTGACACTGACGGCGGCGGTGCACAAATGCTGCGCAGCTAGCGCCATTCGACGGCCAACACCGCGGTTCCTGGTGTGTCCGCTGTGTCGTGCGTGTGATCATTGCTTGTACAGCCCTCTCGCAGTGTCCGGAGCAAGTATGGTGGGTCTGACACACCGGTGTCAATGTGTTCTTTTTTCCATTTCCAGGAGTGTATGTGCCTTTCTGATCTGTATCCATCTGCACTGCCGTTACCTGAGCTTGCTAGTATTTCGCAGCAGAAATGGTATAAGGCACCTAGAAAACTACACAGAACCCGCATTTATCAATTCTGAGACGACTGTTTTGTTTTGAGTGCCTACTGTATTTCTACATCGTATCAGGGATGGTAATGTGATGTTTCCGTATTTCCATCCAACCTCTGTAGATGTACAGTCTTAGACATAAAAACTGACCGCCGGCCGGCCGCCACAGAGACTGAGTCCGAGTCGTTCACTTAAGGTGGCCAATAAAACCGACCGCCCCTGACAACGTTAAGTCCGGCCATCTGCACAATCTGGCAACACTGTAAAGTGCGGAAGTGTCAGGAAGAAGAGTTATCTAGTTCCGAGATGTTGTTTGTTGTGTGAGCCCGTGGTCTAGTGGTAATCGTTGTGCAATCTAAGTGTATAGTCGTGAGTTCGCGTCCAACCGCATATATATATACAGGGTGAGTCACCTAACGTTACCGCTGGATGTATTTCGTAAACCACATCAAATACTGACGAACCGATTCCACAGACCGAACGTGAGGAGAGGGACTAGTGTAATTGTTTAATACAAACCATGCAAAAATGCACGGAAGTATGTTTTTTAACACAAATCTACGTTTTTTTAAATGGAACCTGATGTGTCGGCAGAAGTGCCAACACCGTGTTGTTTGAGGAAGCCGAAATGCACGCTATAAGCTCACGCAGGATGGCGTGAGGTCTGAAACAGGATACTTAATGAATGCTATAAAGAAAAGTACGTAGCTGCTAGAATACTTAACTTTAATCCACAATTGGTGAACATTGGTCTTGTTACTGTACATGCTTCATTAGATACATAGCAAAGGATAAATGGCGCCTTGCTAGGTCGTAGCAATTGACTAAGCTGAAGGCTATGCTAACTATCGTCTCGGCTAATGAGAGCGTAATTCTCAGTGAACCTTTCCTAGCAACGTCGGCTGTACAACTGGGGCGAGTGCTAGTAAGTCTCTCGAGACCTGCCGTGTGGTGGCGCTCGGTCTGCGATCACTGACAGTGGCGACACGCGGGTCCGACATGTACTAATGGACCGCGGCCGATTTAAAGCTACCACCTAGCAAGTGTGGTGTCTGACGGTGACACCACAGAACCACGTTAGTTTTGTTAGCACATCTGAACATATAAACAAGCACGTAATCAGTGCCGTTTGTTGCATTGTAAAATGTTAATTACATCCGGAGATATTGTAACCTAAAGTTGACGCTTGAAACCTCCGACGTTCAGTTGCGTGTTCTAACAAACACGGGCCACGGTCGGCGAGCAGCATCTGCAGGGACATGTTTACGATGACGACCGTGTTTACGAGTGTGGCTGTAGTGCACTGTTGTGGTTTGGTCTAGCTGTCGCAGTGTCCGCATGTAGCGCTTGCTGCTATTGTTATTCTGCATTCGTCTCCGCACGCAGACCAACTGTAGTACACCGTGTTACCAGACGTCTGTGATAGTGCAGTGTTGTAGGAACTGTGACCATGGTGTATTCGAAATCTGAAAAGGTGGAGATGATACTCATCTATGGCGAGTGTCGACGAAATGCAGCTGAAGCCTGCAGGGTGTATGCAGAACGGTACCCGGACAGAGAGCATCCAACGTGCCGCACATTGCAAAACATCTACCGCCAACTGTACGCAACAGGTATGGTCGTAGCACGCAAACGGGTCCGTAACAGGCCCGTCACAGGAGAAGCGGGTGCAGTTGATGTGTTAGCTGCTGTTGCCATGAACCCACACATGAGTACACGGGACATTGCGAGAGCAGGTGGACTGAGTCAAAGTAGTGTCATGCGCATACTGCATCGTCACCGCTTTCACCCGTTTCATGTGTCGCTACGTCAGCTATTACATGGTGATGACTTTAATCACCGAGTGCAATTCTGTCAATGGGCATTAACAGAGAATGCGTTGCAGTTCTACCTGTTTACCGATGAAGCGGGTTTCACAAACCACGGGGCAGTGAATCTACGGAACATGCATTACTGGTCCGTGGACAATCCTCGCTGGCTCAGATAGGTAGAGCGACAGCGACCGTGGACTGTAAATGTATGGTGCGGAATCATTGGCGACCACCTCATTGGTCCTCACTTCATTGCAGGGGCCCAAACAGCTGCAACATACATCGCGTTTCTACAGAATGATCTGCCAACGTTGCTCGAAAATGTTCCACTGGAAACGCGTCGACGTATGTGGTATCAGCATGATGGTGCACCTGCACATTCCGCAATTAACACTAGGCTGACCCTTGACAGGATGTTCGACGGGCGTTTCATAGGACGTGGAGGACGCATAAATTGGCCAGCCCGTTCTCCTGATCTTACACCTCTGGACTTCTGTGGGGTATGTTAAAGGAGAATGTGTACCGTGATGTGCCTACAACCCCAGAGGATATGAAACAACGTATTGTGGCAGCCTTCGGCGACATTACACCAGATGTACTGCGGCGTGTACGACATTCATTACGCCAGAGATTGCAATTGTGTGCAGCAAATGATCCAGTCTCTTCTGTACCTAAGGTCCATCACCGTTCCCTTTGGATCCCTATGTAATTCGGTGCTCTCCGATACACACTATCGAACAGCGGAGGAGTGGTACACAAACGTCAACTTTAGGTTACAATATCTCCGGATGTAATTAACATTTTACAATGCAACAAACGGCACTGAGTACGTATTTGTTTATATGTTCAGATGTGCTAACAAAACTAACGGGGTTCCATTTAAAAAAAACGTAGGTTTGTGTTAAAAATCATACTTGCGTGCATTTTTGTATGGTTTGTATTAACCAATTACACAAGCCCCTCTCCTCACGTTCAGTCTGTGGAATCGATTCGTCAGTATTTGATGTGGTTTACGAAATATATCCATCGATAATGTTAGGTGACTCACCCTGTATATATTTTTACCCCATTTCGACCCTCGTCTAAAGTTATGAGTCTTCACATTCTACCCACGAGTAATAACAAATACTAGCAGAAATAATTCCGCAGGGCAGATCATGGCTGCGTCACGATGAGATCAGCTTGTTCTCGAGCGTTTCCTCGCGCTGTACCGGCTACTGGCCACCGGCCAGACGCCACCCGTCGCCTAAAATCGGGCGCCGCCCAGGTGAACGCGACGTGACGCTGTCAGTGTATGTATCAACTGTCATTTTAGAATTTGTTCTAATTATCATCTTGCAGTTAAGCATTAGATCTTGCATACTTGAAAATCATGAACTGTGGTTAAGCGTTGTAAAATTGGGTCGCAAGTGGAAAAAGGTATAATATCTGCAACACAATATTTACTTCTGGTATAATACAGAGGAGGCAGCTCCAAAGATTTGAACTGTGTGTGGAGCGAGTGCTTTTGGGAAAAATACTCCAGAAAAAGATATTCTCGTTTCAACAAAGACCGTTGTGACATGAATGATTTTTCACATTAAGGAAGTCTCGACTACTAATATAAGTGATGTATTACCATTTAACCATCATGCGACATTTACATTCAACAGGCAAGGTTCAGAAGTCTGGTGTAGGAGTACTGCATACTATAATTCGAAACAACAAAAATCAACGGATTGACTGTTATTGCAGGTCGCTCAGTGAGCATTCCTATGCAGTACCGTTACCGGTGACGAGTTATGATCTCTTTATCGTTAACTTCCTAGGAAGAAATGAAAGGCTGAGCCCTACCAAAAGACGTAAGCTTGAGCAAGGAGTAGTGTGAACGTAAAATTTTCCATCTGATAGCTTCAAAAGTGCGTTTTGCACTATGAATTCTTTCCCAAGGGTGTCCATCACAGCTGGAATTTGTTGCCAACAACTGAGACACCTTTCGGTCGTAGTGTAAGAAAATCGACCGACAAAACTACTTCGCGTGTGTTACTGCATGATAACGCACTCTGTTGATCTGAGCCACAAAACTGTCCAGAAGATTGATAGGGAAGTCGTCTCTCAGGCCCTTGTCCCTCTGATCGTATACTCGTAAAACTTTACCTCTACCGCTCTTGATCGATCAACCGTCAAAGCAATACATTTCTAGATGAAAATGCTCTTCAAACCACACTGGTTTAATGACATCGTTATAGCCACTAGACCACGGGCTCACGTAACACGACAACATTTCGAAAGTAGGTAACACTTCCTCCTGATACTTCCACATCTTACAGTGTTTCCTCATTATGCAGATGGCCCGACTTAGCGTTGTCAGGGACGGTCGGTTTTATTGGCCACCTTAAATAAACGACTCGGACTTAGTCTCTGCGGCGGCCGGCCGGCGGTCAGTTTCTGTGTCTAAAATATACTATGTGTCTCTAATATGAAGTGTACTTTGCACAGTTCCACAAACCAAAATGCAAGATATGAGGTTGAGTGACAGTGTAGGCCAGGGGATAAGTACGTATCTACATTCCCAACTGCTTGTTAGGTTTGAAGGCGGCCAGTGCATCTCTAACAATGTGCCAAAGTGCGCCGGAGCCTCCTATCTCTTATTTTTACCTGAAGCAGATTCTATCAAAGATTTGGAAAAGTTCATCAGGACGTTGATCTTTATCGGTACACGACATAAAATGCTTATTATTACAAGTGGAGCTTTTCCGTAGACGTGCTAATATGACTCCAAGTTTTGTCCAAGTGCTTTTGATACACCCGTCTACTTGTTACAAAAATGAAATCGGTTGTTGTGTTTACTAAGGTTTCTTGACGAATAACGAATGATTTAAAGTATTTGAGTTATGTCCGGAAGACTGTGGGATCATAGAATGCAGATAAGAGTCAATCATTGCTAACTGCAGAAGTTGTCGGGGAGCTGTGAATGGTTATGGATGCTGGTGAATACTTTTCGATAGATTACAGTGAAGTTTACTTCGGGCCATTTATTCGTACGAAGCCTAATGTACAGACAGTCGGCCAGAACGGTTGCAACTGGCTTCGAAATGTGTTCGTTATTCATTCCTTCATATTAGACTCTCCACCAGTTACGTGTATTTTCCAGTAGCCTGCAACGATTTTGTTTCCTTTTTTCTCTTGAATTATGGCATGCAGCGCTATTCAGTCCATATTTCAGCCGCTCTCAGTTGGGCGCCCCACCTTGGCCGCAAAATAAACTGAAAATTTAGGGTCCCGAGTCTGTCCACGACAGGTGTCGCTGCGTTATTATACAGCGGAAAACTGCGCCCGGCGGCGAAATTCAGCACTCTCTAATTCGATATCGGCAGAATAATCGCCCAGGGATTTCGCAACCAAATAAACACAACCGTCCATTTAACGAGCGCGGCCACACGGCTCCAATTTGCATCTCGTGTCCCACTAGCGTGATCGTGGCTAATGACACAGGCGAACGAAATGCTAAACAGCACAATCGAAACGCTTCGACACGCATATCAAACGCTTCAACACGCATATCGCCCGTGTTACGCTTCACAAAGCACCTAGCCCACAGCTTCCAGTGTGCAAGGTTTGGTCATGAAGTTTTAATTGTCAGTTCGAAAAAAAAGTAAAATCACCTAACTAATTTTTCGTTTGTTTGCGGATCTGGTCCGCACTGAAATTCCAACGTCACAGCAGCGTAGCACGTCACCAACTGCGACCACTGACAACGAGCAGCACCGTGGCGTAATTAACTTTCTGCATTTGAAGGGGGACAATTCTAGAACAAGTCATTCTGAGTTAATGGAAGTGTCCAACAATGCAACATCACACAGTAAACTCTCGCTAATCCAGCCTCTCAGTAAGCCGGCCCACATCAAGCTTCTAGTACAGAGGTTCAAAACCTTTCTTAGACCATTACTGCTGAGTGCAATTAGACATTAGCTATTACCCCCGCCCTTCCACCCCACACCGTCTGTGCCCCCCCCCCTCCCCCACATTATCATCAACTTTAGCACCTAACTAAACTGTAGAATGAAAGACTTTTCTTGGAACACTATTCTTTTTAAAATAATGAAAGATGAATGACGCTTAGTTTTGTGTGTGTGTGTGCGCGCGCACGCGTTGAATGAATGACGAAAGAATGCATCGCAAGTGCTTCTCACAACTCCTTCTCAGATAAGAAAGCTAACTATCCAGGGTGAGGGTAGTCATTTATTACAAACCATACTTCCCCTGCATTGTTTCTCTCCTTTGTAACACTTGCTTGACCCGCAGACTGCAACCGTATTTAAAATCAACCAAGTTAAAATGTGTGCACTATATTTACTGTTCGTAAATGACTTGATTGCTACATTCCTTACTTCTGAACTGACAGAGCCGGCCAGAGTGGCCGAGCTGTTCTAGGCGCTACAGTCTGGAACCGCGCCACCGCTACGGTCGCAGGTTCGAATCCTGCTTCGGGCATGGATGTGTGTGATGTCCTTAGGTTAGTTTGGTTTAAGTAGTACTAAGTTCTAGGGGACTGATGACATCAGAAGTTAAGTCCCATAGTGCTCAGAGCCATTTGAACCACTTTTGAACTGACAGAAATTGGAAGACTACAGGCTGATAATGCTTTGTGCCTGACCACAGACACTAAAAGTATAATAATAATAATAATAACACCGTTTACAGCACTGTAGTACTCGATCTGTACTTACTACAGTGTGCGCGCTAAATTAATTAATTTGTCTGCTTCGAAACGAGTAATGAAGCAATTTCTCGACTACTGCAGGTATTATTTACAATTTGGAGAAGACATTTTCTTGAGATGTTTAGTATTTGTTACGTTTATGTCTCGCTTTTATCATCAGTGATGTACGGGACCAAGCAGAAGGTGTGTGTAGTGGGTGGGCTATGTGAGGAAACTGTAACCTCCATCGCATTAATACTATTAATTGAGAAAAAATAATTATTGATGACTTATCTAATCAATATTAGAGTCTTACAAAACTGTGAGAATAGTAATGATCTTTTCAAAATAATTTAGTTTCGGCCTGAAACAGAATCGAATAGTTTAGTTTTTACCCCTCAGAAAATTTCATTTACCCCTCAGGGGGTAATTACCCTCAGCTGGGAACCACTTTTTTAGTTTCTAAAACAGAAATTACGCATACAATAATGAATTCTCATATGCAACAATGTTGTTAGTTAATTACTGTGGTAAACAATGCTACACATGTTTGAAATTGAGGCGTTCTTTACGATTAAGTATCATGGCTTCTAAAACGAAACATGTTATGCCAGACCTCAAGAAGAAATTTGAAATTAGAGATAGGTTGAAATGATTCACAGAAAGCCATTGCCTCGGAGTACAGTGCTGGACGAGCAACTGTTTAGGAATAAACTTTGACAGACGAGGAGGCAATCAAAAGCGTACAGGAAATTTATGATGATAGTGTTGGAAAATAGGAAATAGGAGGATAGAACGTGAATATATCTCGCACTGCTGGTGCTGAAGCTGTAGACATCTTCCAGGAGTACGTTATGAAACAACCAGACACATGCTGTAGCGATGTAAGGGTTGCGCAGCTGTTGGGTGATAAAGCATACTGAAATCGTGTATTACCTTTGCGACAACTAAAAATTTGGGACATGTTTCATAGTGTGTGGTACTACTGTATATGTACACAACCAAGGATCAAGTTTTCTATGAAAATAAATGTATATTTGGATTTAGCAAAGTATAATCCCTATGTGAAACTTACTGGCAGATTAAAACTGTGTGCCGGACCGAGACTCGAACTCGGGACCTTTGCCTTTCGCGGGCAAGTGCCCTACCAACTGAGATACCCAAACACGACTCACGGCCCGTCCTCCCAGCTTTACTTCTGACAGTCTCCTACCTTCCAAACTTTACAGAAGCTCTCCCGCGAACCTTGCAGAACTAGCACTCCTGAAAGAAAGGATATTGCGGAGGACTTGGCTTAGCCACAGCCTGGGGGATGTTTCCAGAATGAGATTTTCACTCTGCAGCGGAGTGTGCGCTGATATGAAACTTCCTGGCAGATTAAAACTGTGTGCCCGACCGAGACTCGTACTCGGGACCTTTGCCTTTCGCGGGCGTGAGTCGTGCTTGGGTAGCTCAGTTGGTAGAGCACTTGCCCGCGAAAGGCAAAGGTCCCGATTTCGAGTCTCTGTCTAGCACGCAGTCTTAATCCGCCAGGAAGTTTCGTATCAGCGCACACTCCGCTGCAGAGTTAAAATCTCATTCTATAATCCCTATGTGTTTACACTAAATGTGATACATTGTCAATAATACGGCACTTCCGCTAACCCGGCATCCAGATGTGCAAAGAATTGCCGGATTAGCAAGAGTCTAGTGTAATATGTCAGAGTGGTTCGGTTCCAGGTACGCTTTCAGTGTGGCAAAACAAGTCTTAATGACGAAGGACGAAGTCGCACGAAAACAGGTGACGTCGGTGCTCGAAGAGCGATGTATCAAAAATGAGGCGATAGTGGAAAGTGTGGAAACGTCGTAGATCAGTTTTTAACACCTTGTACGACATTTTGAAAGTGGCAAAGATCGCCGCTTCGGGTACCCGTGCCCACTCAAAGAGACTGCCGGAAGAGGAACAATTGAAATTGTTGTAACGGTATCATGCCAATCCACGTGACTACAGTCTAACTGAGAAAAAACGATGCACCACGAAGGAGTCATGCTAATGCATCAGAATTTGATGTTCATACAGCTATCGATGGAAAAACTGTAAACTTTGGCAGCCGATGGATGAAAGTGTGATGCTGCAGTGTAATTTTAACGCGCTGCTGGCAACGTCAACAGGGGACATGTCGATACCAGGGAATAAAGTCGTTGTGAATTTCATTCCGTGTACTCAATTGGACAGTACCAATGTTTCTCAGAGAAACGAGTGAACAATATACGTGGATGTCAGCATTTGAGAGAGGACGTGTAGTTGGGTTCAAAGAAGCCGGTTGGAGTAATCGGCTAATCGCTCGAAATTTCAGTATGACAGACGCCACTATTCGGGGAGGTTGGCAGGAATGAGTGACCCATGACCGAACGCAGCGTCAAGAATGCGGTGGTCGACCCGGAGAGGTGACAGAATGTGAATACCAAGCAAATCATCAGAGAGGCGCTCAGAGCCTTGGATCATCATCATCATCGATTTGACGTGCGAATGGTGCTTCAGTGACAACAAGGTCCTTAATAGGCGACTCACAGGTAGGTAGGCTACCACAGACCTCTGTACACCAACAAGCCCATTTTCAGAGGTGCTGGACACATTCGGCCTGGAACATCGTTGACTGAAGGAGAGTCTTCAGTGATGAGTCCCGCTTCAAACTGAGCCCCGATGACCAGCGAAAGCATACGTGGCCACACCCCAGACAGTGGTGGAACTGTCGCCTGCCACACAGCCCGACAACCAGCAGGATGGGCTGGGGTGGCATTCCATTTCAAAACAGGACCCCTCGGGCAAGATAATACTCGCCCACACACAGCGAGAGTTTCTACTGCTCGTCTTCGTGTTTACCAAACCCTACCTTCTCTAGCAAGGTCGCCAGATCTCTCCCAAATTCAGGACATTTGGAGCCTATCGGCAGGGCCATCTAACCAGCTCAGGATGTTGACGCTCTAACCCGTCAATTTGAGACGATTTGGAACGATATACCTGAGGAGGACATCCAAAAACTCTATCAGTGAATGCCAAGGGAGGTAGCGTTGCTCACGTCCGTAGGTTTAACCTCCTGGGTGGTGCTAATTGAGCAACAGTGATTACAGGCAGCCAGACTATCCATAGGATCTCCTGGCAATGACATATCAACTAAATAGTAGAAACAGTTCTTTTCAGAGCTCATTAACAAGAAACATTGGACCAACTATCAGACTCCTTCAACTGAATATCGAAAGCATTAGCAGGGCAAAGTGTGACTACCTGTCAAAATTTTTGCTGGACAACAATATCGATGTCGTCGCCATTCAAGAAACTCGTGTTTCCAGCGAAGAAATATTCCGAAGCCGAGGTCGAATTCCTGGATATTCTGCACTTGGTGTAACTTACCACGAGGTGTATGGAATTGCTACGTATGTCCGTAACAACATAAACGAAGCTTCACTGATTTCTGTAAGTGTGGACGTACAGTTGTCATACAATTGCACGGCATTACTATTACAAATGTTTACAAACCACCCAAAACAACATGACCCGATTTTGTCCTACACACAGCAGAAAAAATGGTTCAAATGGCTCTGAGCACTATGGGACTCAACATCTTAGGTCATAAGTCCCCTAGAACTTAGAACTACTTAAACCTAACTAACCTAAGGACATCACACACACCCATGCCTGAGGCAGGATTCGAACCTGCGACCGTAGCAGTCCCGCGGTTCCGGACTGCAGGGCCAGAACCGCTAGACCACCGCGGCCGGCACACAGCAGAACATCCTGCAATTTATATAGGAGACTTCAATAGTCACCATGAACTCTGGAAGTACTCTCAAAATGATGAAAATGGGAGCATACTTGCAGAATGGATCGAAGAGAATAATCCTCATCTAGTGTTTGATGCCAAAGATCAAGGCACTTTCAGGTCAGCTGCTTGGGACAAGGATTCAAATCCTGACTTATGCTTTGTTAGCTGCAACGAAACTGGCTTTCCCATCAACACCACAAGGAAAGTGATAGATGCCTTTCCTCACAGCCAACACAGACCTGTAATAATACAAATTGGCTGCACTGTTCCTGTCATACGATCAACTCCGCATGCTCGATGGAATTTCCAGAAATCCGACTGGATGAAGTTTTCAACGGAACTGGATAAGACCATTCGATGGATACCTCCATCACATAATAACTATCAACGCTTCATTGGTGCAGTAACAGCAACAGCTAAAAAGTGTATGCCAAGAGAATACCGAAAAGAATATGTTCCAGGATGGAATGAGGAAAGTGAAACACTGTACCAATACTTCCAGCAAAGTGGTGACCCAGAGATAGCTACGGAACTATTGTCCAGCTTGGACATGTCTCGGAGGCAGAAATGGGCAGAAACAGTCAGAACCATGGACTTTACCCACTCGAGCAGGAAAGCATGGAGTCTTCTGAGAAAACTGGGAGGAAGTGCACCAGCATGCAGAAAAAATTCCGAAGTAACACCAGACCAAATTGCTTCCCACATCATTACTACCTCAAGAGTACCTCCTGACAAGAAACATACAAGACATATCAGACGACAGCTTCGTGACCTGAAAAAGAAGGCATCCCCCTCATCTGAGTATACCCATCCCTTCACAGTTTCAGACATTGACTCTGGACTGAAGGACCTCAAACCTTTTAAGGCACCTGGATTCGATGGTATCCACCCAGAATTCCTGATCCACATGGGAGGAAAAGCTAAGAAATGGCTGGCAGAATTCTTCACTGACATCCTGCTGACTGGTCATCTTCCATCTGAGTTTAAAAAGGTGAAGATAATATCTGTTCTGAAACCTGGCAAACCCAGCAACAAGGTTGAAAACTATCGCCCAATTTCCCTATTCAGCTGCTGCTACAAGCTTTTTGAAAGGCTAATATATAACAGAATAAGTAGCGCTATCTTAGAGAACGTTCCAGTTGATCAGGCAGGCTTCAGACCAGGGCGTAGCTGCTGCGACCAAGTATTGTCTCTCACATCCTTCATAGAGTCAGGACACCAAATGAAGCAGAAAACATCTGTGGCATTTGTTGATCTAACTGCCGCCTTCGACACTGTGTGGGGGGAAGGCCTTATCTACAAATTTCTCCGCATCATACCCTGCAGAACAATGGCTCGACTGATTAACAGCATGCTAAGTGTGTGGCTGGCTCTGAGCACTATGGGACTCAACTGCTGTGGTTATCAGTCCTCTAGAACTTAGAACTACTTAAACCTAACTAACCTAAGGACATCACACACATCCATGCCCGAGGCAGGATTCGAACCCGCGACCGTAGCAGTCGCACGGTTCCGGACTGCGCGCCTAGAACCGCGAGACCACCGCGGCCGGCAGCATGCTAAGTGATCGGAAGTTCCAGCTAATCACTGGAAGCAACATAAGTAAGGAGAGGAAGCTGAACAACGGATTGACTCAAGGATCAGTTCTCTCGCCCTTACTGTTCAACCTATATCTATCTGATCTACCTGACACTTCGTCCAGAAAATACTGCTATGCCGATGACCTGGCTCTAGCCGTCAAACACCAGGAAATGAAGACAACAGAAGAGATTTTAGCCAATGACCTGTCTGTATTAGACAATTACTTCAAAATCTGGAGACTCCAACCCAGTGTGAGTAAAACAGAAGTGTGTTGCTTCCATCTAAATAACCAGTTGGCGAACGTAAAACTGGAGGTAAGTTTCAGAGGTAGAATTCATCGTCACAATTGGAACCCAAAATATCTTGGTTTCATCCTGGATCGTACACTATGCTTCAAACTACACCTTCTTAGCTTAACTCAAAAGCTGAGGACTCGAAACAACATCCTCCATAAGCTCTGCGGAACTACCTGGGGATCTTCAGCAACCACCCTGCGAACTTCAGCTCTGGGCTTGGTATACTCAAGTGCTGAGTATTGTGCACCTGTTTGGATGAATAGTCATCATACAAGGCTTGTTGATACCCAGCTGAATACGACAATGCGCATAATATCTGGCACAATCAGATCTACTCCAGTTTATTGGCTTCCACTGTTAACCGGTATAATGCCTCCTGATCTACGCAGATGAACTGCCATTATGAGAGAATTCCACAAGATCTCCAGGAATTCTAACCTACCCGTGCATAGCGACCTGCCACTTTTAAATCGGAAGAGACTGAAATCACGTCATCCAACTCTGTGCGATGCTGCTGACATGGTTGCTAAGAATTTCAAACCTCCTGAAGAATGGAAAGGTCGGTGGGAAGCAGTGACAGATGTGCACCTGCAGAACATCTTCTCAGGTGCTAAACTTCCAAGTGGATTCGACTTGCCACGCAAGACCTGATCTACTCTCAACAGAATCCGTACCAGCCATGGGCGATGCAGAGATGCTGTCTTTAAGTGGAAGAAGCTGCCTGATCCAGCTTGTGACTGCGGGGCTCCATACCAGACTGTTCACCACATTGTCAGTGAATGCAGGATTCGAGCCTATCACGGCGCCAAAGAGGACTTCCTGCTAGCAACTCCAGATACAGTGCGCTGGATTGAAGGACTGGATATTCAGTTGTAAAGACAAACTTAAGTTTCTTGTGTGTCAATATGTACATATGTATATGTAATTTCATGATGTCTGTATTAGCCATACGCTAAATAAATAAAAGTGAATGCCAAGCCAAATACTGCTGGCCTAGGGACCAGAGAATTGCTGAATTTGCGAATCTCTTTCTCTTGAACATCTAATTTTTCTGAAATTGTAATTAATTGTTTGTCTGTACATGTACAACACATCTGCTGATTTCCGTCCATTCGTAAATTTTTTCGGATGCGTCGTTCTCTTTTTTTTTTTTGCCATTGAGTGTAGTTTAACAGCCTATTTGTGGACGAGTGCTGGGAGTGCCTCTATGATTCTGAAATGGAGCAAAGCAAACAGTCCAACCGAAAAATGATGACGATGATGATTGGTTTGTGTGGCGCTCAACTGCGCGGTCATCAGCGCCCGTACAAATTCCCAACCCTTACTCAGTCCAATCTCGCCCCTTTCATGAATGGTGATGAAATGATGAGGACAACACAAACACCCAGTCATCTCGAGGCAGGTGAAACTCCCTGAGCTCGCCGGGTATCGAAGCCGGGACCCCGTGCTCGGGAAGCGAGAACGCGACCGCGAGACCAAGAGCAGCGGACCCAACCGCAAAAGGCGTTGTCGCAACTATCACCAGGAAAGGTGATGCTGAGGGTTTTTTGGGACTGTTGTGACGCGGCGTTAGCAGATTATGCTCATAAGGGGTAAATCGCCAGATGATCATATTAATGAAATCCAGTGACTGGGTTGCGGGACGTTGTGAAGACGAAACGTCTTGGGAAGTTGTACAAGGCGACATTTTCGTCCTCACAAACGCTCCAATTCATTCAGCACAGTACACAGTACTGCTTCATTGGAGCTGTTCACACTGTGACGACACGACATCTTTCACTGCAATACTCCTGTTCCAACTGCTACTGACGCGTCTGCTCGCAGACAAGATTACTAAGACGGGTAACAATAATCTGGTTTTAAATAGAAACTGAAATTAATTACTGGAAAGAACACTGTTAAAATTAACTGGAGCAGGCGGCCATTGTTGAAGGTGGACTCATTTTTGTTAGTGGCCAAATTGACTTAGAGAAAAATGCTGGAAAATTTAGAAAAAATGATATCTTTTAACACCACCTTCAATGTTGCGGGGCCGATAGGTATCCGTTATTTACGAGCGAAACGGAATCATAGCTAGGACACTGTGGCCAGATCATTCAAGGCTCAGCGCTTGCATTCAAGTTTGCAAAACGCTTCGTGATGATCGGCAATTAATCTCAGGGACTCTGTAGCAAATTACAAATGAATAAATGGGAGAATAGTAATCGTATTCGGGCATTGCGTTTCCATGCCACGATCCGTTAAGATCGTATTTGTCGTTGGCCTAACAATAAACCATTATTTCATGTGTCATACAGCTATTAGGAGCACACATGAGTCTTAAGTAATTTACCTTCATTTAATCGCAAATTGGTCCGCCCCGGTAGCTGAGTGGTTGCTGGCACGGTAGCTCAGCGTGTTCGGTCAGAGGGGTAGCTGCCCTCTGTAATAAAAAGACTGAGTAAATAGATCAACGACGAACTTAACGGGTGTCTTATGACGTCCGCCCCGAGCAGATGCAACGAACGAAAACGAACAAAATGAATCGCCGGCACGGTAGCTCAGCGTATTCGGTCAGAGGGTGTAGCTATTCTCTGTAATAAAAAACTGAATGAACAGATCAATGAACAACCTGAACGGGTGTCATCGGACGTCCGCCACGAACAAATACAACGAACAGTATCGAACAAAATGAGATAAAAAAAGCGAAGTTAGTAGCGTCGCTAATTCATGAGACAATGTGTTTGGGTAGTGGTTCTCTGCTCGACAGTTCCAAATTTAGCCGGCACGGTAAATCAGCGTGTTCGGTCAGAGGGTTAGCTGCCCTCTGTAATAAAAAAACTGAGTTAATTGGTCAAGAACGAACTGAAACGGGTGTCTTGCGACGTCCGCCCCGAGCAGATGCAACGAACGAAAACGAACAAAATGAGATTAAAAAAAAAAAAGACAAGTGGTCAAAGCGACAGAATGTCAATCCTAAGGGCCCGGGTTCGATTACCGGCTGGGTCGGAGATTTTCCCCGTTCAGGAACTGGATGTTGTGTTGTCCTAATCATCATTTCTTCCCCATCGACGTTCAAATCGCCGAAGTGGCGGTAAGTCGAAAAGACTTGCACCCGGCGAACGGTCTACCCGATGGGAGGCCCTAGTCACACGACATTTATTTTATTATCGCAAACTGTTCTAAAGCATCTGTACATCTGACTTACATCACATTTGTCTACACGAAAAGAAAGATTAATTACTGATAGCCAAGGAACGCAGCTGTAGGTCGTGCTATGAATATAAAAGTTAACCGACAAGAGAGAGAGATTCGAGCAGCAACACTCTTCACTTCCTCTTTAAAACAAAAAGAGGAAAGAAAATGTATGAAAATCTATCGCAATCAGTCGCTGGTTCACTGGCGCTATATTTTTGAAATATTATTTATAAAATAATAATTGCATTACACAAAACTAATTGACTTACGTTATTTAGATTTGAAGTTATTTATAGTAAATAAATAGTTAAGTGCACAATTTTATGCTTTCCGTGATTTTTGCGTCGTTAAATTTACATAAAATTACTTGGGTCTGTCCATGTAATGCTTCAGCATAATGCGAAATGGGCCGCGGTACGCGATGCTACTCTCCATAGACAAGCAACACGCCAGAACGAATCACGTTCCTGATTCAGTTTCAGCAGCTGTGATGCGCTCTTCTGAAGAGAACGTTATTGTAGCTTATCGTTATTCAAAGCTCAAAAAACTGGAACAGAAAAGGAAGTATAGTGCTACAAATATCAAACATCGTTCAGCTATGGTTACTCGTAAGCTCTCCCAAAACGAACACAAATTGGACGAATTCTACAAAATGAGTTTAAACAGCCTAACGTTACTCCAACTGCAGATCAGGCTAAAATACTTTTCATTACGAGAGATTCATCGTAGTATGAGAGTGATTTAGTTTTTGCAGTGGAATACTTAGCTTTGAACAGTCGAATCTCCTCCACCGGTTAAGTTCATTAGGAGGATGTATGTTGCAGATTTGCCTGAATTACGGACGTAATGCAAACTTGTAAGTAAAAATAATATTTTACAACACACTGATGAATCCTTTGAACGGCAGATATATTTTCCGTAAGCATTTACAAAGATGTTCACTCAGCAAGTGATATAGACTTTGCGTCATTACTTTAGTCACACTGCAACTGACTTCAAGTCCTTTGCACCGCTCAATACATACTCTGTCTTAACATTGTATGTTATGTGGCCTATTGTCAAAACAATTACATTTATTGATTTATAGTGAGAAGTTAATTATTTACAATAAACTGTTACTATGGTTTTAAAAACAGTAAATGGTGATTCATTTAGAATACATTACTAAACATTATTCTTTTGACTCTTTGTGTGGAAATTTGGTCATAAACTTACAATAACAATACTTATCGTAAAATCATTAATTACATCGTGATTTCATGCTGAATTTTATTCCTAACAATAATTGAGGTACGGTACAAAACGTCAAAACGGAATTACAGGTTGAAGTTCTGTGTGATAGTTTTCTAGTACCAAAATGACTGAAAATCAATAGTGTTTAATTCAGAATGTTTGAGAATCGTTAATGAAAAAGTTAACTGTAACTTATCTAACTAGTTTTTCGTTATTGACATGATACATAAGGTGCTCAAGAGCCGTTAAATACATCAGATGACAGATAAATCTTCTGAAAGTCTGTTTTTTACGTAAGTTGAAATTTATGAACTTTGCTAATTAATTATTGATTTAATTACTGCATAAATATTTCTCCTAACATTTCTATGGGAATACAATAATGCAATCGCGGGAATGAAATTATAATTTTTGCGGAAATTTAAGACAGTACGTTAATTCACAACATCAGGATTTCTAACTAATTAACTTTCAGTTTATTACAGGTAAATGATCTGAAATAATGTTAATGATGTTGATTCGATATATAAGTCAACCATACAGTTTAATTTGCTGATAGAAATTAAAAAAATATATTCTTTCTAACTTTTGACCAACCATTGCATGTTGTGGATCGGGTAGTATATAATCTGCTAAACTTTAAGTGGTCTCGAAGCATTCATTTACTAAGCTATAACTACTGCTACTACACTAGTTTCCACTTTGTGGAGCAACTCTGAGAAGGCAGGCCACAAGTTTTCGACTTGTTACTTCTCCCCCCCCCCCCCCAACCACAACGGAGGGGTATCTGTTCAGATGCCAGACAAACGTGTGGTTCCTGAAGAGTGGCAGCAGCCTTTTCAGTAGTTGCAGGCGCAACAGTCTGGATGATTGACTGATCTGGCCTTGTAACACTATCCAAAATGGCCTTGCTGTTCTGGTTCAAATGGCTCTGAGCACTATGGGACTTAACTTCTAAGATCATCAGTCCCCTAGAACTTAGGACTACTTAAACCTAACTAACCTAAGGACATCACACACATCCATGCCCGAGGCAGGATTTGAACCTGCGACCGCAACAGTCGTGCGGGTCCAGACTGTAGCGCCTCGAACCGCTCGGCTACCCCGGCCGGCTTGCTGTTCGGCTACTGCGAACGGCTGAAAGCAAGGGGAAACTACAGCCGTAATTTTTCCCGAGGGCATGCAGCTTTACTGTATGGTTAAATGATGGTGGCGTCGTCTTGGGTAAAATATTCCGGAGGTAAAATAGTCCCCCATTCGGATCTCCGGGCGGGGACTACTCAAGAGGACGTTGTTATCAGGAGAGAGAAAACTGGCGTTCTACGGATCGGAGCGTGGAATGTCAGATCCCTTAATCGAGCAGGTAGGTTAGAAAATTTAAAAAGGGAAATGGGTAGGTTAAAGTTAGATATAGTGGGAATTAGTGAAGTTCGGTGGCAGGAGAAACAAGACTTTTGGTCAGGTGAATACAGGGTTATAAATACAAAATCAAATAGGGGTAATGCAGGAGTAGGTTTAATAAAAATAAGAGTGCGGGTAAGCTACTACAAACAGCATAGTGAACGCATTATTGTGGCCAAGATAGACACGAAGCCCACGCCTACCACAGTAGTACAAGTTTATATGCCAACTAGCTCTGCAGATGATGAAGAAATTGATGAAATGTATGATGAGATAAAAGAAATTATTCAGGTAGTAATTGGAGACGAAAAGTTAATAGTCATGGGTGAGTAGGAAAAGAGAGAGAAGGAAACATAGGTGAATATGGATTGGGGGTAAGAAATGAAAGAGAAAGCCGTCTGGTAGAATGTAGCACAGAGCATAAGTTAATCATAGCTAACACTTGGTTCAAGAATCATAAAAGAAGGTTGTACACATGGAAGAACCCAGGAGATACTAAAAGGTATCAGATAGATTAAATAATGGTAAGACAGAGATTTAGGAACCAGGTTTTAAATTGTAAGACATTTCCAGGGGCAGATGTGGACTCTGACCACAATCTATTGGTTATGAACTGCAGATTAAAATTGAAGGAAGTCCAAAAAGGTGGGAATTTAAGGAGATGGGACATGGATAAACTGACTAAACCAGAGGTTGTACAGAGTTTCAGGGAGAGCATAAGGGAACAATTGACAGCAGTGAGGGAAAGAAGTACAGTAGAAGAAGAACGGGGAGCTCTGAGGGATGAAGTAGTGAAGGCAGCAGAGGATCAAGTAGGTAAAAAGACGAGGGCTAGTAGAAATCCTTGGCTAACAGAAGAAATATTGAATTTAATTGATGAAAGGAGAAACTCTGAAAGTGCAATAAATGAAGCAGGCAAAAAGGAATACAAACGTCTCAAAAATGAGATCAACAGGAAGTGCAAAATGGCTAAGCAGGGATGGTTAGAGGACAAATGTAAGGATGTAGAGGCTTATCTCACTAGGGGTAAGATAGATACTGCCTACAGAAAAATTAAAGAGACCACTTGTATGAATACCAAGATCTCAGATGGAAACCCAGTTCTCACCAAAGAAGGGAAAGCAGAAAGGTGGAAGGAGTATATAGAGGGTCTATATAAGGGCGATGTACTTGAGGACAATATTATAGAAATGGAAGAGAATGTAGATGAAGATGAAATGGGAGATACTATACTGCGTGAAGAGTTTGACAGAGCACTGAAAGACCTGAGCCGAAACAAGTAGACAACATTCCTTCAGAACTACTGACGAAACTCTACCATCTGGTGAACAAGATGTATGAGACAGGCGAAGTAACCTCAGACTTCAAGAAGAATATAATAATTCCAATCCCAAAGAAAGCAGGTGTTGACAGATGTGAAAATTACCGAACTATCAGTGTAATAAGTCACAGCTGCAAAATACTAACACGAATTCCTTACAGACGAATGGAAAAACTGGTAGAAGCCGACCTCGTGGAAGATCAGTTTGGATTCCGTAGAAATATTGGAACACGTGAGGCAATACTGATCCTACGATTTATCTTAGAACAAAGATTAAGGAAGTCAAACCTACGTTTCTAACATTTGTAGACTTAGAGAAAGCTTTTGACAATGTTGACTGGAATACTCTCTTTCAAATTCTAAAGGTGGCATGGGTAAAATACAGCGAGCGAAAGGCTATTTACAATTTGTACAGAAACCAGATGGCAGTTATAAGAGTCGAGGGGCATGAGAGGGAAGCAGTGGTTGGGAAGGGAGTGAGACAGGGTTGTAGCCTCTCCCCAATGTTATTCAATCTGTATATTGAGCAAGCAGTAAAGGAAACAAAGGAAACATTCGGAGTAGGTATTAAAATCCATGGAGAAGAAATAAAAACTTTGACGTTCGCCGATGACATTGTAATTCTGTCAGAGACAGCAAAGGACTTTGAAGAGCAGTTGAACGGAATGGACAGTATCTTGGCAGGAGGGTATAATATGAACATCAACAAAAGCAAAACGAGGATAATGGAATGTAGTCGGATTATGTCTGGTGATACTGAGGGAATTAGATTAGGAAATGAAACACTTAAAGTAGTAAAGGAATTTTGCTATTTGGAGAGCAAAATAACTGATGTTGGTCGAAGTAGAGAGGATATAAAATGTTGACTGGCAATGGCAAGGAAAGCGTTTCTGAAGAAGAGAAATTTGTTAAGATCGAGTATAGATTTAAGTGTCGGGAAGTTGTTTCTGAAAGTATTTGTATGTAGTGTAGCCATGTATGGAAGTGAAACATGGACGATAAATAGTTTGGACAGGAAGAGAATAGAAGCTTTCGAAATGTGGTGCTACAGAAGAACTCTGAAGATTAGATGTGTAGATCACATAACTAATGAGGAGGTATCGAATAGAAATGGGGAGAAGAGGAGTTTGTGGCACAACTTGACGAGAAGAAGGGACCGGTTGGTAGGACATGTTCAGAGGCATCAAGGGATCATAAATTTAGCATTGGAGGGCAGCGTGGAGGGTAAAAATCGTAGTGGGAGACCAAGAGATGAGTACACTACGCAGATTCAGAAGGATGTAGGTTGCAGTAGGTACTGGGAGATGAAGAAACTTGCACAGGATAGAGTAGCATGGAGAGCTGCATCAAACCAGTCTCCGGAGTGAAGACCACAACAACAACACACTTCTCCTTCTGACAAGGGAACCTCCCCATCGCACCCCCCTCAGGTTTAGTTATAAGTTGGCACAGTGGATAGGCCTTGAAAAACTGAACACAGATTAATCGTGAAAACAGGAAGTTGTGTGGAACTATGAAAAAAATAAGAAAAATGTACAAACTGAGTAGTCCATGTGCAAGATACGCAACATCAGGGATAACGTGAGCTCAGGAGCGCCGTGGTCCCGTGGTTAGCGTCAGCACCTGTGTAACGAGAGATCCTTGGTTAAAGTCTTCCCTCGAGTGAAAGTTTTAATTTCTTTATTTTCGCAAAGTTATGATATGTCCGTTCGTTCATTGACGTATCTGTTCACTGTAATAAGTTTAGTGTCTGTGTTTTGCGACCGCACCGCAAAACCGTGCGATTAGTAGACGAAAGGACGTGCCTCTCCAATGGGAACCGAAAACATTTGATCGCAAGATCATAGGTCAACCGATTCTTCCACAGGAAAACACGTCTGATATATTCTATACGACACTGGTGACTGAATATGTTGTCGACCCACCTAACTTGTACACTTGGCGAATGGGTAAAAAGATTCTTCTACCTTGCCCGATTTAGGTTTTCTTGTGGATGTGATAATCACTCCCAAAAAAGTGATGAAAACATAAGAGTTTGTCACATAAACTGCAACAAATGAATGCAACAGTTTCACAGTCGCACAGTGTGCTCTATCAAAACATGTTTTTAACGTTTTCAAATTTTTCCGTGTGTAGATCGTCAAATTCTGCATATGTCCAAGCAAATCTGAACATGTCCTGGAATTTTGGAGAGCGAAGTTGATTATGTGTGAGTGCCTGAACTTTGATAATTGTCTGAAAGCAAAAAATTAAACTTTTTACTCGAGCGTAGACTTGAACCAAGGACCTCTCGTTCCGCAGGTGCTCACGCTAACCACGGGACCACAGCGCTCCTGAGCTCACACTATCCTTGATGTTACCTATCCTGCGCATGGACTACTCAGTTTGTATATTTTGCTTATTTTTTCATATTTGTATATTTTGCTTATTTTTTCATAGTTCCACACAGCTTCTTCCTGTTTTCTCGATTGTTCTGTGTTCCGTTTTTCAAGGCCAATCCACTGTGCCAACGTATAACTAAATCTGAGGGGGGTGCAATGGGGAGGTTCCCTTGTGAGAAACTAATGTGTCTGAAGAAGTGAAGGAAGCCCACGGTGATAAGGACAATTCCAATGTGTCTTTATCGGCTTCTCCAGTTGCTCAATCTGTAGTAACAGGCAAATAGCTTTCAGATCTCCTGTACACTTGTCATAATGTTTCCTGGAATCTGGGACCATAGACTGAAAAAAAAAGAACATCCAGTCATCAACTGATGAGTCCTGGTGTCCTTTCATTTCAGTAAGATTTTTCTTTCCCAGCTTGAGTCTGTATCAGCAGCATTTGAAAAAGAGAAAGGCGAGGCACCTCCGCAATCTGCTTAGCAGGCCATACGAAGCAGCAGTAGTTCCGCGTGTGGCGCCTAACTTTTACCTCCAGTACATCAGACATATTTGGTCGAGAATCGCATGCACTATGGCTCTTCTTCACTTTTAAAAACAATTTCGATATGTTAGCTACATTTAGTACTCAGCAATGTGTGACGTAAAATGCACCAAACGTAAAATATCCAGTGACTACATTTCTCAGCGTCAATGTTAAAAGTATGTGAGGTGTTTTACTTTACTCTCAAGTAACACAACAAATATGTTCAAAAAATGTTCAAATGTGTGTGAAATCTTATGGGACTGAACTGCTAAGGTCATCAGTCCCTAAGCTTACACACTACTTAACCTAAATTATCCTAAGAACAAACACACACACCCATGCCCAAGGGAGGACTCGAACCTCCGCTGGGATCAGACGCTACAACAACTATGGGCAATAATCGGATGACTTGAAATTTCCCTCCCCATGAATCGTACAACACAAGTTGTGTGGAGCAACCAGCACTCCGTGCTGCGCTGGGTAGTACCATAGAGATACGTATTGCTGTTGCATAGCGGTCATCCCAGTTTGAACGAGGTAAGATTCTTCCACTGTGTCTCTAACAAGGGAACCTCCCCATCGCACCCCCCTCAGATTTAGTTATAAGTTGGCACAGTGGATAGGCCTTGAAAAACTGATCACAGATCAATGGCTCTTAGCACTATGGGACTTAACATCTATGGTCATCAGTCCCCTAGAACTTAGAACTACTTAAACCTAACTAACCTAAGGACATCACACAACACACAGTCATCACGAGGCAGAGAAAATCCCTGACCCCGCCGGGAATCGAACCCGGGAACCCGGGCGCGGGAAGCGAGAACGCTAATCACAGATCAATCGAGAAAACAGGAAGAAGCTGTGTGGAACTATGAAAAAATAAGAAAAGTATGCAAACAGAGTAGTCCATGTGCAACATAGGAAACATCTAGGATAATGTGAGCTCAGCAGCGCCGTGGTCACGTGGTTAGCGTGAGCAGCTGCGGAACGAGAGGTCGTTGGTTCAAGTTTTCCCTCGAGTGAAAAGTTTAATTTTTTATTTTTAGTTTATGTGACAAACTCTTGTGTTTTGATCACTTTTTTGAGAGTGGTTATCACATCCACAAGAAAACCTAAATCGGACAAGGTAGAAGAATCTTTTTACCCATTCGCCAAGTGTACAAGTTAGGTGTGTCGACAACATATTCCTGTCATGTGACGCACATGCTGTCACCAGTGTCGTATAGAATATATCAGACGTGTTTTCCTGTGGAGGAATCGGTTGACCAGTGACCTTGCGATCACATGTTTTCGGTTCCCATTGGAGAGGCACGTCCTTTCGTCTACTAATCGCACGGTTTTGCCGTGCGGTCGCAAAACACAGACACTAAACTTATTACAGTGAACAGAGACGTCAATGAACGAACGGACAGATCATAATTTTGCGAAAATAAAATTTTACTCGAGGGAAGACTTGAACCAAGGACCTCACGTTCCACAAGTGCTCACGCTAACCATGGGACCACGGCGCTCTTGTACCCACATTGTCTTGATGTTTCATATCTTGCGCATGGAGTACTCAGTTTGTATATTTTGCTTATTTTTTCATAGTTCCACACAACTTCTTCCTGTTTTCTCGATTGACCTGTATTCAGTTTTTCAAGGCCTATCCACTGTGCCAACTTATAACTAAATCTGAGGGGGGTGCGATGGGGAGGTTCCCTTGTAAGCATTCCGCTGACGCGGGTTGGTTCTGCGTCATATAGCGAGTCGCATCACGAGTCCGCCCAGGATACTGTGGCCGGTGCGCAATGACCAATTTTCGTCCAGTGAACTGGGCGAGTTCATTTGTTTGTTTGGAAGGGGAGGCCGACAAATGTGTTCTATCTTTTAGCCGTCAGCGATGATGGAATCGAGCCTCACGCCCTGAAATCTTTCTCAAAGGATTTTACAGAAACTGTTCAGTAAAAAAATTTCATTTTTGCTTTACTTGGAGCTTTATATGTGTTATAGTTATGATGATGTTGTCCGCCCCCGGTAGCTGAGTGGTCAGCGCGACAGACTGTCAATCTAAAGGGCCCGGGTTCGATTCCCGGCTGGTTCGGAGATTTTCTCCGCTCAGGGACTGTGTGTTGTGTTGTCCTAATCATCATCATTTCATCTCCATCGACGCGCAAGTCGCCGAAGTGGCGTCAAATCTGAAGACTTGCACCAGGTGAACGGTCTACCCGACGGGAGGCCCTCGTCACACGACCTTTCATTTCATTGTGATATTTACGTGGAAGTAAGACATCAAGCGAAATTCGGAAGTCAGCAATGAAAAATAGAGGTCACTATGATTTTTCGTTTGGTGCATATTACATGATATGTTGTTGCATATGAAATTTAGGTAACATATTTAATTTTTCTATAGACTTGCCTGATGGTCTCTATCTGTCACCAATCTTGAGAAAAATGATCTGATGTAGCACATTATTTGCCATCGCGTCGCGTCAGCGATAAAGCGAGAGCCCTTCCCTCACCTTTCGTTAGGTTCCTTTCCAAAGGTTTATAGCAGCACAGGATCCTGGTGGTTTCGATTCGAACTGCATTTGCAGTTTCTTTGGGGAGGGTTCGTGTCATTGCTTCTATGTTCACAATTACCTCCTTAACTGGTACTTACGTAGGTGTAATAGCAAAGATTCTTCCTTTTGCAAGGTGAGGGAAGGGCTCTCAGAGATTTAAATGCAGACGAAGGGGTAGCGGTTCTTCCTTCTGGCAAAGGCAATGCTACTGTTGTTATGAATAAAGAGGATTATTGAAGTAAGATTTTGAATCTTTTAACGTCCGGACAATATAATAAACTTAAGAAAGACCCTACGGCTAGCATATTGAGGAAAACAAATCCGCTGTTAAAGTCATCTACTTCAATTCAAAAGGAGGAGAAAAAAGCATTGTTGAGGAGTGAAGCTATGTGTCACAGACTTTATGGCCTACTTAAGTGCATAAGATTAACCTTCTTCTGAGACCCATTGTCAGTGCTATTAATTCCCCAACGTACCAGATAGCAAGATATCTGGCATCTTGTTTACAACCATATATTGGCCGAACTGATTCTTATGTAAAAAACTCATGTCATTGCATCGAGAAACTGGTGGGACTAACTTTGGCTCCTGAGCATATTCTTGTCAGTTTTGACATAGTGTCTTTATTTACGATGATTCCGCTTAGCGAACTTATGGTTTACATGGCGGATGTTTTACCAGCAGATTTGACTGCTCTTTTCAGACACTGTCTCACCTCTAGTCAGTTCCAGTGGGAGGATGAGTTTTATGAGCAGCTTGATGGTGTGGCCATGGGTAACCCACTGAGTCCTACGATCGCCAATTTTTACATGAAAAAATTCGAACAATTAACTCTGGAGAAAGCGAATAATAAACCATGTCGATGGTATCAAATGGTTCAAATGGCTCTGAGCACTATGGGACTCAACATCTTAGGTCATAAGTCCCCTAGAACTTAGAACTACTTAAACCTAACTAACCTAAGGACACCACACACACCCATGCCCGAGGCGGGATTCGAACCCGCGACCGTAGCAGTCCCGCGGCTCCGGACTGCAGCGCCAGAACCGCTAGACCACCGCGGCCGGCTTCGATGGTATCGATACGTGGATAATACCACGTTTTGGTTTGGTCACATGGCAAAAAGCTTTAGAGGAATTCTTTTGTTATTTAAATAGTATAAATCCCAAAATCCAGTTTACCATGGAAATGGAGAAGGACAATGCAATATCCTTCTTGGATGTCTTCGTTATGAGACAGACTGATGGCAGCTTGAAACCTAAAGTCTTTCGGAAGGTTACACATATCGACAGATACTTGCATAAGGATTCTAATCATCATCCATATCAGAAAAGAGGTGCAATTAAAAGTCTAGTGGCCAGAGCTAAAAAGATTTGTGCGCTGGAATACCTGGACGCCGAGTTAAAACATATAAAGCCGGCTTTTGAGAAGAATGGGTACTCTAGTCAGGAAATAGAGTTTTGCGACCGAATAACAGGAGGCCTAAGGACAACCATAGGACACAGCGATGGAAGAACACGGTGTCTCTACCCTTCATCAAAAAAGTAACGGATCAAATCGGCAAAATTTTAAGGAAACATATCGTTCGACCGATTTTCAAACCAACTAAGAAAATAGACCAAGCACTTCGTTCCGTTAAGCATAAACGTCCCCCTCTGTCTGCAAGTCGTGTATACAAGATTCCGTGTACATGTGGTAGGGTCTAAATTGGAACTACAAAGAGAAGTGTGAATACACGGTTGAAGGAACATAAAAGTCTTTGCCGACTACGGAAAACAGACAAGTCAGCCGTGTCGGAACATGCTCTTCAGTCGGGTGATCACGTAGTAAAATTTTCGGAAACTGAAGTTTTATGTACTATCATCAACTATTATCCACGGCTACATAGAGAAGCCATCGAAATATATAAACATGGGGATAATTTTAACAGAAAAGAAGAAGCCATGAAACTCAGCGATATATGGACAGTGGCGCTACAGAATCGATGAGAAGTTTTTATCTTTGACGTACTATGATCGATAGCTATATTTATATTTTATCCTTGACAAGGTTTATCTCTGCTATCACGTGAAATCCAGAACAGGCCCACTTTCCACGGTATTTAGGCCGTTCTTCGATGTCTGACTCGTCAGTCGGCAAGACTCAGCACAACCAGGAGCACCTCCGAAGATGTCTAGAGTAGCTTTGGACGAAACGTCAGGTATAGAAGAGTTCCATGGGCCACGGCCATACAACCCGGAAGAATTCTCGGCAGCTGAAACATCCGGTCGTGAAAGCCTTCACTGTACCACGGAAGACAAGTTGGACACTTTGCATTCATAAACCAACGAATTAGACAGCTGTGTGGTCATTAGAAGGTCCAAATTCGACAGCCTCAATACGTGTCCACGTCGACCCATCTTACTCTGCTGCTTTGTACAACTGACTAGTACTGCCATGAGACTTATGAGCGAAGAAGGATCTCATGAGCGCGTTGTACCCACCATTTATACAGAATTTACACTCTTCCAATGCCACCAGTATGCTCTTTTAAAGGGGGTGACTAATATTTTATTCGATGAGGTTACATGTACACCATCCGATCAGATGTATTACAACACCAAGTATTAGATATTAACATGGGATACGTGCACCTTCCGCTTTTATGACGAAAGAACTCTGCTGGAAACTCTGTAAATACGGTGTTTGAATTTCTGTGGAGGTCAGGCAGCCGATTTCTCCTCGTAAGCCGAAACCAGGGAACGTAGTGATGTTGAACTGGGGTCTGGAGAGAAGGTACATTCTAGCTTATCCCAAAGGTGTTTCATTGGGTTAAGGTCGGGAATATGGACAGGCCAGTCCAACTCAGGAATGCTGTTGGCCACTTAGACGTTCTTTATGACAGGGCGTATTGTCATGCTGTTACAATCACTGCCTGTGAACTGTTCCTCCATTGTATGCAGTATACAATGCCGTGACATGTGTCATATTCGCATTTAGCGTTTTCTTAAGTGCAGTGACCGGTACACATCCTAACCACGAAAAACACCTCGATATCGTAACATCATCTCTTCTGTATTTCTCGGTTGGCTGGTAACATTCTACAGACACTTTTCAAACTCAAACTCTTCTACTGGATTGCCGCAGGGTATAGCATGATCCATCGCTTCAGATCAGGGTTTCCAGTCATCCACTGTCCAGTGCCGTCAAACATTACACCACCGCAAGCGTTGATTATAGAAATGTGTGGCCTGTGAGGAGAGAGGCTTGTGAAGAGCTGCTCGACCATAGTATCACATTCATTTTACCTTGCTTCGCGCGACGAACGATTTCTTCAGCTGATTTCATGTGAATTTTTGCAACCACCCTCTGCATTGCTCGACGGGCCATGACCGTCAGTACACGATACCTGCCTGGTATTAGTTTAACTATGGATTTGTTACTCAGGTGACATCCAAACTGGAAGTCATTAATCTCTGACAAACTGCCTATTTGCTTCTGTCTCGGGTTCTAAATGGTTCAAATGGCTCTGAGCACTATGCGACTTAACTTCTGAGGTCATCAGTCGCCTAGAACTTAGAACTAATTAAACCTAACTAACCTAAGGACATCACACACATCCATGCCCAAGGCAAGATTCGAACCTGCGACCGTAGCGGTCACGCGGTTCCAGACTGAAGCGCCTAGAACCGCACGGCCACACCGGCCGGCGGTCTCGTGTTCTTCGGCCTACGTTTGTCCGATGATTTTTCTGACGTTTCGCCAGCACGAGTGGCTGGTATTGTCGAAGCTTCACCCTCCATTGCCGGTGGTGAACTGGAGCCGAGATAGCGGCCGCAGACTATATGTACCTGGCGCTCCAACGTCCGAGGGCTTCTCCGCGGTCGTTTCCGGTGCAGTTCTCGTCTTGCTAACTGCGACGGTCGTTCGCTGCAGTACGGGAAGCCAGGATCCGTTTACCTTAAGGCTTTCTTCTTTGTTGTTGAAGCTATTCCCGTGTTTGTGTATTTCTACAGCTCCTCTGAACAAACGGGTGTGATAGTGCTTCTTTACAGCCAGAACTTCCGTGTCGGTGAATTTTATTACATGATCGGTCTCACTCAGCAGGTGCTCTGCCACGACCGTTTTCTCCAGCTGCCCCAACCTGCATTGTCGCTTATGTTCTTTGATCCTGGTGTTGACTGATCGTCCAGTTATTCCTACATCAACTTTTCCACTGTGCATGGTAAGCGGTATATTCCCGAAATTGCAAGTGGGTCCCTTTTATCCTTTACCAATCTAAGACATTCTGTGAGCTTCCTTGACGGTTTTAAAATTGTCTTTACGCCGTGTTTGTGCAATATACACTTTGGATCACGTAGTGTTAATGTGAAATACAAACTGTACACTTCGATGTCATAGCGTTGTCTGCGAATTTTCCCCTATGTGATACACCGAATAAACAAACAGCTGAACAGGAGGAACTATTTGTCAGGCACCTCTTGTAATTAATTTCATCACACGCCACCCTCTGATAGGTTATAGTGGCTGCTGTGTTCCCCTAAACTGGCACATGACACTTGTTAGTACTCACACGCAGTAGTGGGACTGGTGTGCCTAGCAGAGGTCATACGGGTGCGGCGCACCAGAGGGCAAATATTGAGTCACGTGTTTGCCGTTTGCCAGAGCACACGCGACTGTTAACACTACGTCTGTACTTGGGCTAGTTTTGTGACTGGTACGGCTCGCGTCCATCCGCTGTGCATACACAGGAACTACAAAGAGTCGCGAACAGACATACAACGTTTGCCTTCTGCATTCATATTCATTGAGGTCAGTGGAAGGGCGCCAGAAGCTTGAGCAATTTTCCTTTAACACCACTAACAGCTGAGAAAGTAATATAGTTATTTGCTATTAGACGAAAAACTGTCGAGCCCCGCTGTTCTGTTCACTCTTTCTATACAAATGCACAATTCGGGTCAATATGACCCGATATTTAAATGCTGCAAGAAACTTCTACTAACACATATTTTTCGTACAGTTGTTGACAATGTTTAATACCAATATGTTGCTGATAAAAAATAGTGACTTGCGTATTGTGACGAGCCAGTTGCTCGGCCACCGTTGACCAGACGTTCTGAATTGGTGAGAGATATGGAGGATGTGATGGCCAAGGCATCAGTCGCACATTTTCTGTGCCCAGAAAGGCCCGTACAGGACCTGCAACATGCGGCCGTGCATTATCCTGCTGAAATGTAGGGTTTCGCAGGGATCGAATGAAGGGTAGAGCCACGGGTCGTAACACATCTGAAATGTAACGTCCACTGTTCAAAGTGCCGTCAATGCGAACAAGAGGTGACCGAGACGTGTAACCAATGGCACCCCATACCATCACGCCGGGTGATACGCCAGTATGGCGATGACGAATACACGCTTTCAATGTGCGTTCACCGCGATGTAGCCAAACACGGATGCGACCATCATGATGCTGTAAACAGAACCTGGATTCATCCGAAAAAATGACGTTTTGACATTCGTGCACCCAGGTTCGTCGTTGAGTACACCATCGCAGGCACTCCTGTCTGTGATGCAGCGTCAAGGGTAACCGCAGCCATGGTCTCCGAGCTGATAGTCCATGCTGCTGCAAACGTCGTCGGACTGTTCGTGCAGATGGTTGCTGTCTTGCAAACGTCCCCATCTGTTGACTCAGGGATCGAGACGTGGCTGCACGATCCGTTACAACCATGCGGATAAGATGCCTGTCATCTCGACTGCTAGTGATACGATGCCGTTGGGATCCAGCACGGCGTTCCGTATTACCCTCCTGAACCCACCGATTCCATATTCTGCTAACAGTCATTGGATCTCGACCAACGCGAGCAGCAATGTCGCGATACGATAAACCGCAATCGCGATAGGTTACAATCCGCCCTTTATCAAAGTCGGAAACGTGATGGTACGCATTTCCCCTTCTTACACGAGGCATCACAACAACGTTTCACCAGGCAACGCCGGTCAATCAACTGCTGTTTGTGTATGAGAAATCGGTTGGAAACTTTCCTCATGTCAGCACGTTGTAGGTGTCGCCACCGGTCCCACCTTGTGTGAATGCTCTGAAAAGCTAATCATTTGCATATCACTGCATCTTATTTCTGTC
This sequence comes from Schistocerca nitens, assembly GCF_023898315.1. Classification (NCBI taxonomy): domain Eukaryota; kingdom Metazoa; phylum Arthropoda; class Insecta; order Orthoptera; family Acrididae; genus Schistocerca; species Schistocerca nitens. The sequence continues at coordinate 526,181,320 of NC_064621.1, read as the reverse complement.
GGTTAAATTTCGCGTCCGTAGCACGTTATCTTCGTGGAGTATCAATTTTAATGGCCAGTAGTGTAACGCGTTTATTACATTTTTCACATAATGTGCTTCTTTTATTGTCGTTGCTTAAAAGACACAGCTAATAGCGTGCACGTTCTCCTGTTGTTACTGATTGTGACTCAGTTGTCACACCTTCAGGCTTTTTGGATGCAGCTGACCATTGACAGGGGATTTTCTGTTCTTGGGAAGTGCTTTCTTTATGCAATGTGTTCTCCTACCAGTGACTTTCCGTGTTTCTCCAAGAACATTCGGTACCTCAGTATTTGACATCTCAGTCGCTTCCTTTTGAAGCATTGTGCAAAATACTGCTTCAAAAGAACCTTTTACGTCACTTGTTCTCCTGGTTGGGTACGTAGTAATTCCGCGGCTACTCATAGGACGCTCGAAAGTGATGCTGTGTGTAACTGCCATTCCATATTCCCATTTTTAGAAAGAAAAGACTGTTCATCATTTTGTTCAGGCTGTAAACAGTCGTCACTGCCATAAGACCACTTACTTTCAGACGCATTACTTCCATGATCTTCAAACTCGGAAAGTGTTCCTTCATCTGCTGAAGAATTTACTGACACTTCCGACACAACGACAGTCGATGATCTAGCTGCCGTGGTGTCACAATTCAAACTGAGTAGTCACAATAAAGATCCAAATAACTGAGAAGCGCTAAACAGTTTCTTGGAAAAAGCAACAACCAAGCACATTGTTGTAAGTACAGAGGCTTTGTTCATCGTTCAGAGTAGGTTGGAGGGATGAAAATCATATTTAGCATAAAGTATAACAGAAAACTAAAAAAATATTAGCGTAACAACATTTGTGCTGGGTCCTATGACCCGAATGTTACATAAGTCACAATTAAGGTTTATCACCTAATTATATAAAATATTTTTATACACATACTGCTTATGCATTTACAGACAAAGTTACCAAATTTCGTTAAGTTATCTTGGTATTTAAATAACGAGAAATGAATTTTGTAACCATTTTGGTTCAAACCGACCCGAACAGATCAGCAATGTTAATTTTTTTTTACAGTAGCTAGGGCAAGTGCTTTGGTTCCGTGTTTTAGTTCTGGGAAGATGATATCAATTATGATATCGTCAGTGATAGGAGAGAAACACCCGGAAAAGGATTCCTTTTACAATGGCCCAAAATTCCTTTGGTTACACATTTCTGAAAATCTAAATCACTGTAATGACATCTGGTATTCTCTAAATATTGTTGAAATTCTTGCATCTACGATGCTAATGTTGGAATTTTATTCACCGAGAACTACTGAATACTCTGAAAATATAACTTATTTACCGTTTACGAAAATTAGAATAATTCTCTTTGAATTGATACTTAATGTAATGTGGCCGTGTCTGTCTGCACCGGCGTTTGCGGTCAGAGGTCTGGCTGCCCTCCGTAATAAAAAACTGAGTGAAGTATTCCACAATGAACTTGAAAGAGAGTCGTGCGTCGTGCGCCCAGACCAAATGGCGAGAACAATGACGAAAAAAAAAACAAAACAAATGAAAAAAGAAAAGAAATAAGTTGGTAGAGCAGCAGACACCCGCCGTGGAGGTTCTGGGTTGAATCCCAGATAGCAGCGACATTTTTCCTCATTCAAGTCCCCCCGGGACGGCATCTGGTCTATTCTGCCTGCCTCAAATGAATGCCCCCCTCCCCTAGTGCCGTGTCAAAGAAAGGCTGGAATTTATGTGTGGTCAGGTCAGTAGCCGTGTCACAGGCCACCGCCACAGGTTTTACCATTGTATAGTGAATTTTTAAGGTGTTAGTCATCCCCCACAGAGCAATCAAAGATATTCTGCACTGTCCATCATTATAATTGTGGGAAGGGCTTAAATTTAGTATAATACTGACTGCACTATCTTTATCATACTATATTTTAAATGGGACTGTTATGGCTTTTTGCAGAAGGGATTGTTAGGTAAAATTGTGGGAGTATTAGTTATAGAACAGGATCGGTCGCTCCCACGGGAGTGTGGGAATGCGTAGACTGGTATATGATACTGACTTTTATTATTTAGTGTCCATTTTCATTCATAATGCGGTATTCATGTCAGAAACAAGCCGAGATGGTGTCTGTGTACTGCCAAGCAGGTGTAAACAGTCGAGAGGCAGCACGGGTATGCAATAATAAGTACCCTCACAGACACCAGTCACATCACATAACTTTTCAAACCCTTTCTGGGTGTTTATGTGATCATTGGTCCTCTCAGACAGACGACCGTGCAAGGAGGTGGCGGACGATGCGTACACCAGATTTGGAGGATAGGGTTCTCCAAGATACTGAGACGAACCGTAGTACAAGCTCCAGGCAAATGGACCGCCAATATGGTGTAAGCCAAAGTACTATTATGTTTATTCGCGTGGCAACCGCTACTTTCCCTATCACCTGCAACGATTGCAAGGATTGTCAGCAGCGGATTTCCCTCTACGGGAAGGATTTTGTTGATGGTATTTGCACAGACCATCACAATTATGGGACTTCTGTCATCAGTCCTTTTACCGACACAGCATCCTTTACCAGAACTGGCATCGTCATTCTGCATAGTCGTCATCTGTGGGCTACAGACGGTCCTCGGGGAATGGTTGAGGCGTCTCATTAGCATCGGTTCAGCATCAATGCGTGGGCAGGGATTCTTGGCGACCACATACTTAGACCAGTTATTATTCTACAACGTCAAGACGGAGGAAGGTATCTGGACTTCCTGTCGGATACTCTTCCTGGGCTGCATGAGACTGTGCCTTTGGCAATACGACAGGTTATGTGGTTCCTACATGGCAGAACAACAACCTAATCCGCTTTACAGTTCGCCGACACCTCTACAACATCTTCTCCGGACGTTAGACAGGACACAGAGGGCCTGCACGATGGCTTGCTATATCACCAGACTTAAAACCATTGGATGTTTACTTGTGAGGGCATCTGAGAAGCGTTGTGTATGCTGAACCAGACCATTCAACAGCGTGTTCACGACGCCTGTGACGCTATTCGGAGGGTGGCCGGAACGCGAGAAAGAGTGCGGCAATTCATGATGCGACGTTTGAACGTGCGCACTGCATCCCGTAGAGGCCATTTTGAACATCTGTTGTCACGTGTACGCGATGCAGCTCTGTACTGTGTTACGGGACGATTTTCTGTCGATTCACGCCTACCGTCTATTTCTGGACACATGTTCATAGGATCTTTTCTCGTACATTTCCAATGAGGAATCAGTCCTAGCAGTTTGTCGGTTTTATTAATGCTCACCCTGTATAAGGTAGGTAAGGGGCGTGTGTTAGGAGGTGGAATTTGTGATATACAGAGTGTATCACAATAAATAAATAAAGTCGTGTGGCATGAATGGCTGGGAGACCTCAAAAGACAGGTTCAGACGCCGAATTGGAAAGGTTTTCTCTATCTTTCACGTCTGCAGGCACCTTTCCCTCGCAAAGTATGACAACTGTATGCTTAAGTGTATCTGTTAGGTGTAGATGGCTGTTAAATGCGTAATCTCATATATTTGTAAGTATACGACATTAGAATCAAAAAATTCTAGTGAACATAGGCTCTAAATGCGTATCTGAAGAGCTATGGGCCGTTCTTCATCTTCGATACTATGAAACAAATCTCATTAATTTACATCTTGTGGGAGGAAGTAGTACTGACCAAAACAAGAAAAAAAGTCTAGTAAACATGGGCTGTAAAATGCATACTTTGAAAATTATGAGTACTTTTTCATCTTCCTTGCTGTGAAACACATCTCTTCTACTGAACAAGTGCTGATAGCTCTTAAAGTATGTATTTTAGAGGCTATTTTTACTGGACATTTTATTTTTTTCTTGTTTTATTCCATACAGCCGCCTCCCAAAATATGGAAAGCAAAGACCTTACAGCATAAGAGATTTGCTTCTCAGTCTCTAAGATGAAAAATTAGTATCTATTTTAGAGCCCATGTTTACTGAGACGTTTTGGCTTCTACACTCAACCACAATATCATTCCACTTGGGCGTTATCCGACACATGCGGCCGGCCGGAGTGGCCGAGCGGTTCTAGGTGCTACAGTCTGGAACCGCGCGACCGCTACTCGAATCCTGCCTCGGGCATGGATGTGTGTGATGTCCTTAGGTTAGGTTTAAGTAGTTCTAAGTTCTAGGGGACTGATGACCTCAGAAGTTAAGTCCCATAGTACTCAGAGCCATTTGAGCCATTTAGCCGATACATGCGGTGACGTTATAGTAAACGAGTACAGTGTTGTATAAGAAAAACGCATCAAATGTCAATGCTTTCATGGCCGACCGCCATGTCATCGTTTGCCAGTAGCATCATCAGATGCCGTATAGAGGGGCATGTGGTCAGCACACCGTTCTCCCAGTCATTGTCAAGTTGCTTGACCTATTAATCAGTCGAGTAGCTCCTCAGCTGGTCTCATGTGGCTGAGTGTACCACATACCAGTCCTCCCACCGAGGAGAAATATTTGGCAGTACTGGGAATTGGCTGTCAGCTGCAGTGACCACTCGGCTATGGAAGTGGACACAGATGGACACAGTCAGGTCAAACTTGTACATGGGTGAAGGCCTCACACCATGTTCAACCTGCTGCATCCAACTCTGTGGATCCATCGCATGCTCACACATTAGTGTGTGGGCTCCTATGCCTGGGATCACGCTTTTAGCTGGAGTACTGGGTGGACCCAAGGTATCAAAAATGGTTCAAATGGCTCTGAGCACTATGGGACTCAACTGCTGTGGTCATCAGTCCCCTAGAACTTAGAACTACTTAAACCTAACTAACCTAAGGACATCACACACATCCATGCCCAAGGCAGGATTCGAACCTGCGACCGTAGCAGTCTCACGGTTCCGGACTGCGCGCCTAGAACCGCGAGACCACCGCGGCCGGCGGACCCAAGGTATCATATTTGGCAGTAGGAGGGCGTAGGGTGTCATAAGCTTGAGGCTGCAGCTGGTCAGGGACATCTAGTCAGGGATCAGCTCTATCAATGTGCCAATACTCTCCTCCCTGACACTTGCCAAATGCCCTTCGCGTATGCGACCATGCCAGGACATGCCTGCTCAACCGCCTGCCAGCTACTGCTATGACCTCCACCCTACATCTACATCTACATACATACTCCGCAATCCACCATAAGGTGCGTGGCGGAGGGTAATAGAACCCAGTACGTTGTCCTCGATGGTGACTGTTCATCGGAGGTGAGGGTATCATCTGGAGTGCCCCAGGGAAGTGTGGTAGGTCCGCTGTTGTTTTCTATCTACATAAATGATCTTTTGGATAGGGTGGATAGCAATGTCCGGCTGTTTGCTGATGATGCTGTGGTGAACGGGAAGGTGTCGTCGTTGAGTGACTGTAGTAGGATACAAGGTGACTTGGACAGGATTTGTGATTGGTGTAAAGAATGGCACCTAACTCTAAATATAGATAAATGTAAATTAATGCAGATGAATAGGAAAAAGAATCCCATAATATTTGAATACTCCATTAGTGGTGTAGCCCTTGACACAGTCACGTCGATTAAATATTTGGGCGTAACATTGCAGAGCGATATGAAGTGGGACAAGCATGTAATGGCAGTTGTGGGGAAGGCGGATAGTCGTCTTCGGTTCATTGGTAGAATTTTGGGAAGATGTGGTTCATCTGTAAAGGAGACCGCTTATAAAACACTAATACGACCTATTCTTGAGTACTGCTCGTGCGCTTGGGATCCCCACCAGGTCGGATTGAGGGAGGACATAGAAGGAATTCAGAGGCGGGCTGCTAGATTTGTTACTGGTAGGGTTGATCATCACGCGAGTGTTACGGAAATGCTTCAGGAAATCGGGTGGGAGTCTCTGGAGGAAAGGAGGCATTCTTTTCGTGAATCGCTACTGAGGAAATTTAGAGAACCAGCATCTGAGGCTGACTGCAGTACAATTTTACTGCCGCCAACTTATATTTCGCGGAAAGACCACAAAGATAAGATAAGAGAGAGATTAGGGCTCGTACCGTCATGTCAAGCGTCGGCAAGTGGTCGACGATGGCCAGAGACAGGAGGCAATGGAGGTGGAACCGCTTCCACCCCTTAAGTCACTTCCTGCTCTCATCAACACCAGCAAACCCCTCAGCACATAGTCGGCAGAGCTTGAGCATTTTCAGACAGAGGTACCCATGAAAGCCAAACCGTTATCCCTATCTTCACCACGGTCAGAATCCACTCCCTTGTGCAGGCAGAAGAAAGCTGCGGGGTGGTCCATGGACAGCGCCGGCATCCGGCCCAGACGATCACATCGAGGAACTGCCGCGGGAGCCTTTAGCGGGGATTTCGGCCCTGCGTCGGCTGAGGAGAGGCACTCGGACGACACGCTGTTTCAGGCGCTCACAGATAGCTGCTCTGCCACCGGCGTGAGCCGCCCACGCCCAACAGCAATGGCGCTCCTTCTGGCGACCCAGCGGAGGGCGACGTAAATGTCAGCAGCGCAGCTTGACGTGAAGAGGCGGTGCACTGCAGCGTGTTCGATATCAAATTGGCAAACTGATGTAGTCTGCACAGCTACCCTCAAAGGAACGCCGGCAACTATAGGGCTTATTCAGATGACAATGCCGAAGGAGAAACTGCATCAATTAGAGAAGCGGTGAATGTACAACAGTGTTAGGAAAAACCTGTTGGCATTTATTGAAAATGAATTTTTTGGGCAAAAATATGACAGGCAAAAATTAGCGAATTTGAACTTAAAGGAGAAAATATCACAATGGGCGATGAATCAAATGATATTAATTGGCAGGCTGCAAAAACTACAAAACATGAAATTACAATGAATTCCAGACCATTAGTTACTTACAGGCGTTGATAATATCAACGGGTACAGTTGAGAATGTGTGCCCCGACCGGGACTCGAACGCGGGAACTACTGGTTACATGGCAGACGATCTATCCGACTGAGCCACCGAGGACACAGACAATACTGCGACTGCAGGGACTTTTCTCTGACACGCTCCCCGTGAGACCCACACTTCCAGCTTACCGTCCACACACTACATTTGTAGTGCCCCTGTCCACTATACTCATTGATATTTATCAACGCCCGTAAGCAGCTAATGGTCTGGATGTCATTGTAATTTCATTCTTCGAGAGCTGCTAGACATGTCAGAAAGAACAGATACCATCTTCATGTAGATAAGGCTTACCGGACAATGATCTTCTTCAGTGCGGATGCACTCACGTTGCTCAAACTCTTACGGGAATCGGTAGATTGACTACCGCGAGTAATGAGCATAGTGGGCAGGGGCACTACAAATGTAGTGTGTGGGCAGTGAGCTGGAAGCGTGGGTGTCACGGTGAGTGTGCCAGAGATAAGTCCCTGCAGTTGCAATGTCCTCTGTGTCCTCGGTGGCTCAGTCGGCTTAGAGCGTTTGCCATGTATGCAGGAGATCCCGAGTTCAAGTCCCGGTCGCAGCACAATTTTCAACTGTCACCGTCGATATTTATCAACGCCTTTAAGCAGCTAATGGTCTGTATGTCATTGTAATTTCATTCTTCGAGAGCTGCTAGACATGTCCGAAAGAACAGATACCATCTTCATGTAGATAAGGCTTACCGGACAATGATCTTCTTCAGTGCGGATGCACTCACGTTGCTCAAACTCTTACGGGAATCGGTAGATTGACTGCCGCGAGTAATGAGCATAGTGGGCAGGGGCACTACAAATGTAGTGTGTGGGCAGTGAGCTGGAAGCGTGGGTGTCACGGTGAGTGTGCCAGAGATAAGTCCCTGCAGTTGCAATGTCCTCTGTGTCCTCGGTGGCTCAGTCGGCTTAGAGCGTTTGCCATGTATGCAGGAGATCCCGAGTTCAAGTCCCGGTCGCAGCACAATTTTCAACTGTCACCGTCGATATTTATCAACGCCTTTAAGCAGCTAATGGTCTGTATGTCATTGTAATTTCATTCTTCGAGAGCTGCTAGACATGTCCGAAAGAACAGATACCATCTTCATGTAGATAAGGCTTACCGGACAATGATCTTCTTCAGTGCGGATGCACTCACGTTGCTCAAACTCTTACGGGAATCGGTAGATTGACTGCCGCGAGTAATGAGCATAGTGGGCAGGGGCACTACAAATGTAGTGTGTGGGCAGTGAGCTGGAAGCGTGGGTGTCACGGTGAGTGTGCCAGAGATAAGTCCCTGCAGTTGCAATGTCCTCTGTGTCCTCGGTGGCTCAGTCGGCTTAGAGCGTTTGCCATGTATGCAGGAGATCCCGAGTTCAAGTCCCGGTCGCAGCACAATTTTCAACTGTCACCGTCGATATTTATCAACGCCTTTAAGCAGCTAATGGTCTGTATGTCATTGTAATTTCATTCTTCGAGAGCTGCTAGACATGTCCGAAAGAACAGATACCATCTTCATGTAGATAAGGCTTACCGGACAATGATCTTCTTCAGTGCGGATGCACTCACGTTGCTCAAACTCTTACGGGAATCGGTAGATTGACTGCCGCGAGTAATGAGCATAGTGGGCAGGGGCACTACAAATGTAGTGTGTGGGCAGTGAGCTGGAAGCGTGGGTGTCACGGTGAGTGTGCCAGAGATAAGTCCCTGCAGTTGCAATGTCCTCTGTGTCCTCGGTGGCTCAGTCGGCTTAGAGCGTTTGCCATGTATGCAGGAGATCCCGAGTTCAAGTCCCGGTCGCAGCACAATTTTCAACTGTCACCGTCGATATTTATCAACGCCTTTAAGCAGCTAATGGTCTGTATGTCATTGTAATTTCATTCTTCGAGAGCTGCTAGACATGTCCGAAAGAACAGATACCATCTTCATGTAGATAAGGCTTACCGGACAATGATCTTCTTCAGTGCGGATGCACTCACGTTGCTCAAACTCTTACGGGAATCGGTAGATTGACTGCCGCGAGTAATGAGCATAGTGGGCAGGGGCACTACAAATGTAGTGTGTGGGCAGTGAGCTGGAAGCGTGGGTGTCACGGTGAGTGTGCCAGAGATAAGTCCCTGCAGTTGCAATGTCCTCTGTGTCCTCGGTGGCTCAGTCGGCTTAGAGCGTTTGCCATGTATGCAGGAGATCCCGAGTTCAAGTCCCGGTCGCAGCACAATTTTCAACTGTCACCGTCGATATTTATCAACGCCTTTAAGCAGCTAATGGTCTGTATGTCATTGTAATTTCATTCTTCGAGAGCTGCTAGACATGTCCGAAAGAACAGATACCATCTTCATGTAGATAAGGCTTACCGGACAATGATCTTCTTCAGTGCGGATGCACTCACGTTGCTCAAACTCTTACGGGAATCGGTAGATTGACTGCCGCGAGTAATGAGCATAGTGGGCAGGGGCACTACAAATGTAGTGTGTGGGCAGTGAGCTGGAAGCGTGGGTGTCACGGTGAGTGTGCCAGAGATAAGTCCCTGCAGTTGCAATGTCCTCTGTGTCCTCGGTGGCTCAGTCGGCTTAGAGCGTTTGCCATGTATGCAGGAGATCCCGAGTTCAAGTCCCGGTCGCAGCACAATTTTCAACTGTCACCGTCGATATTTATCAACGCCTTTAAGCAGCTAATGGTCTGTATGTCATTGTAATTTCATTCTTCGAGAGCTGCTAGATCACCAATGGTACCTGTTCTTTAGGACATCTTCATATAACTACAAAAATGTTACAGAAAAAACGAAACATATGCAAGTGCGGTGCTAACAATGGCGCCTAGTACAGATGAAGCCAAAATAGCTCCTGTTTCTAAAATCGCAGAATGGCAAACAATACATAAAGTACTTTATGAACGAAGTCTAAAACAAATGAAAAGAGAAAGGCATTGCAACAGAAATTAACGATCTTAATAAACGCAACCAAAGAGAAAATCTGTGAAAAGATGATCAAGGAAACTAATAATGTAGTCGTCCTGGAAACTGCTACACAGAAGATACCTACTACAGAGAAGCAGGCAATAGAGTACAGACTGGAACAGATTGGCGACAGATTTATGAAACCATTGAGAATATGATGCAACTCACTAGGCTGGGAGAGCCGATAACGCTTACTACAGCGTTAAGTAATGTGGAAGGAAATGTACCCAAGAGAAAAGTATACTACATCTTCTGTACCTGATTTCGTAGACAGAATCCATCTCAAAGTGAACAACCTACGAACAAAATCAGAAAAACTGGAGAATTTAATGAAACAGGTTTCTGACAAGAGAAATGAACTATGTTGCTTAGGTACGTCGTACGAACACTTTGTGATGACGAGAATGGCCAGATTGGCTAATATACCCATAATCCCTAATAGATATACGAACAGTTGAGCTTAACGCCGTCACAATGCCGTATTACATGAGGCTCGAAAAGTGGCAGAAGAGCTGACGTTAGATGTACTGTGTCTGCAACTGCACGAACTGTATACTAAGGCAGGACAGTCCCCAGAACGCCAATAGTTACCGACATAGCCAACCAAAGGGCAACGTTATATGGAAGCAATAATAGAATTTCACATGGCCACTACAGTAACAGAAATATCATAGTATTGTTAGACGTAATCTGTATGGAAATGTTATCTGCAAAGGAGAACTGCATCCTAGCTTCCATGTATTCTCAGTTTAGTGATGAGATTGACGAGTATCTGGTAAGGCTAAAGAATCTTATTAGTCACCTAGGACGAATTAAGCCTCCTCTGCACGCCATTGAATCGAAGTCAGAACTGTGACTGGTCACCGTGGGAGGGAATTAGAAGAAGCCACCATTGAACACAACCTACTGATATTGAATGCACCTTGAAATCCGCCAACTTATGAAGGAAGGATTGGAGGAACGTCAGATATAGACATCACTTTAGCATATACGGCAACGTCACGCCGTGTGAAACGCTGGAAGGTTGAGAATGGATGACATCCAAAGAACGCAATATCATACGCTACACCATCATGAAAGGGACATCAAATACACCCAGAAAACGTGCGCATATGGCCCAAATACATCATCAAGGAGGGTAACTGGAAAGTCTTGAGAAGTGTATTCCAGTTCTGGGAAATCCATCGCTGGGTGATGATGTAGATGTTAAAGCGCAAGACCTCACAGTGCTTATAGAGCATGACAAGTGTTGATACTTATAAGGAGAGGTCCTTCTAGAGGAATACCTTGCATCTGGACGAAGACGCTCCAAAAATTAAGACGTGAAACAAGAAGAGCCATGAAGCTATACTAAGTAGCATGACCCAAAAAGAATTCGAAGAATGCATTGGTACAAGTGCATTAAACAACGTTTTAAAGAAGAGAGTGGGATTAGCCAGTTGCTCTGCTAATGGAAACATTGTTTACTAACGAAGAAGAAGAAGGTGAGACAGAAGATCAGCGAAGGTTACGAAAAATGTTGTGGGAAGACTATACAAATACCTAATCCTTATCAAGAGCACAAATTAGGCAAATAATTTTAGGACTGAAAAAGAAAAAATCTCGAGGACCAGATGGGATCCCTGCCGAAGTAATAACAAGCCTTTGTGACCTATTCGATATTTACTTGAGTGAACTGTACAGCGAATGTCTTTCCAAGGAAGCGTCCCTGCACCGTGGAAGAATTGTGAGGTGGAGATTAATAGTAAAAGGCAAGACAAGGATCCCATTATATCAAAATCCTACAGACCATTTTGTCTTCTGAACGTTCTCAGTAGGATATTTGTAAAACTATTAGGCAAGTCCATAGACTGATACCCTGGATGATCCCTCATCAGTACGGGTTTAGAAGAAGCAAGAGAGCCACAGATGGAATTAATAAGGGGATACGTTAGCGACAGACACTCATTCTGGGTACTCTCTGCGGTGATCGATATTACTGGCGCTTCTGATAATAACCTATGGTGGCCGTCTTTCTTTGGTTGCTTTAGGGAGTTGGGGCCACTAGAGGCGCTGTACAACGGACTGACAGACTACTGGTACGGGAGACATGCATTTTATTGTGCCTGGGTAGAAAATGACGGACACCATATCAAATTACTGTCCACAGGGATCAGTGTGTGGTCCAGTGTTGTGCGATGATGCATTAGCGCTCACGCCACAGAAGTTACATGGCAGCGGTAACGTAAGCCGACTGGAATGGTGGCATTTGAATATAGCGTGTCTTTCGTCGCAAGCTGTGACTCCAGAAGCATTATAGATCACAAATGTGATGTAGCGCTCTGTGAATTTGAAAGATGGTGTCAAAGTATCAAACTGCCACTAGCCCCTCTCAAAACTATGTAAGTATGACCCTATCAAGAAAACCTAAAATAAAATTAACGATCTATCGATTAGAAGAAGCGTAGTAACGTGATCTGTAGTGGCAATTTTGGACGAAGGTCGTAATGTTGCGCATCATATACAGGAGGAAGTCAGAAAAGGTACAAAGGCGATGAACAAAACTATAGCCACCGCAAACACGCAATTTCGACTTCTTTTTGAAAACAAATAGAGCGTACCGCCAACCTATATTAGCATCAGTCCTAGGATATTGTACCCACATGTGAGGTGTGGGTTAAGCGTTTAGGATACTTCTGAGATGCTGCAGAATCTATTCCTGGTGATGTACAGAGATAGATACTCTCCATAAGATCGTGTGAATTAAAAGAAAACAAAGCTGCACAATAGAAAACAACATGTCTAGTTAAATTACCAGTAGTGGCCCAATGGAGCATGCACATCACATAGACATTTTGATAAAGGGATCCATTAAACGAGGAAAAGAAACTAAAGGTCAGTACAATAATCTGAGTACTACTAGAAGTTATCAGAGCTATTTTATCCCATGAATAAAGGACAAATAACTATCGAAGGAAGAAGAGATTGCAAACACAAATTGGTGGATACACGATAAAAAGATAAAAACAGTGACTGATGATTGCAGAATACGTTAATAACCTACAGAAAAGCTTCGAAAAAAGATGAAAAAACACCAATACTCTCACCTATGTGCATAGTGGGTGCCATGGCTGGCTGTAACAATTACATGAGGAAAACGAAACTTTGATGCAATATAAACGACTTCATGCTCGCCTCATCTCAATGAATGGAAATATGGCTCATGCTTACTGCTCTGCTGATTTATGAGAGCAGAAAATGGCTGGAGTAATGACTACGTTCAGCCAGCATCTGAGTTCTATTCTAAGGTTGAGACATCCAGCTGTGCAGCTCTAAGACAAAGTATATTTAATCAAGCCCTCCAGAGAAGTCTTCCCTATCATGTTCATGGAGCAAGTGTTCGCCACGACGCCTATGGAGCAAGTGATTTATTACTTTCCCCTATGAAACTTAGCTGGTTCTACCAGCTCCGGAATCTCGCTCGCAAACTGAAACAGACCTTGCATGTTACGACCAATCTTAATTTAATAAGCTTGCTAAGAAATTCCCTGTTGTACGGATTCTACTGTGGTGAGTCAGTGAATTACATTTCTTCTTTGGAGTGGGGTAGAAGGAAGAAAGTGTCCCACACTTTGTGACAGATTTATAGCTATGGCCAGAGAGAAGGTGTGCACGTACACACATACAGGAGATTTCCTCAATTACCAAAATAACTGCTGTCATACAGTCATCTCATTACGGGCCTAACGACTGCGCCCGATTCTAGTAGTGCCATGGTTTCTCCTGCCCTTCACATGGCCCGCATCTCGTGGTCGTGCGGTAGCGTTCTCGCTTCCCACGCCCGGGTTCCCGGGTTCGATTCCCGGCGGGGTCAGGGATTTTCTCTGCCTCGTGATGGCTGGGTGTTGTGTGCTGTCCTTAGGTTAGTTAGGTTTAAGTAGTTCTAAGTTCTAGGGGACTTATGACCACAGCAGTTGAGTCCCATAGTGCTCAGAGCCATTCGAACCATTTGAACCCTTCACATGTTATCTTTGCTGAAAGGTCTTTGAACTTTGCACAAGTGAAACTTTATAACCGAGCGAGGTGTCACAGTGTTAAGAATACTGAACTCGCATCCGCAGGACGATGGCTCAAAACCCTCATCCAGCCATCCAAATTTAGGTTTTCTGTAATTTCCCTGAAGCACTCCAGACAATTGCTAGAATGAATCTTTTGAAAGGGCACAGCCAGTTTCCTTCACCACCCTTAATATAGCCAGAGCATGTGCTCCATCTCTGATAACCTCGATGTCAACGAGACATTAAACCCAATCTTCCTTTCTTGGAACTACGTAATGGGCTGGTCCACCTTCACTTGTCACTCGCGCAGAGCGAGACATTAAACCCAATCTTCCTTTCTTGGAACTACATAATGGGCTGGTCCACCTTCACTTGTCACTTGTCGCAGCAGAGCGCTCGTCTCATAGTCTGCCAGGCTGACACTTCGCTGTCAGCAGACCTGTCCAGTTTCCTCCATGACTCTTGCCTTTCACCAGCCAGCTAAAAGCCCCATCAAGAATCCATCATTATATCAAAGAAATGAGATAGCGTTGATAGGAATTGCAGTTCAAATGGCTCCGAGCACTATGGGACTTAACATCTGAGGTCATCAGTCCCCTAGAACTCAGAACTACTTAAACCTAACCTAAAGACATCACACACATCCATGCCCGAGGCAGGATTCGAAACTGCGACCGTAGCGGCCGCTCGGTTCCAGACTGAAGCGCCTAAAACCGCTCGGCCACTACGGCCGGCTAGAATTGCAGTCACTGGGGCATTTGTTACTATTGCTTTCAGCTTTCATGCTGCATTAGTTATCTGTATATTGAATTATGAAGCTGGTTACGGAACAGTTTTGGAAAAAAAAGGCCACATATCACAAAGCTTGGAGCTTTTGAAGCCATCTTCGTCAGTGGGAAGAGTTCAATGAGGAGTGCCACTATGATTACCAACCACCTACTGCACCACTGCAAATGATGCATTCATTATTAGCACTTCCAGGAATATACCCGTTGGAGTTGGAAAGCGGGAAGAGGGGAGCCCTTTATTGGTGAAAGGAAGGCAGTCAAATACACTCCTGGAAATGGAAAAAAGAACACATTGACACCGGTGTGTCAGACCCACCATACTTGCTCCGGACACTGCGAGAGGGCTGTACAAGCAATGATCACACGCACGGCACAGCGGACACACCAGGAACCGCGGTGTTGGCCGTGGCTCTGAGCACTATGGGACTTAACATCTATGGTCATCAGTCCCCTAGAACTACTTAAACCTAACTAACCTAAGGACATCACACAACACCCAGCCATCACGAGGCAGAGAAAATCCCTGACCCCGCCGGGAATCGAACCTGGGAACCCGGGCGCGGGAAGCGAGAACGCTACCGCACGACCACGAGATGCGGGCGGTGTTGGCCGTCGAATGGCGCTAGCTGCGCAGCATTTGTGCACCGCCGCCGTCAGTGTCAGCCAGTTTGCCGTGGCATACGGAGCTCCATCGCAGTCTTTAACACTGGTAGCATGCCGCGACAGCGTGGACGTGAACCGTATGTGCAGTTGACGGACTTTGAGCGAGGGCGTATAGTGGGCATGCGGGAGGCCGGGTGGACGTACCGCCGAATTGCTCAACACGTGGGGCGTGAGGTCTCCACAGTACATCGATGTTGTCGCCAGTGGTCGGCGGAAGATGCACGTGCCCGTCGACCTGGGACCGGACCGCAGCGACGCACGGATGCACGCCAAGACCGTAGGATCCTACGCAGTGCCGTAGGGGACCGCACCGCCACTTCCCAGCAAATTAGGGACACTGTTGCTCCTGGGGTATCGGCGAGGACCATTCGCAACCGTCTCCATGAAGCTGGGCTACGGTCCCGCACACCGTTAGGCCGTCTTCCGCTCACGCCCCAACATCGTGCAGCCCGCCTCCAGTGGTGTCGCGACAGGCGTGAATGGAGGGACGAATGGAGACGTGTCGTCTTCAGCGATGAGAGTCTCTTCTGCCTTGGTGCCAATGATGGTCGTATGCGTGTTTGGCGCCGTGCAGGTGAGCGCCACAATCAGGACTGCATACGACCGAGGCACACAGGGCCAACACCCGGCATCATGGTGTCGGGAGCGATCTCCTACACTGGCCGTACACCACTGGTGATCGTCGAGGGGACACTGAATAGTGCACGGTACATCCAAACCGTCATCGAACCCATCGTTCTACCATTCCTAGACCGGCAAGGGAACTTGCTGTTCCAACAGGACAATGCACGTCCGCATGTATCCCGTGCCACCCAACGTGCTCTAGAAGGTGTAAGTCAACTACCCTGGCCAGCAAGATCTCCGGATCTGTCCCCCATTGAGCATGTTTGGGACTGGATGAAGCGTCGTCTCACGCGGTCTGCACGTCCAGCACGAACGCTGGTCCAACTGGGGCGCCAGGTGGAAATGGCATGGCAAGCCGTTCCACAGGACTACATCCAGCATCTCTACGATCGTCTCCATGGGAGAATAGCAGCCTGCATTGCTGCGAAAGGTGGATATACACTGTACTAGTGTCGACATTGTGCATGCTCTGTTGCCTGTGTCTATGTGCCTGTGGTTCTGTCAGTGTGATCATGTGATGTATCTGACCCCAGGAATGTGTCAATAAAGTTTCCCCTTCCTGGGACAATGAATTCACGGTGTTCTTATTTCAATTTCCAGGAGTGTAGATGTACAATGAATGCCTGGAACTGAACTCAACACGAAAAACTTAATATAAGATCGTGTTATAACTGTGGCAAAATGAGTGGAACACTTCATGTAGAGGCAGGAGTATATGAATTTTTTCCTAACACCAGGGAGAGACTAAAAATGAGATTTCTTAATCTGTCGAGAAAACCGATACAATACCTGCCTGGTCCATGACCTGTATGCTATGTACCGTATCCGTAAAACATCAGGAGAGACATAAATGATAGCTGAGCCTGTGGAAGTGTGGGCGGACTGCGACCTCTATGAAGACGCGGCGGGTAATGGACGTCAGGTATTAAGAATGTTGGATCCCACAGCAGCACAAAGCAGCGAGTCGACCTTGCGCATCCTGGACGATACAGCAGCCCTAGTATCTAGTAAGTTCGAGTCTCGGTCCGGCACACAGTTTTAATCTGCCAGGAAGTTTCATATCAGCGCACACTCCACTACAGAGTGAAAATCTCATTCTGTCAATATACTCTCCAGATGCAGAGCAGATATCTGACGTCGGCGTCTACTGAATGAAATGATTTTTCAAGAATTCACTTTAAATGGTGAAAGTAATTATGGAAATGTGGAATCAAGGCATGCCTTCTTATAGCGGAAATGCTGCCGACGTGCTACCCTAGCCCAACGAATCCAGCAGACATTGGCTTTTGACCAAGCTGGAAGTTTTGCAGTACGAGTTGATCTGTAAGTGGAAACAAGCATCTACAGTTTATACGCATCCTAGTAAACGGACAGAAACAGAACAGAATCTATACTACTAACGGTGCTACTAGTCGTCTGGTAACTGGTTAAAGGGTTTTGTTGTAGTAGAAAATAGTTGTATTTTTAGCATAATTTAAGTAAGTTCTAAGAATAAATAATTAACACATTCTTAGACAAACAAAGACGCACTGTGAAGGAGTTATGCAAATTAGTTGCAAACTGATATTCATACTGGTACCAAAATTGTAAATTTTTGTGGAAGATGGATGAATGTGTGACGCTGCAGCGCAATTTCGCCGCGCAGATGGTAAGAACGTCCTTGTACTCAGCTGGAAGTAACTATGCCTCGCAGATGAGAGGGTGAACAATATACGCTGATGTCAGCATTTGAGATAGACGTGTGATTGTGCTCAAAGAAGACGGTCGCAGTAATAGGCTAGTTGCTCGACTTTGGAATAGGAGCGATGCCATTATTCTACGATGTTGGCAGGGAATGGGTGAACCATGGCCGAACACAGCATCAAGAAGGAAGCGGTCGACCTAGACAGACGATATTACATTACATTAACACTTGTTCCACAGATGTTCCGTGTCAGTTTGACATAAGGTTTCTTTACAAGATTTTTTTTCAATTACTACTTTATATCTAAAAGTTCACCTATTGAGTACGTAACGTAACTTCGTCCACCTCAGTGTCTAACGTCACTTAATCCACCTTTTGGGTACGATCAGATTCCAGCACTCTTCTCCTACTCTGAAGTATTTAAATTTGGACTAGTGAACAAAGCGTAGCTGAATTAATTTCTACTTAACTTTTTGGTGTTGTTCAAGTTTTGGGCGATGTCTCTCAGGCTGCTGCTGCTTCTTGTCCAATTTTATAAAAATAGGTTCTGGTACGGGATTTGACATCTGTCTTTAAATCAAAAATCTTGGCCATGATATCATTTTCCATCAGATGGTTTACACCAAAATTCTCATTACACTATAACTACTGGCTACAGTATTCACAAGTATTAGTGATGACAATAGTTTTTACAGAGACCGTCAAAACATGTCACTTCCTACCATCCCTGACACCCAAATGCGTCGTCAGCATCGAGACGTCAAAGACTTCTTCAAAACTCCAGGTTCAGGTTGGAGTTGTTATTTTGATTTTTGTATACAAGGTTCTGTGACAAGTCAATATCCCTACAAAAATTAGAAAAATGTGAAACTAGCAGGTTGAGATTAATGCTTACAGTAATTTTCGGTAATTATTTATGGGAATATGATGTTGATGTTGTGTTAATCATTGTACAATTATAATTGTATATTTAACTTGACTTCAGCATGTTTTCCACTCTGACTGTCAAACAGGTGTTTTGCAGTTTTGTGTTTTCCTACAAACAGGCTACATCTGTTTTATGTTCAACATCAGGGTTTACAAATAATAAAAGTAATTTTGGAGTGAACAGATTTGTGAATCAATTTTCTTTCTTTCTTTCTTGGGGCCTTAGTCCCACGCAACGTTGGGCCGGCCATGTTACTATTGATGTGGCAGCGTTAGTTGCAGAGGGTGGCTGGATGCCCTTCTTGCCACCACCCAGAATCACCTGGGATGGAATTAGTGCACCCCAGCTGTCTGCATATAGTGTAAGCCATGGAATAGTGCGAACTTTTTCAAATGTCTGCGAGTCGTGGAACTGAGGCGGAACGTGGGGACCAGCCCAGCATTCACCTAGAGGGATATAGAAAACCGCCTAAAAACCACATCGAGGCCGGCTGGCAAACTGGCCCTCGTCGCTGATCCTCTGGGTGGATTCGATCCAGGGCCGGCGCGCCTACCCAAGTCCAGGAAGAAGCACATTAGCACTCTCGGCTACCCTGGTGGGTATTTTTGTGAATAAATGATGCTTTTTAATTCAAAATTACGACGCAATTTTCATATTTCACATTTAGCTCTTTTCTATTTGGGATAGAACTAACAAAAACTACGAAACTTTTAATTGTTCCTGTCTCCCAAGTTTTTGGATGAGATGTGAAGTTCTGAAAGATGATTTAATTCGTAATTTAACAATATTGCACAACTTGCAATTTTCGTCTTTTGGTTCGTTATTGAGAATAACATGGCTGTTTCTATGCTCAGAAGTTTGCTTACACGTAATATGCATTTTATCTGTTCCAAAAAATTTTCTTGATAAATAGGCGGTTGCAAATTTGGTTGTAAGTCTAAATTGAAGATAATTTTCGGTAAGCTGTAAAAGCTATCCTATATTTCTTGTCCTTAGAACTTATAGGGTGTCTACAAATGCCATCTGTCGAAATAATGTGTTAACAGTTTGAACAGATTATAAAGATGAACTAGAAAGGTTTACTGAATCTACCAGAAATACCTCCATAATGTTACAAACAGAAGAAGTTGCCAATCAGAAATTCTTTTAATTTCTTTTAAATGCTGGTTGGATATAAGTCAGATTTTTAATGCTATTTTACAAATGATCAAAGGCTTTTGTGGCAGCATAATTCACCTCTTTCTGTGCAAAAGTCAGATATAACACAGAATAATGAAGATCATCCTTTCTTCTAGTGCTGTATCTATATACTTTGCTATTATGTTTGAGATGGGGTTGGTTATTAATAACAAATTACATAAGCGAAAATATGTGCTGTGAAGGTACTGTGAATGTCTCTAGTTCCTTAAATAAATGTCTGTGAGGTTGTCTTGGGTGGGCTCCAGCTATTACTCTGAGTACAGGCTTTTGCAAAGTGGATAATTTTTCTCTTCATGATGAATTGCCCCAAAATATGATGCCATATAAAAACAGTGAATGAAAACAGGCACAGTAGGCTAATTTACTGATATGTTTCCCACCAAAATTTGCAATAACACTAATGGCATAAGTAGCTGAACTGAAACATTTCAGCAGATCGTCAATATGTTCCTTCCAGTTCAATTTCTCATCAAGAACACACCCAGAATTTTTGAATATTCTGCTTTAGCAACAGATTTATGTTCAAAGTCTATATTGGTCAAGTTGTTATGCCATTTACTGTACAGAACTGTATACACTGTGTTTTCTCAAAGCTTAGTGCAAATCCATTTGCAGCGAACTGCTTAATTATTTTCTGAAAAACATTATTTGCAGTTTCCTTAGCTTATTGTTGTATGTTGGATGTGATTAGTATACTTGTATCAATGGCAAAAAGAACTAGCTTTACTTGTTCATGAATAAAGAGTAGCAAGTTACTAACATATATTAAGAACAATAAGGGACCCAAAACTGAACCCTGTGGGAGATTGTTGTTGATACATCCCCAGTTAGAGGACTCTGCTGATCTTTGTAGACTATGTTTATTATTAATTTCAATCTTCTACATTCTTCCAGTTAAATATGAATTAAACCATTCTTGCACTGTCCCACACATTCTACGATAGTTAAGCTTTTCTAGAAGAATTTCATGATTCAACACAATCAAAAGCCTGTAAGATATTACAAAAAATCCCACAGGGCGATGGTCGATTATTCACAGCATTTAATATTTGATCATTAAAAGCATATATAGCATTTTCTATTGAAAAGCATTTCTGAAAACCAAACTGAAATTTTGTTAGTACTTCATTTTTACAAATATATGAAGCTACTCTTGAATACATTACTTTTTCAAGAATTTTGTATAAAGCTGTCAGAAGCGAGATTGGGCAGTAGTAACTAGCATCTGACCTATCCCCCTTTTTATGCAGGTGTTTACTAATAGCATATTTGAGTCTATCCAGGAAATGCCCTGCTTCAGGGAGCTACTATATATGTGGCTGGAAACAAGATTTTAGTACACTGCTGGCAATACCATCAGTCCTATGCATACTTTCACTTTTGAGTAAATCTATTATTTTCCTAATTTCAGTAGAGAGGTGGTTTTAATTTCAGTTTTATCAAATTGCAGAGGTTTTGCCTCTTCCATATAAAGCCTTGTATTTTCTAATGAACTGCTGGATCCTATTTCCTCTACAACACTTAAAAAATGATTGTTAAAAATATTTTCTGCTTCTGAGTTTTTGTTAACAAACTGTTTATTGGGTTTGATAGTAATACAGGCTTCCTGTGCTCTCCATTGCTCTGTTTCCCTTTTAAAAATATTCCAAATTGTTTCAATTTCATTATAAGATGTTCCCCTAATCTCAGACATAATAACTTTTCTTAATACAGTCGAACAGTTTTTAAAATGTTACACGGCTCTTGTGTTTGCAAAATATTTTCATCCCTTTAGTAAGGTACAGCTCTTTATATGTTACAACTGTGTTTCACTATTTTCTTAGGGAAATTGTTTTCAAATATACTCACAAAGGTATCACAAAATACGTTAAATTTTAAATTAAAATCAGGTTCCTTGTACATCTTATCCCCATCTAACTGTTTCAAACTTTCCATAAACATTTGCAATTGTAAAAGTGTTAATTGAATGAACTGCTTTGGGGGACTGTTCTGCATTACCTATAGAGCTATGTCATATATTGTAACTAGCTGTGAACCATGATGATAAAGACCATTCTTGACTGAAAAAGGTTTTGATTAAATTTATCTTGGTCTGTAAAAACATTATCTATCAGTGTGCTGCTTTCCTGTACTACTCAAGCAGGAAAATCAACAACTGATGTCAAATTGACAGAACCAAGAAATATTTCAAAGTTATTCTTTCTACCAGGCTCTTTCAGAAAATCTACATTGAAATCTCCACAGACAATAATGTACTTCCTTCTGTCCAACATATAGCACAACAGAGAATTCAAGCTTTTCTTTAACAGCAAAAATTTTCCCAATGGGGATATATACACAGGTACAATTAAAAAAGTACCACTGTTTAGTTTAAGCTCACAGGCACATGCTTCTATATCTTGCTCCACACAAAATCTTTTAGTCTCTGAATTTTTCACCCAATGATAAATTTTAATACATGTGGGAACTCCTTCTCTCCTCACAGTATCTCTAGTTACATGTGCTGAAAGCTTATATCCACCTACATTTATCTTTTCCATGTCTGTGGTGTTCAGACATGCATAGTTCATCTATTCCACCTTCCATGTCTAAATCTTTTAAACAAACAAGAACTCATCTACTTTGTTTTTTAATCCCCTTATATACTGATGCAATATACTAACATTATTTATCGCTTTACTTTTATGAGAATCTTGTGATATTTTAACATCTCTAGTACCTGCCTGTATGAGCCTTTCATTAAGCTTGATTTAATTCAATGTTGAATCACTGGACACTGATCTTAGCCTAAAAACGGGTACTCACATGAGTTTCAGTACCTCCCTTAAAGAGTTTGCTATCACCAAGGCCAGTTTACCCTCCCCTACTGAGATGCAGACTGTGCCTTGTGAAGTTCCACCTACCAGTACTATCAACATGAACCAAACCCATGGCTGACAAAGTATCCACCCAAAGAAGCTCATATAGCTCTATACTGACCCTCCAGACAGAGCTGTTCAGTTGGGCCAATTATATCGCATGAAAGGAGGAATTAACCCAACATTTGTATGGTTCGTTCCAGATGCTATTTTTACCAGGCCACCATCAATATTGTAGCCCTGATACCTGTAAGTAGTGTTTCCTAGTTCACCCACTATCACAACGTGATCCTGATTTGTGAAACCCTTGCACATTGATGCTACATCCGTTATCATTTGGCTAAGATATGCAATGGGCTTGAAAATACTTTTGACCTGGTACCCCTTCCATAGCTACTTCTGAACAACAGAACTTTCCTCCTACTCTCTACTTTTTTTTTTGAGAAAAGTGGTTTCCTGGCGAATGTCTTGAGAATTAACTGCACTTAGATCCCCTTGAACCTCTTCCTTAGTTAACTGAGGTAGCAAGATAAATCTGTTGTTTGTGCCAGTGATGAAACTGTCAGATACTGTTCTCTTTTTGTGACCCCTGCTACTTGCTACTACTTCCCACTTGTCTTCAACCTTTAACCTCATCCGTTCCTCCCTAGCACTATCCAGGTCAGCCTTAAGGGCTCTAGGCTTCCATTCCTGTTCAGCTATTTTCCTATCCCTTGAACATACTTCACAATACTAAAACATTTCTCGCTAATGGTTGTTTATACTCTATTTACAAAATTTACCTAGACAATAACAGTAATATTCTATTAACTACAGATCACAAGAATCGCAAATGGTATGTGTAACTCTTTATATATATGTAAGGTGGGGACTTAAGGAGAGGGGACCGGGATAAACTGAAAGAATCAGAGGTTGTAGAGAGTTTCAGAGAGACCATTAGGCAACGACTGACAAGAATGGGGAAACGAAATACAGTAGAAGAGGAATGGGTAGCTTTGAGAGCTGAAATAGTGAAGGCAGCAGAGGATCAAGTAGGTAAAAAGACGAGGGCTAGTAGAAATTCTTGGGTAACAGAAGAAATATTGAATTTAATTGATGAAAGGAGAAAATCTGAAAGTGCAATAAATGAAGCAGGCAAAAAGGAATACAAACGTCTGAAAAATGAGATCAACAGGAAGTGCAAAATGGCTAAGCAGGGATGGTTAGAAGACAAATGTAAGGATGTAGAGGCATATATCACTAGGGGTAAGATAGATAGTACCTACAGTAAAACTGAAGAGACGTTTGGCGAAAAGAGAAGCACTTGCATGAATATCAAGAGCTCAGATGGAAACCCAGTTTTAAACAAAGAAGGGAAGGCAGAAAGGTGGAAGGACTATATAGAGGGTCTATATAAGGGCAATGTACTTGAGGACAACATTATGGAAATGGAAGAGGACGTAGATGAAGATGAAATGGGAGACATGATACTGCGTGACGGAGCACTGAAAGACCTGAATCGAAACAAGGCCCCGGGAGTAGACAACATTCCATTAGAACTACTGACAGCCTTGGGAGAGCCAGTCCTGACAAAACTCTACCATCTGGTGAGGAAGATGTATGAGACAGGCGAAATAGCCGCAGACTTCAAGACGAATATAATAACTCCAATCCCAAAGAAAGCAGGTGTTGACAGACATGAAAATTACCGAACTATCAGTTTCATAAGTCACGGCTGCAAAATACTAACACGAATTCATTACAGACGAACGGAAAAACTGGTAGAAGCCGACCTCGGGGAAGATCAGTTTGGATTCTGTAGAAACGTTAGAACACGTGAGGCAATACTGATCCTTCGATTTATCTTAGAAGATAGGCTAAGGAAAGGCAAACCTACGTTTCTAGCATTTGTAGACTTAGAGAAAGTTTTTGACAATGTTGACTGGAATAATCTCTTTCAAATTCTGAAGGTGGCAGGGGTAAAATACAGGGAGCGAAAGGCTATTTACAAGTTGTACAGAAAGCAGATGGCAGTTATAAGAGTCGAGGGACATGAAAGGGAAGCAGTGATTGGGAAGGGAGTGAGACAGGGTTGTAGCCTCTCCCCGATGTTATTCAATCTGTATATTGAGCAAGCAGTAAAGGAAACAAAAGAAAAATTCGGGGTAGGTATTAAAATCCATGGAGAAGAAATAAAAACTTTGAGGTTCGCCGATGACATTGTAATTCTGTCAGAGACAGCAAAGGACGTGGAAGAGTAGTTGAACGGAATGGACAGTGTGTTGAAAGGAGGATTTAAGATGAACATGAACGAAAGCAAAACGAGGATAATGGAATGTAGTCGAATTAAATCGGCTGATGCTGAGGGAATCATATTAGGAAATGAGACAAAGTAGTAGATGAGTTTTGCTATTTGGCGAGCAAAATAACTGATGATGGTCAAAGTAGAGAGGATATAAAATGTAGGCAAGCAATGGCAAGGAAAGCGTTTCTAAAGAAGAGAAATTTGTTAACATCGAGTATAGATTTAAGTGTCAGGACATCGTTTCTGAAAGTATTTGTATGTAGTGTAGCCATGTATTGGTGAAACGTGAACGATAAGTAGTTTGGACAAGAAGAGGATAGAAGCTTTCGAAATGTGGTGCTAAGAAGAACACTGAAGATTAGATGGGTAGATCACATAACTAATGAGGAGGTATTGAACAGAATTGGGGATAAGAGAAATTTGTGGCACAACTTGACTAGAAGAAGGGAGCGGTTGGTAGGACATGTTCTGAGACATCAATGGATCACCAGTTTAGTATTGGAGGGCGGCGCGGAGGGTAAAAATCGTAGAGGGAGAGCAAGAGATGAATACACTAAGCAGAATCAGAAGGATGTAGGTTGCAGTAGGTACTGGGAGATGAAGAAGCTTGCACAGGATAGGGTAGCATGGAGAGCTGCATCAAACCAGTCTCTGGACTGAAGATATATATATATAACTCAAAACTTGTATACCGTAAAAAGTAGGCCTAAGTCTGCATATGCGCGGTATGGACTTAACGTGTTTTGAAAAGAAATAAAAGATAAAACTTAAAATCTTTAATTCCACGTGTAGTTACGTCACTACTAGATTTATGTTTATCGAAAACAACTTAAATTTTTCACTTAGTAGTTACGCAAACGTCTTAAATTTGAATGAAAACCTACGTCTAAAGTACACGGAACTGGTCCTTAGGGTATATATTTTTTCAGAGAAATACGTTGAAATAAGTGAAACCCTCAATAGATAAGATGAAATAGCTCTAATTAACTTTCTTACGCTGTAATATTAAGTTAATTTACAGCTATTACGGAATTAACCACTTACCTTCACGGGTTCAATATTCAAGAGTGTGCGGTCTGCGCCATAGAGAACGAGAGGAACGAGCAATTCTCAGAGAGGCATTATCATCCATCCGACGTGCAACTTGTGCTTCAGGGACCCCAAGGACCATTAGTAGGCGGCTCACAAAAAGGGGGCTGAGCTCACAGCTCTCCTTGAGCGGATTACTATTGACCTCTGTACACCAATAAGACCGTTTGCAGTGATGTTGGTCATATTCAGCCTGAAATCTCATTGAATGGAGTGCAGTTGATTTCAGTGATGAGTCCCACTTCGAACTGAGCCCTGATGACGAGCAAAGACGTGTCTGGGGACGCCCTGGACAGCTGTGGGATTCCAGCCTGACTGTAGCCCGCCATACAGCTCGACAGTCAGGAGTGACTGTCTGCGGTGGCATTGCTTTTCATAGCAGGACGCCTTTGGTTGTAAACCACGGCGCTCCTACACCGCAGCGATACGTAGAGCCGGCCGGAGTGGCCGAGCGTTTCTAGGCGCTTCAGTCCGGAACCGCGTGACCGCTACGGTCGCAGGTTCGAATCCTGCCTCGGGCTTGGATGTATGTGATGTCCTTAGGTTAGTTAGGTGTAAGTAGTTCTAAGTTCTAGGGGACTGATGACCTCAGATGTTAAGTCCCATAGTGCTCAGAGCCATTTGAACTAGTACGTAGACGATATTCTACACCCCGTTTTGTTGCCCTTTATGGCAAGCCATCCTAGGCTTACTTTTTAGCAGGATAACGCCCGCCCACAAACGGCGAGACATTCTATTGCTTGTCTTCGTGCTTGCCAAATTCTACCTTGGCCAGCTTCTCGGATCGATCCCAATTGAGAACGTCTGGAGTCTTATGTGCAGGGCCTACCAAACAGCTCGGATTTGGACTAGCTAACGTGCCAATTGGGCAGAATTTCGGACGATATCTCTCCAGAGGACATCCATCAGCTCAATCAATCAATGCCAAAAGGAATAACAGTTTGCATAAGGGCCGCAGGTGCAACAACGCGTTATTGACTTGCTCAACTTATGAAGCTCTTACTTTTGAGTAAATCATCCAAGTTTTCTGAAATTGTGATCATTTGTTTGTCTGTACATGTACATCACATCTATCAATTTCTGTCCCATTCGGATAATTCCTTCGTGGTATGTGGTTTTCTTGTTTTAGGATGTACATACATTTATTATTATCCACGAAAATGTGAACTGGGTGGCTCACTTTAGCTTTTCAGATAATAGGCTGTCATTGTAAAGAATAAATAAATAATAAATAAAAACTTGTCTTTGCATTTCTTCGACGAAAGTGGCACAGGCTGGGCCATTGGCCCTACGTACTGATTAAAGGGAGGAGGGTTTAGTATCCGACAGTGGTTCAGATGCCCCGCTCAGCCCGATCTGGAGGACAGTTCTCAGACGCTCGGTCTTCTTACCCTGGCAGCAGCCGGCTTCTGCATTGTGCGCCACGGCAGCCGCAGGCATGTCACGTGGGGCCATGGAAATACCGCTGTCTGACGCTTGACACTCACTTCTCGCTATTCAATGAAGCCATCAATATGCGCCACTAACAATAAGTAAAGTAATTGACTTTGCCTGTTTGACGTTTTCGAAACAGACTGCTCCGTAGACTGTTTGCGCTCGTTTACAACGATTTTGCTATGCTCTCGACTTCGTTTTCGGATAGCAGTTAACTTCGTGGACTCCGTCGTCATCGACCTCAGAAACCACTATTCTTTATGTTTCCTCAGCGGTTTCTGCGTTACCACCAGAGCGAATTAACATAAACTGTGTTCTACCTACGCAGTGTAGGATAGAAAACCGTGGTTCGACGAACTAACGGAAAGTGAACTCGTTTAGTTTGTGGCTGTACTTGCATCACTTAACGAGGAATGACAGGTGGCTGCATTCCAGTGTAACCATTGAAATGCAAGGCCGCCAGCACCATATCGAGGATGGTCCCGTGTGCCTTCGATACTTGCACGAGTTGTCTCAGAACAGCGTCAACATCAGGAACGATGTTCAGATGTTCAACAGTCAGAGGATCTCGACACTGTGGATCCTATGAATGAGCAACAAAGATATTCTAATCTTGAGTTGCGTAGAGGGCAGCTTAGGTAATGGAACTTCAAGAGTTGCTTTAAATGGTAAGTACAAAGTCTGATAAAGCCTCGAGTTCCAGAACGTAACCTTACGAGGGACTTTCACTAACAAAAGATGTAGCTCTCCTAAACTTAAAGCCATTTCAGTCTTCGTTTACCTTGTGGCTTTCTGCTCACAGCCGAACGTCAAGAAGCGCTCTTGCCTCAAGTATAAGTTGATGTACACGTCTGTAACTAGAAAATCGCAACTTAGGCGTAAATTAGAATACTGAGATGGAATGGGATGCTTTATAATAGTCAACGTGCCACCCTTGTGTGTTTTAATACGACTAACCTATTCTTCACTAAATGCATTTGCATTGTATGAAATACGGAATGTGACAACATTGGTGAGTAAATTACCCAGGAGAGAAAGTAACAAAACTGACAGGTTTATGTGTACACTTACGCAGAACCCAATCCCTGTCAGTACACATATACAAACTCCTAGAAATTTCATCTATCGCCTTTTCAACAGATGGATGTATTTCGTTAGGATTTTAAATAAGATCTTGTTAAACTATTTAAAAGAATTTGAGACAGTTCCTTACTTTTTAAAAGAGAAAGAGTCGTTTGTTACTAAGAGATGGATTAGGATTTATTGAAAAGAAACAGTTCTCGAAACGTCTCAGACTTTTTCAAGTAAAACTTGAGAGTCATTATTGGAGGTTTGATGGAGTTTTCAGCACTGTTCAGCATAGCTGCTGCGAAAGTTTTTCCTTAGAATCGGATGAATAGTTATCGAGATACGGGTTTAGTGACAGAATATGTTTACATGCATGGTCTCATAACTCCTGGTGCCCTTTTCTCGAAGAGCTTAACTACACCGTCTTCTACAAACCACAGAGATCTTCCATGAGTGACGGACGCACACTCTAATGGTGACATGAATGAACTACCTGACACTAGATTCAAAAATGGTTCAAATGGCTCTGAGCACTATGGGACTTAACATCTATGGTCATCAGTCCCCGAGAACTTAGAACTACTTAAACCTAACTAACCTAAGGACATCACACAACACCCAGCCATCACGAGGCAGAGAAAATCCCTGACCCCGCCGGGAATCGAACCCGGGAACCCGGGCGTGGGAAGCGAGAACGCTACCGCACGACCACGAGATGCGGGCACCTGACACTAGACACTGATATCAATAACACAAGAAACGCACACGAACAGACGCTACGTAAAACACGCTGCAGTACACTGTTATCAGGGGAGTGTGTGTGAACGGCAGTTGTAACGTTCTCCCGGGAAAGGTTACTTCCCCCACCACGGGCGCCGCCCGCTCTTCTGTTTGCGCACTACATAGCGAGTATGGGCTTAGGGCTGTGATACACATGGGAGTTTTTTGCTCTCAGATAGTTTGGTACTCTCAGATAGGATTTACAGAACTGTTTATATTTGGGGCGAGTTTTCGCTGATAGTTACCGTGTGATAGTTCATAACGAGTACTTACTGTAAGTGTCTGAGAGTTTTGCGAAAGCAGATGTCGCTTACACACAGCAGAATGAGAGTTTCTGTGAGAATTCTGTCGTAGTTCTGTGCGTAAAGGAAGAGGTCGCAATGGAAGAGCATCGTCCTGCAGCTGCACTTTTGGTACTTTCAGTGGCAAAGAAAAAAACGTAAACGCAGTGTTGTCAGACCTACTGCTCTTGCAGCAGAGCTATTTTTTCACCAGTTGATTTACTCTTTCTTTATCGAGATTCTCAGTAAGTTTTGGATATCCCTTCGGTGAAATCCTTATCTCACAGACTTTTATCTAATCAGCTACAAGTCCTGAGACAATTTGCTCTAAGTTTATTCTTCGCATGGATGTTATTTAAAAGCCGGCCGAAGTGGCCGTGCGGTTAACGGCGCTGCAGTCTGGAACCGCAAGACCGCTACGGTCGCAGGTTCGAATCCTGCTTCGGGCATGGATGTTTGTGATGTCCTTAGGTTAGTTCAGTGTAACTAGTTCTAAGTTCTAGGGGACTAATGACCTCAGCAGTTGAGTCCCATAGTGCTCAGAGCCATTTGAACCATTTTTTGTTATTTAAACCCTTTGCCTATCTGTTTATAATATGTGTTCAAATGGCTCTGAGCACTAAGGGACTTAACTGCTGTGGTCGTCAGTCCCCTAGAACTTAGAACTAATTAAACCTAACTAACCTAACGACGTCACACACATCCATACCCGAGGCAGGATTCGAAGCTGCGACCGTAGCGGTCGCGCGGTTCCAGACTGAAGCGCCTAGAATCGCTCGGCCACTCCAGCAGGCTATAATATGTGCCTAGGCAGTGATAACCCACACTATACTTGACTGCTATAAGCTAAACAGACTTTTATAGTACAGTATAACGACTCATAACAGTCTCAGCAGGAAACAAAATGTCCGTCATTTATTTGCATATGTTGTTGTTGTTGTTGTGGTCTTCAGTCCTGAGACTGGTTTGATGCAGCTCTCCATGCTACTCTATCCTGTGCAAGCTTCTTCATCTCCCAGTACCTACTGCAACCAACATCCTTCTGAATCTGCTTAGTGTATTCATCTCTTGGTCTCCCTCTACGATTTTTACCCTCCACGCTGCCCTCCAATGCTAAATTTGTGATCCCTTGATGCCTCAAAACATGTCCTACCAACCGATCCCTTCTTCTAGTCAAGTTGTGCCACAAACTTCTCTTCTCCCCAATCCTATTCAATACCGCCTCATTAGTTACGTGATCTACCCATCTTATCATCAGCATTCTTCTGTAGCACCACATTTCGAAAGCTTCTATTCTCTTCTTGTCCAAACTAGTTATCGTCCATGTTTCACTTCCATACAGGGCTACACTCCATACAAATACTTTCAGAAATGACTTCCTGACACTTAAATCTATACTTGATGTTAACAAATTTCTCTTCTTGAGAAACGCTTTCCTTGCCATTGCCAGTCTACATTTTATATCCTCTCTACTTCGACCATCATTAGTTATTTTACTCCCTAAATAGCAAAACTCCTTTACTACTTTAAGTGTCTCACTTCCTAGTTTAATCCCCTCAGCATCACCCGATTTAATTTGACTCCGTTCCATTATCCTCGTTTTGCTTTTGTTGATGTTCATCTTATATCCCCCTTTCAAGACACTGTCCATTCCGTTCAACTGCTCTTCCAAGTCCTTTGCTGTCTCTGACAGAATTACAATGTCATCGGCGAACCTCAAAGTTTTTACTTCTTCTCCATGAATTTTAATACCTACTCCGAATTTTTCTTTTGTTTCCTTTACTGCTTGCTCAATATACAGATTGAATAACATCGGGGAGAGGCTACAACCCTGTCTCACTCCTTTCCCAACCACTGCTTCCCTTTCATGCCCCTCGGCTCTTATAACTGCCATCTGGTTTCTGTACAAATTGTAAATAGCCTTTCGCTCCCTGTATTTTACCCCTGCCACCTTCAGAATTTGAAAGAGAGTATTCCAGTTAACGTTGTCAAAAGCATTCTCTAAGTCTACAAATGCTAGAAACGTAGGTTTGCCTTTTCTTAATCTTTCTTCTAAGATAAGTCGTAAGGTTAGTATTGCCTCACGTGTTCCAACATTGCTACGGAATCCAAACTGATCTTCCCCGAGGTCCGCTTCTACCAGTTTTTCCATTCGTCTGTAAAGAATTCGCGTTAGTATTTTGCAGCTGTGACTAATTAAACTGATAGTTCGGTAATTTTCACATCTGTCAACACCTGCTTTCTTTGGTATTGGAATTATTATATTCTTCTTGAAGTCTGTGGGTATTTCGCCTGTCTCATACATCTTGCTCACCAGATGGTAGAGTTTTGTCATGACTGGCTCTCCCAAGGCCATCAGTAGTTCTAATGGAATGTTGTCTACTCCCGGGGCCTTGTTTCGACTCAGGTCTTTCAGTGCTCTGTCAAACTCTTCACGCAGTATCTTCTCTCCCATTTCATCTTCATCTACATCCTCTTCCATTTCCATAATATTGTCCTCAAGTATATCGCCCTTGTATAAACCCTCTATATACTCCTTCCACCTTTCTGCCTTCCCTTCTTTGCTTAGAACTGGGTTTCCATCAAACCTCTTGATATTCATGCAAGTGGTTCTCCTTTCTCCAAAGGTCTCTTTAATTCTCCTGTAGGCAGTATCTATCTTACCCCTAGTGAGATAAGCCTCTACATCCTTACATTTGTACTCTAGCCATCCCTGCTTATCCATTTTGCACTTCCTGTCAATCTCATTTTTGAGACGTTTGTATTCCTTTTTGCCTGCTTCATTTACTGCATTTTTGTATTTTCTCCTCTCATCAATTAAATTCAATATTTGTTCTGTTATCCAAGGGTTTCTACTAGCCCTCGTCCTTTTACCTATTTGATCCTCTGCTGCCTTCACTATTTCATCCCTCAAAGCTACCCATTCTTCTTCTACTGTATTCCTTTCCCCCATTCCTGTCAATTGTTCCCTTATGCTCTCCCTGAAACTCTGTACAACCTCAGGTTCTTTCAGTTTATCCAGGTCCCATCTCCTTAAATTTCCACCTTTTTGCAGTTTCTTCAGTTTTAGTCTACAGTTCATAACCAATAGATTGTGGTCAGAGTCCACATCTGCTCCTGGAAATGTCTTACAATTTAAAACCTGGTTCCTAAATCTCTGTCTTACCATTATATAATCTATCTGATACCTATTAGTATCTCCAGGATTCTTCCAGGTATACAACCTTCTTTTATGATTCTTGAACCAAGTGTTAGCTATGATTAAGTTAAGCTCTGTGCAAAATTCTACTAGGCGGCTTCCTCTTTCATTTCTTCCCCCCAATCCATATTCACCTACTACGTTTCCTTCTCTCCCTTTTCCTACTGACGAATTCCAGTCACCCATGACTATTAAATTTTCGTCTCCCTTCACTGCCTGAATAATTTCTTTTATCTCGTCATACATTTCATCAATTTCTTCATCATCTGCAGAGCTAGTTGGCATATAAACTTGTACTACTGTAGTAGGCATGGGCTTTGTGTCTATCTTGGCCACAATAATGCGTTCACTATGCTGTTTGTAGTAGCTAACCCGCACTCCTATTTTTTTTTATTCATTATTAAACCTACTCCTGCATTACCCCTATTTGATTTTGTATTTATAACCCTGTAATCACCTGACCAAAAGTCTTGTTCCTCCTGCCACCGAACTTCACTAATTCCCACTATATCTAACTTTAACCTATCCATTTCCCTTTTTAAATTTTCTAACCTTCCTGCCCGATTAAGGGATCTGACATTCCACTCTCCGATCCGTAGAATGCCAGTTTTCTTTCTCCTGATAAGGACGTCCTCTTGAGTAGTCCCCGCCCGGAGATCCGAATGGGGGACTATTTTACCTCCGGAATATTTTACCCAAGAGGACGCCATCATCATTTAATCATACAGTAAAGCTGCATGTCCTCGGGAAAAATTACGGCTGTAGTTTCCCCTTGCTTTCAGCCGTTCGCAGTACCAGCACAGCAAGGCCGTTTTGGTTAATGTTTCAAGGCCAGATCAGTCAATCATCCAGACTGTTGCCCCTGCAACTACTGAAAAGGCTGCTGCCCCTCTTCAGGAACCACATGTTTGTCTGGCCTCTCAACAGATACCCCTCCGTTGTGGTTGCACCTACGGTACGGCCATCTGTATCGCTGAGGCACGCAAGCCTCCCCACCAACGGCAAGGTCCATGGTTCATGGGGGAAGTATTTGCATATAATGTCGTCAAAATAAGTCTGCAATAGCTCCTTCGTTATTCGTTCCAAGAAAGTACAACTGTTCACATGCTCTCTGTATTTTCGTACCTAAAATTTTGTGATAATCTGAGGTAACAATGTCTGAAATGCCTGCAAAACTATGGTATCAACTGTTTTGAGTTACTGGTATGGTATGCGTCAAAGGTTGGAAAACGTAGCCGCGCGGAGTGGCCGCGCGGTTAGAGGCCGCATGTCATAACTTGCAGGGCCCCTCCCGCCGGAGGTTGGAGTCCTCCCTCGAGCATGTGTGTGTGTGTGTGTGTGTGTGGTTCTTAGCGTAAGTTAGTTTAAGTAGTGTGTAAGTCTAGGGACCGATGACCTCAGCAGTTTTGTCCCTTAGGACTTCACACACATTTTCACTTTTTTTTTTTAACGTAAATGATGTAACCGGTTATCGCAGTGCGTACTGCTAAAAGTTATTGGTTTACTGCATTGAAGTTAAGATACCTCAGTTCGCTGATAGCCGTGTGCGTGGCATATATTTCTAGCCCTACAGTTAGTGTGCAAAGCTAGGAAATACTTTGTTCTCGTGAAAGTTAAATGCGTAAATGACAAAACCCGGAGCTCGAAAAAATTAAGAACTTTCAGAACTACAAAAGTGAGTGGGGAAGTGAAGCTACATTAAAGTTTTGGCTATAACGTGCTAAAAAGGGCAATAATTTTAGATACATTGCTTGTGAAACCATTGTGATAATTTCCTAATTCAGTGCGTGGTTTGTGTACCTATTATGTTTATTAACGTATAATAATGGAGTATTACCATGGAGAATAGGCTGTCTAGTATCTACTGCTATCTCCTGCTTTTTAGATTTTCTTTCTCCTGATTTCGAGACTGCTGCATCTGGCAAGATTGCGTGAACGACCGTGTTAATCTTGGATAAGACAGTCGATTTGGTGGCGGGATAATTTTGGAACATCCAAGATTCTCATTGTCTATAGCTTTTGATGGCGAAATCCACAACAGTATAGAAATTTTACGAGAATGACAGCGATGGAGATGGTAGAAATGCTTCTTATAATCGGACCCAAAATTGTCAATCTGGATACTGTTAGGCGTAAATCCTTTAGTGTTAAAAACTGACTGCTTGTGACACTAATATTTCTAGCATGAGTTAGGTTTTTTTTAATGTTTGATAAAGGAACAAATACGAGACAGGCCATACGGCTATATTACTTGCAGTCAAATGTCAGATTTCCGAGTTCGAAAACGATTACTTTCAAATAGAACTTCACTTGTTCTTGTATGTTAATCAATCTATGTTATTAAACTACTTCGTCTGATTCCTTGAGCTGTGGATGTTCTAGTAAATTTCATCTGTGGAGATGTTAAAAGCCAACAAACTCTCAGTTCCTGTAGTCCAGTACCTGTACATACTACAAAACCGGTCTCTCCTAGTTCAAACTAATTAAATGCACAACTTCGTCCTCAGTCCACTTCCTGGCAGCTTTCTTCATTACATTTTTGACGTCACATCGCTGATGTTCACTCACTGTGAGTACCCATCGTGACAAGTCTCAGCTGTTTCCACACTTTTATACAGGATCTCGTAGCAGTCCCGTGGGATAGTGGTTAGCGAGCTAGGTGTAGATTCATATTTTCATATAAACGTGGAATCACATCTAATCAGTGACAATTTTTTTTTATTTTCGTTTGTTAATTCTACATAAGATGTCTACGATGCAGTTTCATGTTATTTGCTGCGTAATTCTAGTACTTTCGAATCATGCTAACTGCTCGCGGTGTTCGTTTAGGACGTAAAATGTTCGATTCTCACAAACACTCCACGGCCACATATCATTGCTCAAAGCAAGCAATTTTATTTAATGTGTGTGTGAGTACGGCAAAATATGTTACCCAGATGTGAAAGTGTACGAACTGTGAAATACGACACAAATCTGTGCTGTGATGCCGTATGGCCGCTCAGCCTCTCCGAGTACTCTAAGCTCTTCCGACAATGCCAGTATATATTCTATTGTCTGAGAGCTACGGCAAGCAGCTATCGAGAGATGGAGGTTGCCGTCGACACGGGAGGTCTAAACTCTCGGAGCGCGTCCATCTGAGATCTTACACATTCTCGGATACTGCCGGTGAGCTGTTCTCGGCACTGTTTACACGACACGTAGTATTGACAAAAGCTCTCTGAGAGTCAAAATCTATCACATGTTGACAAGACCTACCCACTGTCGAGCCCAGGTTACCGCAGGCTCTCGGGCAGTCCTTATGAGACCCATGGTAGGCATACCGCGTCTAACGGGTTACCGCCGGTGGCGCTTAATGGTGCATCTACAACACCTCTCCGCTGCCAGTGTACACTCGACTCGTTACACTCAAATGTTGAAATGGATTCGCCACTAACCATTTAAGGTGTAACCGCCGTGGATTTAGGCTAGGCGCGCATGACCAATATTTGGTCAACCAACTTTACTTGAGCGATAACGGAAGTCACTGAACTTTCGCAAATTGGGCTAGAACTGTTCACACGCGTGACGGTTTATGGACTTATCGGGTGCAAAACGCGGACAGTAGCAAAGACAGAAATGAAACTATCAGAAATCTTCGAAGTATGATGTTGCACAAGGTTATCAAAGGTATGGTGGACTGAACGAGAAAGGAATTTCTTGGAATGAATGAACGAAAAAGAAATTAATAACGACCAAAATTAAGTGAACAAACAGAATGGTGGTGCACTCGTTACAACGTACTATAGTCGAAGGAATGGCATAGAGAAAGGAGACTATGGACAGGTCTAGGTACAAGCAGTGGCAGACCTAGGTATACGTAGGGGCAGACCTAAGTATAAGTACACCAGACACGTTGACGATGAAATGGCACGCTGCAGATACGGGAATGACAAACCGCAACACACCAACCTCAGAATTAGGGACCAAAACACACAGATTTATGACAAAAATAGGTTTTAAAATAAACTGAGACGCAAGAAATGTAGGATAAAATATTAGGTAAATTCATTAATAAGTGCAAGATCATTTCAGTGGGTCTTATGAAAGATTGAGATCACATCCGAGAAAATTTTGGACCTACACCAGAACGTGAAGCACGCTTTGATACTTTACTTGAAAGTATTTAACCTCATACTACGGATCAGAATGGCGTTCGCGATAGAACTTCAAGAATTAAAGACATTTACTTATCTTAATTAAGTACATTAATGAAATGAAACTTGGTGTCCATTCTAGGAAGGTAAATTTTATTTGTTTGAAATCTGGAACATAAGTCAACAACATCGACACATCGATTTCCTTTACTTTACGTCTATGGTCACAATTTTTTTTTTCCCTTCTGACTACCGGTTTCGGTCTGTAATGACCAATTTCAGATCTGTTTCATAAAAGCATGCCTACTCATTGCTCTCAAGGGTTCTTTTCAAGGAATGCAATTCAATCGGCTGACTAAAAACAAGAAGCAACACATGCGTGGCGAAAAAGCATACGTGACCCCTTCGGAGGGTGACGAACGGTCGATAATTTCATATCCTGCTACAGATATTGATTTTTCCAACGTCCATTCGCGTACTTCTATGTAACGTGATTGTCGTAATGAAACGATTCTGTGATCGGACGACCAGAAAAATATCTCGAAAGGATTCCACCTTATGCAAGATACCGTTTTATATGATAGGATGAAGGCTTCCACGACCGGATGACATTGCTGGTGGTAAATCTTTCGGGGTATAAGGTCGTGGTCCACGAAACTCTTCTGTTCCTAACGTTTCGTCCAGAACCTCGCTGGACATCTTCAGAAGCGTTGCTTCTCCGTCGAGTCTTGCCGTCGGCAAGACTGAACGAAGGAGCAACGCTTCTGAAGATGTCCCGGAGGTTCTGGACGAAACGTTAGGAACAGAAGAGTTTCGTAGACCACGACCATATTCCCCGAAAGGTTTACCAGCAGCAACACCGTTTTATAGTTTTGTTTTACGCAGATACGTTTCAGCAATTTACTTACTATCTTCAGTGAGCATTAATTATTATTTTCTTTCTGAAAAATTATTTTTACACGTTAATTTCTTGTATAGGTTACATAATTTTTGGTTCAAACGTCTTTAGATTTGCAAAACTGCAATCATTGGGTGTCAAATATCTGATATTGATCTACACACAGTGTAGAGTTGAGATAAATGTCACTGAGTTGAAGCATTGTATGTTGTTCATTTACGGTATGTTGAAGGTATCAGTTTTATGTTAAATTTGGAAATAATAACGGCTATACATGTATTTGTTTACATACCTTATAACTTGTGTGTGATGAAAGCTTTCTACCATTCTTTTTACAGCCTTTCATCTGCAAACAACGTAACGTTTTTATTTTGTGTTTCTCGTTTATTTGCAGCTAAGAATCGTGATGTACAGATTGAGATTTTTATCTTGGGACAACGAAATATCTCAAAAACTACGCATCGGATTAAAATACGGGAAAATATATGTTCAATATTTTTCAAAAATGCTATCTGGCGACATCAATGGTGACAACTTCATGTGATGGGGCTGTGTTCATTAAACAGCAACATCCCATTTTTATTGTAGAATCGGAATCTACAGGGAAAATACATAACTTTTGTATGAAACGCTCCAAAACGGTATTATCCTGAGAAAAATGCAATGAATCAAAAAACATAAAAAACAGATATGTGTGGCAACGACTCAAAGTTTTGCAGTTTTCTCCATGTAGCTATTCTGAAACATTCATTCACTCATTATTTGAGTTGATCTCATTGCGTAGACGTCGTACCTCATTTCTTAAATATGTTCCTTCATAACCTGACTGCGTTATTAGTTAGAATGTAGGTTGTATCGAGAGAAGAGAAAACTGAAATGGTCTGTATTTCTGGATTTTTATTTTATCATATGGCTAGGGCCCCCCGTCGGGCAGACCGTTCGCCGGGTGCCGGTCTTTCAGTTTGACGCCACTTCGGCGACCTGCAGTCGATGAGGATGATAGGATGATGTTGATGATGACAGCACAAAACCCAGTCCCTGGACGGAGAAAATTCCCCGACTCAGCCGGGAATCGATGCCGGGCCCAGAGGATTGACAATCCGTCACGCTGACCATTTTTTTTTTTTTCGCACGGTTCCGGACTGCGCGCCGTTTTTTTCTTATTTATTGAATAAACGTAGAGTACACACACACACACACACACACACACACACACACACATATATATATATATATATATATATATATATATATATATATATATATATATACAAAGCAAAAGTTCTTCAAGGTACTAGTTAAACATATACAAATGAGTGTTAGGTAAACAAATTATTAGAAAAACAGTAAACACAACAAAATATAACATATCCTGTTTTCCTTGTTTTTTTTTTTTTTTTTTTTTTTAGTGAACAAACTAAAAGTACATATATATTTAGTATGCAAGAGTTCTTCAAGGTACCATTGAAACATATACAAATGACTGTTAGTTAAACAAAAAAAATATTGAAATGAAAACCATTAAATACAACAAAATATAACATATTCCGTCATCTTCCATTTTTTTAAGTTTGTTTTTGTTTTTGGTCGATGCATGAGAACGTGGATAAGGGTGTTGCATCATGTGACAGGTAGGCATGGTACACCCCAACTCTGTGGGGGGTCAAGGAAGACGCTGCGGAGAAAACCGGCAAAAGTTTGTCGGTAAGATGGTTTTCGGGTGAGGGTGCTATGCGCGGTCACAACTTTGTACCAGAAGTCAAGGACTGTATGCGGACCACTCTGAAAGAGGTACTCTAAAGCCTGTCCTCGAAACCAGATTAGGGTATGGTGCTTAGCAAGAGGGTAGTGAAATGTCTGGGGCAACAACAGGAAATCCGGGGTTACCGTCGTTGGCGGGGCACGTAGGTAAAAGCCCACGATTCGTTGGATGAGGAGCCATACGTTTTGTTTCAGGGGGCACGTAAGACGGTGCTCGTCGGTGTCTTCGAGCTGACAGTCAGGGCAGAGTGGGGATGTGGCCAGTCCTATGCGATAAAGTCGGCTATTAGTCGGGAATTTCCCATAGACTAAAACATACCAGAGTGCAGACACAGACGACGGTAAAAAGG
This sequence comes from Schistocerca nitens, assembly GCF_023898315.1. Lineage (NCBI taxonomy): Eukaryota > Metazoa > Arthropoda > Insecta > Orthoptera > Acrididae > Schistocerca > Schistocerca nitens. The sequence continues at coordinate 526,141,395 of NC_064621.1, read as the reverse complement.
GTGCATGCACACACCCCCAAACCGTGCGCCAGTTAATGTCAGGATGCTGTAGCACCATGCGGTCGCAAGGGTTGGACAGCATAAACAAACGGTAATAATCTTTTGTACGGTGAGGACGGGTGACTGGAAGATCGGCCCGAACGTAGCTGAGTTCTATGAAACAATTGGCGACGTGGTACAATAATGGAGAAATAGGTGCCACATTGATCGGTGGATCGAGAGAAGCTGGTCGGAGGATATCTAAGAGACTGCGTGTTAAGGACGGGACCGGCCCCTGCCAGTGCCGCAACAGAGTGTGGACAAAGAGTGCAGAAGATCGTGCCCGCACGTTGACGAGTCCGAGGCCACCTTTTGCAGGAGGCAGTGTTAGAGTGTTGTAGCGGACTTTGAAAAGTGCCCCTGCTGACACGAAATATCCAAAGGCTGATTGGATGCGGCGGCCAAGGAGTAACGGCATTGGGAGGATCTGGGCGACGTGTACCAGTTTAGGGGCGACATACATGTTGACATAGGACACACGTTGGAGTTGGTTTAAGTTACGGTGCACTTGAACGCGGACATGGTGCCGAATCGACTGCAAAAGCCGCCGGTAAGCCAGGGCCACTGTGCGGTGTGTGGAGCTCGTAAATTCGATACCCAAGTAACGAAGGGTGGCACCGACTGGGAGTGGGGTCGGCACCATAGCCGGGAGGCCGCGCCCAATGTGCATCATAGTCGATTTACGGACGTTAAGAATGCTACCAGAAAGACGTCCATACTGGTGGATCCATTGGATGGCGTCATTGAGTTCCGTGGAGGAGCGGGTGAGAAAGAGGAACCATTCAGCTACCGGGTGCGGACAACATATTTCTGGAGAAAGTGGCATGAATGTCGATAGTACTGTCTACGTTTTCCAAATAGGGTACGATCAGTTGCTGCTTTTTGTCGGGTCGTTCTCCACCGAGGAGACGGAACAGGTCGCTGAACAATAGTTGCTGTAGAGAATTATGAAACTGCGATAGTAGTTGTTGTGAGCCATTACCTTCATATAAGCACTCAGCAATTAAGTCGTGAATCGGGAATTAGTCAGACTATAGTTTGCCAAATTTTGGAACGTTGAAAATTTCATCTGTTTCATATTTCCCTCCATCAGGAACTTCATGGCAGTAATATCCAGAACCGGAAATCGTTTTTTCAGTGACTGCTTCAGAAAATATACAGAGACCCCAATTTTTTGTAAATGTTTGGTGTAGAATAACTGACAAATTCATTAGTTCATTCTTTGTCGATTACACCTTATATGGTAAATATCGAACATTCTTGAAGAACGATGTTACAGTACTGTTTGAGGACCGGTCCTTGGACTTGCGACAAACAGTATGGTTTCAACATGATGGTTGCCAGCAAATTATTCTGTAGCAGCCTGGGAAATATTAGATCTCTTGTACAATCGTCGGCGGACCTTAAAAGGCCGACCACTGCCTTGGTCTGCAAGATCGTCAGATCTTACTTGACATGAATTTCGTTTGTGGGGTTACTCGAAGAGTGATGTTTATAATGAAGTGCTAGCAACGCTCGATGACACGACTCACCGTATCACCAATACACGTCAAAAGATTATCTGGGAAGCACTTCTCAATAGTGTCAAATCATTCTCTGTCTGCATAAGTAATTACATCGAACTGCCGCCGACGTTTATGAGCACTTACTGTAAAATAATTCTTACAATTAAGCACCCCGTTCGTGAGCGGTGAGAGGATACGCCTCAAACGAGCACCCTGCCAGTGAGAGGTGAGGAGACACACCTCAGACAAGCTTTGGTTCAAATGGCTCTAAGCACTATGGGACTTAACATCTGAGGTCATCATTCCCCTAGACCTATAACTGTTGTTGTTGTTGTTGTGGTCTTCAGTCCAGAGACTGGTTTGATGCAGCTCTCCGTGCTACTCTATCCTGTGCAAGCTTCTTCATCTCCAAGTACCTACTACAACCTAAATCCTTCTGAATCTGTTTAGTGTATTCATCTCTTGGTCTCCCTCTACGAGTTTTAACCTCCACGCTGCTCTCCAATACTAAATTGGTGATCCCTTGATGCCTCAGAATATGCCCTACGAGCCGACCCCTTCCACTAGTCAAGTTGTGCCACAAATTTCTCTTCTCCCCAGTTCTACTCAATACCGCCTCATTAGTTATGTGATCTACCCATCTAAGCTTAAGCATTCTTCTGTAACACCACATTTCGAAAGCTTCTATTCTCTTCTTGTCTAAACTATTTATCGTCAACGTTTCACTTCCATACATGGCTACACTCCATACAAATACTTTCAGAAAAGACTTCTTGATACTTAAATCTATAGTCGATGTCAACAAATTTCTCTTCTTCAGAAACGCTTTCCTTGCCAATGACAGTCTTTATTTTATATCCTCTCTATCTCGACCATCATCAGTTATTTTGCTCCCCAAGTAGCAAAACTCCTTTACTACTTTAAGTGTCTCATTTCCTAATCTAATTCCGGCAGCATCACCCGATTTAATTCGACTACATTGCATTATCATCGTTTTTCTTTTGTTGATGTTCATCTTATATCCTCCTTTCAAGACACTGTCCATTCCGTTCAACTGCTCTTCCAGGACCTTTGCTGTCTCTGACAGAATTACAATGTCGTCGGCGAACCTCAAAGTTTTTATTCCTTCTGCATGGATTTTAATTCCTACTCCGAATTTTTCTTTTGTTTCCTTTACTGCTTGTTCAATATACAGATTGAATAACATCGAGGATAGCCTACAACTCTCTCTAAAGCTGCATGCCCTCGGGAAAAATTACGTCCGTAGTTTCCCCTTGCTTTCAGCCGTTCGCAGTACCAGAGCCTTTCGCTGCCTGTATTTTACCCCTGCCACACTCAGAATTTGAAAACTACTTAAACCTAACTAACCTAAGGACATCACACACATCCATGCCCGAGACACGATTCGAACCTGAGACCGTAGCAGCCGCGCTTTCCGGACTGAAGCGCCTAGAACCGCTCTACCACAGCGGCCAGCAGACAAGCTTTCGTCACACTTAATGAACACGTCTGGATTTAATTATTTATCCAATACATTTTTCTCGAGATAATATCGGTTTGGAACACAATTTCGTTATTTGTCGATTACAGCGCCATCTATCGCGCCATGACAAAGATGTTTCATATGAATGTTACTTTTTTCCCCCGTACAATCAGATTCTACAATAAAAATAGAATGTTCCTTTTAAAGATTTCAATGTTGCCCCCACTCCAACCCCCTGAGGGGTGGGACAGGGGGGCTCTCCGTTGGTATCACCGGATAGCACATTTTAAAATACTGACTATGTATTTTTTCGATTTTTAATCAGGTGCGTATTTTTTGAGATATTTCATTGCCTCAAGACAAAAAATGCACTTGTTTTGCACTTTTGACTTCCGCGCTGCATACATACAGGAACGCACCAGCGATTGGTACAACGAGTGGAATTCTTCTCCAGAATGAGACCGTCACGACTGTAGCAGACGTTAATTCCGTACCGGACTCAACTGCAAGCCTCTTAGAACGACAGGCGCGGGCCTAGCCGTTACCTGTTCGGTGTCAGAGGCACCAGCTGTTGAAGAATGGGAATGAAAGCAGGGAGCCCTTACCGTGGCTAAAGCACGGCAGGCGTGCAGACAGCACAGGCAAGACCTGCTCTGCAGAACCTGGCCGCTCTCTCCTCAGACAGCGCCCGAGCCCCGGCGCGCCTTTGCTCTTTGCACGGAGCGAGCTTTCACTATCGCACGGCTGTGAGGTCACGGCTGCCTGCTGTCGTAACACCGGCGTTACTCTGGTCCTGCGGCGTGCTCGTTCCAGCGCACAGAGCGCGTAGTTTCGCGTCTTCTCCAAGCGCGAAAACTGGCTCCCATCGATCCGTACGGACAGTCTAGTCGTTCATTTACACCCATGTTAAAATAAAGAGACACTGGAAAATATGGAGGTACCAGATTCTACACTACTGGCCATTAAAATTGCTACACCAAGAAGAAATACAGATGATAAACGGGTATTCTTTGGACAAATATTTTATACTAGAACTGACATGTGATTACATTTTCACGCAGTTTGGGTGCATACATCCTGAGAAATCAGTACCCAGAACAACCACCTCTGGCTGTAATAGCGGCCTTGATACGCCTGGGCATTGCGTCAAACAGAGCTTGGATGGCGTGTATAGGTACAGCTGCCCATGCAGCTTCAACACGATACCACAGTTCATCAAGAGTAGTGACAGGCGTATTGTGACGAGCCAGTTGCTCGGCCACCATTGACCAGACGTTTTCAGTTGGTGAGAGATCTGGGGAATGTGCTGGTCAGGGCAGCAGTCGAACATTTTCTGTATCCAGAAAGGCCCGTACAGTACCTGCAACATGCAGTCGTGCAATATCCCGCTAAAATGTAGGGTTTCGCAGGGATCGAATGAAGGGTAGAGCCACGGGTCGTAACACATCTGAAATGTAGCGTCCACTGTTCAAAGTGCCGTCAATGCGAACAAGAGATGACCGAGACGTGTAACCAATGGCACCCCATACCATCACGCTGGGTGATACGCCAGTATGGCGATGACGAATACACGCTTCCAATGTGCGTTCACCGCGATGTCGCCAAACACGGATCCGACCATCATGATGCTGTAAACAGAACCTGGATTCATCCGAAAAAATGACGTTTTGCCGTTCGTGCACCCAGGTTCGTCGTTGAGTACACCATCGCAGGCACTCCTGTCTGTGATGCAGCGTCAAGGTTAACCGCAGCCATGGTCTCCGAGCTGATAGTCCATGCTGCTGCAAACGTCGTCGAACTGTTCGTGCAAATGGTTGTTGTCTTGCAAACGTCGCAATCTGTTGACTCAGGGATCGAGACGTGGTTGCACGATCCGTTACAGCCAAGCGGATAAGGTGCCTGTCATCTCGACTGCTAGTGATACGAGGCCGTTGGGATCCAGCACGGCGTTTCCTATTGCCCTCCTGAACCCACCGATTCCATATTCTGCTAACAGTCGTTGGATTTCGACCAACGCGAGCAGCAATGTCGCGATACGATAAATCGCAATTGCGATAGGCTACAATCCGACTTTGATAAAAGTCGGAAACGTGATGGTACGCATTTGTCCTTCTTACACGAGGCATCACAACAACGTTTCACCAGGCAACACCGGTCAACTTCTATTTGTGTATGAGAAATAGGTTGGAAACTTTCCTCATGTCAGCACGTTGTAGGTGTCGCCACCGGCGCCGACCTTGTGTGAATGCTTTGAAAAGCTAATAATTTGCATATCACAGCATCTTCTTCCTGTCGGTTAAATTTCGCGTCTGTAGCACGTCATTTTCGTGGTGTAGCAAATTTAATGGCCAGTGGTGTATAATGTACTGGCACACACACTGTATCACTGGATAGAGAGTATAAAAAATTAACCTGCTGTGCTCAAAAACGACTGCCTCTTAAAACAGCGGCCACACATGAATAAACCACAGTAATACCCTACAAAGAATACAGTCGCTCTCTGTTCCTTTCACACAAATTGCCTCTTTCCTTCTTAAACACAATCATTTATGCGCTCTCACTCTCATTCTTTCTTTCTCATTCACTCACTGACACATTCGCTCTCTCTCCCCCCTCTCTCCCTATCACTCTCTCTCCCCCCTCTCTCCCTATGACTCTCTCTCCCCCCTCTCTCCCTATCACTCTCTCTTCCCCCCTCTCTCCCTATCACTCTCTCTCCCCCCTCTCTCCCTATCACTCTCTCCCCCCTCTCTCCCTCTCTCTCTCACTCACTCTCTCTCTCACTCACTCTCTCTCTCACTCTCCCTCTCTCTCACTCACTCTCTCCCTCACACACACACACACACACATACACACACACACACACACACACACACATGTTGACTCTGTGATAATGTTGCAAACTTTAAGAAATTCGGAGAAGCGTAACTATTTCAATTTGAGGAAAGATACTCTGGTCCGGAAACGACTGATTCGAAAATTGCAAGTGAAAATCGTTATGATACCTCTGACAGTGGAATACATATACCGTTACTGTTGTTGCTAAGATTCTATGGCAGCTAACTGTCATAGATGATAGTGTGGATCAAAACAAGTGCAAACCGTCCAGTAAATATGGGCTGTAAAATGTATACCTTAAGTAGTATGGGCAGTTGTTCAGCTTCAGTACAGTGAAAAACATCTCTTCTGCAGAACAAGTGCCCATAGCTTGAGGTATGTAATTTTAAGCCGATATTTACTGGAGATATTTTTCTTGCTTTTGTCCATACTACCTCCTCGAAAAATACGAGTATGTAAACCAAAGAGCTTTCAGCAGAAGAGATGTGTTTCACAGTATCCAACATCAACAATAGCACATAGCTCTTAAGGAATGCATTGTAGATCTTACGTTTATTGGGCATTTTTTCATGTTCTGTCCCATACTACCACTCCTGACAGGTGTCTCGCTACAGGCTTAGCAACAACAGCACTGGTGCAAATATTCCACTGTCAGAAATAGCAGAACGATTTCGCTTCTATATTTCGACTCGGTGGTTTCGGAGCAGTGGCTCTAAGCACTATGAGACTTAACATCTGAGGTCATCAGTCCCCTGGACTTAGAACTACTTTAACTAACCTAAGGACATCACACACATCCGTGCCCGAGGTAGGATTCGAACCTGCGACCGTAGCAGTAGCGCGGTTCCGGACCGAAGCGCCTAGAACCGCTCGGTCACAGCGGCCGGCTTCGGAGCAGTGTCCCTTATCTCAAATTGATACATTTATACTTCTCTATTATCCGTGAAAGTTTGTAATATCATCGCAGAATCTGCCTGTGTATATACAACAATATTATGAAAAGGATAGATTGCTTCTCACTTCAGAGAGGGGGAGTTGAGTCACAGACAGGAAGAATGAAAAGAGTTCTAAACATTTAAGCTCTTCGACGAAAAAGTCCTACCTTGGGTGTAGAAAATACTTAACGAAGGACGGAACTCTCTCTCTCTTTCTCTGTCTCTCTCTCTCTCTCTCTCTCACACACACACACACACACACACACACAGACACGACCCATGTCTCCAGTCACTGTGGTTGTGATGAAATGTTGTTTAGCTAACCAGGAGGACATTAAACAGCATCATTGCGTTTCTCTTAACTTTGTTCCCTACTGAGATATGAAAAGCTGTGCGTATTTTTTAAATAGCACCCTGTATTTTTTATTCGGTAATCCACTTCCTCTTCTCAAGACCAGTTCAAAAACGTATCACAGCGTACCATTCACGTAAACATGTCGTTATTAAAAACGTTACACAAAGCTAACTCTGACCCTCCTTTACCAGTACACACTGCAACAACTTAGGGCAATGTAACTCGTCCACTTGCTGAAGCTGACAGTAAACAAATGGAAGCCTAAGGGAAATGCACACCGGTCATTCAGTCAACCGTCTTCAGTTGAAGTTTTGTGTAAGTACAATGCACACCAACGAAGAGAAGGGAGAATTGCTACTCATCTATGGCGAATGTAAGTTGGTAAAACAGTAACTACAATAAAATATTCTTATTTACAATGTTATGGTCAAGAATACTTAATCTTTTCGTAGATGATACCATTCTGTTTGCTAAATGCTTACATAAAATCCTGGTATTCTACTGTCTGATAGAAGTCAAGAGGGTACAACGTAATATCGGAATACAATTCTTCAGGCTTTCCCGGCGTGGCGTTGTCATGTTGATTAATCGAGTTTCTGCCGGTTATTCGCGTCTTTCCTGCACGATATTTCAACTACGTGACTCGCAGTCTTCTTCAGGTTCAGTCCGATACTCAGCGGACAGCACCTGAAGAAGACTGCAAGCCACGTAGTTGAAATATCGTGCAGGAAAGACGCGAATAACCGGCAGAAACCCAATTAATCAACATAATATCGGAATGCTCATTACAAAGGTTGCATCTTCCCATAACTCAGTGAAGATTAAATAAGTATGTGATATACGGGGAAGTCCATTGATCGTGACAGGGCCAAATATCTCACGAAATGAGCGTCAAACGAAAGAGCTACAAAGAACGAAACTTGTATAGCTTGAAGGGGGAAACCAGATGGCGCTATAGTTGTCCCGCTACATGGCGCTGCCATAGGTCAAACGGATATCAACTGCGTTTTTTTAAAGTAGGAACCCCCATTTTTCATTACATATTCGTGCAGTACGTGAAGAAACATGAATGTTTTAGTTAGACACTTTTTTCACTTTGTGATAGATGGCGCTGTAATAGTCACAAACATATGGCTCACAATTTTAGACGAACTGTTGGTAACAGGTAGGCTTTTTAAATTAAAATACAGATCGTAGGTACGTTTGAACATTTTATTTCTGTTGTTCCAATGCGATACATGTACCTTTGTGAACTTATCATTTCTGAGAACGAATGCTCTTACAGCGTGTTTACCTGTAAATACCACATTAATGCAATAAACGCTCAAAATGATGTCCGTCAACCTCAACGCATTTGGCAATACATGTAACGACGTTCCTCTCAACAGCGAGTAGTTAGCCTTCTGTAATGTTCGCATAGGCATTGACAATACGCTGACGCATGTTGTCAGGCGTTGTCGGTGGACCACGATGGCAAATATCCTTCAACTTTCCCCACAAAAAGAAATTCGGGGACGTCAGATCCGGAGAACGTGCGGGCCACGGTATGGTGCTTCGACGACCAATCCACCCGTCATGAAATATGCTATTCAATACCGCTTCAACCGCGTGCGAGCTATGTGCCGGACATCCATCATGTTGGAAGTACATCGCCATTCTGTCATGCAGTGAAACAACTTGTAGTAACATCGGTAGAACATTACGCAAGAAATCAGCATACATTGCACCATTTAGATTGCCATCGATAAAATAGGGGGCAATTCTCTTTCCTCCCATAATGTCGCACCATTCACTAACCCGCCAAGGTCGCTGGTGTTCCACTTGTCGCAGCCATCGTGGATTTTCCGTTGCCCAACAGGGCATATTATGCCGGTTTACGTTACCGCTGTTGGTGAATGACGCTTCGTCGCTAAATAGAACGCGTACAAAAAATCTGTCACCGTCCCATAATTTCTCTTGTGGCCAGTGGCAGAACTGTATACGACATTCAAAGTCGTCGCCATGCAATTCCTGGTGCACAGAAATATTGTACGAGTACAATCGATGTTGATGTAGCATTCTCAACGCCGACGTTTTTGAGATTCCCGATTCTCGCGCAATTTGTCTGCTACTTATGTGCGGATTAGCCGCGACAGCAGCTAAAACACCTACTTGGGCATCATCATTTGTTGCAGGTCCTGGTTGACGTTTCACATGTGGGTGAACGCTTCCTGTTTCCTTAAATAACGTAACTATCCGGCGAACGGTCCGGACACTTGGATGATGTCGTCCAGGATACCGAGCAGCATACATAGCACACGCCCTTTGGGCATTTTGATCACAATAGTCATACATCAACACGATATCGACCTTTTTCCGCAATTGTTAATCGGTCCATTTTAACAAGGGTAATGTATCACGAAGCAAGTACCGTCCGCACTGGCGGGAAGTTACGTGATACCACCTACTTATACGTTTTTGACTAGTACAGCGCCGTCTATCACAAAGCGAAAAAAGTGGTCCAGCTAAAACATTCATATTTCTTTACGTACTACAAGAATATGTAATAAAAATGGGGTTTATATTTTAAAAAACGCAGTTGATATCCGTTTGACCTATGGCAGCGCCATGTAGCGGGTCAACCATAGCGCCATCTGGTTTCCCCCTTCAAGCTAGACGAGTTTCGTTCTTTCTGGTGTTTTCGTTTTTTCGCTTCATGCTTATTTTGTGAGATATTTGGCCCGGTCACATTCAATGAACCACGCTGTATAACTGCATTACATCCTAAGAGCCATGGGGATCTGTTTAGAAATAGGAATTTGTGAGGACGCATTTGATTGCTTCAGTGCTCGGTCATAATATTGACTTTCGTAAAGTGTGAATGTAGATGTAGAGGTTATTTGTTCATTGTACATACGGCAAACATCCTGAGACTGACTGAAGGTCATCATTACTCTCTACTTGTACATTAATTTCCGTCTGATTCGTTATTTTCTTAAAGTTGATAATGATCTCGATGATTTATTGTTAAGTGACAAACTGAAGCCTATAAAACTCTGAAAACCTAAGTGTTGCGTTAGAAAGGGATTTTTGGTCCCTGAAGCTTGATATTTCTGCACAAAAAGCGTCGTAAATGAAGATGGTAATTCTCTATACACGGTCCAGTCACATTTCTGTGACTACCACCTACGGTCGACGTCAAAGTGCAATAAATGCTCAACGACGGAAAGTGGCAACACTACCAGTGGAGAGCGTATAAAGCGTGTCGGGGTGACGCGAAAAACAATCCAGCCGTTGTGTTGCGGAAACGGAATGATTTATCTGAGATACAAAACGGCATGATCATTCGTTTTTGGGCCAAAGGGGGATGCATTTCTGAAGCGGCTATGTATGCAAACTGTTCACCCGTAGCCATGGTTAAATTATACCGTGCATCACAACTTGGCACTACCCAAACGGACTCCAAAGCAACTGTGGTGCATCATGGGTGACGGATCACATCGATGAACGACGGCTGCAGAGATGAGTACGTGCGAACAGACGAGCAACTGTTGAGCAGCTGAACAGCCAGACGAACTACGGGGCTAGAAACAGTGTCTCGTCAACTATAGTTCAGCGAACGCTGCTGCGTATGAGCCTCAACAGCAGGCGGTTGGTTCATGCACCCATCGATCGACGACGAAGTTTCGAATTTGCACGTCATACAGCAACCGAACGTCAACTGAGTGGCGACAGGTAACCTTTTCAGACGAATCACGTTTTATGTGCTCTGTCATACAGATAGCCGTTGACGTGTATGGCGTGAAACGCCCTGAACCGAACACCGTGCAACCAGGAGGGAGCGATATGGTCTGCGGAATGATTCCGTGGCATTACCTGTGTGATATCGCCTTTCTGAAAGGCACAATGGATCATCGCAAGTATGCATCTGTCCTTAGGGACCATTTTACCCCTACATGCAGTTCGGTTATCCTCGGCATGATGACATCTACCAGTTGGACAATGCAACGTGTGCCGGCCAGTGTGGCCGAGCGGTTCTAGGCGCTACAGTCTGGAACCGCGCGACCGCTACGGTCGCAGGTTGGAATCCTGCCTCGGGCATGGATGTGTGTGATGTCCTTAGGTTAGTTAGGTTTAAGTAGTTCTAAGTTCTAGGGGACTGATGACCTCAGATGTTAAGTCCCATAGTGCTCAGAGCCATTTGAACCAATGCAACGTGTCACAGAACTCACAGTGAACGTGAGTGGTTCGAAGAACACGGGGATGGATTTCCCGTACTCCCCTGGCCACCAAATTCTCTGGATTTGAACCCAGTGGAGAATCTGTGAGACCAACTCGATGGGGTTGTTCGCGGCATGGGTCTCCAACAGAGAATCATAAGGGAGCTGGCCGCAGCACTGGAGTCGGCACGGCTCCACATCCCTGTCCGTACCTTCCAGAACCTCACTGACTCTCTTTCTGCACGTTTCGCTGCGGTCCGTGCAGCAAAAGGTTTCTATCCAGGCTTTGGCATGTTGTCACATTATTGTGACTGGATATTGCATACACTAACTTCGAGGTTCGCCGATGACATTGTAATTCTGTCAGGGACAGCAAAGGACTTGGAAGAGCAGTTGTACGGAATGGACAGTGTCTTGAAAGGAGGGTATAAGATGAACATCAACAAAGCAAAACGAGCATAATGGAATGTAGTCGAATTAAGTCGCGTGATGCTGAGGGAATTAGATTAGGAAATAAGACAAAGTAGTAAAGGAGTTTTGCTATTTGGGGAGCAAAATAACTGATGATGGCCGAAGTAAAGAGGATATAAAATGTAGACAGGCAATGGAAAGGAAAGCGTTTCTGAAGAAGAGAAATTTGTTAACATCGTGTATAGATATAAATGTCAGGAAGTCGTTTCTGAAAGTATTTGTATGGAGTGTAGCCATGTATGGAAGTGAAACATGGACGATAAATAGTTTAGACAAGAAGAGATTAGAAGCTTTCGAAATGTGGTGCTACAGAAGAATGCTGAAGATTAGATGGGTAGATCACATAACTAATGAGGAGGTACTGAATAGAATTGGGGAGAAGAGAAGTTTGTGGCACAACTTGACTAGAAGAAGGGATCGGTTGGTAGGACATGTTCTGAGACATCGAGGGATCACCAATTTAGTATTGGAGGGCAGCGTGGAGGGTAAAAATCGTAGAGGGAGGCCAAGAGATGAATACACTAAGCAGATTCAGAAGGATGTAGGCTGCAGTAGGTACTGGGAGATGAAGAAGCTTGCACAGGATAGAGTAGCATGGAGAGCTGCATCAAACCAGTCTCAGGACTGAAGACCACAACAACAACAGCAACGTCAGAGCAATTGTAACGGCTTCCCTGTAATTAAAAAATGACTGTCGATAACTAAAAGAGTATAACTGTACGCCCTCCGGAGCTTGTTACACACTGGCCGCTGTGGTCGAGTGGTTCTAGGCGCTTCAGTCCGGAACCACGCGGCTGCTACGGTCGCAGATTCGAATCCTGCCTCAGGCACAGATGTGTGTGATTACCTTAGGTTAGTTAGGTGTAAGTAGTTCTAGGGGACTGATGACCTTAGATGTTAAGCCCCATAGTGCTCAGAGCCATTTGAACCATTTTTTGTTACACGTATGCATTTGTTTATGTGCCTGAACTACAATTATTTTTCTGGTTGACATTTTCTTGTAAATGAACACACGATTTGCCCTAAACAGATATCTGTGAAAAGCATATTTACGAAAAGTGCGTTGTTGTGCCTTAAAGCAGATCACCATCACTAATAACTTTTCAAAACTGTTTATCCACTCACTACCAAACAGTTTTACACTATCACTATGTTGCAGTCATATCTTACTATATACTCAATTTTTCTGCCAGTCAGCATTTTGCAGTTCGCATTACATTATCGTAGCAACCTTATTGGGCAATAAACGTTTACAGCCATGCAGCTTAGGTAGTGCATTCCTCTACTACTCTGGGCAATGATGAAGTTGAAATTTGTAGATAGATGGTGCACACACAATAGCGTTCTCGCTGCTGAACCAACACAGTCGAGTGAATTAATATTCTCAAGATTCATGTATTTGGTATGGACGTTGTTGGTCATTGCAAATGGAATCCAGGATAAGGGCCATTGTGGAGGCAAGTTGTGGCTCTGATGTCTGACCCTATGTTGAGTTTTCTATGGTCCCTCCTTGACGATGACAGCAAGTGAGCAGGTCAGTATTTTCAGTGGTGCCTGAGAGGATTAAGCGGTCACCCGTGCCATGTGATGTTTCCAGATGTTCTCTCATCCTACTTTGTATTTCATAACAGAAGCTATGTTTTCTGTTCTGGAACCGAAGCTTTGCTACCCTCCTACGACTTCATTTTCGTCTCTAGAGATGTATTCTGCTTTTCTGCTTGTTATTTTGGTATTTGATCTAATATTTAGTTTGTGCTGCTAGCGGTACTATCTGTTGACGCTGGGCAGTATTTGGGTGTGTAGCTCGAATAAAAAACAACTTCGTGATTGACAGACCGATGTGCGGGGGTGGGGGGTGTCAGTGTTGGCTTCGTGTAACTAGCCACTCTTGCCTCCGTATGTACTTATAAAATATACAACACAGCGAGAGAGTGCCACGCGCCCTCGTGCGTGCATGTGCGCGCCTGCGTGCGTGCATGTGTGTGTGTGTGTGTGTGTGTGTGTGTGTGTGCGTGTGTGTGTGCTTTTGTGTACGCTCGAGTGCACTTGGCTCTAACAACTCGACTAGCCGAACGTGAGTCACAGAGCTATTTTATACGAAGTGTAGCCGGATGATACAATCTGTATATTGAGCAAGCAGTAAAGGAAACAAAAGAAAAATTCGGAATAGGTATTAAAATCCATGGAGAAGAAATAAAAACTTTGAGGTTCGCCGATGACATTGTAATTCTGTCAGAGACAGCAAAGGACTTGGAAGAGCAGTTGAACGGAATGGATGGTGTCTTGAAGGGAGGATATAAGATGAACATCAACAAAAGCAAAACGAGGATAATGGAATGTAGTCGAATTAAGTCGGGCGATGTTGAGGGTATTAGATTAGGAAATGAGACACTTAAAGTAGTAAAGGAGTTTTGCTATTTGGGGAGAAAAATAACTGATGATGGCCGAAGTAGAGGGGATATAAAATGTAGACCTGCAATGGCAAGGAAAGCGTTTCTGAAGAAGAGAAATTTGTTAACATCGAGTATAGATTTAAGTGTCAGGAAGTCTTTTCTGAAAGTATTTGTATGGAGTGTAGCCATGTATGGAAGTGAAACATGGACGATAAATAGTTTGGACAAGAAGAGAATAGAAGCTTTCGAAATGTGGTGCTACAGAAGAATGCTGAAGATTAGATGGGTAGATCACATAACTAATGAGGAGGTACTGAATAGGATTGGGGAGAAGAGGAGTTTGTGGCACAACTTGACCAGAAGAAGGGATCGGTTGGTAGGACATGTTCTGAGGCATCGAGGGATCACCAATTTAGTATTGGAGGGCAGCGTGGAGGGTAAAAATCGTAGGGGGAGACCAAGAGATGCATACACTAAGCAGATTCAGAAGGATGTAGGTTGCAGTAGGTACTGGGAGATGAAGAAGCTTGCGCAGGATAGAGTAGCATGGAGAGCTGCATCAAACCAGTCTCAGGACTGAAGACCACAACAACAACAGCAACGTCAGAGCAATTGTAACGGCTTCCCTGTAATTAAAAAATGACTGTCGATAAGTAAAAGAGTATAACTGTACGCCCTCCGGAGCTTGTTACACACTGGCCGCTGTGGTCGAGTGGTTCTAGGCGCTTCAGTCCGGAACCACGCGGCTGCTACGGTCGCAGATTCGAATCCTGCCTCAGGCACAGATGTGTGTGATTACCTTAGGTTAGTTAGGTGTAAGTAGTTCTAGGGGACTGATGACCTTAGATGTTAAGCCCCATAGTGCTCAGAGCCATTTGAACCATTTTTTGTTACACGTATGCATTTGTTTATGTGCCTGAACTACAATTATTTTTCTGGTTGACATTTTCTTGTAAATGAACACACGATTTGCCCTAAACAGATATCTGTGAAAAGCATATTTACGAAAAGTGCGTTGTTGTGCCTTAAAGCAGATCACCATCACTAATAACTTTTCAAAACTGTTTATCCACTCACTACCAAACAGTTTTACACTATCACTATGTTGCAGTCATATCTTACTATATACTCAATTTTTCTGCCAGTCAGCATTTTGCAGTTCGCATTACATTATCGTAGCAACCTTATTGGGCAATAAACGTTTACAGCCATGCAGCTTAGGTAGTGCATTCCTCTACTACTCTGGGCAATGATGAAGTTGAAATTTGTAGATAGATGGTGCACACACAATAGCGTTCTCGCTGCTGAACCAACACAGTCGAGTGAATTAATATTCTCAAGATTCATGTATTTGGTATGGACGTTGTTGGTCATTGCAAATGGAATCCAGGATAAGGGCCATTGTGGAGGCAAGTTGTGGCTCTGATGTCTGACCCTATGTTGAGTTTTCTATGGTCCCTCCTTGACGATGACAGCAAGTGAGCAGGTCAGTATTTTCAGTGGTGCCTGAGAGGATTAAGCGGTCACCCGTGCCATGTGATGTTTCCAGATGTTCTCTCATCCTACTTTGTATTTCATAACAGAAGCTATGTTTTCTGTTCTGGAACCGAAGCTTTGCTACCCTCCTACGACTTCATTTTCGTCTCTAGAGATGTATTCTGCTTTTCTGCTTGTTATTTTGGTATTTGATCTAATATTTAGTTTGTGCTGCTAGCGGTACTATCTGTTGACGCTGGGCAGTATTTGGGTGTGTAGCTCGAATAAAAAACAACTTCGTGATTGACAGACCGATGTGCGGGGGTGGGGGGTGTCAGTGTTGGCTTCGTGTAACTAGCCACTCTTGCCTCCGTATGTACTTATAAAATATACAACACAGCGAGAGAGTGCCACGCGCCCTCGTGCGTGCATGTGCGCGCCTGCGTGCGTGCATGTGTGTGTGTGTGTGTGTGTGTGTGTGTGTGTGTGCGTGTGTGTGTGCTTTTGTGTACGCTCGAGTGCACTTGGCTCTAACAACTCGACTAGCCGAACGTGAGTCACAGAGCTATTTTATACGAAGTGTAGCCGGATGATACAATCTGTATATTGAGCAAGCAGTAAAGGAAACAAAAGAAAAATTCGGAATAGGTATTAAAATCCATGGAGAAGAAATAAAAACTTTGAGGTTCGCCGATGACATTGTAATTCTGTCAGAGACAGCAAAGGACTTGGAAGAGCAGTTGAACGGAATGGATGGTGTCTTGAAGGGAGGATATAAGATGAACATCAACAAAAGCAAAACGAGGATAATGGAATGTAGTCGAATTAAGTCGGGCGATGTTGAGGGTATTAGATTAGGAAATGAGACACTTAAAGTAGTAAAGGAGTTTTGCTATTTGGGGAGAAAAATAACTGATGATGGCCGAAGTAGAGGGGATATAAAATGTAGACCTGCAATGGCAAGGAAAGCGTTTCTGAAGAAGAGAAATTTGTTAACATCGAGTATAGATTTAAGTGTCAGGAAGTCTTTTCTGAAAGTATTTGTATGGAGTGTAGCCATGTATGGAAGTGAAACATGGACGATAAATAGTTTGGACAAGAAGAGAATAGAAGCTTTCGAAATGTGGTGCTACAGAAGAATGCTGAAGATTAGATGGGTAGATCACATAACTAATGAGGAGGTACTGAATAGGATTGGGGAGAAGAGGAGTTTGTGGCACAACTTGACCAGAAGAAGGGATCGGTTGGTAGGACATGTTCTGAGGCATCGAGGGATCACCAATTTAGTATTGGAGGGCAGCGTGGAGGGTAAAAATCGTAGGGGGAGACCAAGAGATGCATACACTAAGCAGATTCAGAAGGATGTAGGTTGCAGTAGGTACTGGGAGATGAAGAAGCTTGCGCAGGATAGAGTAGCATGGAGAGCTGCATCAAACCAGTCTCAGGACTGAAGACCACAACAACAACAACAGCCGGATAATGCTGCTACCTGCAGCGAAACTGTTAAAATTTGTACTCAGCCTGATATTTCTCATATCACACAGTGCATAAATCGATAACCGTATATGATGTTGAAGTGCTGACCTCTCTGGTAGGAAATGTAAACATGGCAATAGTCTAAAGTTGTTTAGCATACGCAAAATAGTTTGACTGCGTGAAGGTATAAGTAAGGTATTACTAGGTTAAACACGACTATTGTTCGAAACTTGAGTGCGTGACTCCAGCAGCGATTGTAGGACAGTTTAGAACTAGCCATTAGAAATCGTGTTGTAGCGTGCCCGTCGTGAACGTTTCCTGCAAACCTATGTAATTTGCCAGGATTTATTAAATAGTGCAAGAATAATAGACGGGCCGTACAAAATGTGATACTAAGTGAGGTTTAGACAAATGAGCAACGCACCATTTGCTACCATCACATGCAACAATGCTCCCTTTGGTAGAGAGGCCCAGATCATTTACACCATATGTAGCTTTGCTCTCTAAAAGGCCTGTATCCCATTATCACAGCTATATGCCTATTC
Organism: Schistocerca nitens; assembly: GCF_023898315.1. Lineage (NCBI taxonomy): Eukaryota > Metazoa > Arthropoda > Insecta > Orthoptera > Acrididae > Schistocerca > Schistocerca nitens. Next base: position 526,123,680 of record NC_064621.1, on the reverse strand, counting down.
GACGCTAACATGCATCACATCATCATTTAGCACAACTATGTATCCATTATCAGGAATTATGAATATACGTGCGATTTGCGACGCTTTCACTCTCCACAATATCGTGTTAACTAATTTTCTCTGTGCTTTGGTTAATTAGTGCCGCCATTTTACACCAATGTGGCGCACTGCACAGTTTGTTATCTGAAGCAACGCCTTAGTGTTTTCATAATTAATAAATCACTATAAAACCACCTTGCACAATACTGACTCAACTAGATTAACGAAACAGTATTTTCTGTTATGACGTGATTACTGTGTAATCAGCATGTTTATTGTGCAAATACATGTGTGTACAAATGCGTTAACACGAGCGAGCGAGAGAGAGAGAGAGAGAGAGAGAGAGAGAGAGAGAGAGAGAGAGAACATGAGTCATTTTAATTTTTAAAAAAATGTTCAAATGTGTCTGAATTCCTAAGGGACCAAACTGCTTAGGTCATCGGTCCCTAGACTTACCCACTACTTAAACTAACTTATGCTAAAAACAACACACACAGCCATGCCCGAGGCAGGACTCGAACCTCCGGCGGGAGACGCCGTGCAGTCCGTGACGTGACGCCTCAAACCGTGCCGCCACTCCGCGCGGCTCATTTTAATTAATTTTCTATTACTGATCAATCGGATTTGTTTCTTCTTTGTCTGTTTACCTTGAATATTTATTGTCTGTTATCAATCTCTCAGTGCCATTATTTCTTTCTGTCAGCGGGACTTTCATAAGTTCTTAGACAATTTTCCTGATTTATTTATTTCTTGAACATTTTGCTACCACGAGATCACGATGAGAGCAGCGTCCAATGCGGTTGGGATTTGTCTAAACACTGGTCTTCGCGCACTTCTATTGAAGGAAAACAGACCGGTACTGATCGTCTTTGTTACGATGCGTAGAAATTCATGTTATGGCTGGATCGTAATCATATGCCATTTGCGTAACTGCAAACTGTCGTTTGGTGCCATACTTTGCGATGGTTAACTCTTTTGATCCCGCTGAGCACCAGGTACACGTTGTAACCTGATTTTGCGGTGACGTGCCGTTGAAATATGTAATGCATCACTAATACAAGGCATTTGTCCAGAAAGACTGAAATATGCCGTTGTTAAACCCCTATTTAAGAATAATGATACCTTAGCAACAATAATACACTCAGAAAATCCCAGTCTGGATTTCAGAAGTGTTGCTCTAAAGGGAATGCCTTTTACATGTTCAGTCACCGGATTTTACAAGCATTAAATAATGAAATAGCGCCGGCTGCTATTTTCTGCGACTTATTTAAGGCATTTGACTGTATGAATCATAATATTCTCGTAGATAAATTGAAGTTTTATAGGACCAATGGTATAGCCAACCAATGAATAATGTCAAATCTAACCAAATGAATTCAAAAAGTTGCAATCAGTAATTCAGTGAATATAGTGTGGGTTCGTAATTCGGACTGGGGAGAAAAACATGTATGAGGTTCCCCAAGGCTCTATCTTAGGTCCATTACTGATACTTATATATGTAAACGATCTTCCGTCTAACACACAACAAGTAGAGTTAGTTGTTTTCGTAGATGACACTAGTATTTTAATCAGCCCAAGCATACATACAGAAACGGAACAAATTCTAAACAAAATGTTTAAAAGTATCGTTGACCGGTTTTCTGCGAATAGTTTCGCCCCCAATTTTAAAAAGACATAACATATTCAGTTCAGCACATCTAGGGGAATTACACCAATGATCAGTGTAACACCTGCCGAGGAAATAAATAGGGTGGAAACTTCAAAATTGTAGATGTACATATTGATGAGGATTAAACTGGGGAAAGCACATTCTGGACCTCATCAAACAACTTAGTTCAGCTATATTTTCACCTGGAGCCATACCCAGTCTTACAAACTAAAATCCGCCCGAAAAGACCACGAAGGTCTAATGATACCAACCGGCCACCGTGTCATCCTCAGCCCACAGGCGACACTGGATATAGATATGGGGCATGTGGTCAGAACAGCGCTCTCCCGCCCTTGGGGAGAGACAAATCAGCAAGCTGGCAGATTTGCATAATTTCATTCGATAATGTCATATTGAACAATGTTCTGAGGTAACTCATCTTTAAGAAAGAAAGTATTCATTGCGCAAAAACATGCTGTTGGATTAGATTAGATTAGATTAATTATTCATTCCATAGATCCATAAAATAGGGAATCCTCCTCGGTGTGGAACATGTCAGATAGACACAGTACAAAAATGTAATTAGAAAAACTTGAGTTTCATTAATTTTAATGATCCTCAGTCAATAAACAGTAAAATTATGTAAAGAATTAAATTTAAACTTATAATATTTACAGGTTTAATACTTGCATCTGCTTTCATTAAATCCATCATTCAGACATTTGCCAGTTTATTGGTTATTACAACCAAGTATTGTCATAAATTAAAGTAAATTATTCATTTCAGTGATCCTCAGTTCAGAACAGTCAGATTATGTACAAGATTTAAAATTAAACTTCCACTATTTACAGACTTAAGACTTACATCTGCTTTCCATACATCCACCATTCACACAGTAGGTAGTTACTTGGCTGTTACAACCAACTATTGTTAAAAATTAAAGCATAATAAATTTTCATTAAAATGGTCTACTGCACTTGTTCAGAAAGTCATGGGTGGAATAGAAGGAGTCGGCCACCAACAATGGTTGTTGGTAACTTATTGAAAATGTGCGTTGCTGAATACTGGACTCCTTTCTCGGCAAGAGTAAGTGATTTTAAATCTTTATGTGTATTGTTCTTATTCCTAGTATTGATACTGTGTACTAAGCAGTTAGCTGGAAAAAGAGATGTATTATTTAAGAATAATATGCGGTGCTCACCTACCACCTCTTGTAGTCATCTGTTTAAGAAGTTGCACATACTGACTACTGCTTCACAGTAAATTTATTTCTTCACGAAGTTTCTTGTAAATAATCCACTACAGTTAAAAATGAACAATGATGTACGCAATTACTGTACAATACCAGTAGGAAAAATGATAATCATTACTCCACATGAAGATTGTCTATAAGACAAAAAGAGCTGCACAGTGCTGCAAAGACTTGTTTTGATCACTTACCCAGGGATATAAAATGTCTCACAGACAGCAAATTAAAATTTGAAAACAAACTGAGAAAATTTCTCCTTGAGAATTCGTTCTGTTCCGTAGAAGAACGTGTAACAGGTGGTGGGTAGGACTCACTGACTCACAAAATCTGTATATCATTTTTCCTTTCTGGAAAAAGTTAGAAATGTAACCATATGTATAAATTAATTTTCGATGTGAATGTAAAATGATTCTTTCCACATCATTACGATCTATAGTGCAACATGCTCCATGGAACATGAAAGTAACTAACCAACTAACTAATTAATAAAAGCTGAGTATACTTACCTTATAAACATCCAGCTGGCCACAGAAGACATCGAACTGGCTGTACAGGCTCTCGAGCATGCTGATGACCATCATGGGCGTGGCGTTGGAGCAGATGGACGTGAAGCCGACGATGTCGCTGAACAACATCGTCACATTGTCGTGCGTCGTCGCTTCGATGGTTTTACCTATAATGGTGGCATTCCAAAGCATATATACCGACTCTTATTTAACTCCACTCAGTTAACGCGATGATACGGCACGCAGTTTCTATTCACAAACTGTACGAGATATATTTAAATTCTCCTTACATTTACTGGGACAGTAGAAGACTGTGGGAAGATAATAATAAATAGGAACCTAGGTCCACATAGGTACATATGGTGCACGGACAAACACTTGAAACAAGATGTTTTACACTGATAAACCTTTTTGGTGACACGGTTCTAATTCTCTGAGAAGTACTGACCGATTAATCGAGTAAGACGATCAGTGGTGACAGCTGTTTCAGTGGTGGAGCGGGTTGTGGAAGATCGTGATCTCTGCACGCGCCGTGTGTGTCTTAGAACTGGACGCACTAAACTGCTACCGCATTTCACCCGCCACACGCGGGAGAATGAATACAGGGTGGTTCAAAATTAATGGGACACAAAGTATTTCTGTGACTGTAGTTATGATCGTATTTCAGAAATAAACATGTAGACTGAAAGGTTAATTCTCATAGTTTCCATTGGCATTCACAGATGTTCCATTTGTGAGACGGCAGATGTCTATCCGGCACTTAATTTCCTGTAAGACCCATTCCCAATCAACGGAGTTAGCCGCGCCACCTATCCGATGCCTTAGCTGCTGTAAGTCCTGAGGAAATGAAGGTACGTACGTACGTAAACCATATCCTTCACACATCCCAAAAGAAAAACTAATGGTGTAAGGTCGGGCAACTTGCGGGACCACAACAGGAACGACATATCATTAGACTCACGTATGACTGCTACGATTAGTTATGGCGCAGAAAACATTAAATTTCGGAGGATGACGCTGATGTCTCACAGAGGCTCAAGGGTTTTGTGCACCCCATATTCTCAGATTATGCTTGTTCATCTTCTCACTTAAGTGAAATATGGCTCCGTCATAAATCTGTTTGTGAAACCATCCACCTCTTCCGCGCTTGAAAATCAATGCAAAATCGCCTCCGTTTTCGGTCATGGTCTGGTTTTAGCGCTTGCAACATTTGAATTCTGTAAGCCGTGAATTGCAGGCGCTTGTGCAACAGGCATTACACTGTTGATTACGATTCACTTCTTTGCTGGCACGAGGCGTGGATTTTCAGGGGCTTCTTTCGTAGAACGTACGGATGTCTTCCAATACATCATTATCGGCAGATGGCCGTCTTGTGGTTTTTTGCTTGCGCAATATACATCCTGTCTCTCCGAATTACTTTGCCCATCTAGCAGTGTTGTGCCACTTGACCAAATTTAATCTAATGCTAACGGCAGCAGTGAACAATGACGACAGCTTTCCTTTGTTTGATTGTTGCCAACCCAAACTGTGAGAGTTAATCTTTCAGTCTACAAGTCTATTTCTGAAATAAATTGTTACTGTAGTCTGTCCTATTCATTTTGAAACACCATGCACTATCATTTAGTTGCATGGAAACAGTTTTCCCAGTTTTTAAATTTTTTTTTGGGGCAGAGGTGTGGGAAAATGGATTGAGGTGGAGGAAATGTTTATCAGTTTTCTGGATGGTACCATGTGGCTCACGACGATTCCCGCCATTATCTTCTTCTCAGAGTAGCACCTACACCAAAGTCTACACCAACGTCCTCAATTACAGTGGAATTTCGCCTAGCGGGCATAATTTGTTTCAGAATCTTACTCGCACTGCGAAACATTCGTTAAGCGAATCAATTTATCCCATATAAATTAATGTAAAATACGATCATGCGTTGGAGAATAGACTGGTATTCTATTCTCCAACAATCAAAGGTTGGCAAAGGACACTGGAGTCTACTCAGGTTGCCGATACTTGTTTGCAGAACTCGGAAATGTCCACTGAAATTTGAGAAATCAATCGGACTTCAAGGATTTTAATGCAGCTCTGCCAACAAACCCTACTCCCACATCCTAGATGGCATGAGTCGTGAGGAACCCCTAGGCAATGTGTGACACACAGTGGATACAGGCTACAAAGCCAATGGGAGAGGATGAAAGGCGAACTTATTTCCGGCGCGTTTAAATAACCGGAACATATTGACTAAGGGAGATAACACCGAAAGAAAATCCTGGTCCTCCTAGATGGGGGTTGAGCAGATGGCTGGTAACCAACTCTCAGAAAACACAGACTACTCCCAGTACTCAAACGAGCCTCGGAAACAGGATCGTCTCAAAGGTAAATGACAAGGCTATGAAAAAGTACAAACGAAGATGGATAAATGGGCACATCAAAGTAGAAACATGGAATGTGAGAGGAATTTCCCAAAAGAAGGTAGAATTGGTAAATATACTAAGCGACATGAATATCGATGCTGCAGCACTCACAGAAACTAAAAAAAATTAAGAGGAAATAAATATGTAGGGGATTACATTATATGCTATAGTTGTTTTAACAACATAAAACACCCAGCAAAGGTGTAGCACTACTACTGCATAAAAAATGGGAAAAAGACTTTCAAGATTGTACATCCGTAAGTGAAAGAATACTTGTAGTCAGGCTGAAACTGATAAGTGTATATGCACCTGAAGAAGGGAAAAAAGATGAGTCTGAAAGCTTCTATGAAGAACTAGAGAAGACTCTGAGTAAATACAGTGCTACTGATCAGATTATTATGATAAGTGATTTCAATGCCAGACTAGGAAATATCCCAGTAACAAACGTTATAGGTCCATTTGGAGAACCAATATGTAATGAAAATGGAAAATTACTAAGAGATTTCGCACTTGCAACAATTTAAAAATCACAAATTCACTTTTTAAGGGAAAGGATATACACAAGTATACTTGGGCCAGCAGAGGTCTTAGATCAATAATTGACTACATCTTAGTAAATGATTAGCTAGCGGGCCAAGTAAGGGATACAAGAGTTTATAGGGGACAAGATATAGGATCAGATAATTTCTTACTAATCTCCAGAATAGATCTTTTCACAAAATGGAAGAAAATAACTAAACAAGTAACAAACCAGCATCTATGCATTAAGGCATCAAGGGATCTACCTAGACAGGAACAGTCTTTTAAATAATTTACTATATGCTGATGATGCAGTGATCCTAGCAGATAAGGAAGATGACCTTCAGAAAGGAATCTACTTGGGATGAGAAATTCCGCGTTATGCAAGACACCTGTTTTTTCCTTTTTTGTTACACCCATACATGTTTCAGCACTTTTGTGCCATCATCAGTGGGTTAAATTTTTTATTTTTAACTGTAAAATTGATTGAAAGAGAGTAGACAAAATAAACCACAAAATACAAAAACAAACAACACGAAACCATGAAACACACACATAAACACAACACAACACAAAAAAATCAGCAGACAGTAGGCAACAAATGGCACGTAATGACTTACAACAACAAAGTCACACACATGGTGGGTAATATACTAAAGAAACAAGGACTCAACATCGCATACAGAACCAACAACACAATGCAAAGCAGACTTGGAAGAAATACCACCAACACTGAAAAATACAGCCGGTCTAGTATATACCACCTTCCTTGCAACTGCTGTCAATCTGTGTATGTGGGCCAAACATGTAGGAATTTCAGAACCAGGTATACAGAACAACTCAGAGCACTGAAAAGCAATAGCTCACACTCAACATTTGTAGACCACTTGATAGCACACAATCACCACCCAACAAACATTGAAACTGCCTTACACATAATAAAAACTAGTAGCAGCTTATACCAAAAATTAACCATAGAAGAAAACTATCACAAACAAAAGTCAATAGCCCAAGGAAAGAAAGCACTCAATGAATACAATTACTGTGCAACAAAACCCTCTTCACCACGACAGAACCCACACCAAAACTACTGATGGAAAAAAAAGAAATCCTTCTCCCTCCCTCGCCCCCCTCCTCTCTCTCTCCCTCTCTGCCCCAGTCCTCAACGCACACACGCACACCCACATAAACCATACATCACTGACACCAAATACAATTCAAACCCGCGCACCTCACCCAGCCAAAATGCGACTCAACATTATCGACAAATAAATTTGTAGCTCACGTAGCCACTGGTTTCAAAAAATGTTTAAATGTGTGTGACTTCCTAAGGGACAAAACTGCTAAGGTCATCGGTCCCTAGACTTACATACTAATTAAACTATCTTTAACTTATGCTAACAAGAACGCACAAACCCCTGCCCGGGGGAGGACTCGAACCTCCGACGGGAGGGGCCGCGCAGTCTGTGCAAGAAGCTTCAAACCGCGCGGCCACCCCGCGCGGCTGCCACTGGTTTACTGGGCTGACGAAATTCAACATACGATGCAACCGATTCCCATGCTTTCAGCATTTCTCTTATTGCGCCAGAAGATTGCTGCTTTGATGTTACAGCCTCCTTCTCCTTGTCTGAAAAACTCACCTCCACAACTTCCTGCTGTGAAACACACTGCATCTCCGTAAGTTCTTTGGTGGTCATTTCTTGGTTGTGATCTTCCACAAACTCCTCGATATCATTGTTATCCATTTCTAGTCCCATGCTCTTGGCCAAAGAAGCAATATCGTTGACTACAAGCTCCACAGGTACTGCCTCAAATGCCTCAGAGTTACGTTCGACTGTGAAAAGTGTTCATATTCTTGAACGTTTCCACCGCCAGGCGCGAACGGCTAGTGACGTCACACTAAATCGTCGTCAGTCTTTATACGAAACGTCACTCGTTAAGCGAGTCTATGTTTTACAATTTCTTATGCTCCTTGTGCAAATTGTGCGCTACGGGAGGTGCTCGATAAGCGAGGTTCCACTGTATTTGTTTTGTATGATACGGTCTCTGTCGTTCCTTACAATTTTGCCCTCCACAGTTCCGTTCCGTTATTTCCTGACATCAAAGTCTATTTCAGTGAATTCACGCAAATTATTAAATGGCCAACTGATTTTGACAGACTACTTATTCATTATCAATAGCTGACAAGAAATTATTGGTCATGTTTAGACTTGCCCATGACCATATAGTGAAAAAGTTTTCCGATTTGTTGGCACGGCAGTGTGGTTGTCCAACGTGTCTACAACGAATAGTGTACCAGTCGCAGCCACGTATCACGGAGTGAAATAAATGATCATATGGCATTATTGACCGGAGACCCCCCTCTGCGCTTGTTTGGCCGCCTGTCATTTTGTCGACTTGCGCTTAGCTGAAGGTAAGATGAAATGTCTGGGAGAACACAAACGCCCAGTTCCCCGACTGAAGAAAATCTGCGACCTGGGTAGGAACCGAACCTGGGACTGTAGATCTAGAGCTAATGACACTGAGCACTAGACCAGACATGCGGACACGCGGAATAAGAAGAGTGGTTGCAAAGAGGTCGAAACAAACAAGCACCGGAGAATGTGTCTTGCCTTGCAATGACAACCGGTTTCAAACATAACAAGAATTGCTGTTCTCTGTGACTACATGTCCATATCAATTAGCATCATAATGAACTCTGCAAAGGCGACTGCCAGAAAGGGACATTTGCAAAGCATTGCTCATAGTAGCACGTAAGTCTGTACGTCTTCAATGGGCCTAACAACAGAGGAACTGGAAAGTTAGCTGTTTGGAGGCGTCCAATGTGATTCGAGGAGTCTTGATTTTGCCAATTTTCAAAGGAAATATACCGTCGAGTGCATCGAAGGTGCAATGAGGCGTTTAACTCGCTGTGCGTGGAGGGTATAGTTCAGACCGCAGGGGGTCCTGTGACGCCTTATTTATTATTTATTTATTGCTTATTTTGACTGACCAGATTACGGCCGTAAGGCCCATTGTTACATCTGACTAGGAACACAACACACACAAAAGATATTATAAAACTTCCTTTAATGATAGTAATAATAATAATAACAGTAACAGTAGCTGACACTAATAACAAAATGAAAATAATTGTAATTATAACAGAATAGAGCATTGAGAGTGCCACAGATTAGCTTAGCACATCTGAAGCCATGTTTAGTATCATTAGAAGCGGAATGGATAAAGGAAGAGAATAAGACTGAAATGACAGTGAGAATGCCTGTTAGGAAAGAACAGAATGCAGTTAAGAAACTCTGCCGACAAGTTCTGGAGGGGGAGGGAGACTGATCATAATGAGGTGCACAGAATACAGGAGATAAGGTGGACCATTATCTGTCTTTTGAAGTTTAGAAGGAATTTAATTTCCCCATTTGGAGGACTATTGTTCCAAAGTCAGGTCCTTGATACAGAAAATGGTTCAGAAAACATGGCAGTGCTCGGTGATGGCACAGAGAGAATTTTACTTTGTTGAGAACGAGTATTTCTACTGTGCTGTTCAGATAGTGAGAGCTGAAGACCAATAAGACGGAGTGCAATGATTTGGAAGACGATAGAGCAAACACAGAGTATGAGAGCCTCTACGCTTATAGCCACGTAGCCATAATAGCTGTTCGTAGGCCGGTGTGACATTGTCGAAAAAGCTTAAGACACAACTATACCGTACATAAGCATTCATCGCCAGTTCCAGTTCACATGAGCTTTCGTATAAAAGTCCTTGGAGAATAGTATCACCACAGTCAGGTATGGGGAATCTTAGGGTCTCTAAAAGCTAGTTTTTAAGCTCGAGAGGAAATACATTTTTATATTCCTGTAGTGAGTGAAGTGAAGCTGACGCTTTCTTACAGACTGCACTTGTGAGTTCAATCCAGTCTGAATGATAGTTCATAATTATGCCCGCAAGCTCTTTGCAGAAGAAGAAAAGCTTATTTGTGTGCCGTTTAGGATTAATGATGGAAGAGATTCTCTGAATGAGCGTCTAAGATAGATTCCGTTTTGATGGGTTAAGTTTTAAACATGTGCTATGCGCCAACACTGATAGGGGAAGTAAATCGGCATTTACATGCTGGATGGCTGTACACAGGTTTGTTGGATTTGCACTTAGATGTAAATGAATGTTATCAACGTACAGATGATATGTGCAGTGGGAGAGAATAGTCGATGGTGATGATGTTTGGTTTGTGGGATGCTGAACTGCGCGGTTATCTGCGCCCGTACAAATTCCCAACATTTACCCAGTCCAATCTCGCCATTTTCATGAATGATGATGAAACGATGAGGACAACACAAACACCTAGTCATCTCGAGGCAGGTGAAAATCCCTGACCCCGCCGGGAATCGAACCCGGGACTCTGTGCTCGGGAGAACAGTTGATACATCATTAACTTACAACGAGAAGAGCAATGGGCTCAATACTGATTCTTGTGGGGCCATCGATCTTGCATCCCTCCATTGTGATCTTTTTGTTCCAATCACTGCACACTGTTGTCGAGATAAAAGGTACGAGTGTTTTTCGTACCATGACTTGAGCTCACTAATTCAAGTTACCGTGGACATGAGCAACGATGTGTAAGTGCCGCGCGGGATTAGCCGAGCGGTAGCCGGCACGGTAGCTCAGCGTGTTCGTTCAGAGAGCTGGTTGGCCTCTGTGATAAAGAACTGAATGGAACGATCAACAAACGAACCTTAACGGATGTCATGTGACGTCCGCAACGACCAAACACAACGATCAACAAGGAACAAAAAGGGAAAAAAAGCGGTCATGGCGCTGCAGTCATGGACTGCGCGGCTGGTCCCGTCGGAGGTTCGAGTCCTCCCTCAGGCATGGGTGTGTGTGTTTGTCATTAGGATCATTTAGGTTAAGTAGTGTGTAAGCTTAGGGACTGATGACCTTAGCAGTTAAGTCCCATAAGGTTTCACACACATTTGAACATTTTTTGATGTCTATGCCAACATCTTCGGTGACGAAGCGTTGCTTTTTCTTTTACATCCTCAGGATGCGTCTTCCAAGAAGATAACAGTTTCGTTAATGATACTTCTCGCTAGTGTTCTGGGCTGACGATTATTCATGCAATCTATCGTACCTCGTCTGGCGCAGGAGATCTCCAACTCTGTATCAGACTGAAAATGTCTGGGACAGTTGTAATAATGAATGGAGTGTAGTAATCAACATCCCTGCAATTTAGTAGCTATAAAGGAATTAGTCATCAATGTGAGGCTTCAATTGAATGTAGTAGTACTTTTGGGATATTGGCCATGTCTTGGTATTATAACTGGAGCAACAAAATTGAACTCAGGAACAAAAGTCATGGAATGGCGATATGCATATATACAGATGGCGGTAGTATCGCGTACCTTAGGTATAAAAGGGCAGTGCATTGACGCAGCTCTCATTTGCACTCAGGTGATCACTGTGGAAAAGTTTCCGATGAGGCCATGGCCGCACGATGGCAGTGAACAGACTTTGAACGTGGAATAGTATTTGAAGCTAGACGCATGGGACATTCCATTTCGGAAATCGTTAGAGAACTAATATTCCCAGACAGACAGTAATCAAGAGTGTGCCGTTGGTACCAAATTGCAGCTATTACTTCTCATCACGGACAATGCAGTGGCCGACGACCTTCACTTAACGGCCGAGAGCAGCGGCGTTTGGGTGGACTCGTCAGTGCTAACAGACAAGCAACAATACCTGAAACAACCGCAGAAATTATGGTGGAACGTACGACGAACGTATCCGTTAAATTTGGCGATAATGGGTTACGGCAGCATACGACCGACGCTATTGTCTTTGCGAACACCGCTGCATGGTCTGCAGCGCCTCTCCTGGGCTCGAGACCATATCGGTTGGATGTGGAAAACCATGGCTTGGTCAGATGAGTCTCGATTTCAGTTGGTAAAAGCTGACGGTTGGGTTCGAGTCTGGGGCAGACCTCTCGAAGCCAGGGGCCAAAGTTGTCAGCAATGCACTGTGCAAGCTGGTGGTGGCTCCATAACGGTGTGGGCTGGAACGGACTGGGTCCTCTCGTCCAACTGAACCGATAATTGATTGGGAATGGTTATGTTCGGCTACCTGGAGACCTTTTGCAGCCGTTCATGGACTTCATGTTCCCAAACAACGATGGAATTTTTATGAATGACAATGCGTCATGTCGCTGGGACACAATTGTACCCGACTGGTTCGAAGAACATTTCGGACAATTCGAGCGAATTGTTTGGCCACCCAGATCGCCGATTGTGAATCTCATCAAATATTTGTGGGCCACAATCGACAGGTCAGCTCGAGGACAGAATACTGCACCGGCAACACTTTTGCAATTATGGACGACTATAGAGGCAGGTGGCTCAAGACTTCTACGGCGATCTTCATGTTTAGTCCACACCACATCGAGCTGGCACAAGGCGGTTCGATACGATATTAGGAGTTATGATTTTTGTCTCCTCAGTGTAAAGTAATTCACATATACACAAATCCTGGAGACACCTGTAGGCTCTCTTCATCGCCAATTGTTAGAGGTGAGGTTGCAAGCGATTAGTGTGATGTCTACTGCAGGTCACTACTTTTCTGTCAGTGTGCTTTATCTACGAAAACTGATGGCTCGTTTACTGGTTCTTGTATCGGGTCTTTTGTGAGCAGACCAGTACCTCTGCCGTGGTCAAGTCTAGTTCCCGTTCTTCGCAGCGCTCCTCGCCACCGGAAGCTCTTGAGCTATCGGTTGCGTTGAGGGGACGGGTGAAGTGTTTTCCCCTGCCGTCGGCGTTTCCGGCAGCCAAGCAGCTAGTGCTCCAGTGCTGTATGCTTTTAGGCAGTCGATTCTAACGGTCCTGAATGGCACCAGCGGTAAAATATCCGGAGCGGCAAACGTGGGTCGTTTCTGAGGAAACTCGTATACAGCGCCCTGCAGACTACCTGGATGGTTTTTGGACAACATGGTTGTGGAGATGAAGCAGCGATTAGTATGACTAATAAATTATTCAAAAACAGTCTTAATCGCATTTATTATTATTACTATACCGCCAACCGGTTTTAACCCGACGTCTGGGCGTTTACACCATTGGTCGACTGCTGGTGATGTCACTCCTGTCTACATAACGGCAGGAAACTACACTCCTGGAAATTGAAATAAGAACACCGTGAATTCATTGTCCCAGGAAGGGGAAACTTTATTGACACATTCCTGGGGTCAGATACATCACATGATCACATTGACAGAACCACAGGCACATAGACACAGGCAACAGAGCATGCACAATGTCGGCACTAGTACAGTGTATATCCACCTTTCGCAGCAATGCAGGCTGCTATTCTCCCATGGAGACGATCGTAGAGATGCTGGATGTAGTCCTGTGGAACGGCTTGCCATGCCATTTCCACCTGGCGCCTCAGTTGGACCAGCGTTCGTGCTGGACGTGCAGACCGCGTGAGACGACGCTTCATCCAGTCCTAAACATGCTCAATGGGGGACAGATCCGGAGATCTTGCTGGCCAGGGTAGTTGACTTACACCTTCTAGAGCACGTTGGGTGGCACGGGATACATGCGGACGTGCATTGTCCTGTTGGAACAGCACGTTCCCTTGCCGGTCTAGGAATGGTAGAACGATGGGTTCGATGACGGTTTGGATGTACCGTGCACTATTCAGTGTCCCCTCGACGATCACCAGTGGTGTACGGCCAGTGTAGGAGATCGCTCCCCACACCATGATGCCGGGTGTTGGCCCTGTGTGCCTCGGTCGTATGCAGTCCTGATTGTGGCGCTCACCTGCACGGCGCCAAACACGCATACGACCATCATTGGCACCAAGGCAGAAGCGACTCTCATCGCTGAAGACGACACGTCTCCATTCGTCCCTCCATTCACGCCTGTCGCGACACCACTGGAGGCGGGCTGCACGATGTTGGGGCGTGAGCGGAAGACGGCCTAACGGTGTGCGGGACCGTAGCCCAGCTTCATGGAGACGGTTGCGAATGGTCCTCGCCGATACCCCAGGAGCAACAGTGTCCCTAATTTGCTGGGAAGTGGCGGTGCGGTCCCCTACGGCACTGCGTAGGATCCTACGGTCTTGGCGTGCATCCGTGCGTCGCTGCGGTCCGGTCCCAGGTCGACGGGCACGTGCACCTTCCGCCGACCACTGGCGACAACATCGATGTACTGTGGAGACCTCACGCCCCACGTGTTGAGCAATTCGGCGGTACGTCCACCCGGCCTCCCGCATGCCCACTATACGCCCTCGCTCAAAGTCCGTCAACTGCACATACGGTTCACGTCCACGCTGTCGCGGCATGCTACTAGTGTTAAAGACTGCGATGGAGCTCCGTATGCCACGGCAAACTGGCTGACACTGACGGCGGCGATGCACAAATGCTGCGCAGCTAGCGCCATTCGACGGCCAACACCGCGGTTCCTGGTGTGTCCGCTGTGCCGTGCGTGTGATCATTGCTTGTACAGCCCTCTCGCAGTGTCCGGAGCAAGTATGGTGGGTCTGACACACCGGTGTCAATGTGTTCTTTTTTCCATTTCCAGGAGTGTTTATGCCGTTAATTAGACAGGAGTGACACCACCAGCAGTTGACCAATGGTGTAAACGCCCAGAAGATGACTCCTACGTCGGGTTGAAACCGGTTGGCGGTATAATAATAATAATAAATGTTTTTGAATAATTGATACCTGGATGGTACCTGAGGTACAGAGGTCGCTTACTACAGCCCTGCAAAGTTCGTCGCTGAACCATCGCAAAGCACGCATCCAGACACACACTCCGCAAAGGGAGCGATGTTAAGAGCTTCCTCCTTAATGTCGAATAAAGAACAGCCGTATCCGTGCATTTCTTCCAGCAGTTCTTCACTCTCCATAACTGCGCGTAGGACTTGCCACTTCCAAGCAGTATGGTAGTTGTGACCAATAATGCAAAGATAACTAGTTCGTTACTTATCTACGATGTACGACTATAAGACACGAAGGTATCAATTGTTTTAAAAATAGTTTCCTTACGCCACAGCAAAAAAATAACGTGACGTCAAAACCAGAGCTATTTACACTACTGGCCATTAAAATTGCTGCACCAAGAAGATGACGTGCCACAGACGCGAAATTTAACCGGCAGGAAGAAGATTCTGTGATGTGCAAATGATTAGCTTTTCGGAGCATTCACACAAGGTTGGCGCCGGTGGCGACACCTACAACGTGATGACATGAGGAAAGTTTCTAACCGATTTCTCATACACAAACAGCAGTTGACCGCCGTTGCCTGGTGAAACGGTGTTGTGATGCCTCGTGTAAGGAGGAGAAATGCGTATCATCGCGTTTCCGACTTTGATAAAGGTCCGATTATAGCCTATCGCGATTGCGGTTTATCGTATCGCGACACTGCTGCTCGCGTTGGTCGAGATCCAATGACTGTTAGAAGAATATGGAATCTGTGGGTTCAGGAGGGTAATATGGAACGCCGTGCTGAATCCCAACGGCCTCATATCACTAGCAGTCGAGATGACAGGCATCTTATCCGCATAGCTGTTCAAATGGCTCTGAGCACTATGGGACTTAACATCTATGGTCATGAGTCCCCTAGAACTTAGAACTACTTAAACCTAACTAACCTAAGGACAGCACACAGCACCCAGCAATCACGAGGCAGAGAAAATCCCTGACCCCACCGGGAATCGAACCCGGGAACCCGGGCGTGCGCATAGCTGTAACGGATCGTGCAGCCACGTCTCGATCCCTGAGTCAACAGATGGGGACGTTTGCAAAACAACAACCATCTGCACGAACAGTTCGTCGACGTTTGCAGCAGCATGGACTATCAGCTCGGAGACCATGGCTGCGGTTACCCTTGACGCTGCATCATAGACAGGAGCACCTGCGATGGTCTACTCAAAGACGAACCTGGGTGCACGAATGTCAAAACGTCATTTTTTCGGATGAATCCAGGTTCTGTTTACAGCATCATGATGGTCGCATCCGTGTTTGGCGACATCGCGGTGAACGCACATTGGAAGCGTGTATTCGTCATCGCCATACTGGCGTATCATCCAACGTGATGGTATGGGATGCCACTGGTTACACGTCTCGGTCAACTCTTGTTCACATTGACGGCACTTTGAACAGTGGACATTACATTTCAGATGTGTTACGACCTGTGACTCTACCCTTCATTCGATCCCTGCGAAACCCTACATTTCAGCAGGGTAATGCACGACCGCATGTTGCAGGTCCTGTACGGGCCTTTCTGGATACAGAAAATGTTCTACCGCTGCGCTGGCCAGCACATTCTCCAGATCTCTCACTAATTGAAAACGTCTGGTCAATGGTGGCCGAGCAACTGGCTCTTCACAATACGCCAGTCACTACTCTTGATGAACTGTGGTATCGTGTTGAAACTGCATGGGCAGCTGTACCTGTTCACGCCATCCAAGCTCTGTTTGACTCAATGCCCAGTCGTATCAAGGCCGTTATTACGGCCAGAGGTGGTTGTTCTAGGTACTGATTTCTCAGTAGCTATGCACCCAAATTGCATGAAAATGTAATCACATGTCAGTTCTAGTATAATTCACTCCTGGAAATTGAAATAAGAACACCGTGAATTCATTGTCCCAGGAAGGGGAAACTTTATTGACACATTCCTGGGGTCAGATACATCACATGATCACACTGACAGAACCACAGGCACATAGACACAGGCAACAGAGCATGCACAATGTCGGCACTAGTACAGTGTATATCCACCTTTCGCAGCAATGCAGGCTGCTATTCTCCCATGGAGACGATCGTAGAGATGCTGGATGTAGTCCTGTGGAACGGCTTGCCATGCCATTTCCACCTGGCGCCTCAGTTGGACCAGCGTTCGTGCTGGACGTGCAGACCGCGTGAGACGACGCTTCATCCAGTCCTAAACATGCTCAATGGGGGACAGATCCGGAGATCTTGCTGGCCAGGGTAGTTGACTTACACCTTCTAGAGCACGTTGGGTGGCACGGGATACATGCGGACGTGCATTGTCCTGTTGGAACAGCACGTTCCCTTGCCGGTCTAGGAATGGTAGAACGATGGGTTCGATGACGGTTTGGATGTACCGTGCACTATTCAGTGTCCCCTCGACGATCACCAGTGGTGTACGGCCAGTGTAGGAGATCGCTCCCCACACCATGATGCCGGGTGTTGGCCCTGTGTGCCTCGGTCGTATGCAGTCCTGATTGTGGCGCTCACCTGCACGGCGCCAAACACGCATACGACCATCATTGGCACCAAGGCAGAAGCGACTCTCATCGCTGAAGACGACACGTCTCCATTCGTCCCTCCATTCACGCCTGTCGCGACACCACTGGAGGCGGGCTGCACAATGTTGGGGCGTGAGCGGAAGACGGCCTAACGGTGTGCGGGACCGTAGCCCAGCTTCATGGAGACGGTTGCGAATGGTCCTCGCCGATACCCCAGGAGCAACAGTGTCCCTAATTTGCTGGGAAGTGGCGGTGCGGTCCCCTACGGCACTGCGTAGGATCCTACGGTCTTGGCGTGCATCCGTGCGTCGCTGCGGTCCGGTCCCAGGTCGACGGGCACGTGCACCTTCCGCCGACCACAGGCGACAACATCGATGTACTGTGGAGACCTCACTCCCCACGTATTTAGCAATTCGGCGGTACGTCCACCCGGCCTCCCGCATGCCCACTATACGCCCTCGCTCAAAGTCCGTCAACTGCACATACGGTTCACGTCCACGCTGTCGCGGCATGCTACCAGTGTTAAAGACTGCGATGGAGCTCCGTATGCCACGGCAAACTGGCTGACACTGACGGCGGCGGTGCACAAATGCTGCGCAGCTAGCGCCATTCGACGGCCAACACCGCGGTTCCTGGTGTGTCCGCTGTGCCGTGCGTGTGATCATTGCTTGTACAGCCCTCTCGCAGTGTCCGGAGCAAGTATGGTGGGTCTGACACACCGGTGTCAATGTGTTCTTTTTTCCATTTCCAGGAGTGTATATTTGTCCAATGAATACCCGTTTATCGTCTGCATTTCTGCTTGGTGTAGTAATTTTAATGGCCAGTAGTGTAGAATTGAAATTTCCGTGTCATCCACCGCGGATCTAAGGAAAGAGTGATAACAGTACTGCGTCGTGTGATCTGTGTGAAGGCGAGCAAGGTCAGTGCATACGGGAGTAGTGTACTGACCGAGCCACAGGCGGCGCGCGATGTGCGGCGGGAAGATGAGGTGCAGCAGGCTGACGTTCTTCTGGCGCTCGGCATCGACTGCACGGTTCGCCTCCTCGATGCGGCCCTTCAGCTTGTCCATGCGCCGCCGCAGTCCGTCCTAGCAGACAAACAGTAGCAAGCAGTACTAGCGTTATCCATCGACGAGTAACTCTCACTACTGGACATGTCATGGTACTGGGACCACCTTTTAATATTTTATAAAAACAATAAAAGAAAAACACTTTTTTAGTACAAATCTTTCTAACGTATATCAAAATATCGGCATGTAAAATTTTTACTCTTTTGCAAGCGTTGGACACTTGGCTGGAGGGACGGAGGAAGTGTTCCTGGGAGTACACCCTCTGGTCTGTCCTGCCGGCCGGTTGTGTAGTGGGTAGCTTCGCTTCATGAGGCGAGAGTTTGACAGTTCGTTGCACAGCAGGACGGGGTGACGGTGATGCTGCCTTGACACTGGGTGACCTCACAACCTCAGAGCCAAATTTGAGGTCGCACGTCTGTGTAGCCATGTCCTTCATGGAGCGAGGGGCAACAAGAACTGAACTGTAAAATTTGAGGCTAACAATGGAAATGATATTTTAGATTCTACACTGATCGTTGATATGTGAAGGACAGAGAAGCGAACCACACTCTGATCCAGTTAGCTTTGGAAATGCCTCTAAGATTCATTTTCTTATTTCTAACTGGAGGGTTGACAGCAAATTCATCTTTTGAAAGGGTGACGCTAAGAAGTCAAGAGGGCTAATCCAGAGTGGTACACAAGTTGTAGACACTGCGAAGCTTTGAGTTGGGATCTAGCTCAATTGGTAAGAGCATTAATGGCGCAGAGCGAGGGTTCGTGTTCGAATTTTAGTATTACAGTTTTAGTGCGTCAGGTAGTATTACGAACCCGTACACCTCACTGTTGTCTGAAAGATTCATATGAATACGGTTCAATGAACCGCAGAAATATTTCTAGTGAGGTTCCAGTATAAATTTCTGAGTGATATAATTAGTTTCCACCAAGACAAGATACAGAAACATGATCTTACTGTGGCTTCAGAGAGAGAAGTCTGAAGTTTAGATATTGGCATTTACTTACATTCTAGACGTAGTGGGGTGGTCATATTAGCGAGTGTAGCGGAATAATGTTAGCAGTGTGCCTGAAATATAGCTGACACTAAAGAAGGAAAGAGTCCTGTCTACAGGGTGAACCAGAACTCCGACAAACTTTCAGAGGTGGCAATGTGTACCAAAATGAGAATATAATGTACTGTAAATATGGACTCCAAATGGTTGAAATGGCTCTGAGCACTATGGGACTCAACTTCTGAGGTCATCAGTCCGCTAGAACATAGAACTACTTAAACCTAACTAACCTAAGGACATCACACACATCCATGCCCGAGGCAGGATTCGAACCTGCGACCGTAGCGGTCGCGCCGTTCCAGACTGTAGCGCCTAGAACCGCTCGGCCACCACGGCCGGCCATGGACTCCAGAATTCATACATTAAGGCTTATGAGTGCTTCTTCCTCTTTCGTACTTTGGAACACACCTCTTCTGCTTTAAGTTCCATATTTTGGGAACACGTAATGAGGACCAAAACAAGAAAAAACTTGCAGTAAAGGTGGGCTCTAAAATGCATAGCTTAAGTGCTACGAGCACTTGTTCAGTAGAATTAGCGTATTTCATTGTAGGCAAGAAGAACAAGTGCTCATAGCTCTTAAGGTATGCATTTTAGAACCCTGGTTTACTTGACATTTTTTTGTTGTTTTGGTCCATACTACCACCTCTGAAAGTTTGTCGGTGGATTTCTGGTTCACCCTGTACATTCTTTTAATAATGAATTCAGCTTGAGTCAATACAACAAACGGTTCAAAATCACTCTTAAAATTTCGTTTTTGTAGAAGAAGATTAAGGATTCAAATGCTAACGTGAGATTAGTAAAACTGTTGAAGAAAAAAATAGAAACATTTCAGGAGTGTAATATAGAAGGCTGTAACAAACCGTTCAGATTTACATTTACCGCAAAAAAAGGAAACTAATCACCAAAATAGGATTTTCTGCCAGGGAATAAGACTCCAATGAATGACCTAAGTAGATTAACAAGATATATGAAGCAGACTTGCTTTAAAGAGACGTTAAAATGTATCTCGCAATAAATGTATGTAATCTAAAAACAGTCGTATTAAAGAAAATACAAATGACTGTCTAGTTTACAGTATTGATGCAAATCTTTTTCATTTTTCTGAGCTAAGCAGATCATTCATAATGGAGAAATGCTGACTTATTTTCTGATAATCCGGAACGCGAGAATAGCTACGCATTGATTTCACATGTTACTATCGTCAGATATGAGTACGCGTGTAGTGTGTGCAGTGTAGGTTTAATGCAGTGGAGCAGGAAATTAAGGACGTGCCTTCTGAAACTGACATGTACACATGTCCTACTTTTGCAGAAAATAAATTATTATAATATTTTGTTTATGAGTTTGTAAGGTTTCTAATTATTTCATCTTCTGAGTTTAAATGGATTCATCTACAGTGCATTAAATTAAAAAGTATTACAAGGAATATGCGAGGAAAAATTTATATAGAAAACTATTTATCTGGAGGGACTGATTTGAAGGACGTGTGTAAAGACATTCGGAGGCATTGAACGTGAGACTCAATCCAAAAATTTTATGCTGGAGTAATGGAAAATTTACGAATTCTTAAAAATGCTCTTAGTACCCGTGCTCTCAGAAGGAAAAGAGACGCCTAGATAGAGAGACGACAGTTTTCTTCACTGATAACGAAAGAGTAAGCTGCAATATTTGCTTTCTAGTGAAAACTATCTCAGAACTTTAGCTCATGAACTGTAGATGCCACCAAATGCCATAACATTTCTGAGACCGTTGCCACTGAACGGGTTCAATAAAATTAAGCAGCTACCTAAAATTGTCATCGAAGTAGCCCTTTTTTAGCCCCGCTGCTTTTTAAATGATGAATGATAAGTAACATTTAGTTACTGATCAAACAAATGATAGCCCGCATCTCGTGGTCGTGCGGTAGCGTTCTCGCTTCCCACGCCCGGGTTCCCGGGTTCGATTCCCGGCGGGGTCAGGGATTTTCTCTGCCTCGTGATGGCTGGGTGTTGTGTGTGATGTCCTTAGGTTAGTTAGGTTTAAGTAGTTCTAAGTTCTAGGGGACTGATGACCATAGCTGTTAAGTCCCATAGTGCTCAGAGCCATTTGAACCATTTCTGAAGTCAGTTTTGAAGTGGTATTTTAAGTACGAAAACATTAATGAGGTTCAACGGCAATGGCGAAATTAGTATCAAACAGAGCCACCGACACGTCGCATTCGAGACAAATTTGAAGCCGAAGGCATTTGAACCATTTGAACAAATGATATCCGCATGTTTTAAAATAAAAAATAATAAAAAAGTGGCGGGATTACTGTGTATTTATTACAATGTTTCTTATATTGGGATTGGTCTTCGCCAAATAACATCGTGAGTCATCCTCCAAGTACATTAAGTTCCTAACTTTTTTTTTCATTGGTACCAAAGTAGGAATTCTCCTTTCGCGTTGTAAATTGTGGGACATGAAAAACTAGTCTGTAGGATTTTTCTGTTAGTGGACGGTAGCCAGCAGCCTTTCACTAAAATGTTACGAGCTCTATCTATTTTCTGTGTCTGTCTTCGCAGAATCCAAGAAATTGTGCGTTGTCTTTAGCTTTCTCAATGAACAACTGTTTGTACTGCTCTCGCGTTTCCGCCCATGTACAGTCGATTGAGAAACACGATATTTCGACAGCTATTATCTGAAGATGTCAGCGAGGTACGCTGTCGAAATATCGTCTTTCGTAAACGACTGCACCCGGCTGGACACCCGAGAGCGACACAAAGAAGAAACTGTAGCTACTGCGTATCGAATTTCGCTATTTGAAAATACTCCTTCTTTCACGAAGTGAGCCCAGGTGTTTCCTTACGATTTTCCACATCATGAAGGTAGTTGAAAAAGACTTTATTATGATAAGTGAACAGTTATTTAACCTGTGAGTGAGCATTTTTCATTACTTGCTTCGATCATCGTGACCTGTACTGAAAATGAAGAACTGTCCATAACTTCAACCTTGCGTACTGAAGTTCCAGTTGCTAAAGAAAACTGACAATATTACTCTTAATAAAACGTACACAATATTTCCTTGTACTCGAAGCGAAAGCGTAGTTATTTCTGCATGGCATACCCATCTGGAAACAATAAAACATTCTCTCTTATTTCGACAGGGTCGGCGAGCAAAGAACCGAAGAACGAAACAATGGAAACAATAAGCGACAAGCGAGACGATAACTCGGTCAAACCCAGCTCACTGGCTTCGTGAATTTCATACGCCCTTGTGCGGACCTTCATTTCACAGCTTGCGGCTTCCGCCAAGTTTCGTCATTCGCTAATGATCGTATTTGAAAATATTAGTTAAGGGTTAATCACTTGTAAAGATTAGATTCTAACGAAACAGTTATAGCAATGATGATTTTTACTAAAATAATTTAGCCTGATAACTGAGCCATAATCAAATCCTTATTATTTTTACTCCACAACAAATATCAGTTTACTCTCCCGCTTCCACCCCAGGGGCAATTGCCCCCTTCTTGGGAGTTACTAATTTAGAAATTTCTAATGCTATGTTTCTTAACGTTGCTTAACAGTTAGAGGGGTCGCTAGCAAGACTTGAACGTACACTAGCTTCAGAAGAAATTCTGGAGTATGCAGTTCCAGAAAAAAACAAATTAGTAGCCCTCGAAAGACGACGTCGATTTTGATCCGATAACGGCGTATGTCACCTGGAGGGTAGCAGATGTACTGATAATGCTTTCAAAGTCGTCCGCTAACAGCGTAGCAGTATTGCTACCAGAGTGCCATCTGTGTCTACACTTTAATAGGAAATGTTCACAGCCAGAAGGTTCAGTGTGATGCAAACCTGTGAAGCGAGCAGGTAACAATGCCACGGAGAGGCACTCGTGCTACCTACAGCAAAAGCGAAGTTGAAAGGGGTACGCTTGTGGCCTTCCGGGTGGAGGGATGATCCTTTCGGAGAATTACCACACAAGTTACACGTGCTGCGTCAGCTGTGCAACGATGCTGCTCTCATTGGTCACATGGCCATCCTCACGCCCGTTTACCAGGTACTGGACGTCCACATAGCACACACCCTCGCCAGGATCGTCGCATTGTAAGCGCGGCAGTGGAAGATCATACAGCTACCACACCACAGACACGAAGGCTTGTGAGCCCAGACATTTCAACACGGTTGCGAAACGATTATTAGCAGTGGGAGTATGGGCACGCTGACCTCTAGCCTGTCTTCTACTCACCCCACAGTATCACCGTACATGGCTCGAATGGCCAGAGGATCACTTGGGAGATGGTATGACGCGCCGTGGTCTTCAGTGATGAAAGCAGATTCTACTTGCTCGCAGGTGATGGCGATTTGCGTGTACGATGTAGAGCTGGTGAGCGCTGTATCGTTGAGTGCATTCGCCCGACACACTGGGCCAACACCAGGACTGATGGTTTGGGGTGCGATAAGCTGCAACTCCAGTTCTACACCTACATCTACATTTATACTCCGCAAGCCACCCAACGATGTGTGGCAGAGGGCACTTTACGTGCCACTGTCATTACCTCCCTTTCCTGTTCCAGTCGCGTATGGTTCGCGGGAAGAACGACTGCCGGGAAGCCTTCGTGCCCGCTCGAATCTCTCTAATTTTACATTTGTGATCTCCTCGGGAGGTATAAGTAGGGGGAAGCAATATATTCGATACCTCATCCAGAAACGCACCCTCTCAAAACCTGGACAGCAAGCTACACCGCGATGCAGAGCGCCTCTCTTGCAGAGTCTGCCACTTGAGTTTGCTAAACATCTCCGTAACGCTATCACGCTTGCTAAATAACCCTGTGACGAAACGCGCCGCTCTTCTTTGGATCTTCCCTACCTCCTCTGTCAACCCGACCTGGTACGGATCCCACACTGACGACCAATACTCAAGTATAGGTCTAACGAGTGTTTTGTAAGCCACCTCATTTTTTGATGGACTACATTGTCTAAGGACTCTCCCAATGAATCTCAACCTGGCACCCGCCTTACCAACAATTAATTTTATATGATCATTCCACTTCAAATCGTTCCGTACGCATACTCCCAGATATTTTACAGAAGTAACTGTTACCAGTGTTTGTTCCGCTATCATATAATCGTACAATAAAGGATCCTTATTTCTATGTATTCGCAATACATTACATTTGTCTATGTAAAGGGTCAGTTGCCACTCCCTGCACCAAGTGCCTATCCGCTGCAGATCTTCCTGCATTTCGCGGCAATTTTCTAATGCTGCGACTTCTCTGTATACTACAGCATCATCCGCGAAAAGCCGCATGGAACTTCCGACACTATCTACTAGGTCATTTATATATATTGTGAAAAGCAATGGTCCCTTAACAATCCCCTGTGGCACGCCAGAGGTTACTTTAACGTCTGTAGACGTCTCTCCATTGAGAACAACACGCTGTGTTCTGTTTGCTGAAAACTCTTCAATCCAGCTACAGAGCTGGTCTGATATTCTGTAGGCTCTTACTTTGTTTATCAGGCGACAATGCGGAACTGTATCGAACGCCTTCCGGACGTCAAGGAAAATGGCATCTACCTGGGAGCCTGTATCTAATATTTTCTGGGTCTCATGAACAAATAAAGCGAGTTGGGTCTTACACGATCGCCGTTTCCGGAATTCATGTTGATTCCTACAGAGTAGATTCTGGATTTCCAGAAACGACATGATACGCTAGCAAAAAACATGTTCTAAAATTCTACAACAGATCGACGTCAGAGATATAGGTCTATAGTTTTGCGCATCTGCTCGACGACCCTTCTTGAAGACTGGGACTACCTGTGCTTTTTTCCAATCATTTGGAACCTTCCGTTCCTCTAGAGACTTTAGGTACACGGCTGTTAGAAGGGGGGCAAGTTCTTTCGCGTACTCTGTGTAGAATCGAACTGGTATCCCGTCAGGTCCAGTGGACTTTCCTCTGTTGAGTGATTTCATGTTTCGCGTTTCTGGAGGAGTCGCTAATCAGATCTCGGAACATGCAAAATGTTGTTAGACCCGTTCCTTTGCCGTTGTCGCAACAGGAAGGTGATGTGCTGTTCCAAAAGGGTAATGCTCACTCACACAGAGCCCATGAAACACATCGAGCTCTACAAGACGTGCAGCAATCTCCCAGACGAGCACGATCTCCGGACTTGTCTCCAATCGAACAATTGTGGGATATGATGGGACGAGAAGCGACTCGTACGACTCGTCAGTCAACAACTCTTACTGAACTACATGAACAGGTGGAGTATGTGTGGAATTACGTCTTCCGGGACAGTATTCGCTATCTGTACGATCGACTGGATGCCAGATTCAGCGCCTGCTTTGCCGCCCGTGAACGCTACATCACGTACCGTTTTGGGTGTTTCAGTATGGGTGGATACTTCAGCGCCACTTATCCTGTAGTTCTGTAAACATTATCATTTCATGCACTCCACGTGCACTGTAGCAACAATAAATATTGATTGAAATGGAAACTTCTACAAGTGAGTCAATTTTTTTCTGGCAATCTAAGATTTGTTCACCTGTCCGTAAGAAAGCACGCTACACGTTGTGGCAGCCACGCAGCAGCAGTTATTTTGGCGATCATAGTCGTGTAACAGTGCTCAATGGACACGTTTTAGTAAAACAGTCTTTAATGGATGTAAGATTGTTTTGTAAGTCACTAGTCGCTATAAAGAGAGAACTTTGCCTTGTGATATTGGCTGCAAGGTCTGAAGAAGAGTTTTCACAAGTGGAGTGCCTAGGCATCCTCTACACCGATCGGCTTGGGCAGACAGCAGAAAATTCATACTGGTCTACATCCATAAAATTACTTATGGACCTCTGGGCGGGATTAGTCGAGCGGTCTAAGGCGCTACAGTCATAGACTGTGCGGCTGATCCCGGCGGAGGTTAGAGTCTTCCCTCGGGCATGGGTGTGTGTGTTTGTCCTTAGGATAATTTAGGTTAAGTAGTGTGCAAGCTTAGGGACTGATGACCTTAGCAGTTAAGTCCCATAAGATTTCACACACATTTTTTTAGGCTTATGGACAACTAACATCTTCTTGGCACTGTAAACTGCGGCATTTATTATTTTTTGCATCTCAAACCGACATTATAAAACCAAACCTGTAAGAAATTTCGACACAAATTATTTTCTAGATCTGCGTTTTTGGTTGTTTCTCATGCTGTATTAAGTGTTGTACGAGGGTTGTAACTTTAGTACTGGCAACTATTTATTTACAGCACGTACAAAATTGATACCTGTTTTAAAGTTTTACTGACCTTCAAAGTAGTCACCAGCATTGTGTATAACCCGTTCCCAGCGATGTGGAAGTCATAGGATACTCTTAACAGTGCCAGTTGTATTGACAGTTCGAGCAGCGCGGTCTATTGCCCGACAAATTTGTAGCAGTTCTGAAGCGAATGCTGTGAAGTGTTTCCTTCAGTTTAGAAATCAAGTTGAACTCATGAGGGCTTAAGTCAGGGGAGTGAAGCACATGGTACAGCACTTATCAGCCCCATCAGTCAGACAAATCAGTAATAGCTTGCACTGTACGAACTTGAGCATTTTCCTGCAAAACGATGGTCAGGTCCTGCAGAAAGTGTCATCACTTCTGTCTCTATGCTGTTCATTTTTGGAACACAACCGACGGCAAGCTTAGAGACAGAAATGATGACAATTTCTGCAGGACCTGGCCATCGTTTTGCAGGACAATGCTCAAGCACGTACAGTGCAAGTTGTTACTAATTTGTTTCACTGATGGGGCTGCTAAGTGCTATACCACCTACTGCACTCCCCTGACGTAAGCCCTCGTGAGTTCAACTCGATTTCTAAACTGAAGGAAATACTTCACGGCATTCGTTTCAGAACTGCTACAATTTCGTCCGGCAATACACTGCGCCGCTAGAACTGCCAACACAACAGGCACTGCTAAGAGTATCCTACGATTTCCACATTGCTGGAAACGGGTTAAACTCAATGCTGGTGACTTCTTTGAAGTTCAGTAAAGCTTTGAAACACGTATCTATTTTGTATGAGCTGTAAATAAATAGTTGCCACTATTAAAGTTCCACCTCTCGTACAACTGGACTATGTTTCATTACATAACATTTAAAATGAATAACTGTAGCTTTAATTACTGACAGCTTATTCTACATTTAAATTTAAGTATTTTTGGAGATCAGGTCCAGCGTCCGGAGGAACAGAGTTTTATCTTCTTCTCTCAAACTAAGCGAAAAAACGAAACAAAAACAAGACGGAGGAGAAATCAGCATCGCCAGTGCTTCGAGGGATAATCAACGCATGTTACAGAAATAGCTACATGTATAGAAATGTTGCATGTGGGTGCAAAGGTAAGACACAAAGATTCTTATCTGATTGTTTGATTGATTGATTCGGGGGAGGGGACCAAACAGCGAGGTCATCGGTTCCATCGGATTAGGGAAGGATGGGGAAGGAAGTCGACCGCGCCCTTTCAAAGGAACCATCCCGGCATTTGGCTGAAGTGATTTAGGGAAACCACGGAAAACCTAAATCGGGATCTCCTGACGCGAGATTGAACCGTCGTCCTCCCGAATCCGCGTCCAGTGTGTCAGCCACTGCGCCACCTTGCTCGGTCGTGATTAGTTACTCACACATCCAACAGCATATAAAATGCTCTGTACAACAGTTTAATGCAATTTTGCTACAAGACATGTTAATACACAGAAATTCGTGTATCAAATTGCGTTAACCCACCTTCAATTCGGTTTTCGAGATGCTACACAACATCTTCCCAAACTTGCATCCCTCAGCTGACAGAGATAATGCAGGAAGCGTAGATTATACACTTAAGCGCCAAAGAAACTGGTACAGGGATACGTATTCAAACACAGATATATGTAAACAGGAAGAATACGGCGCTGCGGCCGGCGACGCCTGTATAAGACAACAAGGGTCTGGCGCTGTTGTTAGATCGGTTACTGCTGATACAATGCCAGGTTACCAAGATTTAACGGAGTTTGAACGTGGTGTTATAGTCGGCGCACGAGCGATGGGACAGAGCATCTCCGAGGTAACGATGAAGTGCGGATTTTTCCGTACAACAATTTCACGAGTGTACAAATTGCTGCAGATTTCAGTGCTGGGCCATCAACAAGTGTCAGCGTGCGAACCATTCAACTGAACATAATCGATATGGGCTTTCGGAGAAGAAGGCCCACTCGTGTACCCTTGATGACTGCACGACACAAAGCCTTACGCCTCGCCTGATCCCGTCAACATCGACATTGGACTGTAGAAACGTGTTGCCAGGTCGGACGAGTCTCGTTTCAAATTGTATCGAGCGGATGGACATGTACGTGTATGGGAAACAGCCTATGAATCCATAGATCCTGCACGTCAGCGAGAGATTGTTCAAGCTGGTGGAGGCTCTGTAATGGTGTAGGGAGCGTACAGTGAGAGTGATACGTCTAGATACGACTCTGACAGGTGACACGTACGTAAGCATCCAGTCTGATCGCCTGCATCCATTCATGTCCATTGTACACTCCGACGAACTTGGGCAATTCCAGCAGAACAATGCGACACCCCGAACGTCCCGTCCTTAATTAATACGGAGTGGCTCCAGGAACACTCTTCTGAGTTTAAACATTTCCGCTGGCCACCAAACTCCGCACACATGAATATTATTGAGCATATCTGGGATGCCTTGCAAGTGCTGTTCGGAAGAGGTCTCAAGCCCCTCGTACTCTTACGGATTTATGGACAGCACTGCAGGATTCATAGTGTCAGTTCCCTCCAGCACTACTTCAGACGGCAGTGAGTCCATGCCACGTTGTGTTGCGCCACTTCAGCGTACTCTCGGGGGCCGTACACGATATTTGGCAGGTGTACCAGTTTCTTTGGCTCTTCAGTGTAGTAAGGTTCGCAATAGAAAATAAACCAAACGTCTGCTTTAAAGGAACCGAATTTTTTAAATACCTTACAATGAAATATGTATTTTGTCTTGCGGATGGTCTCCTGCAATAACATTCTCGTATATTTCGATTCTGTAACGTGACTAAATTGTCATGAAATAACGCAAGTTGTAAGAAAAATAGTTTTTGTTGTTGTGGTCTTCAGTCCAGAAACTGGTTTGATGCAGCTCTCCATGCTACTCTGTCCTGTGTAAGGTTCTGCATCTCCCAGTACCTACTGCGACCTACATTCTTCTGAATCTGCTTAATGTATTCATATCTTAGTCTCCCTCTACGATTTTTACCCTGCACGCTGCCCTCCAATACTAAATTGGTGATCCATTGATACCGCAGAATGTGTCCTACCAACAGATCCCTTCTTCTAGTCAAGTTGTGACACAAATTCCTCTTCTCCCCAATTCTATACAGAATCTCCTCATTTGTTACGTGATCTACCCATCGAATCTTCAGTATTCTTCTGTAGCACCACATTTCGGAAGCTTCTATTCTGTTTCTATCTAAACTGTTCATCGTCCATGTTTCACTTCAATTCATGGCTACACTGTCGACAAATACCTTCAGAAACGACTTACTAACACTTAAATATATGTTCGCTATTAATAAATTTCTCTTCTTCAGAAATGCTTTTCTTGCCATTGCCGGTCTACATTTTATATCCTCTCTACTTCAGCCATCATCTGTTATTTTACTGCCCAAGTAGCAAAACTCTAATGTCTCGTATGGTAATCTAATTCCCGTAGGATCATTTGATTTAATTCGACTACATCCATTATTTTTGTTTTGCTTTTGTTGACGTTCATTTTATATCCTCCTTTCAAGACACTGTCCATTTCATTCAACTGCTCTTCCAGGTCCCTTGCTACCTCTGACAGAATTACTATGTCGTCAGCAAACTTCAAAGTTTTTATTTCATCTCCATAGATTTTGATTCCTGCTCCGAATTTTTCTTTTGTTTCCTTTACTGCTTCCTCAATATACAGATTGATTAACATCGGGGATAGGCTTTGAGCATAGGCTACAACCCTGTCTCACTCCCTTCTCAATCGCTGCTTCCCTTTCGTGCCCCTCGACTCTTGTAACTACCATTTGGTTTCTGTACAAATTGTAAACAGCGTTTCGCTCCCTGTATTTTACCCCTGCCGCATTCAGAATTTGAAAGAGAGTATTCCAGTCAACATTGTCAAGAGCTTTTTCTAAGTCTACAAATGCTAGACAGGAAGGTTTGCCTTTCCTTATCTTCTAAGATAAGTTATAGGGTCAGTCTTGCCTCGCGTGTTCCAACATTTCTACGGATCAAAACAGATCTTCCCCGAGATCGGCTTCTACCAGTTTTCCCATTCGTCTGTACAGAATTCGTGTTAGTATTTTGCAACCGTGACTTATTAAACTGATAGTTCGGCAGTTTTCACACCTGTCAACACCTGCTTTATTTGGGATTAGAATTATTATATTCATCTTGAAGTCTGAGGGTATTTCGCCTGTCTCATACATCTTGCTCGCCAAATGTAATAGTTCTGTCATGGCTGGCTTACCCAAGGCTATCAGTAGTTCTAGTGAAATGTTGTCTAATCCTGGGGCCTTGTTTCGACTTAGGTCTTTCAGTGCTCTGTCAAATTCTTCACGCAGTATCATATCTCCCATTTCCTCTACATCTACTTCCTCTTCCAGTTCCATAATATTGCCCTCAAGTACATTGACTTTGTATAGACCCTTTATATACTCCTTTCACCTTTCTGCTACCCCTTCTTTGCTTAGGACTGGTTTTCCATCTGAGCTCTTGATACTGATATAGGTGGTTCTCTTTTCTTCAAAGGTCTCTTTAATTTTCCTGTAGGCAGTATCTATCTTACCCTAGTGACATTTACTTCTACGTCCTTACATTTGTCCTCTAGCCATCACTGCTTAGTCAGTTTGCATTTCCTGTCGATCTCATTTTTGAGACGTTTCTATTCTTTTTCGCCTGCTTCATTTACGGCGTTTTTATATTTTCTCCTTTCATCAATTAAATTCAATATCGCTTCTGTTACCCATGGATTTCTACTAGCCCTCGTCTTTTTATCTACTTGATCCTCTGCTGCCTTCACTATTTCATCTTTCAAAGCTACCCATTCTTCTTCTACTGTATTTCTTTCCCCTGCTCTTGTCAATCGTTCCCTAGGGCTCTGAATATCTCTACAACCTCTTGTTCTTTTAGTTTATTCACGTCCCATCTCCTTAAATACCTACCTGTTTGCAGTTTCTTCAATTTTAAACTACAGTTTATAACCAATAAATTGTGGTCAGAGTCCACATCTGCTCCTGGATATGTCTTACAATTTAAAACCTGCTTCTTAAATCTCTGTCTTACCATTATATAACATATTTGAAACCTTCCAGTGTCTGCAGGTCTCTTCCATGCATCCAACCTTCAAAAAAAATGGTTCTGAGCACTATGGGACTCAACTGCTGAGGTCATAAGTCCCCTAGAACTCAGAACTACTTAAACCTAACTAACCTAAGGACAACACAAACATCCATGCCCGAGGCAGGATTCGAACCTGCGACCGTAGCGGTCGCGCGGTTCCAGACTGTAGCGCCAGAACCGCTCGGCCACCAGCGGCCGGCCATCCAACCTTCTTTCATGATTCTTAAACCAAGTATCAACTATGATGAAGTTGTGCTGTGTGCAGAATTATACCAAGCGGCTTCTTTTTTGATTCCTTACTTCCAGTTCATATTCACCTACTACTTTTCTTTCTCTTACTTTTCCTACCGTCAAATTCCCGTCCCGAATGACTATTAAATTTTCGTCTCCTTTAACAATTTGAATAATTTCTTTTATCGCATCATACATTTCTTCAATCTCTTCATCGCCTGCGGAACTAGTTGGCATATAAACTTGTACTGCTGGCGTAGGGGTAGGCTTCGTGTCTATCTTGGCTACAGTAATGCGTTAACTATTCATTATTAAACCTACTCCTGCATTACCCTTACTTGATTTTGTATTTATAACCATGTATTCAGCTGGCCAGTAATCTTGTTCCTCCTGCCACCGAACTTCACTAATTTCCACTATATCCAACTTTGATCTATCCATTTCCCTTTCTAAATTTTCTAACCTACCTGCCCTATTGAGGGATCTGATATTCCACCCTCCCAACCGTAGAATGCCAGTTTTGTTTCTCCTGAGTAGTCTCCACCCAGAGATCCGAATGGGGGACTATGTTTTACCCAAGAGGACGCCATCATCATTTAACCATACAGTAGAGCTGCATGCCCCCGAGAAAGATTACGGCTGTAGTTTCCCCTTGCTTTCAGCCGTTCGCAGTACCAGCACATAAAGGCCTTTTTGATTGATGTTACAAGGCCAGATCAGTCAGCCCTTGCAACTACTGAAAAGGCTGCTCCCCATCTTCAGGAACCACACGTTCGTCTGACCTCTCAACAGACATCCTTGCGTTGTGATTGCACCTACGGTACGGCCATCTGTATCGCTTAGGCATGCAAGCGTCCCCACCTACGGCAAGGTCCATCATTCAGGGGTGGGGTGGGGGGGGGGGGATGTATATTTGTGTAAGTGATTTCTGTAAAGATGATGACAACAGTTAAGGTATCAGAGGTTCAATGCAGTTTTCAGTGCAGTTTTTGAGTGTTAGTGTCTTTTAAATCTTTCAGTAAACTGAATGTTCTTCACTGTCTCTTCACGAAAGTTTGGTTTTGTAATAATGTTGTCGCTGTATTGAATTGAGCGGAACACAGTCGCACAAAAGTAAATCTAAAGCTAAATGGGCTTAGCATAGTTGCATGTCATTGCGTTGCACTCCGAAAGGCTTTCTTTGTCTTTAGCTGGTTTGTTGCTGTTCTGTATTTTTAATGTTGACCACTTTAAAGCAGTAACGAGTTTCTGTTACCACAGGCAAGCTATGAAAATTTCTTAGGGCCAGATTTACATTACAGTCAGGACAATAAAGTCATTCACAGTTAAGCTTTCCTTTTGAAAATTAATATCAGGCTCAGTTTAGGTGAAGGTCAGTTCTGAGTTCATTTCTTATGCCTACAGTGGAGTGCTTTATTTGCGTTTGTCTCATCTAGTGTTTGGAATTTTATTTAGTCAGTAGTCAGTTTGCACACGGAAATTCACAGGGCTTTTCTGGAAAAGCAATTTGGTTATTTATTGTTTCAAAATACGATTTACAATTTTGTGTAACATTTTTGTTCTTTAGACCTTGAGTGTTGGAACTGCAAGTCGAGTACTGTGACGTCACGCATTTAGCACCGTTCACAGCACTACGCAATACCACATTTCATTGGACAACTTATTTAGTATACAGTTTTATCTTTTCTGATTATTTTAGTGCAAGTTAATTAAACTACAGTTGCGCAGTTTCAAACATTTGACGACTCTTTTTATCAGATAGCGTTTTCGTAATTACATTGCATTGTCCAGGGACAACACAAACACACACACAAAGTCAAAAACTAGCAAACCAGTTTAGTTAAAGTTTTAGTTCCCAAAATAAAATAAAAAGTTTTGTAAACCAATTACAGTATTTCATGATGAAGCTTCTCTTAGGAACTGGCTAGAAGATTTCTTCAACTCGAAACCCCAACAGTTACGCAGATAAAGCACAGAACTCCTGCCTCAACGCTAGCAGGCGGTCATAGACGAAGATGGAGATCACATCAATAATTAGTGTATCAGGCTTGTTATTGTGTGCTGTAATGTAACGCAGTGCATATTAACAACAGAAATAAAATGGTAGCATTGTAATAACGGCACGAACTTAAGTGCCGACCCAATACATCATTGAGGATCACCTCACTATGGGCCTATGGAACAAAAGGTACATGAGGTGCGACAGTAAAGTAATGAGACTGATTTTCTTTGCAAAATGTGTCATCCCTGCAGGCTTGCGTAGGCACAATATCTTTGACATTGGTCTATAAGCTTCTTCTAGTCCAAGCGGCACATCGATGCAACTGCTCAGTCGTGAGTTATGCTGTAATAAGTTAACACGTGTTTGTGTCTCTCGTCACGGAAACGGAACCGCATAATACTGCGCAACGGTATGCTATTTCTTTTTGCGTTAAATTGGGTGAAAACGCGACGACAACTTACGGTAAGCTTCAGAAGGCTTTTGGAGTGGAGGTTATGTCAAGAGTTCAAGTTTTTCGTTGGCATAAAATGTTTAGTGAAGGTAGAACGAATATTACGATGAAGACCGCAGTGGACGACCATCAACCTCACTGACCGATGTCAACTTGGCCATGGTGGGTGAACTAGTACGATCTGATCGAAATTTATCTCTAAAAATGATTGCACAAGAACTGAACATCAATCGAGAAAGGGCTCGTCTAATAATAACTGAAGATCTTGGTATGAGAAAGATTTGTGCAAAAATTGTCCCCAAAAATCTCACACCATAACAGCGAGAAACACGGAAAAATGTGGCAGCCGATCTGTTAGAGCAGACGGAAATCAATCCACAATTGTTGAGCCGTGTTATCACTGGTGATGAAAGTTGTTTTTTTCAGTACGATCCAGAGACAAAATGCCAAAGTTCGCAATGGTGCTCAAAGAGATCACCCAGACTAAAAAAGCTCGTATGTCAAAGTCAAAAGTGAGATGAATACTTGTGTGGTTCTTTGATTCCAAGGGAATTGTTCATAAAGAGTGGGTGCCTCCTGGACAAACAGCTAACCAATATTACTTCAAAGGAATTTTAGAAAGACTTCGTAAAAGAGTTCTTCGTGCCTGTGCCAACATTGCTGATAATTGGATTCTGCATCACGATAATGCGCCATCCCATACTGTTCTGTCAGTACAGCAATTTTTAACCTCAAAACAAATTTCAGTAGTACCACAGCCACCTTATTCACCACATATCGCTCCGTGCGACTTTTTTCTAAGAGTCAAAACAGCGGCCAAGGGACACCATTTTCAAACAACACAAGACGTCCAAAAAGCTGTGACGAGGGTCTTGGAGGATATCACAGAACGCCGGCCGGAGTGGCCGTGCGGTTCTAGGCGCTACAGTCTGGAGCCGAGCGACCGTTACGGTCGCAGGTTCGAATCCTGCCTCGGGCATGGATGTGTGTGATGTCCTTAGGCTAGGTTTAATTAGTTCTAAGTTCTGGGCGACTGATGACCTCAGAAGTTAAGTCGCATAGTGCTCAGAGCCATATCACAGAAGATGAGTTCCAGAAATGTTACCATCAATGGCAGAAGCGCTGGAAAAAGTGTGTGCAATCAGAAGGGAACTACTTTGAAGGAGACAACACTAAACTTGACTAAAACGGTAAGCAACATTTTTTTTTCCACATCAGTCTCATTACTTTATTGTCGCACCTCGTATGTGTTCATCTAGCCAGTGACAACAGTAAATGAGGAGGCCTGGAGTTGGCTAGGGAGCTGTTGAGGTGAAGGTGAGGTGAAGAGACGGCTGTGGGTTACAGGGAAGCGGAGCACAGTGCCAGACCTGTGAGGAGACGCCCGCTCACCTGCGCTCGCGCCTGCTCGCCCACCAGGATGACGTCCCTCGTGGCGTCGTGTAGCGGGATGTCCGAGATGAAGAGCCCGTGGCTGGTGAGGCCCTCGAGCCCGTCCAGGTCGGGCGAGCCCACGAACAGCAGCGACCCCGACTCTGGACACGGCACCATCTGGCCCTTCAGCTCCAAGCCCTGCCGGCAAGTGTCACTCTCTCAACAGCTGCCCTGCAGCCGGCTGAAAGTGTGTGAGACCTCGCGGCAAGACTAGTTACAACTAAACGAATCCTACACAGAGTGCAGAGGAGGAGCATACTACTGAGATTTGCAGGCGTATGCAGCACCAATTTCGTGCAGACACTTCGAGGCGTAGCGCCGTATACCGATCCTGCCTTGGAGGCGGTTACGTGGGAGATGTGTCTCAGAGCTGGATAGTGACAGATGGTGATGCGAAACTGGACGCGCACGTAGTTCATGTATCAGCCGATAGAGGACAATATTGGATAGGGGGACTGTGATTTTAGTTTCGATTGTGCCCACTAGAGTGCACTAAAGTAATAGAATCTTTTTCATAAACTATTCTAGTATTTTCATAGAGTGTTATTATGTCTTTTTTTGTATGTAAAATATTATAAACGTGTTTTAGCAGTATGAATGGCGCGTGAGTGTGGTTTAAGGTTAACATGAAGATAATTGTTTAACGAGTTATGTACTAGGATTTAGTGCGGGAACATTTCGAAGAAGTATGGATATGGACAAAGGGGATTTTT
Source organism: Schistocerca nitens (assembly GCF_023898315.1). NCBI lineage: Eukaryota > Metazoa > Arthropoda > Insecta > Orthoptera > Acrididae > Schistocerca > Schistocerca nitens. The sequence goes on along the minus strand of NC_064621.1, from coordinate 526,086,784 downwards.
GTAGCATAGATTTGTAAAGTAAGTTTATGGTAAAGGGAAAGTTAATTCAGGTATAAATAACAATAGTAAATAACTTTATGAATAAACAAAACTTCAGCATATTAGATAATTACGTTGGTAAAACGTGCAGTCGTTAGGTTTACTATTTTGCGATTGGTTATTGATGAAAAGCGCGGACTGACGCGGGAGAGTGTTGTTTTGCTATTGGCTGTTGAGTAAACTGACCAGTGGTAAAGCAGTAGTCTTCGCGCGCCTTTCTCTGCTGGTAGAGAAGACTTAGAGTATTTTAGAGAGGAGTGGCAGCCTAGCCATGAAACAGATTGGACGTGTGTAGTAGTAGTTCCGATGGAAATGATAAGCTGCCGGATCTAGCAGTGTTTCATACATCGAAAGTGTGGTAAAGTGACGGCATAATTATTCCGATGGGCGTGTAGAAATTTCGGAAATTTTAAGTAAGTTTTGTGACGAGAAAAGACATATATTCCGCGTCGCGTATTGAGCAGGTCAGTGGCTAAAAACTGTGACTACATTTGGTACCGACAGACTTAATATTTGGCGAGCATTATCAATCAAAAACAATCAGTATTCTTGTAGCTATTACGTTTTCGGGAAATGCAACACCATAAACTTGCTAACGTGAGTGAAAGGGATTGTGAGTGACTGTGTTAAGACTAGCACGGGCTTGGCAGTGATACTTGTTCACATTAGTTTCAGAATATATTAACTGAGGACAAAATTTCCAACCGTTCATTTCGTGTGAAAACTTTCTCCCGAAACGTAGATTAGTGACTTTAATTGCAGCCTGGTTCACGTCGAAGTACAGTAGGTTTCGCTCGGCTTCCCTACTGATGATATTCTGAGACAATGTTCACAGGTAGGTGCACGTTCGTCGTAAAGGGACGGAAAGAATCGCGCCGCCGCAACTTTCAATAACATTAGGAATATGCCCTTTGACCTAGTAACTAGAAACAAGAGAACGCAGTACGGGTTACAAAGAGCGGACTAAGAAGTAGTTGTGGAGGTATTAGCGAAAACAACAAAATAAAAGGAAGAAATCGCTTCACGCGTAATTCGAGAAGACTTGTTTGTTACATATACATAAAAAATATTTTACCCGCTAACTGACTAATATCATGAAATCTTCTTCTTCTTGCATCCTAGATTACATACTTTTACCAGTTTTAACAACACTAACAAGTGATTACAACTTCAGAACAAGAGAAAGAGCTCCACAGATAAGCAAGTCAATAACGCGTTGGTCCATCCCTGGCGCCTCAAAATCCCTATCTGGTTGGTGATCCCTGCCCATACTGCTCCAAACGTTCTCAACTGCGGTTAGATCTGGCGACCTTGCTGGCCAAGCTAGGGTTTCGCAAGCGCGATTATAAGCAGTAGAAACTCTAGCAGTGTGCTGGCGGGGCATTAACTTGCTGATGTGTAGGCCGAGGATGGTTGCCATTAAGGGAAAAAATGGACATAGAATATCGTCAACTTACCGCTGTGCCGTAAGGATACCGCGGATGACAAGATGTGGCACCCCAGATCATCCCTCCTGGTTGTCGGGCAGTATGGCAGGCAACACTCAGGTTGGTATCCCACTGTCTCCAGACTCTTACTAGTACTGGAGTATAACTGTCTTCAGTGGTGAGTCCCGCTTCGAACTGAGCCCCGATGACCAGCGAAGACGTGTCTGGAGACGTCCTGGACAGCAATACGTTCCATCCTGACTGTCGCCCACTATACAGCCCCAACAGCCAGGAGTGATGTTTCAAATGGCTCTAAGCACTATGGGACTTAACATCTGAGGTCATCAGTCCCGTAGAACTTAGAACTACACTCATGCTCATAAATTAAGGATAATGCCGATACATAGTGAAACAACGCTGTGGTGGGCGTTTTGCGGGTTTAAGTCACCTCGGGGTATGACTATGCGGTGCATCTGACCTGCGGTCGTCGCACGATGGCGCTGGCAACAGTCCACATATGCAGAGGTGTGTTGGTGCATGTCAGAGTACGGTGCGGCGGGTAAGTGTGCAAACGTTTTCAGACGTGCTAATGGTGACTGTGTGTTGAAAATGGTTCAAAGAGCACATATGTCGTTATGAGGGGTAGAATACTAGGGCGACTGGAGGCTGGCCAAACACAGCAGGTCGTAGCACGGGTCACCCATGTGCCACAAAGTGTGATCTCAAGATTATGGCAACGATTCCAGCAGACTGGAAACGTTTCCAGGTGCTACAGTAAGGGGCGTCCACAGTGTACAACACCACACGAAGACTGACATCTCACCATCAGTGCCCGCAAACGGCCACGGAGCACTGCAGGTAGCCTTACTCGGGACCTTACCGCAGCCACTGGAACATTTGTCTCCAGACACACAGTCTACAGACTACTGAACAGACATGGTATATTCGCTATTCGCCCGGAGACCTGCAAGGTGCATTCCACTGACCCTTGTTCACAGGAGAGCCCTTAAAGCCTGGTGTCAAGAACACAGTACATGGTCATTGGAACAGTGGTCCCAGGTTATGTTCACGGACGAGTCCAGGTATAGTCTGAACAGTGATTCTCGCCTGGTTTTCATCTGGCGTGAACCAGGAACCAGATACCAACCCCTTAATGTCCTTGAAAGGGACCTGTATGGAGGTCATGGTTTGATGGTGTGGGGTGGAATTATGATTGGTGCACGTACAACCCTGCACGTCTTTGACAGAGGAACTGTAACAGGTCAAGTGTATCGGGACGTCATTTTGCACCGCCTTTTCAGGGGTGCAGTGGGTCCCACCTTCCTCCTGATGGATGATAATGCACGGCCCCACCGAGCTGCCATCGTGGAGGAATACCTTGAAACAGAAGATATCAGACGAATGGAGTGGCCTGCCTGTTCTCCAGATCTACGAGTAAACCCCATTGAGCACGTCTGGGATGCTCTCGGTCGACGTATCGCTGCACATCTTCAAATCCGTAGGACACTTCAGGAGCTCCGACAGGCACTGGTGCAAGAATGGGAGGCTATACCTCAGCAGCTGTTCGACCATCTGATCCAGAGTATGCCAACCGTTGTGCGGCCTGTGTACGTGTGCATGGTGATCATATGCCATATTGATGTCGGGGTACAAGTGCAGGAAAAAGGGGCGTTTTGTAGCACATGTGTGTAGGGACGGTTTTCTCAACTTATGACCAATACCTTGAACTTACGGATCTGTGTCGTCTGTGTTCCCTATGCGCCTATGTTATTAGCGCTAGTTTTGTGTAGTTTCACGTTGTGTGGCACCACATTCTACAATTATCCTTAATTTATGAGCATGAGTATACTTAAACCTAACTAACCTAAGGACATCACACACATCCATGCCCGAGGCAGGATTCGAACCTGCGACCGCAATAGCAGCGCGGTTCCAGACTGAAGCGCCTAGAACCGCTCGGCCACAGCGGCCGGCCCAGGGGTGATGGTCTGGGGTGCTATGTCTTTTCATAGCAGGACCCCTTTGGCTGTCATCCGCGGCAGTGTTACAGCACAGCGCTACGTCGACGATATTCAATGTCTGTTTTGTTGCCCTTCATGGCAAGTCATCTTGGGCTTGCAGTTCATCAAGATAATGCCCGTCCGTACATAGGAAGAGTTTCTACTGCTTGTCTTCGTGTTGCCAAACCATGCTTTTGTCGGCATAATCGCCCGATCTGCCCCATTGGAACGTTTGCAGCACTATGTGTAGGGCCCTAAAGCCACCCCGTGATTTGGAAGATATAACGCGCCAGTTGGACAGAACTTGGCACGATATTCCTCAGGAGGAGTCCATCAACTCTGTCAACCAATGGTAAGCCGAATAACTACTTGCATAATGGTCGGAGGTGGACGAACGCATTCTTGGCTTGTACAAGTTGTGAAGCTCCTTCCCTTGTATAAATCACCCAATTTTTCTGAAGCTGTAATCATTTGTTTGTTTGTACGTCACATCTATCAATTTCAGATAATTCCATTGTGACGTTTCGTTTTTTCGACTTAGAATGTAGATAACATTAGGTTTGCGGCCGCCGGCACTAGCACAGCGTTCTAGAATTCAGATCTCTACCAGGTTGTAGAGCCGAAATCATGCAATTTCTGGATTCCCTTAAAAATTTGCACTGATTTTCAATAGTTTTAGAACGTATTCTAAGTTTCAGAGTCCCACTTTGTGTCGATGTCTTTACTATACGTCTTCTGGCACTGACGTTGATTTCATGACTCCAGAAAAGAAACATATTTGCTCTAATGCAACATGTCGTAGAGGATACCCAGGGTACGCAAAAGTTGTAACTCCTGGCGGTCCAGATCACCTATTACATGTCTTCACTTAAATTTTTATATATTTATTCCTTTTAGTTACTTAATCGTAGTCTTCTCTTTCCTTTGAAGGTAAATCTCCATCTCTCTGCTGGATACCTTCTCAGAAATTTGGATTAACATGTGGTACAGTGATTCGTCCCGTACTATACTGTATTATGTACAGTCCTCCATTCAGCAAAGTCTCTGAAATGGACACAGGGGCGAACAGAGTTCAAATTACTCTACAATCAGACTTACCGTTAAGCTGTTGTACCATGCTATTAAGATACGTGGGATAAGCTCACGTCTTGTAAAAAATGGATCATATCCCTCGATGGTTGAATGTACTTAATTTGAAGTCTTTCGCTCAAACTTAGGAAGAATTCATACACGCCTCCTCCTGTTGTAACCGCGGCCCAGTCGTCATACAAGGAAAATGCCCACTGCTCATCCATTCAGTTGTCATCAGTTGAAGGTCTGTGTGACTACAGTGCACACCAAGGAAAGAAAGGTACAAATGCTATTCATCTGTGGAGAATGGAAGTTAGCGGAACACTAATTGCAATAATGTATTCTTGTTTACCATATGGACACACGTAGTACAGTACTGTAGTATTTTGAAACGATATATTCTGTATAGTAAAGGCAGTCCTTCATTAAAAATTATCTCATCATAACTTTGATTGTATTATTGTTGGGGTAGGCGCAATGCTATCCAAGCAGAGGATGTCCTTGGGTTTCTATTTACTTGCTGGCAACTCCAACAAGTAGACGAGTTACGTTACCCTGGGTTCCTACACTAGTACAGGAAGGTCAAAGTTAATTTTATGTTACGTTTTCAACAAAATCATGTTTACGTGTATGATACACAGCGATGCGTTTTTGAACTGGTCTTCATGAGACGAAGTGGATTATCGAATAAAAAAAATATAGGGCCCTATTTAAAAAAGACGTACTGCTGTTCATATATTCGTAACAAACAGTTACAAGAAAGGCAATCATCCTGATTAATGTCAACATGATAGCTAAGTAAGATTTATTTCAGAAATTTTTTTATTTTGCTTCTGAAGAAAACGTTATTTGGAGTGATCAAGATATATGTATGTGCACAACAAGTAAATTATAATTATCTTCTTGGAGATGTGATCCGTCTGCGCAACTAAATAAGTGGTTGTTTGTTTTTATGGTATATGCGTTTCTGTTGCAGAGCATCTTCAGTGATCTGTAATATATGTGTGTTGCACGCATATACACTCCTGGAAATTGAAATAAGAACACCGTGAATTCATTGTCCCAGGAAGGGGAAACTTTATTGACACATTCCTGGGGTCAGATACATCACATGATCACACTGACAGAACCACAGGCACATAGACACAGGCAACAGAGCATGCACAATGTCGGCACTAGTACAGTGTATATTCATCTTTCGCAGCAATGCAGACTGCTATTCTCCCATGGAGACGATCGTAGAGATGCTGGATGTAGTCCTGTGGAACGGCTTGCCATGCCATTTCCACCTGGCGCCTCAGTTGGACCAGCGTTCGTGCTGGACGTGCTGACCGCGTGAGACGACGCTTCATCCAGTCCCAAACATGCTCAATGGGCGACAGATCCGGAGATCTTGCTGGCCAGGGTAGTTGACTTACACCTTCTAGAGCACGTTGGGTGGCACGGGATACATGTGGACGTGCATTGTCCTGTTGGAACAGCAAGTTCCCTTGCCGGTCTAGGAATGGTAGAACGATGGGTTCGATGACGGTTTGGATGTACCGTGCACTATTCAGTGTCCCCTCGACGATCACCAGTGGTGTACGGCCAGTGTAGGAGATCGCTCCCCACACCATGATGCCGGGTGTTGGCCCTGTGTGCCTCGGTCGTATGCAGTCCTGATTGTGGCGCTCACCTGCACGGCGCCAAACACGCATACGACCATCATTGGCACCAAGGCAGAAGCGACTCTCATCGCTGAAGACGACACGTCTCCATTCGTCCCTCCATTCACGCCTGTCGCGACACCACTGGAGGCGGGCTGCACGATGTTGGGGCGTGAGCGGAAGACGGCCTAACGGTGTGCGGGACCGTAGCCCAGCTTCATGGAGACGGTTGCGAATGGTCCTCGCCGATACCCCAGGAGCAACAGTGTCCCTAATTTGCTGGGAAGTGGCGGTGCGGTCCCCTACGGCACTGCGTAGGATCCTACGGTCTTGGCGTGCATCCGTGCGTCGCTGCGGTCCGGTCCCAGGTCGACGGGCACGTGCACCTTCCGCCGACCACTGGCGACAACATCGATGTACTGTGGAGACCTCACGCCCCACGTGTTGAGCAATTCGGCGGTACGTCCACCCGGCCTCCCGCATGCCCACTATACGCCCTCGCGCAAAGTCCGTCAACTGCACATACGGTTCACGTCCACGCTGTCGCGGCATGCTACCAGTGTTAAAGACTGCGATGGAGCTCCGTATGCCACGGCAAACTGGCTGACACTGACGGCGGCGGTGCACAAATGCTGCGCAGCTAGCGCCATTCGACGGCCAACACCGCGGTTCCTGGTGTGTCCGCTGTGCCGTGCGTGTGATCATTGCTTGTACAGCCCTCTCGCAGTGTCCGGAGCAAGTATGGTGGGTCTGACACACCGGTGTCAATGTGTTCTTTTTTCCATTTCCAGGAGTGTAATAAATGTGTTTTTAGATATATTACTATATTACAGCTTTTTCGTTATTCTCCTACTCTTAGGTGAGAAACAACTTTCTGGAGCGCAAATTTCGTGAGGCTAAATTGCTGTCGGGTTCTGTTTACAATTTTTTTAGGTCTTGTTATCACCTATGTATCGCCCTGGAATTGTATCTCATTGGCCTGCGTGCCCAAGGATCTCCAATTTTTGGCCTTTGCGAGCACATTTCACATGAACACCGCTTCCAGTGTATGTTTTTCTAACCCCTGTGTTGCTTATCTATGTTTACTGTATATGGTAGAGTGTCACTACCTGTCGCAGTATCTTTATCGGTCTTTTGTTTGCTTTGTGGCATCCGCATGCATTTTGACACTGATTTGTTTTGTTATGTAGGTTTGTGTGCTATTTTGTGTGGTGATGGATGCTCTGGGGAAAGGAGGGAAAAGTGGGTGGAGGGAGTAGCATTTTTTTAAATAGTAGGCTAGTGGTGAGTGGACTAAATAGCTTATTATTTAACCTGGTGATGTGTCACACCTGATGTGAAAGACATGTGAAACAGGCGGAATACCATCAAACTTCGCCGGCCAGTGTGGCCGAGCGGTTATAGGCGCTTCAGTCCGGAACCGCGCTGCTGCTACGGCCGCAGGTTCGAATCCTGCCTCGGGCATGGATGTGGGTGGTGTCCTTAGGTTAGTTAGGTTTAAGTAGTTCTAAGTTCTAGGGGACTGATGACCTCAGAAGTTTAGTCCCATAGTGCTCAGAGCCATTTTTGTACCATCAAACTTCAAGAAGGACGTAGGAATTCCAGTTTCAAAGAACACATGTGCGAGAGGTGTGAATATTACTGAAGCATGTGTGAATATTACTGAATCATCAATTTAATAAGTCATGGTCGCAAAATACTGACATGAATTAGTTACAGAAGAATGGAAAAACTGGCCGAAGTTGAAGATAGTTGGTGTTCCGGAGAAATGTAGAAACATGCGATGCAATCCTGGCCCTGTGACTTCTTTTAGAAGACAGACTGAAGGAAGGCAAAAATACTTTTATAGCAATTGTACATTTAGAAAAAGTTGCCGGCCGGGGTGGTCGAGCGGTTCTGGGCGCTACAGTCTGGAACCGCGCGACCGCTACGGTCGCAGGTTCGAATACTGCCTCGGACATGGATGTGTGTGGTGTCCTTAGGTTAGTTAGGTTTAAGTAGTTCTATGTTCTAGGGGACTGATGACCTCAGAAGTTAAGTCCCATAGTGCTCAGAGTCATTTGAACCATTTTAGAAAAAGTTGTTGACAATGTGCACTGGAATATACCATTTGAAATTATACAGGTAGCAGGGGTAAAATACGTAGAACGAAAGGTTATTTACAGCTTATATAGAAATCAGACCAGTTACAACAGTCGAAAAACATGAAAGCGAAGCAATGACTGAGGAAAGAGGCAGGATTGTAGCCTATCACTGACTTACTTCAATCTGTAACCTGGAAAGCAGTAAAGGAAATCAAAGAAGAATTTGAGAATGGGGTTAGAGTTTAGAGAGAAGAAATGAGAATTTTGAGAAGTGGCGATGACGTAGTTCTGTCAGAGACGACAAAGGAGTTGCAAGAATAGCTGAACAGCAAGAAATGCATCTTGAAAAGAAGTTATAAGGTGAACTCCAACAAAACTAAAATAAGGTTAATGGAATGTAGCCGGATTACATTATACAATGATGAGGAAAATAGGCTAGAAATTGAGACACTAGAAACCATAGACTAATTTTGCTATTTGGGCACTAAAATGCAGACTAGCTATAACAATACAATGATTTCTGAAAAAGAGGACTTTGTTGACATCCAATGTTATTTTAAGTGGTAGGAAGTCTACCCTGGAGGTATTTTTCTTGGCTGTTGTGTATTGTGACATGAGCGACAAGAAGTTCGTATGGGGAGAGAGTATAAGCTTTTGAAATGTGGTGCTACAGAAGAATTCTGAAGATTAAATGGGTAAATCGAGTAACTAATGAAGATATACTAGATCGAATTGGGGAGAAAAGCAGTTTAAGGCGCAGTTTCCCTTAGGGTGTCAGCGACAGCAGTGCCGTGAGTTCCTGCTACTAATAAGGCGAATACACCGTTCGCTTGTTACATATTTTTACGAGCATCAAACAGGAGCGACTTATTTTCAGTTATCTGGGTAGTTACTAGTTTATTTTTGTAATTTCTTGCGTGTTTGGGTGCTTACTAGGCACAACCTTTTATTTCAATAACATTGTAGTGTACAGTACCACCGTTCTTATCAACGCTTGTATCGACCCTCGTATCATACAGGCTTTTGTTTGTTTGGTTTGAACAGCACAGTGTCGGTTAGACCGTCAGCGAGAGCAGTGCCACAAGTTCCTGCTACTAATAAGGCGATTACACCTTTCGCTTGTTACATAATTTTATGAGCATCAAACAGGAGCGACTGCAGTAATGGATAGGAACTGTGTTTGTTGTGTGCAGATGCGAGCTGAGCTGGCAACCCTTCGCTCACAGCTCCAGGCTGCTTTGGCTTCCGTCACGCAGCTTGAGGCTGCTGCCAAGGGGCATCACTGTGGTGCATCGAACGTGGGGATGCGAGGGACGCCGAGCAAAGTCCACGTGTCCTCCGATCGGTCCACTGCTGTGGCTGCCCAGGGTACTGCTTGCACTGAGGCTGACCCCTCACCTGTGGTCGAGTGGGAGGCAGTGAAAAACTTTCCAGGGGGCCGATCGTAGCGCCTCCCCGGTTCGTTTGACGAACAGGTTTCTGACGTTATCTGTGGCTGACGATGTCTCTGAGCTGGATGCAGTCATCCACCCTGTTCCAGAGGAAGCTTCTCAGCCCGCAAGGTCTGGGCATTCACAGTGGGTGGGTTTGCTGGTATTTGGGAGCTCCAAAGTTAGGCGCGCTATGGGGCTCTTAGGAACATGGTTGTGAAGGAGGGGAAGGAAGCCAGTGTGCACTTCGTGTGCATCCCGGGGGGAGTCATTCCGGATGTGGAAAGGGTGCTTCTGGATGCCATAAAGAGTACAGGGTGCAGCCATCTGCACGTGGTGGCTCATGTCAATACCAATGATGTGTGTCGCTTTGGATCAGAGCAGATTCTGTCTGGTTTCGGGCGGCTAGCGGAAATGGTAAAGACTGCCAGTCTTGCTTCTGAGATTAAGGCGGAGCTCACAATCTGCAGCATCGTCGATAGAACCGACTGTGGTCCTTTGGTGCAGAGCCGAGTGGAGGGTCTGAATCAGAGGCTCAGGCGGTTCTGTGACCGTGTGGGCTGCAGATTCTTTGACTTGTTTGACTTGCGCCATTGGGTGGTGGGTTTCCAGTTTCCGCTTAATAGGTCGGGAGTCCACTACAGACAGGAGGCGGCTACACTGGTAGCGGGGCTGTGTGGAAGGGACTGGGCGGTTTTTTAGGTTGGAGGGTCTCAGGGAACCACAGAAGGGACGTCCGTCTAAAAGTGGACAGGGAAAACACAGTAAGGTAGTTGTAGAAAGGATTGGTATTGTAGTTGTAAATTGTTGTAGCTTTGAAACTTCCTTGCAGATTAAAACTGTGTGCCGGACCGAGATTCGAACTCGGGACCTTTTCCTTTCGCGGGCAAGTGCTCTACAATCTGAGCTACCCAAGCACGACTCACGTCTCGTCCTCACAGCTTTACTTCCGCCAGTACCTCGTCTCCTACTTTCCCGACTTCACAGAAGCTCTCCTGCGAACCTTGCAGAACTAGCACTCCTGGAAGAAAGGAAACGAGGCACTGGCGGAAGTAAAGCTGTGAGGACGGGGCGTGAGTCGTGCTTGGGTAGCTCGGATGGTGGAGCACTTGCCCGCGAAAGGCAAAGGTCGTGAGTTCGAGTCTCGGTCCGGCACACAGTTTTAATCTGCCAGGAAGTTTCATATCAGCGCACACTCCACTGCAGTGTGAAAATCTCATTCTGTTGTAGCTGTGTTGGGAAAGAACCAGAGCTACAAGCCCTAACAGAAAGCAGTGAAGCTCACATAGTTGTAGGTACAGAAAGCTGGCTAAAGCTGGAAATAAGTTCAGCCGAATTTTTTTCAAACAATCTAACAGTGTTCAGAAAGTATAGATTAAATACAGTTGTTGGTGGAGTATGTATTGCTGTCAGAGGTAGTTTGCCTTGTAGCGAAATTGAAGTTGATAGTTCGTGTGAAATAGTATGGGTAGAGGTTATACCTGATAATCGAACTAAACTATTAATTGGATCGTTTTACCGACTCCCCCGACTCAGAAGATATAGTTGCTGAACAGTGCAAAGAAAACTTGAGTCTCATTTCAAATAAGTACCCCGCTCATACAATTATAGTCGGTGGTGACTTTAATCTACCCTCGATATGCTGGAAAAATTATGCGTTTAAAGCCGGCAGCAGGCATAAAACGTCATCAGAAATTGTACTGAATGCGTTCTCAGAAAATTATTTTGAACAATTAGTTCATGAGCCAACTCGAAGCGTAAATGGTAGCGAAAACATACTTGACCTTTTAGCAACAAATAATCCTGGCCAAATAGTGAGTATTGTGACGAATACAGGGATTAGCGACCAAAAGCCAGTTGCTGCTAGGCTGAATACCGTAACACCTAAAACCATCAAAAAGAAACGCACAGTATATGTATTTAAAAAAGCTGATAAAAATGCTATTAACACCTTTTTAAGAGACTGTCTTCACTCCTTCCGATCTGATCACGTAAGTGAAGAAAAGTTGTGGTATGTTTTCAAAGAGATAGTTTCGACAGCAATTGAGAGATATATGCCACATAAATTAATAAGTGATGGTACTGTTCCCGCAGGGTACACAAAACGGGTCAGTTCGTTGTTGCAGAAGCAACGAAAAATGCATGCCATATTTAGAAGATCGCAAAATCCCCAAGATTGGCAAAGTTTTACACAAATTCCAAATATGGCGCGTACTTCAATGCGAGATGCTTTTAATAATTTCCACAACGAAATTCTGCCACGAAATCTGACAGAAAACCCAAAGAGATTCTGGTCATACATAAAGCACACCAGTGGCAAGACGCAATCAATACCTTCACTGCGCGATAACAACGGTGAAGTCACTGATGACAGTGCCACTAAAGCAGAGTTATTAAAAACGGTTTTCCGAAACTCCTTCACCAAAGAAGACGAAGTAAATATTCCTGATTTTTATTCAAGAACAACTGTCAAGATGAGAAACACAGAAGTAGATATCCTCTGAGTAACGAAGCAGCTTAAATCAATAAAGGCAAGGCCTCCGGTCCAGATTGTATACCAGTCAGGTTCCTCTCAGAGATTGCTGATAAAATAGCTCTATATTTAGCAGTTATATACAACCACTCGCTCACAGAAAGATCAGTACCTAAAGACTGGAAAATTGCTCAAGTCACACCAATACCCAAAAAGGAAGTAGGAGTAATCCGCTGAATTACAGGCCTATATCACTAACGTCGATTGCAGTAGGGGTTTGGAACGTATACTGTATTCGAACATTATGAAGTACTTCGAAGAAAACGATTTATTGACAAATAGTCAGCACGGTTTCAGAAAATATCGTTCTTGTGAAACACAACTAGCTCTTTATACTCATGAAGTAATAAGTGCTATCATCAGGGGATATGAAATTTATTCCATATTTTTATATATCCAGAAGGCTTTCGACACCGTTCTTCACAAGCGTCTTCCAACCAAACTGCGTACCTACGGAGTATCGCCTCAGTTGTGTGACTGGATTCGTGATTTCCTGTCAGAAAGGTCACAGTTCGTAGTAATCGACGGAAAGACCTCGAGTAAAACAGAATTAATATCCGGCGTTCCCAAAGAAGTGTTACAGGCCCACTATTGTTCCTGATCTATATTAACGACATAGGAGACCATCTGAGTAGCCGTCTTAGATTGTTTGCAAATGGTTCTGTCATTTACCGTTTTGTAAAGTCATCAGATGATGAAAACGACCTTGCAAAATGATTTAGATAAGATATCTGTGTGGTGCAAAAAGCGGCAACTGACCCTGAATAAGGAAAAGTGTGAAGTTATTCACATGAGTGCTAAAAGAAATCAGCTAAATTTCGATTACGCGATAAGTCACACAAATCTGAAGGCTGTAAATTCAACTAAATACTTAGGGATTACAATTAGAAATAACCTAAATTGGAACGATCACATAGATAATATTGTGGGTAGACCAAACCAAAGACTGCGATTCATTGGCAGAACACAGAAGGTGCAACAAGTCTACTAAAGAGACTGCTTACACATCGCTTGTCCACCCAATTCTGGAGTATTGCTGTACGGTGTGGGATCCGCACCAGGGGAAACTGACGGATGACATCGAAAAAATTCAGTGAAGGGCAGTTCGTTTTGTATTATCGCGAAATAGGGGAGATAGTGTCACAGACATGATACGTGAATTGGAGTGTCAATCATTAAAACAAAGACTTTTTCGTTGCGACGGGATCTTCTCATGAAATTTCAATCACCAGTTTTCTCCTCCGATTGCGAAAACATTCTGTTGGCATCCACCTACATAGGGAGAAATGATCATCACGATAAAATAAGAGAAATCAGGGCTCGCATAGAAAAATTTAAGTGCTCGTTTCTCCCGCTTGCCGTTATAGAGTGGAACGTTAGAGAGACAGCTTGAAGGTGATTCATTGAACCCTCTGCCAGCCACTTTATTGTGAAAAGAAGAGTAATCACGTAGATGTAGAACCTCACTGAAGGGAAGTATCGTTTAACAGGAGACGTCTTCAGGCATTCGTCATACTGGTAATGTGGTCTGTGGTATGTGTGTGCGGTGGTGTGTGTGTGTGTGTGTGGGGTGGGGGATAAGAACTGATTCGGGTGATCGAGGAATGAGTTTAATAAGCAGGTTCAAATAGATGTAGGTAGCCGAAGTTATAGAAAGATGAAGAAAGATGTTACGGGATAGACTAGCATGGAGTGCTGTATCACATCAGTCTTCGGACTGAAGATCACGACAACTACATGTTCTACATCTCGGCTTGTTATTGTTTTTGTGGCCAAGATGATCAGTGACTCATTACTTATTTTACTTTGGTCAGTTGTTACCTTTTTTACCATCGCAAGGACTCTTTGTTCGTGAAAATTTTCATTGTGTAGTTGCGTAGAAGGACCACATCGGCAACAAGACATTACTGCTACTACTACTACTACTACTACTACTAATAATAATAATAATAAAAATCATGTAAAAGGAAATAAGGAAACATCAAACAATCATAGCAAATAAAATGTCGTTATTTACTTTCCGTCCTGATGTAGTAATGTTAATGCTGAGGAGCGTAGCTATAGTCTGTTGAAAATTACTTTCGGATCGAGTCTTCAGCAGGAATATGTAGCAACGCATCGCAGAGAACACACGTAATTTTACATTTCATTCAACCCGCTCAGACTCGCAAACTATTCGATGTACAAATATGAAACTGACGAATCTGTCTTCTAGAAGAGCTGCCGTATGTTTTCGTTTAATTTCTTTTGCATCAGCTATTTTTGAGACGATACACGGAAAGTTTAGGAAAATACAGCACATTGCCTGTCTATGCTACCGAATTTTCGACACGCGTGAAACTTTACGGTTATTGAATTTAGATGAACACATTATGCGAACTAAGCCTTAGGTACACAGCAAGTTCTCATCTGCTCCAAACCGGAACTCTCCCGGAGATCTGCAGCAAGAGATAAATTGATTTAAATGTGACGTACGATGCTCCATTTTCGCGTCACAGCGTCAGCGGTCGTCCGTTTGGTTTCGGTGAGAAAAACAGAGCACTAGTAAATAATTTACCTGCTTCTATGTTTTCTCATCAGACTTTCTATTTATTTATAACATAACAAAAAAGTTTCGCACGTTAATCGAGGGGAGGTAACTTATCGGGTTGGAAAAAGAGGAAAATAGTGATAACGAAACACACAGTCTCAGTACTGCAACAATTATAGCGCAAACAGTGAGAGGGACTTCTTTTATGCGATTAATTGTAACACTGAGTTCCTGAAACGAACGTCACTCGGACTCAGCTGCTTTGTATTAATAGTAAAAACTTCTGAAAGTACAATTTTGCTATGCAGCTACTTTAACTGCCCATGCCAAACATTCAGCTGAATCCTCCTGTGAATTTATTTATTTATGACAATATGGAAACTGATCTCTGAAGTTTTCTTGACGCTACTGATTAATAATGTGCTAACCAGGCTTTCTTACAGAGAAGAACACTACTAAGGAAGAACTATTGGCACAACCCTCGTCGCTATCACCCATACTGGTAGTGCCACTGCCACTGTCATTTAATGACGCGTCATTTCCTACAAGGAGAGTTTTTAAAAAAATATTCCGTTTCATCACATTTTTTCCATGATGAGCTGCGTATAACTGACGACTTTCTTCCAATCTTCAGAAGTGACTTTCCTTACAACTTCTGAGTGCCTCGGCTGCAGGCAACTTATTTTTCATTATATCCAGCGACCTAAAGCTCAATTTGAAAATAAACTAACGCTGTTAGGTTGAAACAGCAGTGGCAAGGTGGCAGCATTGTGACTGTATGCCTGTATGCTTTAGCCACCTCTTCGATTTCATATATGGAAAACTGTGAATTATGAAGAATGGACAATAGCAACTTATGTGTGATGCGGCACTGCCAAGTAACATAGTTCGATGAGCCTTAGACCATACATAGGAAGAACGGTTACAGTATAGTAGAGAAGATGACACGATGTGGCAAAAAAGTTTAATCAGAAAACATGTTGTTGGTGTGGTCTTCAGTCCTGAGACTGATTTCATGCAGTTTTCCATGCTACTCTATCCTGTGCAAGCTTCTTCATCTCCCAGTACGTACTGCAACCTACATCCTTCTGAATCTGCTTAGTGTATTCATCTCTTGGCCTCCCTCGACGATTTTTACCCTCCACCCTGCCCTCCAATACTAAATTGGTGATCCCTTGATGCCTCAGAACATGTCCTACCAACCGATCCCTTATTCTAGTCAAGTTGTGCCACAAACTCCTCTTCTTCCCAATTCTATTCAATACCTCCGCATTAGTTATGTGATCTACCCATCTAATCTTCAGCATTCTTCTGTAGCACCACATTTCGAAAGCTTCTATTCTCTTCTTGTCCAAACTATTTATCGTCCATGTTTCACTTCTATACATGGCCACACTCCATACAAATACTTTCAGAAACGACTTCCTGATACTTAAATCTATACTCGATGTAAACGCTTTCCTTACCATTGGCAGTCTACATTTTATATCCTCTCTACTTCGACCATCGTCAGTTATTTTGCTACCCAAATAGCAAAACTCCTTTACTACTTTAAGTGTCTCATTTCCTAATCTAATTCCCTCAGCATCACCCGATTTAATTCGACTACATTCCATTATCCTCGTTTTGCTTTTGTTGATATTCGTCTTATATCCTCCTGTCAAGACACCGTCCATTCCGTTCAACTGCTCTTCCAGGTCCTTTGCCTTCTCTGACAGAATTACAATGTCATCGGAAAACCTCATAGTTTTTATTTCTTCTCCATAGATTTTAATTCCTACTCCGAATTTTTCTTTTATTTCCTTTACTACTTGCTCAATATACAGATTGAATAGCATCGGGGAGAGGCTACAACCCTGTCTCACTCCCTTCCCAACCACTGCTTCCCTTTCATGCCCCTCGTCTCTTATAACTGCTATCCGGTTTCTGTGCAAATTGTAAATAGCCTTTCGCTCCCTGTATTTTACCTCTGCCACCTTCAGAATTTGAAAGAAATTATTCCAGTCAACATAGTCAAAAGCTTTGTCTAAGTCTATAAATGATATAACGTAGGTTTGCCTTTCCTTAATCTATTTTCTAAGATAATTCGTAGGGTCAGTATTGCCTCACGTGTTCCAACATTTCTACGGAATCCAAAATGATCTTCCCCGAGGTCGGCTTCTGCCAGTTTTTCCATTCATCTGTAAAGAATTCGTGTTAGTATTTTGCAACAACAACAGGTAAATCATTAACTAGCGCTATGTTTCTCTCGATGAAGTAGTGACGTGCGAACGCAGCACCAGGCGTCACATTTAAATCAAATTATCTCCTGTTAGGGATCCTCGGAAAATTCTGTTTCGGATCAGATAAGAATATGCCGTTTACTTAAGACTTCATTGGCATAATGTGTTCATAGGAATTCGATAACGATAGAGGTTCTCGCATGTCGAAAATTCGGTAACATCAACAGCCTGTATTTTCCTAACAAGACGAACAGATACGAGGTTTTTATTAAAATACAATCGTTACACTGAAGCCACCGCAATTTGTGATGGCCGAATGAGCATTTTAAAAGGCGGGGTATGGTTCTTAATAGTGTGTGTGATCACCACGGATAGCAGTGCGTGCTCTGCACTGTGATTTCATTCGGGCCACAAGGTTGGTAAGGAGTTCCTGTGGTAGTGATCCATTCCTCCACCAGCTGACAACTACAAGGTGGTCGCTGGTGTATGAGAAGACACTGAAATACGTCTCCCCACCGCACCACACACGTGCTCGATGGCATTTTTAAGTCGTGGGAGGAGGACGAAGAGGAGGAGGAGGAGGAGGAGGATATTAGTGTTTAACGTCCGGTCGACAACGAGGTCATTAGAGATGAAGCACAAGCTCGGATTAGGGAAGGACGGGGATGGAAATCGGCTGTACTCTTTAAAAGAAACCATGCTGGCATTTGCCTAAAGCAATTAAGGGAAACAACGGAAAAACCAAATCAGAATGGCCGGTAGCTGGTTTGAGCCCATTCTGCTAACAACTGCGCCACCGCGCTTGATAGGTTGGGGGAACGGGTAGGTCCTTTTATTAACTGCATTTCATCTCGTTCCAAGAGCTGCTCCACCTCCACTATTCGATGACGTAGCGCATTATCATCCATAAAAATGCAGCCAGGGCCGAATGCACCCCTGAAAAGTCGGATGTGGGAAGGAGTACAGTGTCACAGTAACGTTGATAGGTCAGTGTGCCGTGTTCAAACATTTGGAGGACAGTACGTAACACGGTAATTCGTGCCTCCGCAAACAGTAACACCTGGTCCACCAAAAGGATAACGTTCGACAATGTTTCTGTTTCCACCTCTCGCCGTACGGGGGTACATCCAAAATCGTTACTCATACTGAATTTGCTTCATTCGAGAAGAGCACGCGACCCCATTCGTCTTTGGTTTAGTCCCTATGTTCTTCGCACCATTGTAAACGGTGCTGCCGTTGTGGGTGTGTCAACACTGCACAACGTATGTTCGTCGCGCAAAGATACCACTCCATTGCAGTCGTCATGCCAATGTGGAGTGTGTGATTGTATGCCTTAGAGTCTTCTTAAATGTAGTTACAATTGCACCCGCAGTTTGACGAGGGTCCTCTCTTGCACAACGTAGCGGTCATCTGCTGCTGTAGCAGTACCTGTTGTTCGGAACGCTTCCTATGCACGTGAAACAGAACTGTGAGCAATACCAAATTGCTGACCTATACTCATCAGAGCCCGTCCGTCTTCCAGTTTCCCGATGATTCTTCCTCTTATGAAGTCATCCAAATGTTCCCAGAACGAAAGTTTCACTCTTCAGCGGAATGTGCGGTGATATGGAACTTCCTGGCCGATTAAAACTGTGTGTTGGACCGGAACGCGAACTCGGGACTTTTACCTTTCGCGAGCAAGTGTTCTACGAACTGAGCTACCCAAGCACGACACACGACCCGTAGCTGGCCGGGGTGGCCGAGCGGTTCTAGGCGCTACAGTCTGGAACCGCGCGACCGCTACGGTTCGAATCCTGCCTCGGGCATGGATGTGTGTGATGTCCTTAGGTTAGTCAGGTTTAAGTACTTCTAAGTTCTAGGGGACTGATGACCTCAGAAGTTAAGTCCCACAGTGCTCAGAGCCATTTGAACCATTTGAACCAACACGACCCGTTCTCACGGCTTAAGTTCTACCAATACCTCGCCTACTACCTTGCAAACTTCACAGAAGCTCTCCTGCGAACCTTGCAGAACTAACACTCCTGGAAGAAAGGATATTGCGAAGTCATGGCTTAGCCCAGCCTGGGGGACATTTCCAAAACTATATTTCACTCTACAGTGGAGTGTGCGCTGATGTAGAGCTTCCAGGCAGATTAAAATCATGTGCCGGACCGAGACTCGAACTCTGGACTTTCGCCTTTTGTGGGCAAGTGGTCTACGAACTGAGCTACCCAATCACGACTCACGACGCGTCCTGACAGCCTTACTTCCGCCAGTACCTCATCTCCTACCTTCCAAACATCACAGTAGCTCTCCTGCTGAAAATCTCATTCCGGAAACGTTCCCCAGGCTGTGGCTAAGCCTTGTCTTCGCAGTATCCTTTATTCCAGGAGTGTTAGTTATGCAAGGTTGCAGGAGAGCTTCTGTGAAGTTCGGAAGGTAGGAGACGAGGTAATCGCAGAATTTAAGCCGTGAGGACGGGTTGCGTGTCGTGCTTGGGTAGCTCATTCGAAGAGCACTTGCTCGCGAAAGGCAGAAGTCCCGAGTTCGAGACTCGATCCAGCCCACTCTTTTAATGGCCACGAAATTTCATTCAAATGTTGTCCCCGCGTCATGTCGTGATAAGGAACACCACCACAGTGCACAGTGACTGTTCGGTGATTGACTCTCACTCTTTTTCCGTTCCTTCAACTACCTCGTGTTGTGGTGCCTGCCCCATTTGGCGCTATAGTCACGCTGACCTCTCACCATGTGATTCCAGCTTCCTGTGCATGAGATAGACCTCCGACAACATGCTACCATACTTTCATTCATTCCCACCGACTAGTTAATATATTGCGTTACTTTATGTATCTCGTCCCTAATTTTTGGAGAGCACTATTAAATCCATCAGCTCGTCCTCTTCACGTTTATCACTTACACGGTATGTCATGGTAGATATCTCGTCAACAAGAACTACAGATTGTTTGGGAACATACCGAGAACAATTGTTCCTGTGTAACCGCGTAAGGCGCAAACCATTTCTCTCGACTGACCTCGTATGACAATGCCCTGGCTGAGAGAGTGACATCAAACATTTGCATCGAATATCATTTGACGCGCATGCTTGAATATTGTTAAGTATCACACAACACTCCGTCTTCAGGCCACGAGTGGCCTACCGGGACCATCCGACCGCCGTGTCATCCTCAGTGAAGGACGCGGATAGGAGGTGCGTGGGGTCAGCACACCGCTCTCCCGGTCGATATGGTGGTATTCTTGACCGAAGCCGCTACTATTCGGTCGAGTAGCTCCTCAATTGGCATCACGAGGCTGAGTGCACCCCGAAAAATGGCATCAGCGCATGGCGGCCTGGATGGTCATCCATCCAAGTGCCGACCACACCCGACAGCGCTTAACTGCGGTGGTCTCACGCGAACCGGTGTACCCACTGCGGCAAGGCCGTTGCCATCGCACAACACACAATAGTAAATATGTAATCCTGCTACTTTAAATAACGAAAACGAAGTCTCACCGCCCGACGAACAATCCTACACGAAAGACAGCTGTCTAAATCTGAATCACAGTGCAAAGAGCAAGTGGTGACGTAGTAGGGGCGAATGTCTGGAAACCTCGGGCAGCTGCAGCGGCCACAGGTCTCGTGACATCGACTTGATGTGTGCCTTGCCTTTCGAATACTTCATAAATTATAAATTACACTACTCGCCATTAAAATTACTACACCACGAAGACGACGTGCTACAGACGCGAAATTTAACCGACAGGAAGAAGATGCTGTGATATGCAAATGATTAGCTTTTCAGAGCATTCACACAAGGATGGCGCCGGTGGCGACACCTACAACGTGCTAAGATGAGGAAAGTTTCCAACCGATTTCTCGTACACAAACAGCAGTTGACCGGCGTTGCCTGGTGAAACGTTGTTGTGATGCCTCGTGTAAGGAGGAGAAATGCGCACCATAACGTTTCCGACTTTGACAAAGGTCGGATTGTATGCTATCACGATTGCGGTTTATCGCATCGCGACATTGCTGCTCGCGTTGGTCGAGATGGAATGACTGGTAGCAGAATATGGAATCGGTGGGCTCAGGAGGGTAATACGGAACGCAGTGCTGGATCCCAACGTCCTCGTATCACTAGCAGTCGACATGACACGCATCTTATCCGCACGGCTGTAACGGATCTAGCAGCCACTTCTCGGTCTCTGAGTCACAGATGGTGACGGTTGCAAGACAACAACCATCTGCACGAACAGTTCGACGATGTTTGCAGCAGCATGGCGTATCAGCTCGGAGACCATGGCTGCGGTTACCTTGACGCTGCATCACAGACAGGAGCACCTGCGATGGTGTACTCAACGACGAACCTGGTTGCACGAATGTCAAAACGTCATTTTTCCGGATATATCCAGGTTCTGTTTACAGCATCATGATGGTCGCATCCGTGTTTGGCGACATCGCGGTGAATGCACATTGGAATCGTGTATTCGTCATTGCCATACTGGCGTATCACCCGGCGTGATGGTATGGGGTGCCATTGGTTACACGTCTCGGTCACCTCTTGTTCGCATTGACGGCACTTTGAACAGTGGACGTTACATTTCAGATGTGTTACGACCCGTGGCTCTACCCTTCATTCGATCCCTGCGAAACCCTACATTTCAACAGGATAATGCACGACTGCCTGTTGCAGGTCCTGTACGAGCCTTTCTGGATATAGGAAATGTTCGACTGCTGCCGTGGCCAGCACATTCTCCAGATCTCTCACCAATGGAAAACGTCTGGCCGAGGAACCGGCTCGTCACAATACGCCAGTCACTAGTCTTGATGAACTGTGGTATCGTGTTGAAGTTGATGGGCAGCTGTACCTGTACACGCCATCCAAGTTCTGTTTGACTCAATGCCCAGTCGTATCAAGACCGTTGTTACGGCCAGAGGTGGTTGTTGTGGGTTCTGATTTCTCAGGATCTATGCAACCAAATTGCGTGAAAATGTAATCACATGTCAGTTCTAGTATAATATACAGGGTTATTACAAATGATTGAAGCGATTTCACAGCTCTACAATAACTTTGTTATTTGAGATATTTTCACAATGCTTTACACACACGTGCAAAAACTCAAAAAGTTTTTTTAGGCATTCACAAATGTTCGATATGTGCCCCTTTAGTGATTCGGCAGACATCAAGCCGATAATCAAGTTCCTTCCACACTCGGCGCAGCATGTCCCCATCAATGAGTTCGAAAGCATCATTGATGCGAGCTCGCAGTGCTGGCACGTTTCTTGGTAGAGGAGGTTTAAACACTGAATCTTTCACATAACCCCACAGAAAGAAATCGCATGGGGTTAAGTCGGGAGAGCGTGGAGGCCATGACATGAATTGCTGATCATGATCTCCACCGCGCCGAAAATTCAAAGCGTTTGACTTTGTCATCGGGTGTCAGGGCTTGTAGCAATTGTAAACGGTAAGGCTTCTGCTTTAGCCTTTTCCGTAAGATTTTCCAAACCGTCGGCTGTGGTACGTTTAGCTCCCTGCTTGCTTTATTCGTCGACTTCCGCGGGCTACGCGTGAAACTTGCCCGCACGCGTTCAACCGTTTTTTCGCTCACTGCAGGCCGACCCGTTGATTTCCCCTTACAGAGGCATCCAGAAGCTTTAAACTGCGCATACCATCGCCGAATGGAGTTAGCAGTCGGTGGATCTTTGTTGAACTTCGTCCTGAAGTGTCGTTGCACTGTTATGACTGACTGATGTGAGTGCATTTCAAGCACGACATACGCTTTCTCGGCTCCTGTCGCCATTTTGTCTCACTGCGCTCTCGAGTGCTCTGGCTGCAGAAACCTGAAGTGCGGCTTCAGCCGAACAAAACTTTATGAGTTTTTCTACGTATCTGTAGTGTGTCGTGACCATATGTCAATGAATGGAGCTACAGTGAATTTATGAAAACGCTTCAATCATTTGTAATAGCCCTGTATTTGTCGAATGTAGTTTATAATCTGCATTTAGTCTTGGGGTAGCAATTTTAATGGCCAGTAGTGTAATTCTGAACAGACTGTAGCGCGCTCACGCCGCTGATTGAGGAGGCACCGCTAAGTCACCTGCGCCGCGCAGGGTGCCAGCAGCTGCAGCACGAACGTGGAGTTGGCGCGCGCCGCCAGGTCCCGGAAGCGCAGAGGCAGCCCGCGCGGCCGGCGCACCGAGAACAGGTCCGCCAGCGGCGGCGGCGGGTCGGCGAGCGGACGGAGGGGCGCCAGCAGGCGTGCGAAGCCGGAGCCCAGCTGCGTGAGGCGCATCTCGGCGTCCAGCACCAGGTGCCAGGGGAAGGCGCGGCAGAAGCTGCGCACCGGCAGCGGCAGCGCCGACGCGCACGTCGACGGCGCCTCGCGCTCCGCCGCCGTGTCCGCGTCGGCCGCCGTCTCCTCCACATCCGCGGGCTGCTCGCTGGCCTCAGCAAAAGTCGTCACCAGGATGCTGAAACGCAAGTTTGGATCTATTCTCATGAGTTTGCGAGATTCCTGCTAAATTTTGAAAATGGATTAGTGATGAAAGTTAAGGCTGTATATGCCCTGAAGCTATATACACTGAAGCGCCAAAGATATTGGTATAGGCATGTGTATTCAAATACAGAGATATGTAAACGGGGGGAATACGGCGCTGTTGTCAGCAACGCCTATATAAGACAACAAGCGTCTGGCACAGTTGTTACATCGGTTACTGCTGCTAGAATGGCAGGTTGTCAAAATTTAAGTGAGTTTTAATGTGGTGTTATAGTCGGAGCAAGAGCGATCGGACACAGCGTCTCCGAGGTAGCGATAAAGAGGGGATTTCGTTGTATGACCATTTCGCGAGTGTACCGTGAATATCAGGAATCCGGTAAAACATCAAATCTCTAACGTCACTACGGCCGGAAAAAGATCCTGCAAGAATGGGACCAATAACGATTGAAGAGAATCGTTCAGCGTGACATAAGTGCAACCCTTGTTGCATATTTCAGTGCTGGGCCAGAATCAAGTGTCAGTGTGTGAACCATTCAAGGAAACATCATTGATATCAGCTTTCGGAGCCGAAGGCACACTCCTGTACTCTTCACGACTGCACCACACAAAGCATTACCCCTCGCCTGGGCCTGTCAACATTGACATTGAGCTGTTGATGTCTGGTAACGTCATGCCTGGTCAGACGAATCTCGTTTCAAATTGTATCAAGCAGATGCACGTGTACAGGTATGTCAGATGCATGTCAGCAGGGAATTGTTCAAGCAGGTAGAGGCTTTGTAATGGTGTGGGGCTTATGCAGTTGGAGTGATATGGGACCACTTACATGTATATATAGGTACATAAGCATCCTGTGTGATCGCCTGCATCCATTCAAGTCCAGTGTGCATTCCGATAGACTTGGGCAATTCCAGCAGGACAATGCAATGCACTTGCACGTTCAGAATTGCTTCAGAGTGGCTTCAGGAACACACAGAAGAGTTTAAACTCTTCTGCTTGCCACCAAACTCCCCAAACATTAACATTATTGAGCATATCTGGGATGGCTTGCAACGTGCTGTTCAGAAGAGATTTCCACCCCGTCGTATTCTTATGAATTTATGGACAGCCCTGCAGGACTCATTGTGTCAGTTTCCTCCAGCACTACTCAGGACATCAGTCAAGTCCATGCCGTGTCTTGTTGCGGCAGTTATGTGTACTCGCGGGGCCCTACATGATATTAGGCAGGTGAACCAGTTTTTTTGGTATTTTAATGTTTATACGTAAGGCAGAGGCTATGTGTGTTTGCATATATGTCTGGGATTTCCTCTCAAACGTCTGGATCGATTTAAACCATGTTAGACACTCAAACAGTGGGCCTCATGAGTGTCAGAACTATGTTTTTTATGACATCCTAGCTCCAATAGGTGCGGAGGAGGGGGCAATAAAAAGGTTTTCTCCAGCCCCTGGTGTATAGTCTGCCCTGCATGACAGGTATGTTGTGTGGGGACAGCACCAACCCGCCAAATCAAGCTGCTGTGGAGGCAGCCTACATGCCAGAGGCAAAAAACAGTTTTCTGGGTCCAACATGTAGGCTGCCCAGCATGACCAGTGTGGTGTGTTCCGATGGACGCATATTGACCTGCATATTGACCTGCATATTGACCTGCTTTGCATCACAACCTGTACGTCAGGGGCAAGTAAAAGGTTTTCAAGCCACTGTAGTGTAGGCTGTATTTCATGACAGGTGTGTTATGGGACTAGTATCAGCCTCCTTTATTGAGCTGTATTGCAGCAGCTACATGTGCCAGTGAGAATAACTGGTGAAGGTTGAGATGGATAGAGAAGGGGATGGACTGAGTGAGGGGAAGAAGGAAATGAACGGGGATGGGATAGATGGGGGAGAGGCATGAGGCAGGTGCAAGATTTAGAGGGGTAGTGGGCAAGTGGAAAAATAAGAGGGCGATTGGATATGGAAAGAGAGAGAGAGATGAGGTTGAGGAGGATGTTGTCAGAGGAAGGGGCTGGAGGAGATGGACAAAGAGAGAAGGAGGACAATATGAAGAGACAGAGATAGTGTAGAGCAGGAGATAGAAAGAGGTGAGAGGATGAGGTTGACAGAGGAAGGAAGAGGTGGACACAGAGGGAGGAAGAGGTGGACACAGAGAGGAGGAGGAGGAGAAGGAGGAGGAAAAGGAGGAGCAGGAGAAGGCATGCTCAGTGTTCATGTCGAACAGATATGCGGGTGCAGCCGCGGGAGTAGGCTAGTAAACAATATTTAGACCATGAATAAAACTAGTAAAGCTAATGGCTGCAAAGAGTTTTTATAAAATTGTCTAACAAGTGAACGATTACTTTTCTGCACAACGATATATAATCGGCATATCGAGAGGAAACTGAGTTTAGGTGAACCAGAATAATACGTAGTAACAAGCAATTCACCATGCGTGAAAAATATCTAAAGCAAATTGGGTAATAGCTGCTTGCAGAGCTGTTCTGATAGCTCAATATTACAAGGTATCAGCCAGCCACACTTTATGTAGAATGAAGGCTCTTCCCGCTACGCCAATACCAATACCACAACACCTCATTTCAGGTAGTTAGTCACATGTTCCAAAGATTATTTGAACGATTCTGTTATCGTAATGATTTGAAACGAATCATTTTACAGAAATAAATGATAAGTCTTTTTTACTTTTTATTACTTTTTTGCTGCAGGATACCAATTTTTAAATAGAATCTCGTCCATGGAATATAAGGAGTTGTCCAAGAGAAATGGTTTTAGGTTTTATTTAAAACTTTGTTTTTGATATCTGTCAGATATTCTATGGTATTGGGCGAATGATCGAAAATTTTTGTTGCTGCATATTGAATACCATTCTTAGCCATTGATAGCTTAAATAATGGGTAATGAAGGTAATGTTTTCCTGTAGGATTGTAGTCACGGATATCGCTATTCTTCTCAAATTGTGGTGCATTATTTGTGACGAATTTCACTAGCGAATATATATGTATTGTTCTGGTGCAGTTCAAACCACAGATCCTTGAAGGGGTATCTACATGACGACCGCGGGTGAACTCATACTACTCTTACTGCTTTCTTTTGTGCAATCAATAATTTCTATCTAAGTGATGAGTTACCACAGAAAATTATTCCGTAAGACATTACTAAGTATGACAAGGGGTTGATTTATCTGTTTCCAAGGCTAACAATTAAACACAGAGCAAAAGTAGGTGAACTTAATTGTTTTATAAGTTCAATAATGTGCTTCTTCCAATTCAAGTTTCCATAAGTATGCACAACCAAAAATTTGGAGCTTTCTACCCTATTTACTGACGTCTGTTCATAAGCTGCATCAATTTATGCCGGAAAATCACCCAAAAAAGTCGGAGTATGATACTCACAGTAACTGATGCCAGTTTTGAAATTGACGGCAGTAAGCAGTTCATAAAGGTTCTATAAAATGCTGAAGGCAAATAGTTCGCGCCGAATGATCATATGCTAACTCCCTTGTGGGAGTCGTCGTAAATTCATGAAATAGGAGAGTGATTGACAAGGAAAAGCGATTTGAAAGTACATTTAAGTGTAAATCCCTGTTTTTGCCTCCCAAAAGTAATTAAATCACAAGAGCACGTGTAATATTAATGCTATGAAAATGTGTGGTGTACAGAGTTCCAAGAAGTCACAAAACACTGTCAAATCTTTACTGGTAGGTTTTGTGATGAAATTAAAAATTCCACCATTAGGATGAATTAATAACAAACAGATTCTGTATCGGGCTTTGATATATAATCTTCCCACAAAGACACAAAAATAGGATCTCCACATGTGAGACATGCGTCCAAATCATGTAGGTTTCAATAATTTCGCAAAGGAAATATAATGTGTGTGATTGTTATAATTCGAACTGCGAGTGTGGTCTTCCTGCACGAAGCTAAACTACATCTTGTCACCACAATGTACAGCAAACAGCAACCCTTGAAATCATGCTCCAAAACCAGCCATACTTCAAGCACGACAGGACTCAAAGTGCTTATTCAGACTCTCGATTCAGCGTTCGTGGCAAGGCGGGCCGTGCACTGATTGGTCTGCTGAGCCAGAGTTCAATTTATACTTCCCGTAAGCCTTGTTGACTGTCCCAACGATAAATTTGTGATCTATGGATAACTGGGTACAGAATTACTTCTTTGCAACTTTGCATGTAACCTGCGTTAATTATAAGTGAAATAACTGATCAGTGAAAGTAGAAAACTAAATATTGAAATTTGCAAATGTAACACACATCTTTCAATCTGCACAAGAAGTACTTTGCAACACTCTCATGATTTGAAAAAAAACCTCTTTGTCATACTGTTTTGTCCACAAGAAGTATGGAAGTCGAAGTAAACTTGCTTTTTCAGTGCATTTCCATAGGAAACGCTTGTGTGTCCAATCATGAACAGGACAATTCCGCTAGTCTAGAATGTTCAGTCACTAATCCCGTTTACAGTAAGAAGGCTCGGAAGTACGAGGTAAAGTGACAGATTGTGTGTAATAACTTTCCCTCTACAAATGTTACCACTGTGTCCACGGTACTGGTCTCATTCGTTATGGAACTGCAATCCTTGTGGGGGTCACAGGTGGGTCCTGACGTATCGAGAAAGATCACAAAAAAATTCTGAAAAATGCACGACCTGGTGGTTTCGCTCCATGTAGTCCAAGCACAGTGAAAGGTGATGCGTCGGATCTTAATCAGAGATTGTTGGCTAAAAAGAACTGCTACTATTGATGACTTGGATATTAAGGATTAGACAGTGTATAACGTTACTAATCCAATTGTTATCAGGCATGTCCGTTATTTTACTCGCTTTGTTATTGTTGATTTGAACTGTGCTGGAGACACTAATAGTGAGATGGCGAATATCTGCGGAGGAATGGCAGCCCTTTCTTCCTCAGGAGCCGAACAAGAGAAGGTAATGATGTTGGACGCTGGGTTCATGCAGCGAAGTCGACGTTCTACGTCATCGAAAGCTGTTCCTTTCGCTTCCAGTCGGAACTCTGGGAAGGCTAGTCTGTTTAAGGAATGTTATTGTCCACAAATCATTGCCTCACAGATACTGATTTATGACGCTGTGAATTGTCTTACTGATACAATCACAGTCTCCCGACTGTTGCTCAACAGTACTCAGTACACAATGCTGCAGAAAGTGTCCATATCGATCAAAAGCAGCGTTTTTTAAATGCAATAAGGGGAGTGCACCTATGAAAGAATATAGTGTTGGTAGCATTATTGCGGGTGTAACGCCGTGAACGAGCTGTCTTAGCGTATGCTGAATTCCGTCGCCTTCGGAAGTAGTGGACCGAGATCCGCCTAATTATGCCCTAACGCGTCTGTTCCCAATTCATATTTTCACTTCTGTGCCGTGACGCAGAACAGGTACACTTCACATTTGCATACAGTAGGCGCACAACATCAGCAGTTATTATCAAAGCGCCAAGGTCTTCACCGAATCCGAACTCGGAAATAAGCAAATAGAAATCAAATGGTTCAAATGGCTCTGAGCACTATGGGACTTAATATCTGTGGTCATCAGTCCCCGAGAACTTAGAACTACTTAAACCTAACTAACCTAAGGACATCACACACATCCATGCCCGAGGCAGGATTCGAACCTGCGACCGTAGCGGTCACGCGGTTCCAACCTGAAGCACCTAGAACCGCACGGCCACACCGGCCGGCAAATCGAAATCAAGATAACACTAGATTTTATTGCTACAATCATTCTCCACTTGCAATTGTTTTACGGAACTACAAGTAAAACCCTATTACAATCATTCAGAAACAGTATGCTGATGATACACCTCTTTGCCTATACATTCTGAATATGAAAACTCTTTTTATACCGTACACAACTCAAATGCCGCGTTTTGATTTGTCCCTTTTGTGTTTCGGCAGTTACCATCTTGTTTAGGTGGGCAACGAAGGACGATTGGCTGACGTTCGCTGCTCTCAAAGACTATAGGAAGGCTCTGGCCCTCATAGGCGCCACAACATCGCTCGCCTTACTCAGTTCTACGAAGGTCTACTGTCTACATCTTACTCACGCTCCAGCCAGACCGCCCACGCAAATCTGAACGATTTCAACACGTCCAGCCCTAATCTCTTATTCAAATGCTTCGTTTCGTTGCACACTCTAGCCACGAGAAACACCGCCGTACTGCAACACCACGTCTTCAGTACTTCACTGTTGACACTATACGCGATGGCAGGTAAAGTTCCAAAGGATTGCCAAAGGATATAGAGTGAGTCATCACTCGAAATCACTCGTTTCCTGTCATTTCACTGTCCAGTGGAGTCGCTCATTGCACCATCTGAACCACTACAGGAATGTATGGCTTATGAAGAGGAACACAACCATTGTACACCGTTCTTTGTAGCTCCCTTGTGCTAGCTGTAGTATAGGCAGCACTTTGGAACTCATCAGTGATTTTTTTCTGCTGATTTCACAACCACCCTCCGCCGTGCTAGACGGTTCCTGTCCGTGAACAGGCCTATATAAGGCCTGCCTGGTGTTTGTTTAGCTGTAGTTATTCCTTCGGATTTCCACTTCACAGTCACAGCACTAACAGCCGACTTCGACAGCTTTAGAAGGGCTGAAATTTCCCTGGTGGATCTGTTGCTCTGGTGAGGTCCAGTGACTAGCGCAGTTTCGAAGTCACTGATCTCTTCTGACTGACCCGTTGAACTTCTTTGGTAACGACACAACACTCCCCGCCTACTTCTATACTGGCAAGTTCGTCTCTCGTAGCATCTAGTACAATTTTAAATACAAAACTAGTCTAAAACTTCTTGACGACTTACGAGTGTATTTGTTTACCTATTAGAGGTCACTAACACCTAATTAGGCTGTGAAGGCGATGGTGTTACCACTTCAAGGCACCCAAGACCTGCCTAATTTTCTGTGAGGATTCCCTCGCTTATTCTGAAGGAAGCGCCTGTTCCACTCCGAGCGCATTATCCAGACTCACGGGTCTTCCGTCTTCGAGGACGCGAGAGTAGGATTATTTGCTGGCAGAGGTTCTAAGTGATAAAGCGTTTCTGAAGTTTTAGTTGCCATATCTCAGCAGGCATCAGGTGGTGCCCTTAACGCAATATCAGCCTTTGGTTTCCGACGGAACACAAGGGTTGCTGCAGACCGTAACACATCCACGAAGAGGACATACTAAGGAAACTGAGGATCTTGTAAATGGTGGAAAAATCGAATACTATAGGCAAAAGTGGCTCGCTCATGTCCTTTGAATGGGCAATAATCGGCTACCAAAACGAACTAATCATTACCGACAGACTGGTAAAAAATATTTTAAAGGACAAAAGGAGGGACATTTTGATGGATGATGATGATGATTGTAAAAGTAAAATAATGAGTTCTAAATAGTACGCACAGAAGTATAATTCATTATGAAATCAGACAGGCTGTTTCGTAACCGCTAGATCAGATGCAAGGGAAGGGACCGTCACGAATCAGAGCCGTGATTTCAAACGTGTTCAGAGACCATGGCATCGCAGTAGTTATGGTCTTTGCCCTTGGCCATGAAAGATGCGGTCGTTTTTTCGCAAGTTTGCCAGACCTCCCTCGAAGTGGGACAACACCGTAAAGTAGAGGTCTCTTGCGACATATCGTCAGTGTTGTGGAACCACACATGCAACATGAGACGAACTAGGTCAATGAAAATGTCACTATAATATTCCTGGTAGGTGTTACTCCGTAACTGTGAAGTGTTCTGTGAAAAATCATGCTCTCATGATTCTCTTTATTGTGCTACGAATTTTTTTTTGAAGGCGACAGTACAGTCATGGTAGTCGCGGTGGAACTGCATTAAGTGAGGGCTCTTCCCCTTCTTATATGCTTACCTCTACCCCATCCTACCCCAAATCCACAAACCGCCGGCCATTCGTCGTCTCTCACAGCCCCCCCCCCCCCCCGTTTTATCTCGTCACATACACGCACACTATATTACATCATTTCTAGGTAGCTCTTCTGTCACTTGAGTCAAAAAGTGAAATAAATAAAATAAAGTTTTCATAAAGTCTATTTCATTTTGAATGCTTTGATTAAGCGAAGTTTAATCGTAACAATATTTCTTCCTTGCAGCATTGCGCCGATGCACGTAACATATACTGCACACTGCCCAATGTGCATGTTAAATAAGTACAAAACCAAACTACTTCTTATGAGAATCTGCACTTAACTATTAAGGCAAGCGTTTAGAGTTGAGAAAAAATATTAAAAATTAATTATTTACAACACTGCCTAATGTCACAAAAACTGAAATAACATCTAATACTGTACTGCAACATGAAACGAAAAAGGATATATAATTTCAGAGAAATACTTAAGTTTGAATATCCATGTAAATCTGTAAACTGCTAGTCAAACGCATTCTTAGTTATCTCAAGTCCTGTCTTATTTCAGTGATCATACAACTCAGGCTTTCACGGCCGGTATTTGCGCCTTGGTGAGTTTTGTTTTATGTGGATTAGGCCGTGGTTCACGGCATATCTATATAGCTAAGTTTCGTCTCCTAGTGCTGAAGACATCATCAGCTGCTATAAAGACTAGGTCAACAGATTCAAACTTAAGCAAGCTCAACAAGGCGAACTGTTTATACACTACTGACCATTAAAATTGCAACACCAAGAAGAAATGCAGATGATAAACGGGTATTCATTGGACATATAAATTATACTAGAACTGGCATGTGATTACATTTTCACGTAATTTGGGTGCATAGATCCTGAGAAATCAGTACCCAGAACAACCACCTCTGGCCGTAATAACGGCCTTGATACGCCTGGGCATTGAGTCAAACAGAGCTTGGATAGCGTGTACAGGTACAGCTGCCCATGAAGCTTCAACACGATACCACAGTTCATCAAGAGTAGTGACTGGCGTATTGTGACGAGTCAGTTGCTCGGCCACCATTGACCAGACGTTTACAATTGGTGAGAGATCTAGAGAATGTGCTGGCCAGGGCAGCAGTCGAACATTTTCTGTATCCAGAAAAGCCTGTACAGGACCTGGAACATGCGGTCGTGCATTATCCTGTTGAAATGTAGGGTTTCACAGGGATCGAATGAAGGGTAGAGCCACGGGTCGTAACACATCTGAAATGTAACGTCCACTGTTCAAAGTGCCGTCAATGCGAACAAGAGGTGACCGAGACGTGTAACCAATGGCACTCCATACCATCACGCCAGGTGATACGCCAGTATGGCGATGACGAATACACGATTCCAATGTGCATTTTCCGCGATGTCGCCAAACACGGATGCGACCATCATGATGCTGTAAACAGAACGTGGATTCATCCGAAAAAATGACGTTTTGCCATTCGTGCACCCAGGTTCGTCGTTGAGTACACCATCGGAGGCGCTCCTGTCTGTGATGCAGCGTCAAGGTAATCGCAGCCATGGTCTCCGGGCTGATAGTCCATGCTGCTGCAAACGTCGTCGAACTGTTCGTGCAGATGGTTGTTGTCTTGCAAACGTCCCCATCTGTTGACTCAGGGATCGAGACGTGGCTGCACGATCCGTTCCACCCATGCGGATAAGATGCCTGTCATCTCGACTGCTAGTGATACGTGGCCGTTGGGATCCAGCACGGCGTTCCGTATTACCCTCCTGAACCCACCGATTCTATATTCTGCTAACAGTCATTGGATCTCGACCAACGCGAGCAGCAGTGTCGCGATACGATAAACCGCAATCGCGATAGGCTATAATCGGACCTTTATCAAAGTCGGAAACGTGATGATACGCATTTCTCCTCCTTACATGAGGCATCACAACACCGTTTCACCAGGCAACGCCGGTCAACTGCTGTTTGTGTATGAGAAATCGGTTGGCACCTTTCCTCATGTCAGCACGTTGTAGGTGTCGCCACCGGCGCCAACCTTGTGTGAATGCTCTGAAAAGCTAATCATTTGCACATCACAGAATCTTCTTCCTGCAGGTTAAATTTCGCGTCTGT
Source organism: Schistocerca nitens (assembly GCF_023898315.1). NCBI lineage: Eukaryota > Metazoa > Arthropoda > Insecta > Orthoptera > Acrididae > Schistocerca > Schistocerca nitens. The sequence goes on along the minus strand of NC_064621.1, from coordinate 526,053,341 downwards.
AGCACGTCATCTTCATGGTGTAGCAATTTTAATGGCCAGTAGTGTATTAAGGCAAGAAGTGTTGAGATAAAAATATTAAAAATTAATTGTTTACAACACTGACTAATGTCACAAAAACTGAAATAACGTCTAACTGCAACATGAAACGAAGTAGGATAGATAATTTCCGAGAAATAGTTATGTTTAAATATCCATGTAAAGCTGTAAACTGCTAATCAAACGCATTCTTAGTTATCTAAAGTTCTGTCTTATATTAGTGATCATACAACTCAGGCTTTTGCGGCCGGTATTTGCGCCTTGCTGAGTTTTCTTTTATGTGCATTAGGCCGTGGCCCATGGCATATCTCTATAGCTAATGTTTCGTCACCTAGTGCTGGAGATATCATCAGATGCTATAAAGACTCAGTCAACAGATTCAAACTTAAGCAAGCTCAACAAGCCGAACCGTTTATACGTATCACAAGCAGTGCAGGGAGTGGCAATTGACCGTCAAGATAAAGAAGCATAACCTACTGCGTATACGTAAGACAGAAATACCCATTACTGCATCAGTACACGACTTCAGAACAATCACCGGAGGCAATGAATCACTGGATGCAGTTACTCCTATAAAATATTTAAGCATATGCGTACGGAGCGACTTAAAGTGGAACGACCACATAAAACTAACCACAGCAACGCAGGTGGCAGACTGAGGTTCTTTGGAAGAGTCCTCAGGGAAGGTATTCCGTCAACAAGGGAGGTAGCTTACGTAACCTTCGTTTGGCCAATACTTGAATACTGCTCGTCAGTATGGTATCCTTACCAGGCAGGATTGACAGTGGAAACAGAGAAGCTCCAAAGGAAAGCAGCGCGTTTCGTTACAGGTACATATAGCAAACATGGAAGCGCCACGGAGATGATCAACCAACTCTGGTGGCAGACACTGCAAGAGAGGTGTTCTGCATCAGTGTGTGGTTCATTGTTAAACTTCCGATAGCGTACGTTGCTGGAAGAGTCGACAAATACTTTGCTTCCTCCTACCTGTTTCTCGGGGAAAGACTACGAAGGTAAAATTGGAGCGATTTGAGCCCACATGAAGGCTTACTGGGAATCGTTTTTCCCGTGAACCATTCGCAACTGGAACTGGAAAGGGCGGGGGGAATTAACAGTGCTACAAGAAGTACCCTCCGACACATACCGCAAGGTGGTTTGCAGAGTATAAATATAGATGTATCCGCCCAACGGCGGCTGGCGGCGTCATCAGAACACTGCCTATGTGGCGAGGTTTTCTGTCAAAGATGTTTTCACACTTTTGAAGGCTTCTTTTCTGATGGACGATTCTTTCAGCCCGCTTTTGTGCTTCTGAAAGACTGAAATTAGATAAGTTCTGAGCCTTAGTGCTAAACATCGCGAACAGCGCTAACAATAGCTCACTGCGAGCTCGGAAACATTTGTGCTCACTGAGCTTGTTTAAGTTTGTAACTACTGAACGTGTCTTTATAGCCTCTGATGATGTCTCCAGCATTAGGAGACGCAACGTCAAGCGCAAAAACATGCATGGACCACAGCCTAATGCCGATAAAATAAGCTTTACCCAAATGTGTTTTTTCTCGTATGTGCAAAATTTTTCGTTATTTTAGAAAAAAATCATAAACTAATACTGTGCGGATCACTATAAAGTACGTCGCACATAATACTCTTTATTGAACAATGCACTGAAATCTGCCCCTGTTCCAATCGAGAATGCAGGATGTGAAGAATAAATAATTCTAAGCCTATGTACGAGTCTAATTTCATATGCACGATCTCTAAGGGACCGCTATGTAGGGGACTAACATTAATTGTTTCTGCACTGAAATATAGGTGTCTTGCTTTGAGTTCTAACAGTTAAGGTTTTTAAACATTCTGTTAAACTTTTACCAGTCAAACGAGTCTGTGATCATTCGCGTCACCCTTCTTCTATTGAAAGTACTGCCAAATCGGATAACCACACCAAACTCGTTGTAGAATGAATATATCGTTTAAGAAGAATTTTAGTTCAGTTTTTGCAACGACTGTACCTTTTATAGGAGTAGATATATCGGTACGGTTCTGAATGGGACACGGTAACTCGACATCAGCTCTGATAAGTCTTCTACACCAGACTTTTTTTACATTAGTACTTTAAGTAAAGTTTACATCGATATAAATTATGTTGGACAAAGGAGATAAAATGTCATGGGGAAATGTCATGGGACAACTTAAGTGCTTCTTTTTTAAGATCTTCGTCACAGGCTGTAGGTACTGTTATGTACATCTGTGTAACATACATAATTTCCTAAAACCAGGTACTTAATTGTATGTAAAATATGTTGTCAATCAATGCACAAAAAAAGTGTTGACGTAAGTCCTGTTGCTGGCTCTGTCAGCCTGTCTCCTCGCAAAACTTTCCGAAGAGCTTCTCTACTGCTTTAATTTTTTTTTTTTTGACAATTTCAAATCAATGGACCATCTTTCACAGATGTTGAAAGTTTCACCAAGCAGTTTAACGTATGATCCTTTAATATTTCACCCTGGTACAGAAGGTGAACGATTTGTATATCTTTACATCAGAATGGGTACCAAAAACAAAAATCTTTCATTGTTTTAACGTAGCGAGAAATCTGCCTTATTTGATGGCTTTTACCAATTATTTTCACTTTTCCTTCAATTCTAATTTTACCTGATATGTTTACTTCTCAGAGGCATCCAATCCTCGGGAGCAGTCCCCCACTTGTTCCAATCTAGTTCGCCTCTACTACTATTGTAAAAAGTTTCCTCACTTGGGTGGTGACTATTTTCCGTATATCCTCTTTTGACGGCAATATTTTGCAGTGGTAGGACAGACACTGTACTCTAATTCGGAAGGACAGCAATTCGTAACCTCATCCGCTTATCCAGATTGAGAGTTTCCTTCATTCCCCCCTCCCCCCCCCCCCCCCCGCCTCGATATATGGTCGATTTCCTTATAAGACCTTCTCCTGCCCGAGTTTTCTCTTCGTCTCTAATGGCCTCGTCGTCGACGTGACGTTAAACCCTTATCATCCGTCTTTATTTCTGACGGCGCTGTTCCTAAGAAGTCGTATGTACCTGCAATGTCCTCACTTTCAGACTGAAGTGCCTTAGGTGATGTTTAATTAATTCAAGTGGTTTATATTAAATCTGAAAAGAGTAAGATTATGTTTTTAAGACCTATTGCTACACCTTGTTCGTTACATTTCTTGTCTTACGAATTATGGTTCTCAGAGCTTTAAAAGAGTCGATGAATCTCTCTTTAAGTGTGTATAAGATTTCTTGTCAGTCAGTCCACCGCGTGGATTCGATAGTTTTAGTGTTACCTTGAAAGTAGTCACGGAGCCAGTGTTTGAATCCTACCACCATAGCATGCCGTGACCAAAAAAAGAATATGTGGGTGTTCTCAACTGTTACGAAATACAGAGTTGTTTCTTGATCAGCCTCTTTGCCCCTACAGCGCCTTACGGACTAAATTTAAACTGAAGCCTGATTATTTTTTCTGGTTTTTTTTTGCCTAGTTATTTTTGGATGCTCCATCATAGTTTTGGTCAAAACGCTTCCTCACATCTAGTCGCTTTCGTAGTATATGCTCAATTAACTAATGTTCGTGTGCCAGTGAAGACTGAGCTTTCAGCTGGGTGAAGAAGATAAATGGTTTACACGTCTTTTCATCAGAGTGAATTCTGGGTTTCTATCCATTTTAGTATTTCCTGATTTTCTTTTCTTTGCAGAGGCACCTTACCTTGTCCTCGGAGTAATTGCCCCGGTCGTCCCAGTCTAGTTACCCCCTTGGTACTATCATTGTATATTTTTTCTAACTGTATGGTGCTTATTTTCGTAGGGTACTGCACTTTGACGTCACATGCAGTATCGACAACCTCAGGAATTACTGTCGACTGCGTGACGAGTAAAAATACGAATATTATTGCTTCTGGTTTCACTGGCAGCAATTTCACCTGTCCTGTTAGGTTGCTGCCTAACCACACAACCGGAAATGGACAAATATTTGTTTTATCCTTCGTTCTCTAATAAGACTGAAGCGTAAATAGCACCGAATTTTGCACAGCATGCTTGTATTACAATTTTAAGAAAGTTCTAGAATGTGTCATAAAAAAGTATTTGCATGTCGCGGAATGTGAAAGTACATCTTTCGAGACCATAAACCATGACATTGTCCATTAGGCTAGCACTTCGTCATGTAATAGTAGTCTCCTGTCTTGGATATCGTAGTATTTCTTGAAGGCTTATATCGTTGATGAGTCATTAACTGACATTTAACGATACTTGTGACATGTTTGTTATAAATTTTCAATAGCATACTCCAAGTTACAGTACAAACATGTTTCAAGCTTAATTTGTAAATTATTGTCGATAACAACTCACTCCTGATAATGCGCTCTTTACGAAAGCATTAACTGTCGATGAATCATTGTATGACGTTTAACTCTATCAATAATTATATTAAATCGCACCAAGAACGACATGTGTATATAAATCTCTGCTACGCGTGTATGAAGTCTTATGAGAGGCCCGTATCGAACGCTAACGAAAGTCGATAGCATTTACTGCAGTTGTCGATATTGTGCGTGGCATCAAAATGAAGTCACATTTGCAGAAAGTCTTGTGAAATGAGTGTTACCAATTTTCGTATATCCTATTAGAGTAACCAACACATCGCGATGTGACGCAATTTTCAACAATACAGGTGTTCCTTGCAGCGGCCAACGCAGTTGCTAGGCATCAGTCTGGGACCAGACGACTGTCGAGCAACATGGACGTATCCGTTCCCAGTGGGCAAAATCTTACGAAAACCGCCAATTGCAGTAAGAACATGGATTCACGACAGCAGTCAGAAGGTAAGCCATCTCAGATCCAAGTTCCACCAGTTCGTGGCACCAACACCAGAAGCGTCAAATCGATTTCTTCTTTCTGCGCTCGCAAAACATACATTCTCACAAGTATGCATATTTAATGAATATGGAGATCTTAGACGCTGCAGTTATATTTAGCGTAATTTTATTTTGCAAACCAGTCGTTTAGACTGTTTATCAATGTTTGCCTGACGCAGTTTGTGCTGGAAAAGGACAAATTTTATTAATCTTATAATCACAGGAACATCGGAATACTGCAAATTATACATTCTCCTATGAGGTTTCCGCACTCTGTAGTCTCTGCATTCGCTTGCATAGAAACTGTTCGGCAAATCGAGTGTGTCACCGTGGCGTCTTAAAAAGCACGGTTCCCGTGGACATTTCGTAAGAAACTTAGATTTTTGAAAAAAACTGCTAACGTTTGTGGACTTATTTCAAACAGTAAGCTGTAGTTTTGTCAGAAATTTAATACGAATTTTAAAGCGAAGGCGTTTTATAAACGGAGAGAAGTGCAATATGTAATTTTTGTTTCTGCTTGGATATAATTAAATAGAGCGTGTGAGCATTCGTCTTTGTGCCAGTGCAGTTTGTATCCCCAGTTCCAGTAGACAACCCACATTTTCTTGGCTTCTCGTCAGGCTAGATCAGAATCGGTAGATGTCGTTGGAATTCTAGCAAGCCGGCCGAAGTGGCCGTGCGGTTAAAGGCGCTGCAGTCTGGAACCGCAAGACCGCTACGGTCGCAGGTTCGAATCCTGCCTCGGGCATGGATGTTTGTGATGTCCTTAGGTTAGTTAGGTTTAACTAGTTCTAAGTTCTAGGGGACTAATGACCTCAGCAGTTGAGTCCCATAGTGCTCAGAGCCATTTGAACCATTTGAATTCGAGCAACTAATATACACTGCTGGCCACCGTAAATGCAACACCCTGAAGGAAGCATCCGAATCAAGTGAAATTTACACCATGGGTTTGCAGCGATGAGATATGCAACTGATTAGAATTTCAGCGCAGACGCACATCACGCGCGCCTGTGGCGCCACCTCATAGCGCCATTTAAGGCTTGGCGATTTCGACGAGTGTACGTTCGGCATGTGTGTTTACCTTGTGGTTGTTTTACAAGACGATCAGTTATGCCTCGTAGACAACAGCGAACATCGTTTGATCAAGTATCCGAGTTCGACAGAGGAAGGATAGTGGCTTACCGAGATTGTGGATTATCATACAGAGAAATCGCTAGTCGTGTTGGACGAAACCAAACAACTGTAATGCGGATATGTGACCGTTGGATGCAGGAGGGTACGACGGACCGACGTGGTCGATCGCATTCACCTCGGTGCACCACTGCACGTGCTGATAGGCAAATTGTGCGCATGGCAGTGACGGATCGCTCAGTGACATCCCGAACCATAGCACAGCACATTGCGTCTGTAACGCATCATCCAGTGTCTGCGCGTACCATTCGACGCCGTTTACAGCAGAGTGGTCTGTCCGCAAGACGTCCATTGCTTCGTCTACCATTGACGCAGAACCACAGACGTCTCCGTCGCCAATGGTGTGATGGCAGACGGATGTGGTCGGCAGAATGGAATGACGTTGTCTTTACTGACGAGGCACGCTTCTGTCTGCAGCACCACGATGGTCGGATTCGAGTGTGGAGACACCGTGGAGAGAGGATGCTGGACAGCTGCATTATGCACCGCCACACTGGTCTTGCACCGGGTATTATGGTATGGGGCGGTATTGGATATTAGTCTCGCACGCCTCTAGTACGCATTGGCTCTGAGCGCTATGGGACTCAACTGCAGTGGTCATCAGTCCCCTAGAACTTAGAACTACTTAAACCTAACTAACCTAAGGACATCACACACATCCATGCCCGAGGCAGGATTCGAACCTGCGACCGTAGTAGTCGCACGGTTCCGGACTGCGCGCCTAGAACCGCGAGACCACCGCGGCCGGCTCTAGTACGCATTGCCGGTACTTTAAATAGCCGGCGCTACATATCCGAGGTGCTGGAGCCAGTTGCCCTTCCTTACCTTCAGGGCTCGGCCACAGCCATATTTCAACAGGATAATGCGCGACCACACGTGGCACGCATTGTCCAAAGGTTCTTCGTCAATAACCAGATTGAATTGCTTCCCTGGCCGGCTCGCTCTCCGGATCTTTCGCCAATAGAAAACATGTGGTCCATGGTTGCTCAACGAGTGACCCAGATTACATCCCCAGCTGCCACACCGCCACTCACCTACCGGCGCGATATACTGCTTTGTCGGTATGCCTGTCGGCTACTGTCAATGCCCGACCACCCGTCTTATCGTTCCTTTTTTGACGACTCTCTCGACCGTCAATACGGGTTGTATGTCTCTGCCCTGCTACCCCCTGGAGTTCGCTTTCGTCGCCTCCTTCAACACCTTAATTTTTCACTCCCTGCAACCTTTCGAGTGGGCGAGAGCCACACGCCACCTTGGCTCCAGGCTCAGGTCCGCGTTCACCTTGACCTCAGCTCGCTCCCAAAAGAGGTTACCCCCGGTTCGGTCTACCACTCCCGTTTTGTTGAACTTCGTTCGAAGTTCATCAATATGACCTTCATTTATACAGATGGCTCAAAGACCAATGACGGGGTCGGGTGTTCTTTTATTGTCGGGGCACAAAGTTTCAAATACCGGCTCCATGGCCATTGTTCGGTCTTCACAGCTGAGCTCTTTGCCCTCTACCAGGCTGTTCTTTACATCTGCCGCCACCGACATTCTGCTTATGTCATCTGCTCCGATTCCCTGAGCGCCATCCAGAGCCTCAGTGATCCGTATCCGGTTCACCCTTTCGTGCACCGGATCCAACGCTCTCTTCAGCAGCTGGTGGACGTCGGTTCTCCGGTTAGCTTTATGTGGGTTCCTGACCATGTCGGTATCCCTGGGAACGAAGCTGCAGATGCCGCGGCCAAGGCTGCGGTCCTCCAGCCTCGGACAGCTTCTTGTTGTGTTCCTTCGTCGGATTGTAGCAGGGTAATTTGTCGGCGCATTTTATCGCTGTGGCATGCCGATTGGGCTGCACTTACAGACAACAAGCTTCGGGCCTTGAAACCTCTTCCCGCGGCTTGGACGTCCTCCTCCCACCCTTCTCGGCGGGAGGAGGTCGTTTTGGCCCGGTTACGCATTGGACACTGCCGGTTCAGCCATCGCCATCTGCTGACGGCTGCGCCGGCGCCGTTCTGCCCATGTGGGCAATTGCTGACGGTCCGCCACATTTTAATGTCCTGTCCGGATTTTAACACACTGCGTCTAGATCTTAACCTGCCATGTACTCTAGATGCCATTTTAGCGGATGACCCACGAGCAGCTGCTCGCGTTCTTCGTTTTATCAATTTGACAAACCTCTCTAAGGACATTTGATGATGCTGTTTTTTAATCCTTTGCCTGTCAGTCTGTCTTTTATCGTGTTTTCCCTTTTAGTTGTTGTTTTAAACTTGTGCCTCGCGGTGCATTCTTAACGTTGTCAGGGCGCTAATGACCATTGAAGTTGTGCGCCCTAAAACCACAAAAAAAAAAAAAAAAAAAAAAAAAACACCAGATGATCTTTGGCAACGTGTGGAAGCTACTTGGGCTGTTGTACCCCAGGAACACATCCAACGTCTCTTTGACTCAATGCCGAGACGTGTGGCAGCGGTGATCTCCAACAATGGCGGCTACTCTGGCTACTGATTCTGGCAGGAACCACATGTCACAGACGTCTGTAAACGTAATCATTTGATACTTGGTCAACATGTTACCTACAAAATAAATTTTGTTGTGCTACCTCCTGTCTGTCTTGGTGTTGCATTTACGGTGGCCAGCAGTGTATATACTAATTCTTCTCGCTACCGACTTTTGCGATCAAATGAAATCTGTGCTCAATAGTCCTGGCACTATAATCGTCATTGTTGGTGCAAGTAATTTAAAGTGGTAAGTACTGTTTGTACATTACCTTTTACGCTATTGGTATTCCTCGAATTTACAAAATGAGTCGTTCACTCTAACAATACTCTCAGAACAGTGGCTGACGAGCAGTTGTTTAGACACATGTGTAAAGACTTTTTATGACTTCGGACTGATAACCGTTTGTTTCCGGTCACTGAACAATCTTAGCTTCCAACATTGTGTGCAGAGAGTACGTTCATTGAATGTACACCGAGGTGACAAAAGTCACGTGATATCTCCTAATACGGACTCGACAAGTCGTTGGAAATCCCCTGCGGAAATATTCAGCCATGCTGCCTCTATAGCTGTCCATAAGTGCGAAAGTGTTGCCGGTGCAGGATTCTGTGCACGAACTGACCTGTCGATTATGTCTCACAAATATTTCCTTGGGATTCATGTCGGTCTATTTGGGTGGCCAAATTATTCTTTCGAATTCTCCAGTATGTTCTGACACGGCACATTGTCGTCCATAAAAATTCCATAGTTATTTGGGAAGAGAAGTCCATGAAGGTTCAAATGGTTCAAATGGCTCTGAGCACTATGGGACTTAACATCTGAGGTCATCAGTCCCCTAGAAGTTAGAACTACTTAAACCTAACTAACCTAAGGACATCACACACATCCATGACCGAGGCACGATTCGAACCTGCGACCGTAGCGGTCGCGCGGTTCCAGACTGAAGCGACTAGAACCGCTCGGCCACACTGGCCGGCTCCATGAACGGCAGCAAATGGTCTCCAAGTAGACGAACATAAGCCTTTGCAGTCAATGATCAATGCAGTTGATACAGAGGAGTCCGCAGCTCGTGGTCGTGCGGAAGCGTTCTCGCTTCCCGCGCCCGGGTTCCCGGGTTCTATTCCCGGCGGGGTCAGGGATTTTCTCTGCCTCGTGATGACTGGGTGTTGTGTGATGTCCGTAGGTTAGTTAGGTTTAAGTAGTTCTAAGTTCTAGGGGACTGATGACCATAGATGTTAAGTCCCATAGTGCTCAGATCCATTGAACCATTATTGATGTAGAGGACCCAGGCCATTCCGTGTAAGAACAGTCCCCACGATTATGGAGCCACCACCAGCTCGCACAGTGCCTTGTTGGCAACTTGGGATCATGGCTTCATGGGGTCCTCGCCACACTCGAGCCCTACCATCAGTTCGTACCAACTGAAATAGGGATTCATCTGACCAGGCCACGGTTTTCCAGTCGTCAAGGGTCCAGCTGATACGCTGACGAGAACAGGAGAGGCGCTGCAGGCGATGTCGTGCAGGTAGTAAAGGCACTCGCGTCGGACGTCTGCTGCCGTAACTCATTACGTCACACTTTGCAGCATTGTCCTAACGCATACCTTTTTCGTACGCCCCACATTGATTTCCACTGTTATTTCACTCAATGGTGTTTATCTGCTGGCACTGACAACTCAACGCTGACACCAATGCTCTAGGTCGTTAAGGGAAGGCCGTGATGAGAGGTAATGCCTGAAGTTTGGTATATCTAGCACACTCTTGACACTGTGGATCTCGGAATGTTGAATTCCTTAAAGATTTCCGAAATGGAATGTCCCATGCTTCTAGCTTCAACTACCATTCCACGCTCAAACTCTGTTAATTCCGTTCGTGCGGCCATAACCACGTCGGAAACCATAAACGGCAGCTCCGCCAACTCACTACCCTTTTATACCTTATGTGCCCGATACTACCGTCTTCTGTATGTGTGCATATCGTCAACAGAGTATCAACACATTTAAGCCTTTTCAAATGTAATTAACTTATAATATAGTTGTGATATTCCTCTTCGTGTCTTCAGTCTAAAACGGTTCAAATTACTCTAAGCACTATGGCACTTCACATCTGAGGTCATCAGTCCCCTAAATTTAGAACTACTTAAACCTAACTAACCTAAGGACATCACACACCTCCACGCCCGAGGCAGGATTCGAACCTGCGACCGTAGCAGCAGCGCGGTTCCGGAATGAAGCGCCTAGAACCGATCGGTCTCAAATGCCGGCGTCTTCAGTCTGCTTTGGTTTAAGAGTACATACAAGCACTATCGCAGCACAGTCTGCTAACTACAGCTGACTGATTCTTATCTCTTCACGTCTGAATGGTTTCCAAAACTGACTTTGATTAGTTTATTATAGAACAAGACTTCGTTTAACTGATTGATTTTACAAATTTTCTACTTTAATTTTTTCTTTTATTTCGTTTCTTTCTTCCGGACCCTAGTGGGTCCCGAGTCAATGCCCTAGTTGCCCCAAAGTTTTGATTTGGAACTTCACCATTCCATCACAGCACATATATGTGTATTCCATCAAGATAACATTGTCCTAAATTTAAAACACTTAACGTCAAATTTGTTTCCAAGTTTCTATGCATAAACTGTCAAAAGTGAGTAAAATTACGGGATGAACGTCTGTGATAGATGCCACTAAACAACCGAAATTGGAAACCAAGAAGTATATGAGCTGGTGCCGGCTTTCAAAATTAAGCTGTTTAATGACATGACTCTCATACGTTCAGCTTATAATTTTATCCATACCTGACGTATCAAACTACTCTTTGCTCATGGTTCCTTCACAAGAGTCATACATGCCGACACAACCTTGGACAACGTTACTCTAGGAAAAAAAAAGGTGCTGCACTCAGAGCCTTCGATGGGTGTCGCCCAATCCTGCGGTCATCTACCTAGCCTCATAGTCGTATGAGGATCTGCACGGACGCCCGTGTAGCTTAGGCTAGGAGTGTAGCGCTCTGAACGTCAGCAGGTTGCATCGCAGGAACAACAGACAGTTTCGGCGCACGGGGCACCATGTCCAACATGTGCTACAGCAAGAAACTTACACTGACCAGCTAGAACGTTATGACCACCGACCTACTTTTGATATATACACGTCCAGGCGATATCAGCGTCACCTGTCGAGGAATGACAGCTAGTAAGACTCAGGCACGGTGCGTGTAGTATCAGTGAGCGTGCTGCCCGTGTGTCGAATGGGGAAGGCGCGCGATCTATCTGAGTATGACCGATTGTGATTGCACGATGGCTCGGTAAGAGCACTGCAGAAACTGCACGACTGTTAGAGGAGTGCTGTGGTGAGTGTCTTCAACACATGGCGAAACCAGGACGAAACCACGTCTGGAGCCGGCGACTGTGGCCGAGCGGTTCTGGCGCTTCAGTGCGGAAGCGCTGCTTCTACGGTCGCAGGTTCGAATCCAGCCTCGGGCATGGAAGTGTGTGATGTCCTTAGGTTGGTTAGGTTTAAGTAGTTTTAAGTCTTGGGGACTGATGACCTCAGATGTTAGGTCCCATAGTGCTTAGAGCCATTTGAACCATTCTGAACCATGTCTGGATGCCGTGGGGTTCGGCGGCCACCCTTCATTACAGAAGTCGGACATCGTAATCCGGGCAGACTTGTAAAGCTGGACAGACGGCGAACTGTGGCTGAACTAACATCAGACTTCAATGCTGGGCAGAGTCTAAGTGTGTCTGAATACACAATGCACCGAACACTCCTAACGATGGGCCTCCCGCAGCCTACGACCCAAGCATGTCCCAATGTTAACACCATGTCGCCGCCCGCGGTGGTCTAGCGGTTCTAGGCGCTCAGTCAGGAACCGCGCAACTGCTACGGTCGCAGGTTCAAATCCTGCCTCGGGCATGGATGTGTGTGATGTCCTTAGGTTAGTTAGGTTTAAGTAGTTCTAAGTTCTAGGGGACTGATGACCACAGATGTTAAGTCCCATAGTGCTCAGAGCCATTTGAACCATTTAACACCATGTCATCGGTAACTACGACTGAAATGGGCACGTGACCATCGGCACTGGACGCTGGCGCAGTTGTAGAGCGTTGTATGTTATGATGAACCCCGATACATTCTTTATCACGCCGATGGGAGGCCCCGAATCTGTCGTCTTCCAGGGGAACAGCTCCTTGACACTTGTACGAGGGACGGAAACAAGCTGGCGGCGGCTCCATTATGGTCTGGGGAACATTCGCGTGGGCATCTATGGGTCCAGTGGAGCTCGTGAAAGGTAACATGACGGCCAGGGATTATCGTACACTGGTTGAAGACCACGTACACCCCATCATGACGATCATGTTTCCCGGCGGCTCAAATGGTTCAAATGGCTCTGAGCACTATGGGACTTAACATCTGAGGTCATCAGTCTCCTAGAACTTAGAACTACTTAAACCTAACTAACCTAAGGACATCACACACATCCACGCCCGAGGCAGGATTCGAACCTGCGACCGTAGCGTTCGCGCGGTTCCAGATTGAAGCGCCTAGAACCGCTAGGCCACACCGGCCGGCTTCCAAGCGGCAGTGGCATTTTTCATTAAGATAATGCGCCACGTCACAAGCCCTGGATTGTCATGGAGTAGTTCGAGGAACACAGTGACGAGTTCCAATTGATGTGCTGGCCACAAAACTTGCCAGATCTGAACCCGATCGAACACATCTGAGATGTGATTGAAGGTGGCGTCAGAGCTCATAGCCCTTCTCCTCGGAATTTTCGGGATTTGATTGACTTGTGTGCTTACTTTAATGCCACGATGCGTCGCCGCTGTTATCAGTGCCAAAGGGGAGATACCGGCTATTAGGTAGTTGGTCATAATTTTCTGGCTGATCAGTGTATTTTTTTTTTCTTTTTATCTGAGCATCTGCACGTTTTTGTCTGATATCTGGCGAAAATATATGGATAATGTTGAATAGTTAGAACTGGATCACATACGCGAGATATTCGATACAAAAGGTTAAAAAATGCGTTATTATTCCGATTGTACCGCATTTTGATGAGAGAATTCCAGCAGGCGAGGGAACATTGTTTGTCGTTGCACTACAGAGAGATTTCAGTTGCGAATCTGTGTAAAGCTCGCTTTGTGTACGCCCAGCGACCACCGTCGTTTGCATTCTACACTTTATTTAGAGATCGTTTATGGGTGGCTATCAACAGAGCTGGTAGAGCGGAAAGCGTCGATAAAAGCGTAGTTAGAATGAATCCTGGGAAAAGGTACGCAATGCAGCCATTCAAGTTGCTACAGCCAAAATTGGTACATGTAAGAAACAGAACTCAAAGCCCTGGATGACAGAAGACATTCTACTGAAAATGGAAGAACGTATAATACAGAAGGTGCATCATAAAATATGGAATACCAACAGACACATAAAGAAATAAAGAAGATGGTTAGTGAGGCAAAAGCGAAGTGGTTTGAGGAACAACGCACTGAAGCGCAAGAAATACTGAAGTTCCATGACTCGTATAGTTTTCATAAGAAGATCAGGGTTCTACTCGGAAACTTTAAGAAGCAGAATCTAACTGCTTTAGGAGATGAGGATAATGGGATTATTCTCGAATAGGAAAAAATGTCAAAATACTGGGAGAATTACATATCATCTCTGTTTCGCGACAAAAGAGACACGACACTAAAACAAAATGAAGAAGAATCTGATCCACATATCTTACAATCAGAGGCAGAATATGCGCTGAAAGTAACAAAGAACAGAAAAGCGCCTGATGGCGACAAGTTGCGCACTGAAATTTTAAAATGCATACACCCAAAAACGTTGACAGCCCTGTTTAATGATATTTACAGCTCATGCCAGATCCCACATGGGTGACTGAAATCAACCTTTTTCCCATTACCGAAGAAAGCAAATGCAAAAACGTGCTGAGAATTTCGATTGATCTCGTTGATGAGTCATGCTCTGAAAACTTTTCTAAGAATTATACGTAACCGAATTTATCATAAATGTGAGGAGCATTGTGGAGAAACCCAGTTTGGTTTTATGAAGGGAATGGCAACCCGAGAAGCGTTGTTTGGCATGAAGGTACTTATGGCTATCAGCAGGATATCCATATAAGCTTTATCGACTATGAGAAAGCACTTGACACCGTTAAGCATGACCCCTTATCACAATCTTACGAGAAATAGGATTGGATGGTAAAGACATAAGAATCATTTAGCAATTATACTGAAATTAGAGAGCAGAGGTCAGAATTAACAAAAATTTAAAAATAGAATCTGTGCAAATACTGAAAGGAGTCCGCCAGGGCTGTATACTATCCCCATTACTGTTCCATTTGTGTCTGGACAAGATTTTTCGATCCAGTCAAGACTCGGAATTATTTGGTATAAAAGTAAATGGAGTGAGTATGGAACTTACGGTATGCCGACGACTCAGCTTTGGTTGCGCCATCCGTAGCCGAGCTACAGAAAATACTAACAGAAATAGATAAATCTGGTCAACATTTTGGTGTCAGAATAAATGCCAAGAAAACTAAATGGATGCCAAGTGAAAGAACCCCTGGTGAAAATGAGTCCCTGGTCATTAATGGTATTAAAATCGATAAAGTAACCGAATTTAAATCTCTAGGATCTGTGATAAACTCTAAACTTGATTGTGATGAGGAAATTATGATTGGCTGTGGGATTGCCAAAGAAACGTTCCGAAAACTACTAAATCTGCTGATATACACAGACCTACCACTCCATCAGAGAATAAGGGTGGTACAATGCTATGTTATCCCAGTCCTACGCTATAGAGCGGAAACTTCGTGAATTAAAGCACCTACTATAATGAGATTAGAAGCAACAGAAATGTGGTTCCTGCGCCGATTGCTAAAAATACCATGGATTGAGAAAGAGAGCAATGCTGAAGTGTTGCGTGGAGCCGGGGTGGATAGAGAACTAATGGGCACATTGTGAGAGGAAAGAAATATGAGATTCTGCAATTAATTCTAGAAGGCAGAATAGAAGGAAGGCGCCTACCAGGTAGAAGGAAGCAATCACTGTCACAGAATATCAAGACATGGACTGGCATCAACAACTTTGAAGAGCTGGTTCACGAAGCAAGGGAACGCCGGCTGTGAGCAGCCGACACATTGCAAGTGTAAGGCACCAAGAAGAAGAAGAAGAAGAAGAAAAAGGACAAGAATGGCGACACGGGATGGATCATCCGAGCAGTGTAGCAACATTCGGGACGAGACTGATTTCCGCGAATACACTTGAAAAAGCGTTTTGGGACTTATGGTTTATGTGCCGCGTTCAAATGATGGAGATTCGTCTGCACCCCTTGTCAATCTCTACCTGCTAAATTTCAAGACGGGGACAACTTTAACCTGTACAGAGTGTGTAATAAAGAAGTTTGCATATTACTAAAAGTAGTAGCATTGGTCAAAGTTAGAAGAAAATTTCGGTGTAATTATGTGTCCGTAACTAATGTCTACTGAGATTGTGAGCCAGTCTGTTCTCTCATTCTTATACGACTGTTACACAGACGTAGACACAGTAAGCAGTGCTGCATGCGGTTAAAACAAATCCTGATAGGATCTCTCACTCCTTCGGAGCGAATCACGCATTCTTTCAAATACACTACTGGCCATTAAAATTGTACACCAAGAAGAAATGCAGATGATAAACGGGTATTCTTTGGACAAATATATTATACTAGAACTGATATTTTCACGCAATTTGGGTGCATATATCCTGACAAATCAGTACCCAGAACTACCACCTCTGGCCGTAATTACGACCTTGATACGCCTGGGCATCGAGCCAAACAGAGCTTGGATGGCGTGTAGGGGTACAGCTGCCCATGTAGCTTCAATACGATACCACAGTTCATCAAGAGTAGTGACTGGCGTATTGTGACGAGCCAGTTGATCGGCCACCATTGACCAGACGTTTTCAATTGGTGAGAGATCTGGAGATTGTGCTGGCCAGGGCAGCAGTCGAACATTTTCTTCATCCAGAGAGGCCCGTATAGGACTTGCAACATGAGGTCGTGCATTATCCTGCTGGAATGTAGGGTTTCGCTGGGATCGAATGAAGGGCAGAGACACGGGTCGTAACACATCTGAAATGTAACGTCCAGTGTTCAAAGTGTCGTCAATGCGAACAAGAGGTGACCGAGATGTGTAACTAATGGCACCCCATACCATTACGCCGGGTGATACGCTAGTATGGCGATGACGAATACACGCTTCCAATGTGCGTTCACCGCGATGTCGCCAAACACGGATGCGACCATCATGATAGTGTAAACAGAACCTGGATTCATCCGAAAAAATGACGTTTTTCCATTCGTGCACCCAGGTTCGTCGTTGAGTACACCATCGCAGGCGCTCCTGTCTGTGATGCAGCGTCAAGGGTAACCGCAGCCATGCTCTCCGAGCTGATAGTCCATGCTGCTGCAAACGTCGTCGAACTGTTCGTGCAGATGGTTGTTGTCTTGAAAACATCCCCATCTGTTGACTCAGGGACCGAGACGTGGCTGCACGATCCGTTACAGCCATGCGGATAAGATGCCTGTCATCTCGACTGCTAGTGATAAGAAGCCGTTGGGATCCAGCACGGCGTTCAGTATTACCCTCCTGAACCCACCGATTCCATATTCTGCTAACAGTTATTGGATCTCGACCAACGCGAGCAGCAATGTCGCGATACGATAAACCGCAACCGCGATAGGCTGCAGTCCGACCTTTATCAAAGTTGGAAACGTGATGGTACGCATTTCTCCTTCCACGAGGCATCACAACAACGTTTCACCAGGCAACGCCGGTCAACTGCTGTTTGTGTATGAGAAATCGGTTTGAAACTTTCCTCATGTCAGCACGTTGTAGGTGTCACCACCGGCACCAATCTTGTGTGAATGCTCTGAAAAGCTAATCATTTGCATATCACAGCACCTTCTTCCTGTCGGTTAAAGTCTGTAGCACGTCATCTTCCTGGTGTAGCGATTTTAATGGCCAGTAGTGTACATCGATATGACGTAAATTCAATTTTGTTATACATAAGACATGTTTATAACAAAAGCACAACATTGCTGATTGTTTATTGAATCCATAGATACCATTCAATCCTGAAATTGTATTTTTGGAATCCTGAGAGAAATCCATATTTAGAATGTTGAAACCAGTTAAATTCGTCGTCCCATATTTTGCTATCAGGGATTGTGGATCTGTGACAACGAAAAACTTTAACTGGGTAATAGGTTTCATGGGGCTTACTCTTGGTTAATTTCAAAATTGTATCACATATCAACAAACGAAGCTATGGTGCAACATTAAAATTCAGTTACACGACTGGTTTCAAGAGTAACGTTTATTCAGCCGATGATGGTGGACAAAAGCTCAAGTTTTAGTCATACAACTGTAACCCAAACGCATCATCTGAATTAATATTTCTAAAATATTAATCATAATATTAAATTCTCCTTAATTTGCGAAATATTACACACTCAAAAATTCTATGAGCAATCTTGGAATTAGCACAAAAATTGCTTCAAGATGAGACATTTCACGCACCAGTTCTCAGTCGTTTTAAATTTCTTAAAAAGTTACATTTATTTTGTTTTGCTTTGATGGCAGAGCGGGTTGTTGAAAGAATAATGGTCTGAAGTGTATTTGCTACCACATTAACACACATTCAGTCAAATTAAATATGCAAAGAGGAAATTCTTTTAAACTAATGTTAACATAAATTAATACAGCTGTGGCCAGTCATATCCAACAACTTCATTTTAGAAGTGTATATTTATACTTCAGTTTTGCAACCTCATATCCCTTACGCTGGTTGGGACAGGGATGTATGTAAACACGTTTCAGGGAGACGCCAAAATGCACTTCAGAGTCCACTGATGTTACAATAAGTCGTGTATGCCTTCAATACTTTTATTTCTGTCAGTGTTACCAAAATGTCTGTTGGCAACAGTGCCTAAATATGTCGGATGTCTGTAGTTACTATGAAATACTTGTTTAATGTGTTTACGAAATAATTACTGTGGTAAAAATACGTGGTTTAGCTTGCTAGTGTTCACATGACACATAGAAAAACTGATAGAAATGAGATCTGAGACCAGAAACAAGGATTTAACTGCAGTCTGATAAACTCACGTGTTATTGATGAAATCGACAAGTTGTATTTGTGACGTCACTGAATGGGAGCTCAGAATTTATTTCTATCGACCCCACCCACGGGAAACGTCAAACGCGCTCGGCAGGAAGAAGCCTCGTAGAGGAGCGGGAAGCAAACAGCTAGTTGGAGGTGGTGTTTTATAAAAGTGGCAGGCTTGTCGAGGTTTAATTGTTACCAGTAGAATGAATGTTGTTGTGGAAACTTGAAGTGTGCTATTTTTGTGTCACTTTTAATTATTGACTTTGAACTGTACTCCTATTTTGTAATCGTGGAATCGTCGGCAGAAGTCACGAGCTGGAAGTGATCTCTGTTTTCCATTTCAAAGGGCGGACTCTGAAACTTTCTGAATGTAGATGCTACAGTCCCTTTGTTAGTGGTGTGGCAGTAGTGGCAATTTTAATCTCTCTTGGTAGTTTTAGTTGTATGTATTATTGTGTTTTAACTTTTCTTGCATTATAAGAAAAAGAGTTAAATAACTCCCAGAAAAGACAAACTTGATGTAGAATAGTAACGACTGAAAAGTACAGAAATTTGTGGATGTTCACTAATTTCGCGAGTCATTTCCCTTCTAAATTATTTCTTAATTTTGACCAAACGAGCTCATAGAGAAGAGTCTCAATGGATGCAGTGCTGGCTGGGAAAGAAAAAAAGCTAATAAAGTAGTTGTAACGGTGGCTTAATGTTTCGAATAAATTAATCATACGAATTTAAATCGGAGTATTTAATCACAAAGTTGAAAAATTCCAAAACAATAAAACTCAACTTTACACATTTTTTTAAATATGCGCGTTTTTTCTCAATCCTGGTTTCTGAGGATTTTCCAGCGTCTCCCTGAGATAAAACGTTAAGCTCAGAAACATTCCTTAAACCAAAACCTAATTCCCACTCAACTAAAATCACCAAGAAGGCATAATACCAGCCATGAAAACGTGTACTGTATGGTCAGTTTTAATCCTGTATAGCGGGTCAAAGCGAGGCCCACGGCCCTTATTTATAAGGGGCATTCAAAAAGAAACGAGCCGGAGGCATGAATAGAGAAACCAATACCTGTAAGAAGTATTGGCCCTGGCTGTTGAGACACTTGTCGCAATGTAACACAAGGCGATGAATGGTTGTCTCATAAAATTCCTGGGACTGCGATGTCAACCACTTCCGCACATACAGCTGGACGTCGTCGACCGAGATGAATCAAAATGGTTCAAATGTCTCTGAGCACTATGGGACTTAACATCTGAGGTCAGCAGTCCCCTAGACTTGACTTAAACCTAATTAACCTAAGGACATCACACACATCCATGCCCGAGGCAGGATTCGAACCTGCGACTGTAGCAGCAGCGCGGTTCCGGACTGAGGCGTCTAGGACCGCTCGGCCACAACGGCCGAACGAGGAGAATCGTTTGCCCCTAAGAGCCTTTTTAAGGGGACCAAAAATGGCGTTATCACAGGGAGATAGGTCCTGACTGCATGGAGGGTGACCGAGAACCTCCCATTTGAATTTGTGCAGGAGTGCCACGACTGTGTTGGCCGTATGAGGCTTTGCACTGTTGTGGAGCAGAATGACCCCACTGGTGATATTGCCTGGCCGCTTTGATTTGATCGCTTGGTGAAGGGTGGTCAACGTTTGCGAGTAACGATGGGCGTTCACTGTTGACCCGTGCTGCACGAAGTGAATCAGAAGGGGGCCACTAGTGGTCCCCTTAAATTGGAAATTTGTGGTAAGGTCTTACGGGACCAAACTGCTGAGGTCATCGGTCCCTAAGCTTACACACTATTTAATCTAACTTAAACTAACTTACGCTAAGGACGACATACACACCCATGCCCGAGGGAACTCGAACTTCCGACGGGGGAGCCTCGCGGACCGTGGCAAGACGCCTGAGACCGCGTAGCTAGACAGCACGGCGGTCCCCTTAAAAAAGCTCTGAGGGGCAAACGATTCACCTCGGACGACGACGTCCAGCTGTACGTCAGAACTGGTTAACATCGCAGCCTCGGGGATTTTATAAGACAGCCATTCACCGCCTTGTGTTGTAGTGCGACTAGTGTCTCAATAGCGAGGGTCAGTACTTCTAACATACAGGTACTGGTTTCTGTTTCTGTAACTATGCCTCTGGATCGTTTAATTTTGAATACTTCTTATAGACTGATTC
Organism: Schistocerca nitens; assembly: GCF_023898315.1. Taxonomy (NCBI): domain Eukaryota; kingdom Metazoa; phylum Arthropoda; class Insecta; order Orthoptera; family Acrididae; genus Schistocerca; species Schistocerca nitens. Next base: position 526,032,448 of record NC_064621.1, on the reverse strand, counting down.
CATATCTGTATCAGTACACTGGATTAATATAAGGCCGTCAATAAAATTTTATGTAAATCTATGGAGAAGTACGCCGATCACTGCAAAAGAATGCGTGGATTCTGGCCTCAGTCGCTAGTTAGACTTCGCCAGAGAAACTAAGGAGCGGTGTAAGAAAAGTTTCACACAATCCAGGCTTGTGCTCCGTCTATAGCGACCACCCCATCGACTGGACACTGTACTCTAATACTCTTTCCTTTCGTTACTCCTTGCTGCACTTTCTCTTACAAGAGTGCTAGTTCAGCAACGGTCACACAAGAGTTTCTGCGAAGCTGGGAGAGGAGAGGAGAACTGGTTACGGCAGACCGGAGCTCTGAGGCGGCTGGTACGGAGTGCAGAGGTTGGCTGGCTGCCAGACAGACAACGGATGGCGTCTAATCGCAAAACAAACGCGTCGCTTCAACCTTAGGGCAAGGTGAACATAGTTTATCGCGTACATGGATGCCCCAGATTATCAGTAGGAAATAGCTCGGAGTGTGTGTCACAGCGCAGACGGGATAGATGACCGCACGGAATTAGCCCAACATGGCTCTCGTCATAACTTTGCTGAACGGAAATGAAGAGCTTATAACTCTCGCTTGTTATGACGCAAACCAATATTACTCTCTGGGAGGATTTTGAGTTTTGACCGCGTGTTTGTGTAATGGATAAAGTGTATCGGACAGGAATTTTGAATATATTGCAATTTACAGAAAAACTAAACTGGCTTTACTTTGGGTCTAATGAAAGTAGAAATAATAAACGATCGCCAGCCCAATTAGGCACATTACTTTGAAATATTATGTTTAAGAAAATTGAATATTAGTTGTTGAAGTGACTTTCATTAAGATTCATTTTGAATAGCACATGGATAGACATAAAGTTGTGGGTAGCAGTAGTTACCATAAATGCACAAACCTGCGATCATAGAAAGCAAAATTATACCCAACCCATAATAATAACAGTTACAATCACGATAATTACGTGATTCAGTGTTGAGATGTTACTGCAGGAAGCACCTAACTAAAGTTGGATATGGACTTGACTGACATATAAATACCATAAATAAAATTAAATAATACTACAATTACACTGTTTATATTCCCATTTATAAAAATGTATCAGATTTCTTTAGTAGCAATAATATTCCAATTATCTTTCTAATAGGAGAAGAATATGGTGAGGACCCATAAACTGATACTGTCTCACCAGCCAAACTCTATGATTATTTCAGTAACAAAATTCAATTCAAATAAATTCAATTCCTAGCCTCACTTGGAATAGTTTATGCTTTCATCATTCAAAGCAAATTACTCAACACTGAGCTCGATTAACCTAAAAAAATCGTTCATTATAGCAATCAACGCTAATTATGTTTCAAATAATTTTTAAGTTATGTGCCTTTTTCATCACCTGTGAAGTAGGTATTTTAGACAGCAACATTTACACAGTGTGGCACTGAATTTTTGCACATTTAACACACAGAAATAAATTACTAGTTTGTTCTATAAAAACACGGGAGAACTGCCGGATGTCAGTAACGTCCTGCCACGATATTTCGGCGCAGAGTCTTCTGGCCATCTTCAGGTGAGTACCACTGTAGTAGTACTGGCGAGTACGCGCTGAGCTCTGCTATTTAAAGCTTTAAATTGCAGAGCTTAGTGCGTACTCGCCAGTACTACTACAATGGTACCCACCTGAAGATGGCCAGATGACTCTGCGCCGAAATAAAGTGGCAGGACGTTACTGATATCCGGCAGTTCTCCCGTGTTTTTATGGAACAATCAGTACGCCGGGAAAGCTTTAAACATCACAAATTGCTAGGTTGTTTAAAACAGGATAGTTTGTTTTCTGAACACTTAGGAGGGGATCCTAATAGGTTCATGATTAGAATAAAAGATACGGTTCTAAACACAGGTTTATAGCACTTGGATTATTACTGAAAACACACAGATTAACTGGTCCATGCTCTGCTGCATATCTGTATGCATGAAGTTGATGGAGCAGTGGCAAAGTAGTGGTGGCACGCGACGTGGCGGCTAACTGTACACACGGCTCTTCATGTTTGAATGCTCTTTACAATTTCCTCTTGGCGACGGATTTTTAACGTGTTAGAGCCATTCCTTATTCCGCGCGGCTCCCCCCGTCGGAGGTTCGAGTCCTCCGTCGGGCATGGTTGCGTGTGATGTCCTTAGTGTAAGCTAGTTGACATTAGCTTAAGTAGTGCGTAAGCTTAGGGACCGATGACCTCCACAGTTTGGTCACATAAGACCTTACCACAAATTTCCAAATTTTCCATTCCTTATTGCCGAGAGTACCATGCAACAGCCAAATCCACATCCGAGGCAAAATTCCTTGGAAAACGGCTTCGAAATGCCTCCCTTGGCACCCTCGATGTGTTCCGTGCAACGGCATCCACTGAGTGCGAGCTGTTCACACCGAGGAGCCGCCCAGTTCGACCGACAAAACCACCTTTTACATCGCTCCAACCGCTTCCGTTGCGGAGGGACTTCTCTACACCTTTTACGTTAAACAATACAAGTGTCCTAAGCTGTAACAAGCTTCCAATACACAATATTTTCTTTATAAACATACATATATTATAAAATTTAATTATTTTAAACATTATTTAGTTTTTTTTCCATACATACATTACAAACTTTAAATTTCCTGTCACAAATCAATGACCTTAAGTAACAAAGAACAAACACTTCATAATCACAGATACAAAGTTACCTAGTATAAACCTACTACTAATCGATATAGGTGTTACAAACTCTACCGTATACACTTCTTCGTGAACAAGTATGTTCTGTCTTAAGATCCAGCATATTGCAGTCATGCTACCAAGGCCAGTTCTGATCACAAGGCAAACTGTCAGAGCTGACTTTTAGTTTTGTGGTGCCTCGCCCTACTGAATTCTCCCTGTTTTTAAATGTGAAAACACTATGTGATATGGGGGAGCTAGATCTCAAAAAAAATTCTGTTTACATTGCACAGCCACTTTACCTTAAAATCATTACAGCATATAGCCGCAGACCAAACTTTACAAACCTTTCGACCTCGCGATGTAAATCAACCGATCCAAATGTGTTCTACACAATAGTACGTGGATTACACTGTTGTACATTAACACTGCAGCACCAGCAGGATAACGACTAACGAAATTTTAGTTACTGGGTATAACAGTGTTGTACGAGCAACACTTTCAGTTCCACGGCAACCCATGATTAGATGTTTTATGTCGATGAGAGATCAGCAAACGTGCCGGACAGGGAAACCGTCGAAACGCTATGTATCGTGGTGGGTTTTTACAGCACGGTCAACATGGGGTTTTCTGTTATCTCATCTAAAGATGTCACGCAAATTTCTAAGACAGAACACTACTGCCAGCTTTAACATTTCAGCCCGCATCTCGTGGTCGTGTGGTAGCGTTCTCGCTTCCCACGCCCGGGTTCCCGGGTTCGATTCCCGGCGGGGTCAGGGATTTTCTCTGCCTCGTGATGGCTGGGTGTTGTGTGATGTCCTTAGGTTAGTTAGGTTTAAGTAGTTCTAAGTTCTAGGGGACAGATGACCATAGATGTTAAGTCCCATAGTGGTTCAAATGGTTCAAATGGCTCTGAGCACTATGGGACTCAACTGCTGAGGTCATTAGTCCCCTAGAACTTAGAACTAGTTAAACCTAACTAACCTAAGGACATCACAAACATCCATGCCCGAGGCAGGATTCGAACCTGCGACCGTAGCGGTCTTGCGGTTCCAGACTGCAGCGCCTTTAACCGCACGGCCACTTCGGCCGGCTCCATAGTGCTCAGAGCCATTTTTTTAACATTTCAGAAAAATTACGGCTACTGTTCAGAATACCAGCTATGTGAACGAGAGTTGATCCTGTTATGTGGCTAATGACACCCCATACCATCACGTCAGGCGCTGGTCCCATGTGACGATGGCGATGTCGGATGCTACCTGGCTGCGTTCGTTCTCCTCAGACACTCCACACACGGATACGTCGATCGTGACGGTGTACCTTAAACTGTAACATTGTGCTACTACTAAATCCAGTGTTGTCGTGGGGTACAACTCTATCCGTGTGGCTCTCTGTGTTTCAGCGTTGAGGAAAACACCGCAACAGTGGTCGCCCAGCTAACTACACTACTAGCTATTACAATTGCTACACCAAGAAGAAATGCAGATGATAAACGGGTATTCATTGGACAAATATATTATACTACAACTGACATGTGATTATATTTTCACGCAATTTGGGTGCATAGACCCTGAGAAATCAGTACCCAGAACAACCACCTCTGGCCGTAATAACGGCCTTGATACGCCTGTACATTGAGTGAAACAAAGCTTGGATGGCGTGTACAGGTACAGCTGCCCATGCAGCTTCAACACCATACCACAGTTCATCAAGAGTAGTGACTCGCGTATTGTGACGAGCCAGTTGCTCGGCCACCATTGACCAGACGCTTTCAATTGGTGAGAGATCTGGAGAATGTGATAGCAAGGACAGCACTCGAACATTTTCTGTATCCAGAAAAGCCTGTACAGGACCTGCAACATGCGGGCGTGCATTATACCGCTGAAATGTAGGGTTTCGCAGGGATCGAATCAAGGGTAGAAAAATGGTTCAAATGGCTCTGAGCACTATGGGACTTAACATCTCTGGTCAGCAGAACTTGAAACTACTTAAACCTAACTAACCTAAGGACATCACACACATCCATGCCCGAGGCAGGATTCGAACCTGCGACCGTAGCGGTCACGCGGTTCCAGACTGAAGCACCTATAACCGCACGGCAACATCGGCCGGCATCAAGGGTAGAGCCACAGGTCGTAGCACATATGAAATGTAACGTCCACTGTTCAAAGTCCCGTCAATGCGAACAAGAGGTGACCAAGGCGTGTAACCAATGGCACCCCATACCATCACGCCGGGTGATACGCCAGTATGGTGATGAAGAATACACGCTTCCAATGTACGTTCACCACGATGTCGCCAAACACGGATGCGACCATCATGATAGTGTAGACAGAACCTGGATTCATCCGAAAAAATGACGTTTTGCCATTCGTGGACCCAGGTTCGTCGTTGAGTACACCATCGCAGTCGCTCCTGTCTGTGATGCAGCGTCAAGGGTAACCGCAGCCATGCTCTCCGAGCTGATAGTCCATGCTGCTGCAAACGCTGTCGAACTGTTCGTGCAGATGGTTGTTGTCTTGCAAACGTCCCCATCTTTTGACTCAGGGATCGAGACGTGGCTGCACGATCCGTTACAGCTATGCGGATAAGATGACTCATCTCGACTGCTAGTGATAAGAGGCCGTTGGGATCCAGCACGGCGTTTCGCATTACCCTCCTGAACCCATCGATTCCATAGTCTGCTAACAGTCTTTGGATCTCGACCAACGCGAGCAGCAATGTCGCGACAAGATAAACCGCAATCGCGATAGGCTACAATCCGACCTTTATCAAAGTCGTAATCGTGATGGTGCGCATTTCTCCTTCCACGAGGCATCTCACAACAACGTTTCACCAGGAAACGCCGGTCAACTGCTGTTTGTATATGAGAAATCGGTTTGAAACTTTCCTCTTGTCAGCACGTTGTAGGTGTCGCCACCGACGCCAACCTTGTGTGAATGCTCTGAAAAGCTAATCATTTGCATATCACAGCATCTTCTTCCTGTCGGTTAAATTTCGCGTCTGTAGCACGTCATCTTCATGGTGTAGCAATTTTAATGTCCAGTAGTGTATTTGTAGTGCCTCAGGCGCCGTCCCACTGTTTTTGTGGACACTTGTCTTGCTGCAGAGAAGTTTAATTTCTGACTTGACTTACGTGATGTAGATGCACGATCCAATGTGTAAACAATAAGGCTGCCCTCTCTGGCGCTGTTAACATGGGACTATTGAGTTCCTGCATGACACTGAATACGGCCCTCCTGAACCCATTGATTCAATATTCGCATGACAGACATGGGATCCCAACCAAAGCAGGCAGCAATATTTTGGAATGTAAACTGTAGTCTCGAAGGCTACGATCTTAGTACCGTGTGATTCAGACACTTGCTGGTAGATCAGGGACAGCCAAGAAATCGGCATGCGAGCAGTGCTCTTGCTCGTGTGCCACAGCTCTGCGACCTGACTGCACACCGCCACGCGACGCTGTCTGAGCTTAAGAGCGGAAGAGGGGGAAACTGAAAAAGCGCCGCATTTAAATGGCAATGTAATAGCACTGCATACTACTTGAAATAGACTTAAGTGTCAGGAAGTCGTTTCTGAAAGTATTTGTATGGAGTTTAGCCAAGTATGGAAGTGAAACATGGACGATAACTAGTTTGGACAAGAAGAGAATAGAAGCTTTCGAAATGTGGTGCTACAGAAGAATGCTGAAGATTAGATGGGTAGATCACATAACTAATGAGGAGGTATTGAATAGGATTGGGGAGAAGAGAAGTTTGTGGCACAACTTGATAGAAGAAGGGATCGGTTGGTAGGACGTGTTTTGAGGCATCAAGGGATCACAAATTTAGCATTGGAGGGCAGCGTGGAGGGTAAAAATCGTAGAGGGAGACCAAGAGATGAATACACTAAGCAGATTCAGAAGGATGTAGGTTGCAGTAGGTACTGGGAGATGAAGAAGCTTGCACAGGATAGAGTAGCATGGAGAGCTGCATCAAACCAGTCTCAGGACTGAAGGCCACAACAACAACAACTACTTGATTTAATATTTCGTATATCTCAGCATCATACGTCATAAAAATACAAATTTTCCATATTATTTAATTCCCTTTGTCGAACGTAAAATACAATATACACTCCTGGAAACTGAAATAAGAACACCGTGAATTCATTGTCCCAGGAAGGGGAAACTTTATTGACACATTCCTGGGGTCAGATACATCACATGATCACACTGACAGAACCACAGGCACATAGACACAGGCAACAGAGCATGCACAATGTCGGCACTAGTACAGTGTATATCCACCTTTCGCAGCAATGCAGGCTGCTATTCTCCCATGGAGACGATCGTAGAGATGCTGGATGTAGTCCTGTGGAACGGCTTGCCATGCCATTTCCACCCGGCGCCTCAGTTGGACCAGCGTTCGTGCTGGACGTGCGGACTGCGTGAGACGACGCTTCATCCAGTCCCAAACAAGCTCAATGGGGGACAGATCCGGAGATCTTGCTGGCCAGGGTAGTTGACTTACACCTTCTAGAGCACGTTGGGTGGCACGGGATACATGCGGACGTGCATTGTCCTGTTGGAACAGCAACTTCCCTTGCCGGTCTAGGAATGGTAGAACGATGGGTTCGATGACGGTTTGGATGTACCGTGCACTATTCAGTGTCCCCTCGACGATCACCAGTGGTGTACGGCCAGTGTAGGAGATCGCTCCCCACACCATGATGCCGGGTGTTGGCCCTGTGTGCCTCGGTCGTATGCAGTCCTGATTGTGGCGCTCACCTGCACGGCGCCAAACACGCATACGACCATCATTGGCACCAAGGCAGAAGCTACTCTCATCGCTGAAGACGACACGTCTCCATTCGTCCCTCCATTCACGCCTGTCGCGACACCACTGGAGGCGGGCTGCACGATGTTGGGGCGTGAGCGGAAGACGGCCTAACGGTGTGCGGGACCGTAGCCCAGCTTCATGGAGACGGTTGCGAATGGTCCTCGCCGATACCCCAGGAGCAACAGTGTCTCTAATTTGCTGGGAAGTGGCGGTGCGGTCCCCTACGGCACTGCGTAGGATCCTACGGTCTTGGCGTGCATCCGTGCGTCGCTGCGGTCCGGTCCCAGGTCGACGGGCACGTGCACCTTCCGCCGACCACTGGCGACAACATCGATGTACTGTGGAGACCTCACGCCCCACGTTTTGAGCAATTCGGCGGTACGTCCAGCCGGCCTCCCGCATGCCCACTATACGCCCTCGCTCAAAGTCCGTCAACTGCACATACGGTTCACGTCCACGCTGTCGCGGCATGCTACCAGTGTTAAAGACTGCGATGGAGCTCCGTATGCCACGGCAAACTGGCTGACACTGACGGCGGTGGTGCACAAATGCTGCGCAGCTAGCGCCATTCGACGGCCAACACCGCGGTTCCTGGTGTGTCCGCTGTGCCGTGCGTGTGATCATTGCTTGTACAGCCCTCTCGCAGTGTCCGGAGCAAGTATGGTGGGTCTGACACACCGGTGTCAATGTGTTCTTTTTTCCATTTCCAGGAGTGTAGTTGTCTGGTACAAACTGTCGGCATAAGGGCAGATACAGTCTGTTTCACGGATATTCGCACTCAGGCTTTCATGTAATCGTGATTTACTTAGTTTGATAATTGAAAAAAACCCAATCACAAACACACACACACACACACACACACACACACACACACACATATTCATGGAAATATTTTATTACGTTTGCAACCTCTTTGTGGAAACGTGGAAACTCTGCCTGAGGTAAACAATGTATTCCACATGGACAGTTTTAATGTAAACGAATATGCCTTTTAAAAGGAAATTACATTGCAGATCAATCAGTTCCATGTTCATATGCACAGGGGCACTTTCAACTGAAACGGGAACCGGTCTCGAAAATAGATCTAGAATTGGTAGTGTCCTCAAAACGTTTATAAAAGAATTGTAGTAATTTTTCAAGACCACAGTGTATTCTTCAAACCTTGAATTTCCTTTGACGCCAGTGAGCTTAGGCAAATGGATGAAGTTTCGTGTCAGAATTTTTCCTTCCGAAATGCGATTTTCTTTTCAAACGCATCCCAATCAAATCAGAAATAAGATGTTTCTTATCTTGCAGTATGTTACTATGGGCACTGTGCAGTCAAGTGCACTTAAAATGCTGGGTCTGAAATCCATTTCGGATGTTCTAGCTTTCTTTCCTGCTCTCCTTTCTCCTTCATAAATTCTGCAATATAGGATTTTAAATCTAAAAATCGTTCCATGCGCGTCGCTTGACGTAACTAATGTACTTCGCAGTAATATATAAAGTCTCTATATTCTTCGTTCAAGTCCATCAAAAACTGTTCCAACTGATAGTGGATTAATGCGCGTACGACTTCAGATAATTTACTATTCGTACAGCCAATTCTTGATCTGCGAAAAAATGAATATCGTCTGTCGATTGTTATACGTAATTTTTTTCTGTTCCTTCGTGAACTAAATCGTTATTTTCTTTCTGCATGCTGTTGTAATGTCACTCCATAGCAAATCTGCAGTACCCGTCGATTATGCAACTGTATATCGCACAATACAGAGAGGTCCAAAAAAATGTATCCACTTTTTAAAAGTCCATAACTTGCATACTAATTGACGGAGTTGTCTCATTTTTGGTGAAAGTGTAGCTTAAAGTCCAACTTAAAGATATCACTGTAGGTGTTCGAAATGGTCACCATTAACATCCACACACAAACAATGCCGCCGAACTGCAGCACGAACTACTGACTGCAGCGTGTCAGTTGGATACTTGCACATGAAAGTACGATGGATTCTCGAACTTCATCCAGTGTGCGTGACTTTTGTCGATAACGACGTCCTTTAGTGTTCCCCACAGGTAAAAGTCCAGAGGAGGTATGTCAGGGGAATGTGGTGGATACTCCACAGCACCTCTATGGCCTATCCATCTTCCTGGTAGATTTTCGTCGAGATACGCCCTAACACGATTCTGGTAGTGGGCTGGGTCACCATCTTGTTGAAAGTAAACTCTTCCGTCTCCATACCAGTCTCGAATGGCAGATAAAATGTATGTCTCAAGCTTCTGAAGGTACACCTCACTGGTAACTGTGCCGTCAAAGAAGAATGGCGCAATCAAGCCCCGGTAAGACAACCCACACCACACATTTACTCCTGGCAAATTCACGGTTTTGTCTACATGGACGTTCGGATTTTCGGCGGCCCAGTAGATGCAATTGTGGCGATTTACTGTACCACTGAGTTTGAATTGTGCCTCAGCAGACCACACAATCGCTGCAAACTCCTCATCGTTGCGCACCATGTTAGTAAACCACTTGCAGTGCTCCATTCTACGATCTGGGTCGTCCTCGGTCATTGCGTGTAGCAATCGTGGGATGTAGCACTTCCACTCTGCTGTCTTCAAAATTCGCCGAACACTTGAGCGACTCACTCCAGTTTCAGGGGCACACTGTCTCACAGACTTCTGTGGTGAGCGAGTGAATTGTTGCAACACAGGACGGGAGTTAACTGGACTTGTTACTGTTACAGGTCGTCCAGATCGTTGTTTGTGTACATCTTTAACACAGCCTTCGGCTTCAAATTTGTCTCGAATGCGACGTGTCGGTGGCTCTGTTTGATACTCATTTCGCCATTGCCGTTGAACCTCATTAATGTTTTCGTTCTTAAAATACCACTTCAAAACTGACTTCCTTTCATCGAATGTAAGCCTTGCGCCAACAATGTTTATTCGAGTAACTAGGTGCAACTAAGAACAAAACAATGACTATCTGGCGACTGTCGTCTGACAAAACAAAACAACGCAATACAACGCTTGTGTGGCGATTGCCGGAACTACAAACTATTACACTACCAAAGATGAGACAACTCTGTCAATTAGTTTGCCAGTTATGGACTTTTAAACAGTGGATACATTTTTATACCCCTCTGTAGATCCTTGTTTTCTGTCATTCCCACTCATTTTTAAAGGCTAATGATAATAGACCGCTACATTGCCTCTTTTTATGCAAAGAACCCCTGAGCCTGTGAACTTCCTTTACACCAGAAATAAATAGCAAAGGGTAAACAGCGATTCTGCCAAACTGAAGAAAGTCGTTCCGACCGAAAAATGCTAAATGACACGTCGCGCTGCACCGAGAGTATCCAAGAAGTACCGAGCAAAGCCGAGAAAGGCAGAGTCTAGATCTACACTCCTGGAAATGGAAAAAAGAACACATTGACACCGGTGTGTCAGACCCACCATACTTGCTCCGGACACTGCGAGAGGGCTGTACAAGCAGTGATCACACGCACGGTACAGCGGACACACCAGGAACCGCGGTGTTGGCCGTCGAATGGCGCTAGCTGCGCAGCATTTGTGCACCGCCGCCGTCAGTGTCAGCCAGTTTGCCGTGGCATACGGAGCTCCATCGCAGTCTTTAACACTGGTAGCATGCCGCGACAGCGTGGACGTGAACCGTATGTGCAGTTGACGGACTCTGAGCGAGGGCGTATAGTGGGCATGCGGGAGGCCGGGTGGACGTACCGCCGAATTGCTCAACACGTGGGGCGTGAGGTCTCCACAGTACATCGATGTTGTCGCCAGTGGTCGGCGGAAGGTGCACGTGCCCGTCGACCTGGGACCGGACCGCAGCGACGCACGGATGCACGCCAAGACCGTAGGATCCTACGCAGTGCCGTAGGGGACCGCACCGCCACTTCCCAGCAAATTAGGGACACTGTTGCTCCTGGGGTATCGGCGAGGACCATTCGCAACCGTCTCCATGAAGCTGGGCTACGGTCCCGCACACCGTTAGGCCGTCTTCCGCTCACGCCCCAACATCGTGCAGCCCGCCTCCAGAGGTGTCGCGACAGGCGTGAATTGAGGGACGAATGGAGACGTGTCGTCTTCAGCGATGAGAGTCGCTTCTGCCTTGGTGCCAATGATGGTCGTATGCGTGTTTGGCGCCGTACACTGTACTAGTGCCGACATTGTGCATGCTCTGTTGCCTGTGTCTATGTGCCTGTGGTTCTGTCAGTGTGATCATGTGATGTATCTGACCCCAGGAATGTGTCAGTAAAGTTTCCCCTTCCTGGGACAATGAATTCACGGTGTTCTTATTTCAATTTCCAGGAGTGTACATATCGGGCTGGCGTGTAGTTTGGCACGCTATGGCTGACCCTGTGGTAGAGGCTTCATTTTATTACACGTACCATAACACTATCGTCTCTCAAGCAACTAAAATTGCAGGATAGAATATAGTCTGTGATATAGGGGCAGTGTTTTTGACTAGTAAACAAGACGTCCTGGGTTGGATTATAGCCACTGCATAAATTTTGAATAAAAGTCGTCAGCAATGGCGGCCCAAGACTTTCGGCATAAAGAGCTATCTGAGGATCTGCCGGCGGCTTTGTGAAACAGGGCTGAGGAGCGCACAGAGGTTCCCAACACCCTCACGCTCTTGGTATGGGAAACTACACCTAAAAGCCGGAAGAAACCGCAATGATTAACGGACAGAGCGCAATGGAAATCACTGCATAAAAGACACATAAATTGAGTCTGCTGGACATGTGGTCTGTAATTGAGAAAGTCTCCATTGGCAAAGGTTCAAATGGCTCTGAGCGCTATGGGACTTAACTGCTGAGGTCATCAGTCCCCTAGAACTTAGAACTACTTAAACCTAACTAACCTAAGGACATCATACACACCCATGCCCGAGGCAGGATTCGGGTTAATGCCTCATTTGGATCTCCAGGAGAGGGCTGCCAAGAGGGAGTTGAACATGAGAAAATGACTGAATAATAAACGAAAGGTTAGTTTCTACGAGTCAGAAAGGAATGCTAGCAGTTTGAGTGTTTGAGGGAAGCTAGAAAATCTGAAAAGGGAAATGCAAGGGCCCAATCTAGGTATAGTGGAGGTCAGCGACGTGAAATGGAAATAAAGTAAGGATTTCTGGTCAGAAGAGTATTGAATCACTTCAACAGCAGCAGAAATGGTGTAACGGTAGCTGGATTTGTCATAAATTGGAAGCTAGTGCAGAGACTGAGTTACTGTGGACAGTTCAGTGATGGGGTTGCTCTCATCGTAATCGACAGCAAATCGGCGCAGTCAGCAATAGTTAGGGTATACAAGCCGACGTCACAAGCAGAAGACGAAGTGGGAAAACATGTATATGAGGATACTGGGCGAGTAATGCACTACGTAATCTTGGGAGACTGCAACTCGAAAATGGGGGAACAAATAGAAGAAGAAGTTACGGGGGAATATGTGCTTGGCGGAGTGAGATAGGAGAAAGACAACATGAGTTCTTCCACAAATTTCACCTAGAGGTCGCAAATACACCATTTAAAAATCACAATGAAGGATGGTATTCTTGAAAAGAACCCGCAGACATGGAAGATTCCAGATGGATTACATCATTACAGAGACTGGATTGTAAGGCGTACCTAGAGGCGGGTATAGATTCAGATCAGAATATAGGGATGTGAGAAGTGGGCTGAAGTTTAGGAGAATCAATGAGGAAAGAAGTGGGAGTCTGAAGTATCGAGAAATGGTGAGATGCGTTTGAAATTCTCTAAGGCTGCTGATACTGTGGTAATGAATACCGGAGTAGGCAGTTCAGTTGAATAGGTCTGAACATCTCCAAAAAGGACAATTACAAATACTGAAGAAAGAAATGCATGTGCAGGGATGGTAAATGCAAAGATATCTTTCGTAATAGAAGAAATACCTCAACTGATCGATGAAAGAAGCAAGTAGAAAAATGTTCAGGAAAAGACGGGAATACAGCAATGTAAGTAGCTTAGGAATGAATACGTAATACGGACAAGCTAAGGTGAAGTGGCTGCAAGTAAAATGTGAAGAGATCGAAAAACGAATGAGCGTCGGGAGGTATGACTCAGCATGTAGAAAATCAAAACAGCCTTAGGTGAAATTAAAAGCAGGGCAGACAGTGCAATGGGAATTAACACTGTTAAGTTCAAAGCAGAGATATGACAGTTGGAAAAAGTACACTGAAGACCTTTACGAGGGGCACGTGTTGCCAAATGACGTGATAGAAGAATAAATGAGAGATTCAGTATTAGTCAGAGTTTAACAGAGATTTGAAAGACTTGCAAGCATATAAAGCAGAAGGCATAGATAAAAGTCCTTCGAAATTTCTAAAGTCGTTAGGGACGTGGCAACCCAACGACTATTCAAGCTGTTGTATAGATTCTGTGAGACTGGAAATGTTCCATCAGACTCTCAAGAAAGTATCATGCACACAGTAGTAACGAAGGCAGAAAACGCAGATAAGTGTGAGAACTATCATACAATGAGCTTAACAGCTCGTGCATCCAAGTTTCTGACAAGAATAATATACATCAGGTACAAGAATCAAGAGGGAATGGATGATCAAGAACTAAGTGCTCCACTTAAAATAATGTGTGAGACAGCTATACAGTCTTTCACTTCTATGGTTCAATCTATACACCGAGGAAGCAATGACGAAAATAAAAGATACGTTTAAGAGTGGGATTACAATTCATGGTGAAATGATATCAGTGACAACAAGAGTCATTGCTGTCCTCAGTGAATGTGAAGAAGTACAGTTCCTGTCGAATAGAATGAACAGTTTAACGAGCACAGATTACCGATTGATAGAGAATCGGAAGAAGACGAAAGCAATGGGGAGCAGCAGAAATATTATTAGAGATAAACTTGACATTAAAATTGGTGAAGTAAACTCAACATGAAAATTGGTGACCATGAGACAGACGACTTTAAGGACTCTTCCTAACTTGGAAGCAAAATAACACATGACTGACGAATCAACGAGGAGGTAAAAAGCAGACTAGGACAGGCAAAGATGGCATTCCTAGTAAAAAGAAAGTCTACTAGTATCAAAATAATATCAAAAATAGGTCTTAATGTGAGAAAGAATATTCTGAGATACACTTTGGAGCGCAGAATTGTTTGAGTGTATGGTAATAAATCATTTCACATAAAACCAGTCAGAAAACTGATGAAAAAATTATTTTATTCCTGCCTGCGTTATGCGGTTAAGCTGAAACACTAGTTATTAGCGTATTCGAGGATGCCGTTTGTTAAATGTCGCTTAGATGATATTGCAGCTTTAATGTTCAAATGTGTGTGAAATCTTATGGGACTTAAGTGCTAAGATCATCAGTCCCTAAGATTACACACTACTTAACCTAAATTATCCTAAGGACAAACACGCACACCCATGCCCGAGGGAGGACTCGAACCTCTGCCGGGACCAGCCGCACAGTCCATGACTGCAGCGCCCCAAACCGCTCGGCTAATCCCGCGCGGCGCAGTTTTAATGGTCAGCAGTACAGCAAATAAGCTCGAGCGGAAATATGAAGTAAATTTTCAACCATACTGATGAAATGTATTACCCAGGCTCTAAAGGCGCCCGCAGTAAAAGACATCCTGGGTGTAGACTGGTTCGAGATCGTTTTTCCTCACAGTCGACAAATCATTTGGCGACACTATCCCTTGGCCCCCCGACCCCCAAACCTCCTCTGTCCCAGCCAACTCCGCCAGACATGAGTTGCCTTCCTTGAACTACTGAAAATAAATCTAAATTTATTGGTAGTAGAAATGGGTTGCTTTTTATTTTACTTTTGTAACAGAATTAATTTTACGAATCTTATTCCAGTACTAAATATTAAGAGAGAAAACAATTTATTTTCGCTTTAAGTAATTCCTAAAATCTTTAGAAGTATTCAGTGGAAACAGAAAGAACTACACTGAAGAGCCAAAGAAACTGGTACACCTGCATAAACCCGCGAGCACGCAGAAGTGTCGCAGCACGACGTGGCATGGACTCGACTTAAGTCTGAAGTAGTGCTGGAGGGAATTGACAATGAATTCTGCAGAGCTGTCCATAAATCAGCCAGAGTACGAGGGGCTGGAGATCTCTTCTGAACAGCACATTGCTAGGCATCCCGGATATGCTCAATAATGTTCAAGTCTGGGAAGTTTGGTGGCCAGCTAAAGTGTTTAAACTCAGCAGAGTGTTCCTGTAGCCACTCTGTAGCAATTCTGGACATGTAGGATGTCGCATTGTCCTCCTGGAATTACCCAAGTCCATCAGAATGCACAATGGATATGAATGGATGCAGTTTATCAGACAGGATGCTTACGTACGTGTCACCTGTCAGAGTCGTATCTAGACGTATCAGTGGTCCTGTACCACTCCAACTGTACACGCCCCCACACGATTACAGAGCCTCCACCAGATTGAACAGTCAACTGCTGACATGGATTCATGAGGTTCGCCTCATACCCGTACACGTCCATCCACTCGATACACTTTGAAACGAGACTCGTCCGACCAGACAATATGCTTCCAGTCATCAACAGTCCAATGTCGGTGTTGACTGGCCCAGGCGAGGCGTAAAGCTTTGTGTTGTGCAGTCATCAAGGGTACACGAGTGGGCCTCCGGCTTCGGAAGCCCATATCGATGATGTTTCGTTGAATGGTTCGTATGCTGACACTTGCTGATGGCTCAGCATCGAAATCTGCAGCAATTTGCGGAAGGGTTGCACTTTTGTCACGTTGAACGATTATTTTTAGTCGCCGTTGGTGCCGTTCTTGCAGAATATTTTTTTGGCCGCAGCGATGTCGGAGGTTTGATGTTTTACCGAATTCCTGGCATTTACGGTACACTCGTGAAATGGTCGTAAGGGAAAATCCCCACTTTATCGCTCGTGCGCCGACTATAACATCACGTTCAAATTCACTTAAATCTTGATAACCTGACTGTAGCAGCAGTAACCGATCTGACAATTGGGCCAGATACTTATCTTGTAAAGGCGTTGCCGACCGCAGCGCCGTATTCTGCCTGCTTACGTATCTCTGTATTTGAATCCGCATGCCTATACCAGTTTCTTTGGCGCTTCAGTGTATACCGCAAGGCAGAAAGATTTTGCAACGATATACATTTAATATTCTTTTATATTTATATTAGATCACTGTTTCTGATGCAAAATCCGATTATTAATCATCTTATTGGCTACCACCATGTACTAACAGTTTCTGTAGTACTACATATGCGGGAGTTAGAGCTGAGCACTGACAGGAAGGGTGAAGTGGGTCACACATTCGTAAGAAGTCGCTATCTGCCGAAGATGGACTGGGAGGAGACTTGTCATGTTCTGCAGGGGCGGACGTTTACTGCCCTGATAGAGAGAAAAGCATGGAGCCGCCCGTTTACTATTCCAGATGCCTGCAGAGCCCCCTTAGCACCGACAGAATGGGTAGGATATTACTCGGTGTTGGAATGTAAAAAAATTCAGAATAGTATACCTGAAGAAAAAGCATTGGGGGCGGAACACGGCGAAAAGACGTACTTTTAGTGTGAAGAACGAACAGGGTCACAAACGATGGCCGTGGGCTGACGTCGGAGGAATCTTCCCACGGAAAGCGCTGGGTCGTGCTTCCTGCCAAAATGCAGAGACGCGTTTTTGATTGGCAGACTGCTAACGTTGTAGGAGGGAGGGAGGGGGGGGACAGAAACTTTCGGAAAATCATCTGAAGGGCGTACGAGCTTCGGGTGATTGGCTGGCAGATTTGTGACCCAGGTAGTGGTAGGTAACGTTTTTGTAATGGCCGCTGGGATTCGTCGCCTGAGTGCAAATGCAGTCGCGGCGTGTCCAGGAGGGGGCGGGGTATGATGTGGAGATAACCCTTCCCTCCGGGGAACGATGGATGGCACATCCCGGCCAGCATCGATTGAAAACAGTTCCCTCCAGGAATCGACCTAGATACTTCGCTGATGAGAGCTACAGTGGAGAATCGGGCGCATAAATTTTATCAAGTGTTGCTTTCAACACACGGAGTGCAACAGAGTTGTTATTCTCTTTACGCAATGTGACGATTCTTTAGCTCTCTGTGGAGTCTGACACACACTGAAGTGCTTCGTTATGGTGGAGGACTTTAGTCGAATTTCTTTCCTGGCTAGTGAGGACTGACAGGAAGGGTGAAGTGGGTCACACATTCCTCAGAAGACGCTATCTGCCGAAGATGGGCTGGGAGGACTCTTGTCATGTTCTGCAGGGGAGGACTCGTGACTTGAGGTATTTTCAGCCCTAAGAGTTTCCAGACGACATAAGGAGTGCACTACGTAGGCAGAGAATTGTAGGTATGCTACGAAGGTGACATGCACATTCCGGTTTGGCGATTAGGGAAACACTAACAGTAATTGTGTTCAGTTCCGTTTGCTTGCCCACTGAGCGTTTTCTGAAAGTGACAGTCAGCATGAAGGTCTTCTGTTTCTTACCAATAATCAGCAGCAGACACCTTTATGTCCATCTAGTACCTCTAATAACCATGGGGGTCTAGAGAAAATCAAACGTATGTTCTGCCAGTCTCGAAATTATATGCAGGTTAGAATCGCACATTGTGTACTTCATATTTATACATTTTGTTGCCTGTACATGTTTTTTGACAGTAAATAGTCCATGCTGATAGTCCATGCTGCTGCAAACGTCGTCGAACTGTTCGTGCACATGGTTGTTGTCTTGCAAACGTCCCCACCTGTTGACGCAGGGATCGAGACGTGGCTGCACGATCCGTTACAGCCATGCGGATAAGATGCCTGTCATCTCGACTGCTAGTGATACGAGGCCGTTGGGATCAGGCACGGCGTTCCGTATTACCCTCCTGAACCCACCGATTCCATATTCTGCTAACAGTCATTGGATTTCGACCAACGCGAGCAGCAATGTCGCGATACAATAAACTTCAATCGCGATAGGCTACGATCAAAGTCGGGCCGACCGCGGTGGCCACACGGTTCTAGGCGCTGCAGTCCGGAACTGCGCGACTGTTACGGTCGCAGGTTCGAATCCTGCCTCGGGCATGGATGTGTGTGATGTTCTTAGGTTAATTAGGTTTCAGTAGTTCTAAGTTCTAGGGGACTGATGACCTCAGATGTTAAGTCCCATAGTGCTCAGAGCCATTTGAACCTTACGCATTTCTTCTCCTTACACGAGGCATCACAACAAAGTTCAGCAGGCAACGCCGGTCAAATGTTGTTTGTGTATGAGAAATCGATTGGAAACTTTCCTCATGTCAGCACGTTGTAGGTGTCGCCACCGGCGCCAACCTTGTGTGAATGCTCTGAAAAGCTAATCATTTGCATATCACACCATCTTCTTCCTGTCCGTTAAATTCCGCATCTGTAGCACGTTATAATCGTGGTGTAGCAATTTTAATGGCCAGTAGTGTAAAAGTAATATAGGAAAACCAGATACTGGAGAGATTAATAGAACGTACCTTACGGGAATGTAGCTCATTTGCGAAAGAACTGACAAAACACTTGTTCGACCGGTCCTTGGGCCCTTGCTAGATAGGACTACTAGAAGAGGAAGAGAAGGTCCAGCTAAGAACGCCGCGCTTCATCACTGGATCATTTAATCGGCATGAGGGCTTTACAGATGTGCTGAACAAGCTCCATTCACATACGCTGCTACAGACGCTTTGTGAATCATGGAGAGATTTGGTATTGAAATTCCGAGAGAATACGCTAATACAGAGGTTTTCCGGCAATCATTCTTCCCATGCACCATTCGCGAGTGGAACAGGGAGGAGGGAAGTCAATTAGTGGTACCAGAAACACTCTCCACCACACGCCATCGGGTGGCTTTCGGAATACTGATGTAGATGTGTCTATGACCAGATCATTCCTCGCCAAGAAGATTCATAAATATTGATATTTTATTTTACTTCCTCTCATGTTGATACCACCAGAAGGCACCATTACTTCTTTATTTATATTTAATTTCATGGAATACATATAACAAGACATGAAAACTTCCGAAGGAATAATTCTTAGAGGAGACTTAAGTTTCATATCGACATCGAGAAAGACTCGAAGGAGTAAACGGAGAACAAAAAAAGGAAAGAAAAGAATTTTAAAGAAATGCCAACGAGAGACAAGGTCATGATTCGAGTCATGCAGACGACGGTTCAGATCCTCGTATGACAATCCTGATTTAGATTTACCGTGATTTCCCAAAATCGCTTCTCGAAAATACCTGGATGGTTCCTTTGAAACGGCAAGGCCGATGTCCTTACGCATCCGCCCCTAATCCGAGCGTGTACTCTGTCTCTAATGACCTCGTTGTCGACGGGACGTTAAGCGCTAATCTTCTCCTTTCTCCTCCTCCTTGATTTATGCCACAGTACGCACTTTGGCTTGGTCAAGTAGGTTCAGCGGTATGTGTGTGTGTGTTTTCTCGTGAAGCCTGGTGTCTGCTGAGGGCCTGCTTGTTGTTCTTCGCCTTATCCCTCGAGGAGCGACAGCCGCCGCCTAGGGCGCTGGTAGCTGCGACGACGTCCGCCCGACGGCACCTGGAGTTGCGCAACCTTTCCTCTGACGTCACAACTCCACACCCTGTCTTGTCCCGTCACTCCCACTGTTCCGGGCCAGCCACTCATTTCCGCTGGCGCAAGCGTTCCGCGCCGCGTCTTCAGTGTTACGTCTCCACGCTATATGTTGCAGCATCACGTGATCGCGAACGACACTGCAGGCGTACTTGTGATTCGTACCTATCGCAGCATCCTGCTAGAATACGACTCCAGTTGCACACGAGACGTACTGAAAAAATATTTATTTAAATAAAACCTTTTTAATATAACACTATTTTGAAACGTACTAGAACGTATTAAATAGTTTCTCCTAGCGCTACTGAGATTCCCAACTCCATACAGGTAGCCCTGAAAATTTGTGTTTGTGAATTTTTAATAGTTATGACAATGTGTGTAAAATTTCAAACGAAAAACATGGAGCGCGTGCAGAAGAAAATTGATACATGAATAGTTCGCCTAAGCTATAAATTTATTGCACTGCAAACGATGCGAACTGCTGTGTGATTTTTCTCAACGACAGCTACTCTCCACACTCCTTACAACAATTTACTGCAGGCGCTCTACGTTTCATATTTGAAATTGTCATAGGTATTAAAAATTCACAAGAACACAAGCACAAATTTTCGGAACTATCTATATTGCGTTAGGACTCTGTGTGGGCCTAGGAGAAATTATTTTATACTTTCAGTCCGTTTTGGAAGCATGTTATATTAAAAAGTATTTAAATGAAATTGCTATTTTCTGTTTTTTAGTCTTGTATATGTGGAGCCCGCATCTCGTGGTCGTGCGGTAGCGTTCTCGCTTCCCACGCCCGGGTTCCCGGGTTCGATTCCCGGCGGGGTCAGGGATTTTCTCTGCCTCGTGATGGCTGGGTGTTGTGTGCTGTCCTTAGGTTAGTTAGGTTTAAGTAGTTCTAAGTTCTAGGGGACTGATGACCATAGATGTTAAGTCCCATAGTGCTCAGAGCCATTTGAACCATTAGTATATGTGGAATTTGTCATTCTATTTCCAACATCTCATGAGATTACGAATTTCAGGTTTGTTTCAGTTAGTACTTGCCTACGTCAATCAATATATTGCTTCCTCCTACGTATCCAAAAAGACCGTGAAGGTAAAAATGAAAGCGAGTCGAGCTCACACGGAGTTGTACCAGCAATCGTTTTTACCGCAAAACATTCGCGACTGGAACGGGAAAAGGGGGACACAGCAGTAGTACACAAGGTACACCCTGCCACATACCAGAGAAGAAAGCGGCTTAATAGCGCATTGTCACCCAGTTCTGGGTTACGTTGAAAGTTTCAAGTCTCCACCTCATCGGGAAATTAGTTTGAAATCAACTAGTATATTTGTACCGAACAGACAAACAGAGAACAAAACAAAGTACTCACCGTCACACATCAGATACGAAAATGAGTTAATATTGCATTGCCATCAAGTTCTAAGCTCTATTGAAAGTTGTTGGATGTAAGGTCCGCCAGTTATTCAAAACACTGTTTTTTACAAGTTCCCAGACATGTTTCAGCACCTCTGTGCCATCATCTGTGGTTTTTTTTTATTTAACCTGTAATGTGAAAATTTTTACTGAATGATTACAACATTATGGGAATATTTAGTTCAAACAACAATTCGTTTCTTTTTGTTAATACCTTTACACTCGGTTTGCATGGTTTTTCAGGGCCACTTGTGTAATTATACAGATAGCTTGTCATCTGCAACCAAACGATGTTGATGAGAAATTTTGTTGGGAGTTAATCTATCATTTTTGTTCTAAACGTAATTTAATTTGTCGCGGTATTTCGCGCCTATGTTCGTTTTTACTTACGTCTTTGTGTTGCAAGACCTTTTATTCTCAGAATCATGGTGAGTTGTTTTCAAGTACACGTAAATATAACACATATTTTCACAAATAAGGTCGTAAAAGCACTTTGCACTTCACCAAAACACGCTGTAATTGAGGTGGTTGTGTGCCCAGCCAAGGCAGTGTTCATTTGTTCACCAGTGAGTTTGGCGCCAAATTTGAATTTTGTTAGCCGAGTGGTCTGAGGCGCTGCAGTCATGGACTTTGAGGCTGGTCCCGGCAGAGGTTCGAGTCCTCCCTTGGGCATGGGTGTGTGTGTTTGTCCTTAGGATAATTTATGGTAAGTAGTGTGTAAGCTTAGGGACTGATGACCTTAGCAGTTCAGTCCCATAAGATTTCACACACATTTGAACATTTTGAATTTTGTTTACATTTATCTTTGTGTGTGTGTGTGTGTGTGTGTGTGTGTGTGTGTGTGTGTGTGTGAGTAGACTTTTTAGCTCGTGTTAAATAGTGTGCCCTTGCAGAGCGTAGTGTATTCATTTATGACCTGTTTTCCTTCAGCTATTAGCTTCTGTATGTGGAAGTTTTCCTCAATGGTCAGTTTGCTGTATAGGTGGTGACTGGGTTTTAGTATTCTTAAGTCTATTTCTACTATAGTTGGGTGGTGATTGTGGGCTATTAGGTAGTTAGCAAATGTGCTATGGGAGTTGTTGCTTTTTAAAGCTCTGAGATGTACTGAATATCTGGTTTTGAAGTTTCTGCATGTCTGTCGTATGTACACTGACTGCAAGTGTTGCATGTGAGTTCATATATTCCTGATCTGTTAAATTTATCCGTGGGTGATTCTTGTGCTCTGGCCTTTTTCTGTGTTGTGTTCTCTGTCCTGTATCCTATTTGCAGTCCTTGTTTCTTTAATACGTTGCTCATTCTGTGAAAAGTCTTGTTATTGTATGTGAGTGTGTGCCATTTCGTTTTGTGTGTGTATTGTTGTTCTGTTGTGTCTTCTGTGTAGTCATTGTTTGTGTTTTGTGTTTTTATGTGATGGGTGAGGCCTTGTGTGCGTGTGTGCGTGTGTGTGTGTGTGTGTGTGTGTGTGTGTGTGTGTGTGTGTGTGTGTGTGTGTGGTATGTTCATTTTTGTACTGTTTACATAATTTTTGATTTAATTTGTCTACCATATGGGTATCATAACCATAATCTACTGCTATTTGTTTTATTGTGTTTAGTTCTTGTGTGTGGTTCTGTTTGTTCATGGGTGTTCTGTTTACTCTATGGAGCATGAATCTGAAGTTTGCTTGCTTATGTGTTAATGGGTGGTTCGATAGGTTGTGAACGGTGATGCTTGTGGTTGTCAGTTTACGAATATTGTGAAATTGTGTGTGTTGTTTGTTTTTTGTATGGTGAGATCTAGAAAATGTAGTGTGTTGTTAGTTTCTGTTTCTAATGTGAAATTAATTTTTGGGTGTAAGTTGTTTATTTCATTGTATAGCTGTTCTATGTGAGTATGTGGTTCATGAATCAGGCATATTATGTCATTGACAGAATGGTCCAGCATATAACTTTGTAACTTCCTGGCAGATTAAAACTGTGTGCCGGACCGAGACTCGAACTGGGGACCTTTGCCTTTCGCGGGCAAGTGCTCTACCAACTGAGCTACCCAAGCACGACTCATGCCCCGTCCCCACAGCTTTACTTCTACCAGTACCTCGTCTCCTACTTTCCAAAAATTACAGAAGCTCTCCTGCGAAACTTGCAGAACTAGCACTCCTGAAAGAAAGGATATTGCGGAGACATGGCTTAGCCACAGCCTGGGGGATGTTTCCAGAATGAGATTTTCATTCTGCAGCGGAGTGTGTGCTGATATGAAACTTCCTGGCAGATAAACTGTGTGCCAGACCGAGACTCGAACTCGGGACCTTTGCCTTTCGCGGGCAGGTGCTCTACCAACCGTGTTTGGAAAGTAGGAGACGAGGTACTGGCAGAAGTAAAGCTGTGAGGACGGGACGTGAGTCGTGCTTGGGTACAGGTGCCGGATGGCTGTTTGTGGGATGGAGTTCCATGCCTGTTGCGCTTGGTTGTCAAAAAATGTACGGTTAATGCTGGCCGTGGATGAAGCTGGAGTTGTGGTCCTATGATGTCCCAAATGTCCTCGGCTGGAGACAGATCTGGTGATCGAGCAGACAAAGGCAAATGTCGACATCCTGTAGAGCATGTTGGGTTACAACGGTGGTATGTGGGCGAGCAGTATGTTTGGGAATCACCACCTGGAATGCTGTTCATAAATGGCAGCACAATAGGTCGAATCACCAGACTGACGTACACATTTTCAGTGAGGGTGCGTGTGATAACCAGACTATAAGTCCAGGTGCAAGTCTAGTGCGTCTAGCAGGCAGACACGTTGGTTGCAGGTCTTCAACTGGCCTCATTCTGACCAACGCACGGCCATCACTGGCAACAAGGCAGCACCAGCCTTCATCAGAAAAAAACAACAGACCTCCACCCTGGCCTCCAACGACCTCTCGCTTGACACTACTGAAGTCGCAAATGGCGGTATTTTGGTGTCAGAGGAATGCGCGCTACAGGGCGTCCGGTTCGGAGCTGTCCTCGAAATAACCTACGAGGTGTGGCTAGAAAAAAACCGGACTAGTACTGGTGAAACAATAAAACGAATGCAATAAGGCTGAAAGTCACGTGGCCTGTCACGTGACTCTCGCTCCGCCTACTGCTCGAGTTTCATCTGCCTCCTGCACTCAGTCTGCCCGTGGCGTCTGTTTTAAGTAGTTGACGTTTTGTCTGTGCGTCGGAAAATGTTGAGTGTACAGAAAGAACAGCGTGTTAACATCAAATTTTGTTTCAAACTAGGAAAATCTGCAAGTGAAACGTTTGTAATGTTACAACAAGTGTACGGCGATGATTGTTTATCGCGAACACAAGTGTTTGAGTGGTTTAAACGATTTAAAGATGGCCGCGAAGACACCAGTGATGACACTCGCACTGGCAGACCATTGTCAGCAAAAACTGATGCAAACATTGAAAAAATCGGTAAACTTGTTCGACAAGATCGCCGTTTAACAATCAGAGCAGTGTCTGAGTTAACAGGAGTTGACAAGGAAAGTGTTAGGCAGATTCTTCATGAAAGTTTCAACATGAACAAAGTGTGTCCAAAAATGGTTCCAAAGTGTCTCACAATTGAACAGAAGGAACGCCGAAGAATGATTTGTTCTGACATCCTGGAAAACACTGAAAGTGATCCCACCTTCTTACAAAATGTTATTACTTGCGATGAATCGTGGTTTTTTACTTACGATCCCGAAACTAAACGCCAATCGATGCATTGGAAAACTCCTGGTTCTCCACGATAAAAAAAAGCACGAATGTCAAAATCGAAATTCAAGGCAATGATGATTGTTTTTTTTGACATCAAAGGGATTGTGCACATTGATTGGGTGCCAGAGGGACAAACAGTGAATCAGCATTACTACATTAGCGTCCTGGCTACCCTACGTGAGCGAGTACGGAGAAAACGGAACGATTTGTGGAGAAAGAAGTCATGGATCCTTCACCAAGACAATGCCCCAGCTCACAGTGCGTTGTCAGTGAAGACGTTTTTGGCAAAACACAACATTCCCATCTTAGATCATCCACCCTACTCACCTGATTTGGCCCCCTGTGACTTTTTTCTTTTCCCTAAAGTCAAGTCAGCTTTGAAAGGAACTAGATTTGAGACTGTTGAAGCAGTAAAAGAAAAAGCGACGGAGGTAATGTATGGACTTACCGAAAATGATCTGCAGCATTGCTATGAACAGTGGAAAATTCGTATGGAGCGGTGTAGAGACCGAGGAGGAGAGTACATTGAAGGAGATAACATGAAATTGTAAATAATTGTAAATAAATGTTTTTTCCAGCATCAGTCCGGTTTTTTTCTAGCCGCACCTCGTATTTGTAACAGTTCACTGTGATGCCAACTGCTGCTCAAATTCTTGCTGCAGGTGCAACGATGCGCCAGAGCCGTACTCCTCACACGACGGTCTCCCCTGTCGGTAGTGCCACGTAGCCCTGCAGAGCTAGGTCTTCTGGCGACCATACATTCTCGTGACCGCCGCTGACAGCAATCATGTACACTGGCCACATTCCTGGCAAATCATTCTGCAATATCGCAGAAGGAAGATTCATCTTCTCATATCCGTATTACACCTCTTTGAGGTGTTTATAATGGCGTCTTAGTCGCTTTAAGGGCATTCTTGACTAATATCAACTCACCACGTTCAGTGTCAAAGGTAGTTATCGCTCACGACCGTTACAGCGTGTGTAGTTAAAGCAAACTGACTTCCATCCTCATAGTGGCGCTACCAGCACCACACTTTTCTTTCCTTTATTGTAATTTTGATACCTGTACAAACAACAGGTAGGCTGGCAGCAGCATTCTCACCACACTTACGCGACTGGCACGAAATTTGAAGAGACAACACATTTCAAATGTAGAAATACGCGTACCAACTTTATTTATGTCACATAAGTCTTTCTTGGTATTGCGGATTTTGTCCGTTAGTGATCAGGGTCGTCCACTGATCGTGACCGGGCCAAATATCTCACGAAATAAGCGTCAAACGAAAAAACTACAAAGGCGCGAAACTTGTCTAGCTTGAGGGGGGAAACCAAATGACGCTCGCTAGATGGCGCTGCCATAGGTCAAACGAATATCAACTGCGTTTTTAAAAATAGGAACCACCATTTTTGGACCACTTATTTCGCATTGTGATAGATGGCGCTGTAATAGTCACAAACATATGGCTCACAATCTTAGACAAACAGTCCGTAACAGATAGGTTTTTTAAATTAAAATACAGAACGTAGGTACGTTTGAACATTTTATTTCGGTTCTTCCAATGTGATACATGTACCTTTGTGAACTTATCATTTCTGAGAACGCATGCTGTTACAGCGTGATTACCTGTAAATCCCACATTAATGCAATAAATGCTCAAAATGATGTCCGTCAACCTCAATGCATTTTGCAATACGTGTAACAACATTCCTCTCAACAGCGAGTAGTTCGCTCTTCCGTAATGTTTGCACATGCATTGACAATGCGCCGACGCATGTTGTCAGGCGTTGTCGGTGGATCACGATAGCAAATATCCTTCAACTTTCCCCACAGAAAGAAGTTCGGGGACGTCAGATCCGGTGAACGTGTGAGCCATGGTATGGTGCTTCGACGACCAATGCACCTGTCATGAAATATGCTATTTAATACCTCTTCAACAGCACGCGGGCTATGTGCCTGACATCCATCATGTTGGAAGTACATCGTCATTCTGTTACGCAGTGAAACATCTTGTAGTAACATCGGTAGAACATTACGTAGAAAATCAGCATACATTGCACCATTTAGATTGCCATCGACAAAATAGAGGCCAATTATCCTTCCACCCATAATGCTGCACCATACATTAACCCGCCAAGGTCCCTGATGTTCCACTTGTCACAGCCATTGTGGTGGTGGTGGTGGTTAGTGTTTAACGTCTCGTCGACAACGACGTCATTAGAGACGGAGCGCAAGCTCGGGTTAGGGAAGGATTGGGAAGGAAATCGGCCGTGCCCTTTCAAAGGAACCATCCCGGCATTTGCCTGAAACGATTTAGGGAAATCACGGAAAACCTACATCAGGATGGCCGGAGACGGGATTGAACCGTCGTCCTCCCGAATGCGAGTCCAGTGTGCTAACCACTGCGCCACCTCGCTCGGTGGACAGCCATTGTGGATTTTCTGTTGCGCAATAGTGCATATTATGCCGGTTTACGTTACCGCTGTTGGTGAATGACGCTTCGTCGCTAAATAGAACGCGTGCAAAAACTCTGTCATCCTCCCGTAATTTCTCTTGTGCCCAGTGGCAGAACGGTACACGACAATCAAAGTCGTCGTCGTGCAATTCCTGGTGCATAGAAATATGCTACAGGTGCAATCGATGTTGATGTAGCATTCTCAACACCGATGTTTGTGAGATTCCCGATTCTCGCGCAATTTGTTTGTTACTGAAGTGCGGATTAGCCGCGACAGAAGCTAAAACACCTACTTGGGCATCATCATTTGCTGCAGGTCGTGGTTGACGTTTCACTTGTGGCTGAACACTTCCTGTTTCCTTAAATAACGTAACTATCCGGCGAACGGTCCGGGCACTTGGATGATGTCCTCCAGGATACCGAGCAGTATACAAAGCACACGCCCGTTGAGCATTTTGTTCACAATAGCCATACATCAACACGAATCGACCTTTCCCGCAATTGGTAAATGGTCCATTTTAACACGTGTAATGTATCACGAAGCAAATACCGTCCGCACTGGCTGAATGTTACGTGATACCACGTACTTATACGTTTCTGACTATTACAGCGCCATCTAACACAAAGCGAAAAAAGTGGACCAAATAAAACATTCATATTTATTTACGTACTACATGAATATGTTATAAAAAATGATGGTCCATATTAAAAAAAAACAAAAAACAAACGCAGTTGATATACGTTTGACCTATGGCAGCGCCCGCCATCTAGCGGGCCAACAATAGCGCCATCTGGTTTCCCCCTTCAAGCCAGACGAGTTTCGTTTTTTGTAGCTTTTTCGTTTGATGCTTATTTCGCAAGATATTTGGCCCGGTCACGATCAATGGACCACCCTGTATATAAAACTGTAAATTGAGAATGATGAGTGTAAGTGGTGTCCTGAGATCAGCGTAGAAGAGAAAATCCTGGCAGGCGGTGTCAGTCAGTTAAAAGACTAATCAACAACAAACACTAAAGCTCCGCCGTTATGGATGCAAACGGACCAATCGGGAGCGATCGACCGCCGTGTCGTGGCGTCATTTGCATGGATTATTGAGAGGGGTCGGTTAGCACGGCGCTCTACCGCCCGCTGTCGGCTTTGCAGGCACTGAGGCTGATACTTCTCATTCAAGTAGCTGTTCAGCAGGCATCACGGGAGCTGTGTGGACCCCGTTCCAATCCTCCTGCCAACAAAAAATCCCTGTCACTACCGGCAATAGATCCCGAATGCCTTACATGCCAATAAGACGAGCTGACGTCTCGGCTTTGGAGGCTAAGAGAAGACTAAACCGAGGGAAAAAAGTAATAGAACAAGCAGTACAGGAAAGCTAGGAAATTTGGATAAGGAATTGAGGTTCAGGGAGGAGAACTAAAAAGTTCTAGGTTTACCGATGGTGCTGGGAGTGACAGGAATTGAGCTGCAATGCCAGTTCAGTGGAATGAACAGTGTCTTGACAGCGTGTTATGGGATAAACACCATTAGATTAAAATAATGGTAGTGAAGTGTAATTAAATTAAGTTTGGTGATGCCAGAGGATAGAGATTGGCCTATAAAATGCTTGAAGTAGTAAATGAGGTTTGCAATTTCGGCAGAAAATAGGTGACGTCAACAAAAATAGAGCATATGATATAAAATGTAGACTATAAATAGCAAGGAAATCTTTCCTAAATAGAAAAAAAATACAGGGTGATTCAAAAAGAATACCACAACTTTAGGAATTTAAAACTCTGCAACGACAAAAGGCAGAGCTAAGCGCTATCTGTCGGCGAATTAAGGGAGCTATAAAGTTTCATTTAGTTGTACATTTGTTCGCTTGAGGTGCTGTTGACTAGGCGTCAGCGTCAGTTGATGCTAAGATGGCGACCGCTCAACAGAAAGGTTTTTGTGTTATTGAGTACGGCAGAAGTGAATCGACGACAGTTGTTCAGCGTGTATTTCGAACGAAGTATGGTGTTAAACCTCCTGATAGGTGGTGTATTAAACGTTGGTATAAACAGTTTACAGAGAATGGGTGTTTGTGCAAAGGGAAAAGTTCTGGACGGCCGAGAACGAGTGATGAAAATGTAGCACGCATCCAGCAAGCATTTGTTCGCAGCCCAGGAAAATCGACTCGCAGAGCTAGCAGAGAGCTGCAAATTTCACAATCAACTGTATGGAGAGTCCTACGAAAATGGTTAGTTATGAAACCTTGTCGCCTGAAATTGGTTCAAGCACTGTCTGCAGCTGATAAGATTAAAAGAATCGATTTCTGTGATTTTATCCTTGCTCAAATGGAAACAGATGAATCTTTCGTTTCAAAGATTGTGTTTAGTGATGAAGCAACTTTCCACACTAACGGGAAAGTCAACCGTCACAATGTCTGTATATGGGGCACTGAGAATCCGCGGGAAACAACTCAGTATGAACGTGACTCGCCTAAGGTGAACGTTTTCTGTGCCATTTCAGCCAATAAAGTTTTTGGTCCCTTTTTCTTCGAAGGTGCTACTGTAACTGGACTACAGTATCTGGAGATGTTAGAGAATTGGCTGTTCCCTCAGCTCGAACAAGAAGCACAACAATTCATATTTCAGCAGGATGGAGCGCCACCACATTGGCACTTATCTGTCCGTAACTACCTGAATGTCAACTACCCGAGGCGATGGATCGGCCGCCAGGCAGCCCGTGACAGAGCACTTCATCACTGGCCTCCAAGAAGCCCTGATCTTACCCCCTGCGATTTTTTCTTATGGGGGTATGTTAAGGATATGGTGTTTCGGCCACCTCTCCCAGCCACCATTGATGATTTGAAACGAGAAATAACAGCAGCTATGCAAACTGTTACGCCTGATATGCTACAGAGAGTGTGGAACGAGTTGAAGTATCGGGTTGATATTGCTCGTGTGTCTTGAGGGGGCCATATTGAACATCTCTGAACTTGTTTTTGAGTGAAAAAAAACCTGTTTAAATACTCTTTCTAATGATGTGTAACAGAAGGTTATATTATGTTTCTTTCATTAAATACACATTTTTAAAGATGTGGTATTCTTTTTGAATCACCCTGTATTTTGACATTCGATAAAAAATTTAAGTAATAGGAACTCTTTTCTAAAGATATTTGTGTGGAGTGTTGCTTTGCATGGGAGTTATCTATTGACGAGAAACAGTGTACGCAAGAAGGGGACAGAAGCGTCTAAAATGTGATGCTTCAGAACAATGTTGAAGATAGATAGGTAGATTGGATAACTGAAGAAGCGGTACTGCACTGAATCGAGGAGAAAAGAGCTTTGTAGCGCAACTTGACTAAACGAAAGGAAAGATTGAGAGGGACTGTTCTGAGACCTTAGCGAATTTTTAATTTGGTGATGAAGGGATGCTTGGTGGCTAAAAATTGTAGAGAGAGACTAGGGCTTTCATGTAGTAGGCAATTTAAGACGCAATAGTTAGGTAACGATGGAGAGACTTGCATAGAACAGACTAGCGCAGAGAGGTGCCTCAAACCAGTCTTCGGACTGAACGTCAGAACAACCATCTTTAAATTTTGAAATTCTGAAGTTGATATTACTTCTGTAATTCCCAGGGCATCTGACGTTCACTATTAACTTAATACTGAAAGGTTTTGCTAAAGCTCACGTCACCCAGAAAACTTCAGATGCAGCGTTTCCTATGGGAAGTGCTGATACAGTAAGGCAGGGCTTAACAACTGGCCGGTTTTGAGCGCGAGTACTCGCGTCTGCTCAGGCACGTGCTCGCGAGCAGGTGCAAGGTCGCCGAGTAGGGAGGGAGGGGAGGGAGGGGAAATGCGCGCGCACGTTTGAATGTGATCTCGCGTTCGTAGTAGATTTAACTAGCCATCTGAATGCTTTGAACATTTTACTACAAGGTAAAGATCTGCTAATTACTCATTTCATAGATCGAATATGAGCTTTTAAAATGAAATTGACACTTTGGGTGAGTCAGCTGGAAACAGGAAACCTAGCTCATTTTCCTAAATTATCATCCTTGCAAGATGTCACAAAGACTGTGAACGTTATTCACATAGTTTAGTTGATCAGCGCTTTCAAGATCTGACAGCACTAGACAGTGATTTTGATCTGTTCTCTCCATATTCAGCGAATATTTAAGAGATTCGTCCTGAGCTGCAGCAAGAAATTATTGATCTGCAGTGTGACAGAGAATACAGAGACAACTTTAAGAACAAGAAAAACATTTTGGAATTCTACAGACACTTCCCTCAGGATAGATTTTCTCGTGTGCACAAACTAGCGGCGACAATAATATCAATGTTCGGTTCCACGTATGTTTGTGAACAACTGTTCTCTGCAATGAAATGTAACAAGACGCGCCTGAGAAACGCATTGTCTGATCGAAATTTAAACTGCACGCTGCGCCTAAAACGCACAAGAACAATTACTCCGAACATAGCCGCAATTGTAAAGGGCAAAAAGTACAAGAAAACCGAGAATCCCACACTTCAGTGACACCTTTTATTGTGTAACAGTTCACAAATTAATGCAAAGCTAATAAAATTATGTGGCATGTGTACATTCTCCTTTATTTGTTTCATTTGTCGCAGTAATAATTCGTGAGTGATATCCCTGCAGGTGGCCGCGGATTTACATTGACTGGCGGCAGCTGTTGTGTGCCCCACGTGACTCTCCCCACTCTCCGCTCTGGTCCGGTAGTGGGGGTAGCGTGCTCGCGCTGCTCCGTGCTCGCGCCTTGCTGCTCACAGCTTGCTCTGCGAGACGTATGTTGTGAAGCCCTGCAGTAAGGTCTGGACAGCCTGTAAGTGAGGCAACGAGGAGCCAAGAACGGTAGCATGCTCAGCCACAAACGCTCAGATTTGGATGCCTTCTGTGTTGGTAAACGAGGCTCATGAAAAAGAAAGGCCACAGCGCATACATCACGGCACGTAACACTGCAGGTCTTACGAGTGCCAGCAGCCGCCTTTGGCGGAGGGTGAGTAGCTAACTCGGAGTAGTTTAATAATTCTTGACGGTGCATTTAAATGCATGCAAGCTCTCGATAGTACACGCTAGAGTTACGACGTTTAGTGAATACCTTTCCACTGACATATTGATTTCCCACGGGTCCTGCACGAAGCCGAGCATTCGCCAAGTATAGCGGGCAACGCGAATAGTGTGACGTAACCAGTTCGTTGTGGGGCCCGTACTTCTCGCCCGTACTTCTGGTTGGTAAACAGGTGACGTCATCGCTGCGGCTAGCTGCTGCACCCTGATAACCTAAGCGGTGCAGAACTGAGAAAGGCAGCCAGCGTGAAAGACTTAACAGTCGAACTCCCCACGTTTAAGAATTTACGAAAGTTGTAGGGCAAAAGTGCTGCTTCCGTTTCCTTCCTCGTATGCAACACATTACATGTGTTCTATTATGTGGAACTGCTGTGCACTCGTATCGTTTGGACAGTGTCAGCAAATTTCGTGTGAGACCTCACAGGAATCATTGATCGTGCCGGTTAGGTTTGTTGACAATACCACCAAAGTGATGAGAATTTCTTATTCACTTTTCTGCATGTATTAGGCATTTACCTGCTATGTTCTCTTGGTTGAAATTGCTGATTTTTTCCGCCTTTCCGTCGGTCTTCCTAAAGTTCTTCTTCCCACTTTCGTTTTCCATTCTTGTGACATGGTCCTTCCAGTTTTTCCTGTATTCCTTAAACTCTGTATTTATGGTTGCCACTTCCAGTTCTTCTCTGGGGTCACCATTCCTTCTCCTGTTGGATACTGTGAACCCAGATACTCTTCTTAGGAATCATATCTTTCATACTTGTGTTCTATATTCACTTCTTTTTGTTACAGTGCACGACTCGCTTCCATATGTCCTGGTTGGTACTGACATCGTTTCGTAGAAATTAAGTAGTTTCCTTTCCTATTTTTATTCTGAGGGCTATGTAGATTATTCCGTTAATGTACTTAAATCTTTCTACTTCCTTTTGTATGCTCATTTCTGTCGTGAATGTGATAGTGTTTCCTAAGAAGCTGAACGAGTTTACTCTTTCTACTTTCTGATCCTTTAATATTACTTTTCTGATAATTAGCTCCAGGCCCCTGAAAGCCATAACTTTTGTTTTCTTTGAAGATTCTAATAAATTATATAACTTAGCTGTTGTGGATAAAATATGAGCAGCTGTTTAGGGTGTTTACTCGGTATTAGCAATCAAAGTTTGATCATCAGCA
This sequence comes from Schistocerca nitens, assembly GCF_023898315.1. NCBI lineage: Eukaryota > Metazoa > Arthropoda > Insecta > Orthoptera > Acrididae > Schistocerca > Schistocerca nitens. The sequence continues at coordinate 525,998,560 of NC_064621.1, read as the reverse complement.
AAGATTAATGTCACAGAATAATTCTTTTCGTTGAAGTTATAATTATAAAACCTTAACTTACTTATCCAATGCCTCAGCATGTCGTCAGTATTAATATTGGCTCTGAGCACTATGGGACTTAACATCTATGGCCATCAGTCCCCTAGAACTTAGAACTACTTAAACCTAACTAACCTAAGCACAGCACACAACACCCAGCCATCACGAGGCAGAGAAAATCCCTGACCCCGCCGGGAATCGAACCCGGGAACCCGGGCGTGGGAAGCGAGAACGCTACCGCACGACCACGAGATGCGGGCAGTATAAATATTAAAACGAATCGGAGACAAACTGTATCCTTGTCTTACTCCCTATTTTGTTCTGGTCTTAGATTTTCTATTTGCTACAGTGGCGATTTCTAATCCTTGGTACACGCTTTCTGTTACCTTTATTATGGGCAGAGCTATTTCTTTTTTGTTAATTTTTTCGGCCTTGATAAAGACATCTGTGATGCTACGTTTAAACTGATGAAATATATCCGTATGCTGATATTTACTTGCACCATAAGAATAATTAATACGTGGAAAAAATGATTAACCTCTTCACTATTACAGGACTAAATCTTTCTTCAGTTTACCTGTTGAACTGTAGGACCATGTGAGTCTACTTGTTGTAGTGTAAAGAAAGCAACGAACACACTGAAGGTGACTGTCCCACACGAAATGGGTTTAGCAAGAATAAAACTATAAACATGTCCTTAAAATTACTGCACCAATTAATTTAACATCTACGTTGTACTCTTCCTCCAATGATAAGGTCACGAGAATATGAATATCTGCCCAGTAACGAAAATTTATGGTAAGCGAAGAACCAGTGAACACCTTTACAAAATTCCACACGTCTACTTGAACTGGATTAGAGAATCAACGGAAAATTTAATTGGGATTATAAAATTGAGGTTTCACCTCAATCGTCTCTGTTTTGAGAGGTGTGCTACGTTCTAAACAGATAGAGCGTCTGTAGTGCGATCTTATCAGCTACTTCAGATAACGTTAACAAGTTCCAAGAACTGCCTGGAGACACAGTCATGATGTTTGCGCCTTCGCTGCAGCATCGCTTGCCAGGTGTATTCCTATCGCGGGTCGATCTGTGCCCACGTTCCAAGAAAGTTGCGCAGCTGGGGAGCACAGTTGAATGTCTGAGTAGATGTCTCCGCGCTCCTGGCGCCAGCGGAGCGTGCAAGGCAGAGCACTTGCGTCACTCTCCGAGCACAAGACATTTGTCTCACTTCGACGAGATATCCAGGTGATATTTTCTCAAGTCAAACTCCGCGAGTGGTTTACGCTTCGAGGATTGAAATGTAGGTGGGTGTCGTGTTGGTGGGACGTCAGAACTTATGCAAAGGAGGTGTTTCTTAGTGAGTAACCATGCAGCTTCTAGGTCTGCTCCTTTTGCCAGTTTATGCAGTGCGTCTTCCTTGAGTGGCAGTGCCCTCGTGTCCATGGTCCATTCCACCCTATTCCATCTTTATGCAGCATGTCGCCTGAAAAATTAGTTTACTACAGAAAATTATGAACGCGTAGCAAGATACAGCAACGACTTTTTTGTAACATGATCTTGAGCTTTCCTGACAAATAAATTTTTTGCGTTGTTGTCGGGTGTCCTGACGGTTGCACTCGTTTGCGTAACACGATATTTCGATAGCGTACCGTACCGTAATCTTCAGTGATAGGACTGCTGTTATACTATATACAGGGTGGTCCATTGATCGTGACCGGGCCAAATATCTCACGAAATAAGCGTCAAACGGAAAAAAAAAACTGTCTAGCTTGAAGGGGGCAACCAGATAGCACTATGGTTGGCCCTCTAGATGGCGCTGCCATAGGTCAAACGGATATCAACTGCGCTTTTTTTAAATAGGAACCCCCATTTTTATTACATATTCGTGTAGTACGTAAAAAAATATGAATGCTTAGTTGGACCACTTTCTCGCGCTGTGATAGATGGCGCTGTAATAGTCACGAACGTATAAGAACGTGGTATCACGTAACATTCAGCCAGTGAGGACGGTATTTCCTTCGTGATTCATTACCTGTGTTAAAATCGACCGTTTACCAATTGCGGAAAAGGTCGATATCGTGTTGATGTATGGCTATTGGGATCAAATTGGCCAACGGGCGTATGCTATGTATGCTGCTCAGTATCCTGGACGAAATGATCCAAGTGTCCGGACCGTTCGCCGGATAGTTACGTTATTTAAGGAAGCAGGAAGTGTTCAGCCACATGTGAAACGTCAGCCACGACTTCCAACAAATGATGATGCCAAGGAGGTGTTTTAGCTGCTGTCGCGGCTAATCCGCATATCAGTAGCAGAAAAATTGCGCGAGAATCGGGAATCACAGAAACGTCGGTGTTGAGAATGCTACATCAACATCGACTGCACCCGTACCATATCTCTATGCACCAGGAATCGCATGGCGACGACTTTGAATGTCGTGTACAGTTCTGCCACTGGGCACAAGAGAAATTACGGGACGATGACAGATATTTTGCGCGTGTTCTATTTAGCGACGAAGCGTCATTCACCAACAGCGGTAACGTAAACTGGTATAATATGCACTACTGGGCAACGGAAAATCCACGATGGGTGCGACAAGTGGAACATCAGCGACCTTGGCGGGTTAGTGCTGTTGTTGTTGTGGTCTTCAGTCCTGAGACTGGTTTGATGCAGCTCTCCATGCTACTCTGTCCTGTGCAAGCTTCTTCATCTCCCAGTACCTACTGCATCCTACATCCTTCTGAATCTGCTTGGTGTATGCATCTCTTGGTCTCCCTCTACGATTTTTACCCTCCACGCTGCCCTCCAATACTAAATTGGTGATCCCTTGATGCCTCAGAACGTGTCCTACCAACCGATCCCTTCTTCTAGTCAAGTTGTGCCACAAACTTCACTTCTCCCCAATCCTATTCAATACCTCCTCATTAGTTATGTGATCTACCCATCTAATCTTCAGCATTCTTCTGTAGCACCACATTTCGAAAGCTTCTATTCTCTTCTTGTCTAAACTATTTGTCGTCCATGTTTCACTTCCATACATGGCTACACCCCATACAAATACTTTCAGAAACGTCTTCCTGACACTTAAATCTCTACTAGATGTTAACAAATTTCTCTTTGCCAGTCTATATTTTATATCCTCTCTACTTCGAACATCATCAGTTATTTTGCTCCCCAAATAGCAAAACTCCTTTACTACTTTAAGCGTCTCATATCCTAATCTGATTCCCTCAGCATCACCCGACTTAATTCGACTACATTAAATTATCCTCGTTTTGCTTTGTTGATGTTCATCTTATATCCTCCCTTCAAGACACTATCCATTCCGTTCAACTGCTCTTCCAAGTCCTTTGCTGTCTCTGACAGAATTACAATGTCATCGGCGAACCTCAAAGTTTTTATTTCTTCTCCATGGATTGTAATACCTACTCCGAATTTTCTTTTGTTTCCTTCACTGCTTGCTCAATATACAGACTGAATAACATCGGGGAGAGGCTACAATCCTGTCTCAGTCCCTTCACAACCAATGCTTCCCTTTCATGTCACTCGACTCTTATAACTGCCATCTGGTTTCTGTACAAATTGTAAATAGCCTTTCGCTCCCTGTATTTTACCCCTGCCACCTTCAGAATTTGAAAGAGAGTATTCCAGTCAACATTGTCAAAAGCTTTCTCTAAGTCCACAAATGCTAGAAACGTAGGTTTGCCTTTCTTTAATCTAGCTTCTAAGATAAGTCGTAGGGTCAGTACTGCCTCACGTGTTCCAATATTTCTAAGGAATCCAAACTGATCTTCCCCGAGGTCCGCTTCTACTAGTTTTTCCATTCGTCTGTAAAGAATACGCGTTAGTATTTTGCAGCAGTGACTTATTAAACTGATAGTTCGGTAATTTTCACTTCTGTCAACACCTGCTTTCTTTGGGATTGGAATTATTATATTCTTCTTGAAGTCTGAGGGTATTTCACCTGTCTCATACATCTTGCTCACCAGATGGCAGAGTTTTGTCAAGACTGGGTCTCCCAAGGCTATCAGTAGTTCTAAGGGAATGCTGTCTACTCCCGGGGCCTTGTTTCGACTGAGGTCTTTCAGTGCTCTGTCAAACTCTTCACGCAGAATCATATCTCCCATTTCATCTTCATCTACATCTTCTACCATTTCCATAATATTGTCCTCAAGAACATCGCCTCTGTATAGACCCTCTGTATACTCCTTCCACCTTTCTGCTTTCCCTTATTTGCTTAGAACTGGTTTTCCATCTGAGCTCTTGATATTCGTACAAGTGGCTCTCTTTTCTCCAAAGGTCTCTTTAATTTTCCTGTAGGCAGTATCTATCTTACCCCTAGTGAGATCAGCCTCTACATCCTTACATTTGTCCTCTAGCCATGTCTGCTTAGCCGTTTGCACTTCCTGTCGCTCACATTTTTGAGACACTTGTATTCCTTTTTGCCTGCTTCATTTACTGCATTTTTAAATTTTCTCCTTTCATCAATTAAATTGAATATTTCTTCTGTTACCCAAGGATTTCTACTAGCCCTCGTCTTTTTATCTACTTGATCCTCTGCTGCCTTCACTACTTCAACCCTCAGAGCTACCCATTCTTCTTCTACTGTATTTCTTTCCCCCATTCCTGTCAATTGTTCCCTTATGCTCTCGCTGAAACTCTGTACAACCTCTGGTTCTTTCAGTTTATCCAGGTCCCATCTCCTTAAATTCCCACCTTCTTGCGGTTTCTTCAGTTTTAATCTACAGTTCATAACTAATAGATTGTGGTCAGAGTTCACATCTGCCCCTGTAAATGTCTTACAATTTAAAACCTGGTTCCTAAATCTCTGTCTTACTATTATATAATCTATCTGAAACCTGTCAGTATCTCCAGGCTTCTTCCATGTATACAACCATCTTTCATGATTCTTGAACCAAGTGTTATCTATGATTAAGTTGTGCTGTGTGCAAAATTCTACCAGGCGGCTTCCTCTTTCATTTCTTACTCCCAGTCCATAGTCACCTACTACGTTTACTTCTCTCCCTTTTCCTACTACCGAATTCCAGTCACCCATGACTATTAAATTTTCGTCTCCCTACACTATCTGAATAATTTCTTTTATTTCATCATACATTTCTTCAATTTCTTCGTCATCGGCAGAGCTAGTTGGCATATAAACTTGTACTATTGTGGTAGGCGTGGGCTTCGTGTCTATCTTGGCCACAATAATGCGTTCACTATGCTGTTTGTAGTAGCTTACCCGCATTCCTATTTTCCTATTCATTACTAAACCAATTCCTGCATTACCCCTATTTGATTTTGTATTTATAAACCTGTATTCACCTGACCAAAAGTCTTGTTCCTCCCGCCAACGAAATTCACTAATTCCCACAATATCTAACTTTAACCTATCCATTTCCCTTTTTAAATTTTTTAACCTACCTGCCCGATTAAGGGATCTGACATTCCACGCTCCGATCCGTAGAACGCCAGTTTTCTTTCTCCTGATAACGACGTCCTCCTGAGTAGTCCCAAGAGGACGCCATCATCATTTAACCATACAGTAAAGCTGCATGCCCTCGGGAAAAATTACGGCTGTAGTTTCCCCTTGCTTTCAACCGTTCGCAGTACCAGCACAGCAAGGCTGTTTTGGTTAGTGTTACAAGGCCAGATCAGTCAATCATCCAGACTCTTGCCCCTGCAACTACTGAAAAGGCTGCTGCCCCTCTTCAGGAGCCACACGTTTGTCTGTTAATGTATGGTGCGGCATTATCGGAGGAAGGGTAATGGGCCCCCATTTTATCGATGGCAATCTAAATGCTGCTATGTATGCTGATTTCCTACGTAATGTTCTACCGATGTTACTACATGATGTTTCACTGCATAACAGAATGGCGATGTACTTCCAACATGATGGATGTCAGGCACATTGCTCGCGTGCTGTTGAAGAGGTATTGAATAGCATATTTCATGACAGGTGCATTGGTCGTCGAAGCACCATGCTATGGCCCACACGTTCACCGGATCTGACGTCCCCGGATTTCTTTCTGTGGGGAAAGTTGAAGGATATTTTCTATCGTGATCCACCGACAACGCCTGACAACATGCGTCGGCGCATTGTCAATGCATGTGCGAACATTACGGAAGAGCGAACTATTCGCTGTTGAGAGGAATGTCGTTACACGTATTGCAAAATGCATTGAGGTTGACGGACATCATTTTGAGCATTTATTGCATTAATGTGGTATTTACAGGTAATCACGTTGTAACAGCATGCGTTTTCAGAAACGATATTTTCACGAAGGTACATGTATCACATTGGAACAACCGAAATAAAATTATTGAACGTACCTACGTTCTGTATTTTAATTTTAAAAAAATACCTGTTATCAACTGTTCGTCTAAAATTGTGAGCCATATGATTGTGACTATTACAGCGCCATCTATCACAAATCGAAAAAAGTGGTCCAACTAAAACATTCATATTTCTTTACGTACTACACGAATATGTAATAAAAAATGGGCGTTCCTATTTAAAAAAACAACCAGTTGATATCCGTTTGACCTATGGCAGCGCCATCTAGCGGGCCAACCATAGCGCCATCTGTTTTCCCCCTTCAGGCTAGACAAGTTTCGTTCTTTGTACTGTTTTCGTTTGACGCGTATTTCGTGAGATATTTGGCCCGATCAATGGACCGCCCTGTATACATAAATGATTTGACGGACAGGATGGGCAGAAATTTACAGTTGTTTGCTGATGCTGCCGTGGTGTCCGGTAAGATGTCGAAGTTGAGTGCCTGTAGAAAGATACAAGAAAATTAGACAAAATTTCCAGTTGGTGTCATGAATGGCAGGCAGCTAGCCCTAAATTTGGAAAAATGTACGTTGATGACTATGAATAGGAAGGTAAAATTTTTAATATTTGGATACAATGTTGCTAGTGCCATGCTTGACACCGTCAAGTCGTTGAAATATCTGGGAGTAGCGTTGCAGAGCGAAATGAGGTGAGACGAGTATGCGAGAACAGCGGTAGGGAAGGCGAATGGTCTTCTTCGGTTTATTGGAAGAATTGTAGGAAAGAGTGGTTCACCTGTAAAGGAAACAGCGTATGGGACGCTGGTACGACCTATTCTTGAGTACTGCTCGAGTGTTTGGGATCCGTACCAGGTCGGACTGAAGGAAGACATCGAAGCGATTCAGAGGCGGGCTGCTAGATTTGTTACCGATAGGTTCGAACAACATGTTAAGTGTTTTGGCGATACTTCGGGAACTCGAATTGCAATCCCTGGAGGGAAGGCGCCGTTCTTTATCGAGAAACAATATTGAGAAAATTTAGAGAAGTGGCATTTGAAGCTGATTGCCGAATGATTCTAATGGCGCCAACGTGCATTGCCCATAAGGACCACGACGACAAGATACGAGAAATTAGGGCTCATACGGATGCATATAGATAGTAGTTTTTAACTCGTTCTACCTGAGAGTAGAACAGGAAAGGAAATGAGTTGTAATGGTACAGGTTCCTCCGCCACACTCCATACGGTGGCTTGCATAGCATTGATGTAGATGTAGATACACACTGAAGCGCCGAAGAAACTGCTAAAATTCGTACTCAAATAGAGAGACATGTAAACAGGCAGAATAAAGCGTCGCGGTTGGCAACGTCGATATAAGGCAACAAGGGTCTGACGTAGTTGTTAGATCGGTTATTGCTACTACAAGGGCGTGTTGGCAAGGTTTAAGTGAGTTTGAATGAGGTGTTATAGATAGCGCACGAGCGATGGGACACAGCTTCTCCGAGGTAGCGATGAATGGGGATTTTCCCCTACGAAAATTTCACGAGTGTTCCGTGAATATCACGAATCTGGTAAAACATCAAATCTCCGATATCGTTGCGGCCGCAAAAGAATCCTACAAGAATGGGATCAACGAAGACTGAAGGGAATCGTTCAACGTGACAGAACTGCATCCCCTCCGCAAATTGCTACGGATTTCAATGCTGCGCCATCAACAAGTGTCAACGTGCGAACCATTCAACGAAACATCATCGATATGGGCTTTCGGAGCCGAAGACCCGGTCGTGTACCCTCGATGACTGCATGACAAAAAGCTTTAGGCCTCGCCTGGGCCCGTCAACACCGACACTGGACTGTTGATGACTGGAAACATGTTGCTTGGTTGGACGATTCTCGTTTAAAATTGTATCGAGCGGATGGAAGTGTACCGGTATGGAGACAACCTCATGAATCCATGGAGCCTGCATGTCAGCAGGCGACTGCTCAGGCTGGTGGAGGCTCTGAAATGGTGTGGGGTGTGTGCAGTTGGAGTCATATGGGAACCCTGATAGATCTGTATAGACTCTGACAGGTGGCGCGTATGTAAGTGTCCTGTCTGATCACATGCATCCATTCATGTCCATTGTGCATTCCGACGGACTTGGACAATTCCAGCATCACAGTACGACACCACACACATCCAGAATTGCTGCAGAGTGGCTCCAGGAACATTCTTCCGAGTTTAAACACTTCGCTGGCCACCAAACTTCGCAGACATGAACATTATTGATCATATCTGGAATCCCTTGCAACGTGCTGTTCAGAAGAGATCTCCGCCCTCTCGAACTCTTACGGATTTATGGACAACCCTGCAGTATTCAGGGTATCAATTCCCTTCAGAATTACTTCAGACATTAGTCGAGTGCATGCCACGCCGTGTTGCGTCACTTCTGTGTGTTTGCGGGAGCTATACACGATATTTGGCACTGATAGCAGTTTCTTTTGATCTTCAGTATATGTAGAATGACCGTCTTCGCTACGTCGCGCCTCCTTTAAACGGTTATCACTCCCCACTGCAGCATCGACGACAGAACCGACTGTGGTCCTTTGGTGCAGAGCCGAGTAAAGTGTCTGAAGTAGAGGCTCAGACGGTTCTGTGACCGTGTAGGCTGCAGAGTCCTTGACTTGCGCCATCGGGTGGTGGGTTTCCGGGTTGCGCGTAATAGGCCAGGAGTCCATTACACACAGGAAGGGGATATACGGGTAGCGGGGGCTGTGTGGAAGGGACTGGGCGGGTTAGAGGGTCTCAGGAGACTATAGTAAGGGTATCCGTCTAAAAGGGGGCAGGTAAAACAGTAACGTAGGTGTAGAAACAATCGGTATTGTAGTTGTAAATTATCGTAGCTTGGTTGGGAAAGAACCAGAGCTCCAAGCCCTAATAGATAGCACCGAAGCTCAAATAGTTATAGGTACGGTTAGCTGGCTGAAGCCGGAAATAAGTTCAAAAATGTTCAAATGTGTGTGAAATCTTAAGGGACTTAACTGCTAAGATCCTCAGTCCCTGAGATTACGCACTACTTAACCTAAATTATCCTAAGGACACACACACGCACACACACACACACACATGCCTGAGGGAGGACTCGAACCTCCGCCGGACCCAGCCGCACAGTTCAAGACTGCAGCGCCTGAGACCGCTCGGCGAATCCCGCGCGGCAGGAAATAAGTTCATCCGAATTTTTTTCAAACGACCTAATAGTGTTCAGAAAGGACAGATTAAATACAGTTGCTGGTGGAGTACTTATTGCTGTCAGAAGTAGTTTAGCTTGCAGTGAAATTGAATTAGATAGTTCCTACGAAATAGTATGGGTAGAGATTATACTTGACAATCGGACTAAACTATTCTCTGGATCGTTTTACAGACCCCCCCGACTCAGAAGATATAGTTTGTGAACAGTTAAAAGAAAACCTGAGTCTCATTTCAAATAGGTACCCCACTCATAGAATTATAGTCGATGGCGTCTTCAATTTACCCTCGATATGCTGGAAAAATTACACGTTTAAAACCGGCGTCAGGCAGAAAATTTCATCTGTAATTGTATTGAATGCTTTCTCATAAAATTATTTTGAACAATTAGTTCATGAGCCCACTCGAAACGTAAATGGTTGCGAAAGCATACTTGACCTCTTAGAAGCAAATAAACCTGGACAAATAGGGAGTATCATGACGAATACAGGGATTAGCGACCACAAGGCAGTTGCTGCTAGGCTGAATACCGTAACACCCACAACGATAAAAAGGAAACGCAAAGTACATCAATTTAAAAAAGCTGATAAATATGCTCTTAACACCTTTTTAAGAGACAGTTTCCACTCCTTCCGATCAGATCACGTAAGCGTAGAAAAGATGTGGTATGATTTCATTGAGATAGTATCGACGGCAATTGAGAGATATATACCACATAAATTAATAAGTGATATTACTGATCCATCATGGTACACAAAACGGGTCAGATCACTGTTGAAGAAGCAACGAAAAAAGCGTGTCAAATTTAAAAGAACGCAAAAACCTCAAGCTTGGCAGAGTTTTGCAGAAGCTCGAAATGTAGCACGTACTTCAATGCGAGATGCTTTTAATGATCTTCACAACGAATCTCTGTATCGAAATTTGGCAGAAACCCCAAAGATATTCTGGTCATTTTTTATTTTATTTTATTTTTTATTTTTATTTTTATTTATTTATTTTTTTTTGGTCATCAGTGTACTGACTGGTTTGATGCGGCCCGCCACGAATTCCTTTCGTGTGCTAACCTCTTCATCTCAGAGTAGCACTTGCAACCTACGTCCTCAATTATTTGCTTGACGTATTCCAGTCTCTGTCTTTCTCTACAGTTTTTGCCCTCTACAGCTCCCTCTAGTACCATGGAAGTCATTCCCTCATGTCTTAGCAGATGTCCTATCATCCTGTCCCTTCTCCTTATCGGTGTTTTCCACATATTCCTTTCCTCTCCGATTCTGCGTAGAACCTCCTCATTCCTTACCTTATCAGTCCACCTAATTTTCAACATTCGTCTATAGCACCACATCTCAAATGCTTCGATTCTCTTCTGTTCCGGTTTTCCCATAGTCCATGTTTCACTACCATACAGTGCTGTACTCCAGACGTACATCCTCAGAAATTTCTTCCTCAAATTAAGGCCGGTATTTGATGTTAGTAGACTTCTCTTGGCCAGAAATGCCTTTTTTGCCATAGCGAGTCTGCTTTTGATGTCCTCCTTGCTCCGTCCGTCATTGCTTATTTTACTTCCTACGTAGCAGAATTCCTTAACTTCATTGACTTCGTGACCATCAATCTGATGTTAAGTTTCTCGCTGTTCTCATTTCTACTACTTCCCATTACCTTCGTCTTTCTCCGATTTACTCTCAAACCATACTGTGTACTCATTAGACTGTTCATTCCGTTCAGCAGATCCTTTAATTCTTCTTCACTTTCACTCAGGATAGCAATGTCATCAGCGAATCGTATCATTGATATCCTTTTACCTTGTATTTTAATTCCACTCTTGAACCTTTCTTTTATTTCCATCATTGCTTCCTCGATGTACAGATTGAAGAGTAGGGGCGAAAGGCTACAGCCTTGTCTTACACCCTTCTTAATACGAGCACTTCGTTCTTGATCGTCCACTCTTATTATTCCCTCTTGGTTGTTGTACATATTGTATATGACCCGTCTGCCATATAGCTTACCTCTACTTTTTTCAGAATCTCGAACAGCTTGCACCATTTTATATTGTCGAACGCTTTTTCCAGGTCGACAAATCCTATGAAAGTGTCTTGATTTTTCTTTAGCCTTGCTTCCATTATTAGCCGTAACGTCAGAATTGCCTCTCCCGTCCCTTTACTTTTCCTAAAGCCAAACTGATCGTCACCTAGCGCATTCTCAATTTTCTTTTCCATTCTTCTGTATATTATTCTTGTAAGCAGCTTCGATGTATGAGCTGTTAAGCTGATTGTGCGATAATTCTCGCACTTGTCAGCTCTTGCCGTCTTCGGAATTGTGTGGATGATGCTTTTCCGAAAGTCAGATAGTATGTCGCCAGACTCATATATTCTACACACCAACGTGAATAGTCGTTTTGTTGCCACTTCCCCCAATGATTTTAGAAATTCTGATGGAATGTTATCTATCCCTTCTGCCTTATTTGACCGTAAGTCCTCCTAAGATCTTTTAAATTCCGATTCTAATACTGGATCCCCTATCTCTTCTAAATCGACTCCTGTTTCTTCTTCTATCACATCAGACAAATCTTCACCCTCATAGAGGCTTTCAATGTATTCTTTCCACCTATCTGCTCTCTCCTTTGCATTTAACAGTGGAATTCCCGTTGCATTCTTAATGTTACCACAGTTGCTTTTAAGGTAACCAAAGGTTGTTTTGACTTTCCTGTATGCTGAGTCTGTCCTTCCGACAATCATATCTTTTTCGATGTCTTCACATTTTTCCTGCAGCCATTTCGTCGTAGCTTCCCTGCACTTAATATTTATTTCTTTCCTCAGCGACTTGTATTTCTGTATTCCTGATTTTCCCGGAACATGTTTGTACTTCCTCCTTTCATCAATCAACTGAAGTATTTCTTCTGTTACCCATGGTTTCTTCGCAGCTACCTTCTTTGTACCTATGTTTTCCTTCCCAACTTCTGTGATGGCCCGTTTTAGAGATGTCCATTCCTCTTCAACTGTACTGCCTACTGCACTATTCCTTATTGCTGTATCTATAGCGTTAGAGAACTTCAAACGTATCTCGTAATTCCTTAGTACTTCCGTATCTCACTTCTTTGCGTATTGATTCTTCCTGACTAATGTCTTGAACTTCAGCCTACTCTTCATCACTACTATATTGTGATCTGAGTCTATATCTGCTCCTGGGTACGCCTTACAATCCAGTATCTGATTTCGGAATCTCTGTCTGACCATGATGTAATCTAATTGAAACCTTCCCGTATCTCCCGGCCTTTTCCAAGTATACCTCCTCCTCTTGTGATTCTTGAACAGGGTATTCGCTATTACTAGCTGAAACTTGTTACAGAACTCAATTAGTCTTTCTCCTCTTTCATTTTTTGTCCCAAGCCCATATTCTCCTGTAACCTTTTCTTGTACTCCTTCCCCTACAACTGCATTCCAGTCGCCCATGACTATTAGATTTTCGCCCCCTTTACATACTGCATTACCCTTTCAGTATCCTCATACTCTTTCTCTATCTGTTCATCTTCAGCTTGCGACGTCGGCATGCATACCTGAACTATCGTTTTCGGTGTTGGTCTGCTGTCGATTCTGATAAGAACAACTCGGTCACTGAACTGTTCACAGTAACACACCCTCTGCCCTACCTTCCTATTCATAACGAATCCTACACCTGTTATACCATTTTCTGCTGCTGTTGATATTACCCGATACTCATCTGACCAGAAATCCTTGTCTTCCTTCCACTTCACTTCACTGACCCCTACTATATCTAGATTGAGCCTTTGCATTTTCCTTTTCAGATTTTCTAGTTTCCCTACCACGTTCAAGCTTCTGACATTCCACGCCCCGACTCGTAGAACGTTATCCTTTCGTTGATTATTCAATCTTTTTCTCATGGTAACCTCCCCCTTGGCAGTCCCCTCCCGGAGATCCGAATGGGTGACTATTCCGGAATCTTTTGCCAATGGAGAGATCATCATGACACTTCTTCAATTACAGGCCACATGTCCTGTGGATACACGTTACGTGTCTTTAATGCAGTGGTTTCCATTGCCTTCTGCATCCTCATGTCGTTGATCATTGCTGATTCTTCCGCCTTTAGGGGCAATTTCCCACCCCTAGGACAAGAGAGTGCCCTGAACCTCTATCCGCTCCTCCGCCCTCTTTGACAAGGCCGTTGGCAGAATGAGGCTGACTTCTTATGCCGGAAGTCTTCGGTCGCCAATGCTGATTATTTATCAAAATTTAGCAGTGGCGGGGATCGAACCCGGGACCGAAGACGTTTTGATTATGAATCAAAGACGCTACCCCTAGACCACGGGTCATACAGAAAGCATACCAGTGGTAAGACGCAATCCATACCTTCACTGCGCGATAACAACGGTGAAGTCATTGATGACAGTGCCACTAAAGCAGTGTTATTAAACACCGTATTCCGAAACTCCATCATCAAAGAAGACAAAGTAAATATTCCTGCATCCCAATCAAGAAGAACTGCGAAGATGAGAAACACAGAAGTAGATATCCTCGGAGTAACAAAGCAGCTTAAATCACTTTATAAAGGAAAGGCTTCCGGTCCAGATTGTACAGCAATCAGGTTCCTCACAGAGTATGCCGATACAATAGCTCCATATTTAGCAGTTATATACAACCTCTCGCTCACACAAAGATCCGTATGTAAAGACTGGTCACACTAGTACCCAAAAAGGGAAATAGGAGTAATCCGCTGAGTTACAGGCCCATATCACTAACGTCGATTTGGAGTAGGGTTTTGGATCATATATTGTATTCGAACATTATGAATTACCTCGAAGGAAACTATTTATTGACACATAGTCAGAACGGATTCAGGAAACATAGTTCTCGTGAAACACAATTATCTCTTTATACTCATGAAGTAATGAGTACTATTGACAGGGGATGTAAAACTGATTCCATATTTTTAGATTTCCAGAAGGCTTTCGACACCGTTCCTCACAAGCGTCTTCTAACCAAACTGCGTGCCTAGGGAATATCGCCTCAGTTGTGCGACTGGATTCGTGATTTCCTGTCAGAAAGGTCACAGTTCGTAGTAATAGACGGAAAGTTATCGAGTAAAACAGAAGTAATATCCGGCGTTCCCCAAGGAAGTGTTATAGGCCCTCTATTGTTCCTGATCTATATTAACGACATAGGAGACAATCTGAGTAGCCATCTTAGATTATTTGCAGATGATGCTGTCAGTTTTCGTCTTGTAAAATCATCAGATGACCAAAAAGAATTGCAAAATTATTTAGATAAGATATCTGTGTGGTGCGAAAAGTGGCAATTGACCTTGAATAAAGAAAAGTGTGAAGTTATTCACATGAGTACTAAAGGAAATCCGCTAAATTTCGATTACGCGCTAAGGCGGTAATTTCAAGTAAATGCTTAGGGATCACAATTACAAGTAACCTAAACTGAAGCCGGCCTAGGTGGCCGTGCGGTTCTAGGCGCTTCAGTCCGGAACCGCGGGACTGCTACGGTCGCAGGTTCGAATCCTGCTTCGGGCATGGATGTGTGTGATGTCCTTAGGTTAGTTAGGTTTAAGTAATTCTAAGTTATAGGGGAGTGATGACCTAAGATGTTAAGTCCCATAGTGCTCAGAGCCTAAACTGGAACGATCACACAGATAATGTTGTGGGTAGAGCAAATCATAGACTGCGATTCATTGACAGAACATTTAGAAGGTGCAACAGAACAACTAAAGAGACTGCTGACACCACATTTGTCCGCCCTATTCTGGAGTATTGCTGTGACGTATGGGATCCGCATCTGGTGGGACTGACGGATAACATCGAAAATGTTCAAAAAAGGGCGGCTCGTTTTGTATTATCGCGAAATAGGGGAGATAGTGCCACAGACATGATGCGTAAATTGTAGTGACAATCATTAGAACAAAGGCGTTTTTTGTTGGGACGGATGGCGCAGTGGTTAGCACACTGGACTCGCATTCTGGAGGACGACGGTTCAATCCCGTCTCCGGCCATCCTGATTTATGTTTTCCGTGATTTCCCTAAATCGCTTCAGGCAAATGCCGGGATGGTTCCTTTGAAAGGGAACGGCCGATTTCCTTCCCCATCCTTCCCTCACCCGAGCTTGCGCTCCGTCTCTAATGACCTCGTTGTCGACGGGACGTTAAATACTAATATCCTCCTCCTCCTGTTGGGACGGGATAATCTCATAAAATTTCAATCACCAGTTTTGTCCTCCTAATGCGAAAACATTCTGTTGGCACCTACTTATATAGGAGGAAACGATCATCACAATAAAATAAGAGAAACAGGGCTCGCACAGAAAAATTTAAGTGCTCGTTTTTCCCGCGCGCCGTTCGAGAGTGGAACGGTAGAGACAGCTTGAAGGAATTTTATTGAACCCTCTGCCAGACACTTAATTATGAATAGCAGAGTAATCACGCAGATGTAGATGTGCACCCCTTCCATCACTGCCCAGTAGCGCGCCACATCGGGTGGAGTATTGGGGAGGCGACAGTCGAATGTTGGGCTCGTACCCTGGTGCCTCAGTGCTGCCGCCACCGTCGGGCACTGTAGTCGCTCTCGGCTGACTTTCTGACATCAGAAGGCTGATCCCACGCATTACTGAAAGTGAAGCCACTGTGCCTGTTGATCAGGCCGTCGACCACTCGTATTCAAATAGCCTCCTTTAAACCACCATCCCGAAACGACGACGTCTGTCTTAGCACTTCCGTTTGTTCATATTTCATCGAGTCCCCTGTTGTCATGCAATGTTTCCGACCACAGATTCTCTTGGTTGCTGAAGTTTCCTTTGCTCCTTTCTTCGACTGACCACACAGTCTGCCCAATGTATGCCTTGCGGCACTTTGGTGGGCTACGGTAGAAACCCAGTTCACGGAATCCCCAGTCATTCTCCACGGTACCAAAGAGTGCAAAAATTTCCTGATGTGGACAGGAAACAAATCAAGTTCAGATCCTGTCAGGTTGTTTCGATATGGTAGATACACCGTTGCCTTATGCTGCTCGTCGTATTCTGTTTGTAGGGCCTGCACCTTCCGCCTGAAAGCACGTTCTTGAATACGTCGTTAAGGCGGTTGATCTCTTTTGGCGGACTTTCTTCGATCGTTATTGCACGGGACCTGTGGACCAGTGTACGTGGCACACCCTGACTCTGTGAAGGACTACGACGAGGAGGGAAAGACAATGGCATATCTACTCTTGTAATGTTACAGGAGTTTAACAGAACTATGGAAGACTTGCAATGAAATAGGGCAGAAAGCATGGACTCACTCCTTCAGAATTTCTCATAGAATTGGGGGAAGTGGAAAATTATATATAGAGTGACTTTTTCCACCGTGTACAAATTCTTGAGATTGATACATGAGAGGAACATAAATGGCCGTCCGCTGTGGCCGAGCAGTTATGGGCGCTTCAGTTCGGAACCGCACTGGTGCTACGGTCGTAGGCTCGAATCCTGCCTCGGGCATGGATGTGTGTGATGTCCTTAGGTTAGTTTGGTTTAAGTAGTTCTAAGTCTAGGGGACTGATGATATATTTTTCATATGGCGTAACTTGTCCGCCACACGTTAAACAATATAGCCATTGGTGCATGTTCTGTGCAAATAGTCCATTATTCAGAAGTGTACGTTGTGGTGGCTCGTTAAGCCAAGTATCTGATTCAGAAGAAGACGATGCTGACTTAGCTGATATGTTACTTGCAGAGCTGTAATGGAGACCCTGGCCGACATCTTCCAATCCATCTTCAAGCTGGTTCAAGCACACGTGACGAATCCAACGCTGAAAATCTTCATTTGGATAGCTACGAGATTACACTGCCAGTTGGGAGCTACCGATGGACCCTTAGGGACATACATATTCACCATTTTGAATTGTTTGACGAACTTCGAAGATTCCTGTTCACAATTATCGATTGGTTGCCAGAACTTTTGCGAATATCTGAAGTCTCAGAAAGATGGTATTACACTGATGTCATTGTCATCAGAGGACCGGACGAGGTTGATGAATTTAGTAGACGAATTGCTTCTATCGCATCAGTCTACCCTGGAGAAATTATCCTCTGGAAACATGATGACGACCACATCCACCTCGTCCACGATTGCACGTATTCCTCTAGACGATGTAGATGCCGATTTAGGGTTGACCCATTTACTGCCACCAGAATTAAGAAATGTCCCCGACGAAGGCGAGCAATCACAGCCATATCCGACCTCGACTGGTTCAATATACTCATATATTTCTTCCTGCAAAAAAGGCCAAGTCGGGGACAAGTTTGGATTAGAGAAACCCATAAGAGAGTGCCTGGTGAGTTTGAAATTGTACAATGGGTCAGTTTCATCGAGGGATCCCTCTCAGTATTGGAAAGGGAAAACCCTCGAATTACCACCTTTTATATACATTACGTTATCGAACAGCACGTGTCGGGCAACCTTTTGCTGGCGTGGGTGCTTGCTCAGATAATTGTCCTTAAAGGACAAATTATCTCGGCGGGACAGTGACGCCGCCATCGCGACCTTGGGACCCTGGGGGCCCCATTTTTTTATCAATTGCTGACCCTCATGAATCGAAACATGACTGCGTCGCGTCGTTTCATGATTCGAGGGTCAGCAATTGGGAGAAGTGGAAAATTATATATAGAGTGACTTTTTCCACCGTGTACAAATTCTTGAGATTGATAGATGAGAGGAACAAAAATGGCCGTCCGCTGTGGCCGAGCAGTTATGGGCGCTTCAGTTCGGAACCACACTGGTGCTACGGTCGTAGGCTCGAATCCTGCCTCGGGCATGGATGTGTGTGATGTCCTTAGGTTAGTTTGGTTTAAGTAGTTCTAAGTTCTAGGGGACTGATGACCTCAGATGTTAAGTCCCATAGTGCTTAGAGCCATTTGAAACATTTGAACAAAAATGATCTAATGAACTTATGTTCGGAGATGCATGGTTTCCATGCTAGAGATCATTTATTCAATTTTGCTTTGTCACATAGATGCGATCTAACACGTGCTGCAACATGAAGTCACAGTTACAGTACGCGTTGTTTCCTCCTAGAAGGTGGTACTGTTCCTCATACGTCACGTCCTAGCGCCCTCTCCTGCCACGGTGTTTGGTAACGTTGTGTCCGATTCACTTCTCTTACTGACTCACCTTGTAGTGGATGTAATACAGCATTGCACACAATGGTTCCGTATTCAAATCGAGAACTTGCCGACATGATGTTTATTTATGAAAAGGCAAGTGGCAACAGGCGGCGGACAGCGAGGCTGTATCAGGAGACCTATCCCCGCCGACAGCAACCACAGCATTCAATGTTTGCAACAGTGTTCGTCATTTGTCTGAGTCAGCGTCGTTTCAGGAAACAAGTTCACCGTTTGTCTGAGACAGGGTCGTTCCAGGAAGCAGTAATTCATGAAGGGCGTACCCGAAATGTTCGGACACCAGACTTGGAGGAAAAGGTGATTAATACTTTGGAAGGCGACCGCCAAGTCCGTACCAGGCAGTTGTCCCGACAGTATATGGTGGTGGTGGTGGTGGTGGTGGTTAGTGTTCAACGTCCCGTCGACAACGAGGTCATTAGAGACGGAGCGCAAGCTCGGGTTAGGGAAGGATTGGGAAGGAAATCGGCCGTGCCCTTTCAAAGGAACCATCCCGGCTTTGCCTGAAACGATTTGGGGAAATCACAGAAAACCTAAATCAGGATGGCCGGAGACGGGATTGAACCGTCGTCCTCCCGAATGCGAGTCCGGTGTGCTAACCACTGCGCCACCTCGCTCGGTGACAGTATATGGTAAGACAGACGACTGTGTGGAACATTCTCCATGGCAGTTGTTACTACCCGTGTCACTTACAGCGTGTGCAGGAAGTACTAGCGACAGAGTTTCCACGTTCGGAGCAGTTTTGTCCCCGGTTTCTTCACCAGGTAACCACAATTTCGGGATATGTGTCGTCCACCCAATTCACAGATGAGACAGTCTTTACGCAGAGTGGTATCTTCAACTTTCACAACCGTCATCTGTGGAATAATATACAGAACCCCCATTGTATGGTGACAGCGAATCATCAGCGTTGGTGCGGCCGGAATGTGTGGGCCGGGATAATTGGCCACAGTATTTTCCTCCCAGTCTTCCTCCTAGGTCACCTAACAGTCCAGAACTATCGGTGTTTCTTGCGGTTGATTTTGCCTGTCTGCTAGAAGTTCCACTGATGATTCGAAAGGTTATGTGGTGCTATAGAAGACGTTAAAACTTAGGTGGACTGATTGGTTACGAAATGAGAAGATTCTCTGCAGGGTCAAAAATAAAAAAAAGAAAGAAAAAAAAGAATGGTTCAAATGCTCTGAGCACTATGGGACTTAACTTCTGAGGTCATCAGTCCCCTAGAACTTAGAACTACTTAAATCTAACTAACCTAAGGACATCACACACATCCATGCCCCAGGCAGGATTCGAACCTGCGACCGTAGCGGTCGCGCAGTTCCAGACTGTAGCGCCTAGTACCGCTCGGCCACTCCTGCCGGCTCTGCAGAGTAGGCGTGGAGACAAACATATGGAGAACACTTACAAGAACACGGGACAAAGTGACTGCATACATGTTAAGGCATCGAGGAATAATTCCATGGTGCTCGAGGGAGCTGTACAGGAAGAAACGTTAGGGGGAGACAGAGATTGGAATACATAAAACAAATAATTACGGACGTTGGATATAAGTGCTGTTCTGTGATGAAGTTAGTACGGGAGAGAAATTCGTGGGCGGGAAGACTGATTAAAAATACGAGGGCAGTTCAATAAGTAATGCAACACATTTTTTTTCTCGGCCAATTTTGGTTGAAAAAACCGGAAATTTCTTGTGGAATATTTTCAAACATTCCCGCTTCGTCTCGTATAGTTTCATTGACTTCCGACAGGTGGCAGCGCTGTACGGAGCTGTTAAAATGGCGTCTGTAACGGATGTGCGTTGCAAACAACGGGCAGTGATCGAGTTTCTTTTGGCGGAAAACCAGGGCATCTCAGATATTCATAGGCGCTTGCAGAATGTCTACAGTGATCTGGCAGTGGACAAAAGCACGGTGAGTCGTTGGGCAATGCGTGTGTCATCATCGCCGCAAGGTCAAGCAAGACTGTCTGATCTCCCGCGTGCGGGCCGGCAGTGCACAGCTGTGACTCCTGCAATGGCGGAGCGTGCGAACACACTCGTTCGAGATGATCGACGGATCACCATCAAACAACTCAGTGCTCAACTTGACATCTCTGTTGGTAGTGCTGTCACAATTGTGCACCAGTTGGGATATTCAAAGGTTTGTTCTCGCTGGGTCCCTCGTTGTCTAACCGAACACCATAAAGAGCAAAGGAGAACCATCTGTGCGGAATTGCTTGCTCGTCATGTGGCTGAGGGTGACAATTTCTTGTCAAAGATTGTTACAGGCGATGAAACATGGGTTCATCACTTCGAACCTGAAACAAAACGGCAATCAATGGAGTGGCGCCACACCCACTCCCCTACCAAGAAAAAGTTTAAAGCCATACCCTCAGCCGGTAAAGTCATGGTTACAGTCTTCTGGGACGCTGAAGGGGTTATTCTGTTCGATGTCCTTCCCCATGGTCAAACGATCAACTCTGAAGTGTATTGTGCTACTCTTCAGAAATTGAAGAAACGACTTCAGCGTGTTCGTAGGCACAAAAATCAGAACGAACTTCTCCTTCTTCATGACAACGCAAGACCTCACACAAGTCTTCGCACCCGAGAGGAGCTCACAAAACTTCAGTGGACTGTTCTTCCTCATGCACCCTACAGCCCCGATCTCGCACCGTCGGATTTCCATATGTTTGGCCCAATGAAGGACGCAATCCGTGGGACTCACTACGCGGATGATGAAGAAGTTATTGATGCAGTACGACGTTGGCTCCGACATCGACCAGTGGAATGGTACCGTGCAGGCATACAGGTGGCGTAAGGCCGTAGCATTGAATGGATGGAGATTACGTTGAAAAATAGTGTTGTGTAGCTAAAAGATTGGGGAATAACCTGGTGTATTTCAATGCTGAATAAAACAACCCCTGTTTCAGAAAAAAATGTGTTGCATTACTTATTGAACTGCCCTCGTAAAAGAGGTCGTGATGAAATATTTCATAACATAAACAGGGTGTTTGTAATGAAACATATGCTAACTGAGGGGACTCAATGGAAACGAGTGAGCATAGGACAGTGAAACTTCGCGGAAACATTGCTGTTGTTTTACGAGTAAAGAGCTGCTCACGTTGCCCAAACCCATGTTGACTGTCTGCAATTGTAACGCAAATTAATTCTTGGGTTTCTGTCTACGTCACAGTACCAATACCGGTACCTAACGGCAAGTCATGACACTAGTACTAGTAATAATAAGACTCAATTCACACGAGCGATTTATTATCGCGAGCTTCTTGAGTGAGTTTCTCGCGCGGCTCAGCAGTGTATGTGAAACAATGGAGCCGAGCACACTACAGCACTGACGTTACGATATGGCAGCGATCTCGCTGATTGCCGAGAAACAACAGTCGTTGAAGTGAATGGGCAGTGCACACGCGTTCGAAATCTCTGCAGCAGCTACGGTCCACCTGCATCCGATTTAGACACGGAATTATTCACTGAAGGGGTAAAAAAATACCCTGAAATATGGGACACATTTCGCAAGAAGTATCACTATAGGATTAAGAGGATAGGCGCGTGGATCCACATGTGTGAAGTTTTGTCAGGTTTTTGCTGCGAAACCGTATCAGGATAGAAATGATCCAGGTCAACATCACAGTTAAACTGCTTTTTGTTTGTGTTCTGGAGGTGTCGTTTTTTTCGAATGTTGGCATTTAAAAATTCAAATAGTGCTAAGCAGCAAATGCTTTACTCCCTGATGGGGGCCCTTTTATGTGAAGAAACAAATCTTCAGTTAACAATAACAGTTTAAACTCTGTTAACATCAGCCGGTTGAACGTAGTCAATGCTTTAATGTATTTCACCAGCAAAATACATGGTTCCACATATTCGAATAGTGGTATAAATTGAACAATCTTTCATGTTCGGGAACACATTAAATCTGGTCGATAACAATTGTAGTGAACATTTAATCAGAGACAATTGTCTCGCCATGGTATTTTGCCACTACTGTCTACAAAGAAATCAGTGAAAAAACATTCCTTCTACTGTTAAGTGTACTTCCTCCTTGGGCTAATGGAATTTCATTGTCCAGATTACACAGCCTCTGCATACTTAAAAGTCTTCAAAGTTAAAACAGCAGTAGTTGTGACGGACACAGCAACATTTCGTAATTCAGCTCATACTTCATAGATCTGTGAAATATTCTCCATTTATTCATTAGAATTCTAAATGACCACTTCACACACGTCTGGGCCGACTTAAAAGGTAGTTAAAATCCATTTCTTATAGGAGGGGAAAGTTCCAGTGTATGGTTTCATTATAAAATGAGACTATTAAAATGTTTCTTCCCCTAATAAAGTAAAAGACATGGAAAGTTCTGTAGTTGCAGGTACAGACTGTTCTTTTCTGAGGCTTCTTGGCCACTTTCTAGCATTTTATGCTCTAAATGTTAACGTAATAAAACGAAGTATTATTCTGTATTCGAAAAAGTACGTAAAATATTAATTACTCCACTGTAATGTACTCGTATATGAAAAACAGTATCGATATTTCATGATAATTTATGTTTTGTGGTAAACATACTTAGAACAACGAAAACAACAGAAACAGATTTTCATTGTCAGTTTAGTCTGGTTTGAATCTTCCTACGAGAGAGACGTGGTAAATATATGCTGTCATTGATAACCAAACCATTTGCTTAAGTAACTTTAGCATCGCGACATATATAAAAAATTAATTGTACATTTTTTCAGAGATGAATAACGTGCGTTACAGAGCGAGCTGTAATTAGTATTGTTGGCCGCCATTTGCAAGATGGCACCTTCTTTTTCAAGTTACTTCAATATTATGTGGCGTAAAGCAAAAGGGAGATGGGTGCGATTAATTTCTTGAATAAACAGACTAAAGTCAAGTTAGTTTCATTCATTTTTCAAAGAGTAGTAAGAAAGATCCCAGCTTTGAATTAATAATAAGTGTACCACGCAAAAGCTGTTTCTCCACGCGAACTTACGAAAGTATAAACTGTTATTCATGTGAAAAGACATTCCGTTAGAACCCTGAGATATATCTAAAAGTAAAAGTATTGACACGGAGCTGTTCCTAATTTATTTTACCTCTAAACAAAGTGATTTATTTATCGGGCACTTGAATACAGAAAGCCTTAACAATATCAAAAATAAAAATACCTGCCGGTGGAATGAAGTTTATAAAATGACTTATATCTTAATAATATGAATATTTATATATGTGTTTAGAGAGAGAGAGAGAAACTGATTTTTTGATTGAAAATTTTACTTTAAGTCGTAACTGGTGCCTGAATTTAGTTGCTGTCTCCTTGAATGATCAGTTTCTGCAGCAGTTGGTGATGTATTATAAATTGTAGGAAGTTATTGTTCTTAAAGATTTAAAATGCGACTCTTTTAGTTACTTGGCCTTATTGCGGATAGCTTTGAGCCGAAGTTTTCGTATCTTTTCATTCCTAAGGGACCACTGTTGGAAGTAAGTAAGATCAAACAACAGTCTGCTTTTCGTGAGAAAGGAGATTGCTTAGCACACAAACTTCCTTCAAACTTCACGTCCAGCTACTGCAAAATTGGTCAGTGGAGTTCAGCACCATACTATTGTACAAGAACATAATCCAATTACTGTAATTAAGAAATTATGAGAGATTGTTACTTATTGAATAAAAAACTATAAAGAATGCATTTCTTTTCCTGTATTTTAGTGAACTTTGTACACTTACTGTCGATTGGTAGACGGCGACGACAATGAAGTTCACCTCCTTTTCCAAAAACAAGATATTTCTATTCTTCACTTCCACAAAATTTGTATACATAAATGTTTGTCAACTCTTACACATACTTTAGTCGGTTTTATCATTAAAATATCAATTTTCATTAAATGTAACAATACGTCCTGAGCGACGGCCTAGCAACACGCCCTATTTCCACAAGACACAGATTAACAGTTCTCTTTTTTTTAATAAATCAATTGTCTTTTTTTTAGAGTCCATACTCAAAGATTCACAACTACTATCGTTGGGGGGATTGCGCACTAAAGAGTTTGTTGCTGTCCAACTACACTTCACTTCACTTCAAGTACTTTTTGAATGAAATTTACATTTACGATATTTACGTACATTACTTAGCTTCTCAGAATAAAATCAGACACAAATTAGTTAAAAAAAAAGGGGCAGTGAGGCTCACATAACATTACAAGTTGTCGTGAATGTGTTGTATGTAGCCTCAAGGTGTTTGACGACGTATTATTAACAGCGCAAATATATACATAAATACACACACACACACAAAGATACGCACCCATACACACGCGCATACATACACAAAAAAATCACTACTCCAGTTGACGGCATAGCTGTTATTTTACTGTTAATTCATGGGACGTCTGCACATTTATTCGAAAATAAAGAATGTACTTTCATTTTCGCATAACTCTATAAGCAGTGTCACGAACGCTCCTTTCAGCAGCCGGGAACTATTCATTGGGTGAGTGCAAAAGATCCTGTAGCGCCTCTTAATGTATTCGTAAGCGAAATTAGCAAACACTGCATGTTTCCTTCTGCCTGCGCGCATACTGTTTGGCTTCCAATCTATTACTACTGCGCAATTATCGCTGCGATGCCGCCATGTGTCGAAACGACTTCTGATGCCGCGATCTCACTGCGAGCACGGGCGGCTGTTACTCGCTCATGAGCATCGAGATGTACAACGCAAATCCTGTAGCACACAATCTGAACATCATTCCTATGAAGTTGGGTACCCATGCGGTAAATAGATTTCCACCTTCACTGACTATAAACTTGGGTACCTACACCGACTATAAAGCTGGGTAACCGCACAGTTAAAAGTTTTCCGCCTACACTGGCCGAAATAGCATAAGTTTAATTATGAGCGCTCCCATTTACTATGTGGCGAGGAATTCGGCAGAAGGCGTCGTGCGCGATGCACGTTCGTTTTCTGAAGCTTGTGCAACCAATATCCTCAGAGAAGCAGCATTATTAGCTCGATAATTTGTCACGGTGCTGACGCTGAGAGCAGCTCAGACGCAGCCCCGTACTTCGCAGCTGACGCAGCGCCATCCGTTAGCGCTAGGATGGGTGCGCACACCACCCTACCACACCTCTCAAGCAAGAGTCGAACTTGCTAGCGCCTCGTGTCTCAGTCATTTTGACGGTCATTTTATGAATCACTGATCATCAGATAGTTACGATTAGTGTAGCCAACACGAAAGAGTTCAAATTTTTAGTGTTATTTTGCTAATTGTGATTTACGATAATTTATCGCCAGTACTGGAAACTGTTTCGTGTGTAGTTAATCTGTAAGACCAAAGCAGTAGATATGGCAGCAGTACCTTTGGTCTACCAGTTTTTCCAGCAAAGAACAGTGAAGGTAATGAAAGTGTATGTGGAAAGCGCTGGTTTTGTCGGTTTGACTCTCTTTGCTTTGGCCTCAGGCACAATTGTCTTTACGAAAGTGCTTTCTCTGTAATGTATTAG